>NC_057866.1:54997753-55597753 GCF_019393635.1 Dromiciops gliroides
CCCCAGGGCAGTTGGCTATTTGCTTCTCCAGCTCATTTTATAGATGAGGAAACAGAGGCAAACAGGGTGAAATGACTAGTTCAGGGTCACACAGTTACTAAGTGTCTGAAGCCAGATGAGTCTTCCTGATTTCAGGCTCAGCACTCGGTCCATTGTGGCGCCACCTAGCAGCCCGGATTTATATTACATTTTGTTATATCCACTAGCTCATCTGATCCTTGTGAAAGCCTGGGATGGTAGGCAGTACAAGTATTATTATTCCATTCACAACTTGAGGAGGCTTTACCTGAAAGAAAAATAAGCTGCCCCCAAGGCCTGATTGGCTCCAGCTTTCCTGATGCAAGCTTCCTAGTCTTCTAGGGCCATCCAAAGTCCCAGCCCCAGGCCAGTCTGGGTCTCTCAGACTCATTGGGTGCTTCAGACCACATGAGTTACCTAATCCTATGTACTTATGGACCAGATGTATTTCCAAATGGAAGCAAGGAGGGCCATGTCTAAAAAAATGAACCACCAATATATCTTTTTTTTTTTTTTTTTGCAGGCCCATGAGGGTTAAGTGACTTGCCCAGGGTCACACAGCCACACAGCTAGTAAGTGTGGAGTGTCTGAGGCCAGATTTGAACTCAAGTCCTCCTGAATCCAGGGCCGGTGATTTATCCACTGTGCCACCTAGCTGCCCCACCAATGTATCTTTGTTGCGTATTCACCAAGTTAGAGCAAAGTAAACCTCCTTTATTAAATGTGCAGTGGCTAGAGGGCCTCATTTTGCCCCGATCTTGAACCTCAACTAAGAAGGGTCTGGCATTAGAGCCAGGCCTCCAACATACGACTAGCTGGTGTTAGAGACAAGTTTTGAACCCAAATCACTTTCTCAAAGTCCAATGTTCTTTCCATTATCCCAAACTATTTCTTTCTGTATCTTAAAAAAAAAAAAAGCAAAAAAAGGCACTGAAGAGAAATGGGTCAGGGAATATATCTGGGTTTTGTGTATGATTGGTCCTGCTGTTAATGCTGTTTTCCTTCTGGAGCAGCTTGTTTAAAATGTGATGGTTCATGTCTTCAGTAGCCCTGGTGCTTAAATCTATGGCCTGAGCGATGAACAATCTCAGCCAATCAATGTTGCTAAGGAGACCGGGAGGTACAGCCAGTGACTGCCATCTGGATTATTTTGCAGAAGCCAGAGTGCAGGAGAGAGCATCTCCTCCCCACAGATCTGCAAGGAAAGAAAAGGCTTTAGGAAAGACTTGGAGCTCCAATTCTTGTAATGGTGATTGGGGGAAAGGAGAGCCAATGGGAAATGGGACTTTTATAGCCTTGGAGGGTTGGCCCTAAGATATGAATGGAAAGAACAGTTTATACTACACCTGCTTACTCAAGCATTTAGTATTTACTGGCTTTTACTGCTCTAATTGAATACATGTTTAAAATTATGACAACAGCTGACATTTACATAGCCCTTTAACAATGTCCAGGTGCTTGCTGCTTTGTATATTACCTCTCTTGAGACAATAACCCTGTGGGGTAAAGTGGAGGTGTTAGCCCCATTTTACAGTTGAAGAAATAGGTTGAAATGGTTTGCCCAGTCATATACCAGAGACAGGATTTCAACTTAGTTCTTGACCCTAAGAAAGGACTTCTTAACCTTGGGGGTCTATGAATTTTTTTTTTTTTTTGCGGAGCAATGGGGGTTAAGTGACTTGCCCAGGGTCACACAGCTAGTAAGTGTTAAGTGTCTGAGGTCAGATTTGAACTCAGGTACTCCTGAATCCAGGGCTAGGGCTTTATCCACTGCGCCACCTAGCTGCCCTGTCTATGATTTTTTAAAAAATCTATTTTTCTGACTGCATTTCAATATAATTGGCTTCATTTGTCATCCTTTAGTTTATGCATTTACAAATATTATTTTGAGGAGTCCACAGGTTTTACCAGACTGTCAAGGGGTCTGTGACATAAAAAATGGTTAAGAACCACACCCTCCCCCATCTCTAAGCCCAGGGCAATATTTACCCAAACTGCTTCTCCATTATGATCAGAAGTGGTAATAGGAAGAAAAGGGGTGAGAAAAGAAGCTTGGAAAGATTGAATGAATTATACTCCAAGGATAGATAAGGCAAGATCTGATAAGATAAGGGACAGTGATAGGGCAGCATTGGTGTTGGGTCACCCCATCCATGTTCCACATGGTCTTTGGACCATATAAACACACTAGATCATGTACTTAGTACATCTATTATAATAAGATTGGGGAATTTTAATTCTCCCTTTGTCATTATTACATCCTCAAGATTAAAACCTCAGGTGTCACAAACACCACCTGCTCTGACTTGGAAAAGCTAAAAGGAAGAGATAAGATTCCTGGTCCTGTACTCACAATATAATGACAGTGCTTGGAGCTCCCTTCATGAGGCTACTACTGATACAACTAGCAATTCCTGGAAGAACATTAGCCATACTAGAAAATAATGCCCGTAGCATCAACTGGCCCATTTAGGCAGGCTGGTTTAGTGGAGAAAGTTAGAAGACCTGTGTTCAAGTCACACTCATGAGCTGTTTGCCCATAAATTCACTTAAATTCTCTACTCCTCAGTTCTCTCTTCCATAAAAAGAATGTCATTATAATGTGAATAATAAGCAAATGCATATGTAGAAAACTCTCCCAGTATTATTAGAAAAAACCTACTGAACTCCACATGAGCAACTCAATATCTGTTGTCACAGTAGAAAGAGAATCATAGGGTCATGGATTCAGAGCTAGAGGACATCTATGGCAAGTCACAAAGTTGTGACATAGTCAAGAGTAATATATAAACAAAAGACAGTGCAGTAGAAGGAGAGCTGGGTGAGAGGAAATGAGTGCGAAAGCCAATTCTGCTGGTTACTAACTGTGACCTTATTACTTGTACAACCAGCTAGGTGGTTCAGTGGATAGAGCACCAGATTTGGAGTCAGGAAAACCTGAGTTCAAATTTAGCCTCAGACACTTACTTAGCTGTGGGACCCTGAACAAGTCACTTAACCCTGTTTGCCTCAGTTTCTTCATCTATAAAATGAGATAGAGAAGGAAATGGCAAACCACTCTAGTATTTCTGTCAAAAAACTTCAAATGGGGTCACCAAAAGTTGGACACTGAACTGAACAACAACAACTCTGGGCCTCCAGAGTCAGGAAATCCTGGGTTCTAGTTCTTCCTTTGACACATACTGGCTGTGTGTCCCCAGGGAAGTCACTTATCCTCTTAGTGTTCCAGTCAATTCTTTAAGAATAAGTCATTAAAAAAAAAAAAATAAGTCATAGCGGGAGCAGCTAGGTGGCGCAGTGGATAGAGCACTGGCCCTGGATTCAGGAGTACCTGAGTTCAAATCCAGCCTCAGACACTTGACACTTACTAGCTGTGTGACCTTGGGCAAGTCACTTAACCCTCATTGCTCAACCAAAAAAATTTAAAAATTAAAAAAAAAAAAAAGAAGTCATAGCGGGGCGGCTAGGTGGCGCAGTGGATAAAGCACCGGTCCTGGATTCAGGAGTACCTACCTGACTTCAAATCCGGCCTCAGACACTTGACACTTACTAGCTGTGTGACCCTGGGCAAGTCACTTAACCCCCATTCCCCCCCCCCCCAAAAAAAGAATAAATCATAGCCATGAGTACCTTGGTGATATGTTTTACATGCTTGAACATGTATAACCTATATCGAATTATTTATCATCTTAGGGAGGAGGGAGGTAAGGGAGAGAGGAAGGGAGAAAATGTGGAACTCAAAATGAAGAAAAAAGAATGAATGTTAAAAATTGTCTTTACATGTAATTGGGGAAAATATAATTCAAAGAAAAAAGAATAAATTGTAGAAGAAGCTATTGTTGATCTACATTTGTAGGGAGAATAGCCAGATTAGGAGTTTTTTACTTTGATGAGAGTAAGGAAACTTTCCTGTCCCCTCTAAACACCCCCACACCCAAAAGGTCATGTGACCAAAAAACCTTGTTCCTAACCTCACTGGATTATTGTGAGGAAAGGCATTTGGAAAGAAACCTTAAAGTGCTATTAAAATTAGTTATTATTATTGTTATCACTAGCTATGTACCTCTGGACACATCACCTAACCTTTCTGTGCCTCAGTTTGCTTATCTGTAAAACTGGGAGAATAATATCTATATTACTCAACTCATAGGATTGCTGTGAAGAGAGTACATGGCAAACTTTAGGGTGTTCCAGAAGTATGAGCAAGTGTTGTTGTTCATTCATTCCAAAATACTTCAATGAAAATTTACTATGTACAAGTCCCCATACTCAGGGGGAGGGAAAAAAAACAAAGATCTGAGGCATGCCCTCAAGGTCTAAAAGGTAGTGGGGGCTGGGATTCGCATGTACATTAAATAACTGCAATTCAAGATACTAGGAGATAATCAGCAGCATGGGGTGCAAGGGAAAGAGTACTTGGAGGATGTGAGTTTCAATCCATGTTTCAATATTTTATTTATTTATTTATTTATTTATTCATTCATTCATTCATTCATTCATTCATTCATTCATTTATTAGTGAGGCAATTGGGGTTAAGTGACTTGCCCAGGGTCACACGGCTAGTAAGTGTTAAGTGTTCGAGGCCAGATTTGAACTCAGGTACTCTTGACTCCAGGGCCAGTGCTCTATCCACTGTGCCACCTAGCCGCCCCTCATGTTTCAATATTACAAGCTGTGTAACTAAGCCTCAGCTTCCTTGTCTGTAGTGCTTTGTTAACCTTCTAGGGGAATTCTAGGGGAATGCCAGCTATTACCTTGCTGATAAGTATCTTAAGATAAGTAGGAAGAAAGCTCCTTAAGCATTCATTGTCCTGGGAGAAAGCAGAGATTTCACTGAGGGCATGGCATTGGAGCAGGGTGGTAAGGTGGTGTATTTATGGGCGGTAAGGATCCCATATTTCCTTTTTTGTCTTATAGCTTATGATGGATGAGGATTGATGGAAGAGAGGAAGACCTCATTTACCTTTTCTTCCTCCCTCCCTCCCTTCCTTCCTCTTTCTTTCTTTCTTTCTTTCTTTCTTTCTTTCTTTCTTTCTTTCTCTTTCTTTTTCTTTCTCTCTTTCTTTCTCTCTCTCTCTCTCTCTTTCTTTCTTTCTTTCTTTCTCTCTCTCTTTCTTTCTTTCTTTCTTTCTTTCTCTCTTTCCTTCCTTTCTTCTTTTCCAACACACATCAAAACAAACAGCTAAGATAGCTTTAAATATATTTGGAACCTAGACCTGATGTTCTTGAACCACCACCAGGGTTGATATAGCATAGTCTCAGATGACTGTTTTATCACTGATGCAAACTGACACTTTGTTAGGAAGGTCTTATCAGCATAGACTTGTTTTTATTATTAGGCTGACCTGTTATCATAAATGAGATAACAAGCATAGTGAAAGCACACAAGACACCTAGAGAAAGAGATATTCTGTTATGTGTATGAGTATACCTGCTCATGAACATACCCACACATGTACACACTCATGTACATACACACAGCCCTCACCTGAGTCTGAGTCACTAACCAAAACTCCCTAAAAGCTACAACAGACTTCCACGGTGGTCACCATTCTATTATTGCTGGTATTTTGTATCATGCTTTTTTTTTCTCCTTAAATTCTCCACTATAATCTCCATCTTTCATAACAGGGTTCCTTCCTGCCTCCCCCAACCCCCCCCCCCAGCCATCCCCACTGTTCCATTCCACAGTGGTGACTCAGCTTTCTGACCACAGCCAGAGCGCTGGCAGCATTCCTATCTTATGGCGCTCTCTCTCTCTCTCTCTCTCTCTCTCTCTCTCTCTCTCTCTCTCTCTCTCTCTCTCTCTCTCTCCCAGAGAAAGTAACTGAGGCCACCTTCAAGTAGGAAACACAAGGGATGGGTTGTATCTTCCATGTTTGTGGCAGTCCTAGCTTATATAGCACTTGGTTTTGTAAGGGCCTAAAATTCTAGCTATGATGTCTAAAATCTAATGAGTGGTTGCCTTAAATGAGAAGCTTTAGCAAGAGTTTAGACTTTTAAGTATTTATCAAAGTGCATCAGAAGTTAGTGAAGAAAGAGAGAGAGAGAGAGGTAAAAAGCAAACTTCATTTAACTAAGAGAACCCAGTAATTGTCCTCCCGCCAAGCCGAGGTCCCAAAACAAAAAAGCTTTGCTCTTCCCAGAAGCCTCCTGTGACACAGGAAACAGGGCTGTCACAGCTCCAAGCTAATTGGTTGGTAGCACTGATTGACAGGACCCACGGGTGGCAAACATCACTTCCTGACACCAATCTGACCTTCGAAACCCCAGAAAAGGTCACTTCCAGATGCTAACTCACATGTGGATGCCAAGGCACATGCTTTCTCCTCATGGCAGGGCTTCCCTGCGATATTTTTCTCAATAGGTTGGTAGCACTCCAATTCTCACAGTTTGGTTGTTCACCAAACCAGTGAGTGAATCCAGAATGTCTATTGTTTAAAGCCCAGGGTAGTCTGCATATGGGGAAGGGGTGTGTGTGTGTATCTGTGTGAGAGAGAAAGAGACCCACCTTGTGTCTAGGGTCCCACATTTGTTATCATTGATTTCCCCATAGCCTTTAAAAAATTTTTTTGTGCAGGGTAATGAGGGTTTAAGTGACTTGCCCAGGGTCACACAGCTAGTAAATGTCAAGTGTCTGAGGCTGGATTTGAACTCAGGTCCTCTTGAATCCAGGGCTGGTGCTTTATCCACTGTGTGACCTAGCTGCCCCCACCCCCCCATAGCCTTTCTTAAAACTAGTTAGCACAGTAGATAGAACACTAGACTTGGAGTCAGGAAGGCCTGAGTTTGAATCTTGCCTCATTCACTTACTAGCTGTATGACTCTGGGCAAGTCATTTGATCTCTGTCATCCTTGGTTTCCTCATCTGTAAAATGGGGATAATGATGGCACCTATTTCACAGGGTTATATGTAAGAATCAAATGAAATAACATATGTAAAGTGCTTTGCAAACCTTAATATACCATATAAATGCTATCTATTATCTGCTCTCATGCACATCTTAATGCTTGTGAGGGTGTGGGGGGGAGGCAGGTGGACATGGCTCCATCTCTGTAGGTAGTATTCCTAGATCACCAAGGCTGGCATTTGTTGAGGTACTAGTATATTGTCAGGTACATGGGATCATAGATATAGAGCAAGAAGGAAAGGTGGAATTTCCCTTCTTCATTGAGAACAAACCCCAAACTTAAGAAAGGTTTTTAGAAAGAACTTTATGAAGTCATTTGATAAAGGAAAGAGCTAGAAAAAGGTGTGGTTCCTTCTCAAGTCTCTGTGAGTTTTACATTCTATAGAGTTCAAACAAGGGTATAAACTGAGTAGCTGGCTTGAGATATAAGTGATCAGGTAAATATAAACATTCAATAAAACTTAAATAAAGTCAAAACAAAAGTGTTTTGGGTGGACCCAAGATATGGGTGAGTTTTTTTGTTTTGTTTTGTTTTGTTTGCAGGACAATGAAAGTTAAATGACTTGCTCAGTTAGTAAGTGTGAAGTATCTGAGGCTGGATTTGAACTCAGGTCCTCCTGAATCCAGGGCTGGTGCTTTATCCACTGGGCCACCTAGCTGCCCTTTGGGTAGGGTTTAAACATTCCTTGCAGAGACCTCCCTTGAAAGGTCATTGAGATCAATACAGTCCACTCCTCACATTCTGGGTTAAACCATACCCAGTTAAGTAAAGCTAGGTTTAAACAATATTAATAAATAATGAAATATTCTGTCCACCACCAATCCTCAAAGGGATAACTATTTATTTATTCATTTGTTCATTCATTCATCCATTTATTTATTTATTCATCTATTTATTTATTTGTTCATACATTCATTCATTCATTTAAAGTTTTGAGTTCCAAAGTCTATCCCTCTTTCATTCCCTTCCTCCCTACCCTCCCCCCTTCCTGAGGTGATAAGCAATCAGATATAGGTTATACATGTGCAATTATGCAAAACATTACCATATTAGTAATTTTATATAAAAAGACTCAATTTACAAAAAAAAGCACAAAATAGCATGCTTCAGTCTGTGTTCAATCAATATCAGTCCTTTCTCAGGAGTTGGATAGTATGCTTCATCATTAGTCCTTTGGGATTGTCTTGGATCATTTTATTGTTGAGAGTAGTTAAGTCATTCACAATTGCTCATAGAACAATAATGCTGTCATTGTGCACAATGTTCTCCTGGTTCTGCTCACTTCACTAAATATCAGTTGATAAGAATCTTTCCAGGTTTTTCTGAAATCATCCTGCTTGTCATTTCTTATAGCACAGTAATATTCCATTACAATCATATACCACATCTTATTTAGTCTTTCCCCAATTAATGGGTATTCCTTTGATTTCTAATTCTTAGCCACTGGGGGCAGCTAGGTGGTGCAGTGGATAAAGCACTGACTTTGGATTCAGGAGGACCTGAATTCAAATCCAGCCTCAGACACTTGACTAGCTATGTGACCCTAGACAAGTCACTTAACCCTCATTGTCCTGCAAAAAAACCAAAAACAATTCTTAGCCACCACAGAGTTGCTATAAATTTTTTTACATTTTTTTCCTTTTCTCTTTTTCACAGTTACTATTGTTAACTGTTTCCCTCCATCCTATTCCCTTCCCCATGACATTTACTCTATTATCTATCTTCTTTCACATTATCCCTCCGCAACAGGGATTTGCTTCTGACTGCCCCCTCCTCTAATCTGCCCTCCCCTCTTTCACCCCTCCCTCCTTATCCCCTTCCCCTCCTACTTTCCTGCAGGGTTAGATAGATTACTCTCCCCAATTGAGTATGTATGTTATCCCCTCCTTGAGCCAACTCTGTTGAAATTAAGGTCTTTGAGTCAATTCTGATGAGTGTAAGGCTCATTCACTGCCCTGTTCCTTCCCCGTCTCTTCCCCCACTCCATAAGCCCTTTCCTGTTTCTTTCATGTGGGATTTTACCCCATTCTACCTCTCCCCTCTCCCCTTCCACCTCTCCCAGTACAATACTCTCACCCATCAATTTTACCCTAAAGATGTCATCATGGGGCAGCTAGGTGATACAGTGGGCAAAGCACTCACCCTGGACCCAGGAGGACACAAGCCCAAATATGGCCCCAGTCACAAGATACTCACCCACTGCTTGACCCCAGGCATGTCACCCAACTTTGACTACCCCACCAAAAAAAAGATAAGCAGAGGCAGCTAGGTGCTGCGGTGGATGGAGCACCAGCCCTGGATTCAGGAGGACCTAGTTCAAATCTGGCCTCAGACACTTGACATTACCAGCTGTATGACACTGGGCAAGTCGCTTAATCCCAATTGCCTCACCAAAAAAAAAAAAGATAAACAAAAAATAAATAAATGCTTTATAGATATCATCCCTTCATAATCAATTCCCACTTGTGTTCTCTGTCTAAATTTATTTCTATCATCTGCCCTAATACTGAGGAATTTCTTATGAGTTATACTTATCATCTTCCCATGCAGGAATGTAAGCAGTTTAACCTTTTAACATCCCTCTTAAGTTCTTTTTCCTGTTTACCTTTATGATAAATCAAGACACAATAAAGCAAATCCAAATGAATAAAAAAAATAGAGGGCAATGTAAAATATCTCCTTGGAAAAACAGCTGACATGGAAAATAGATCCAGGAGAGATAATTTAAAAATTATTGGACTACCTGAAAACCATGATCCAGGAAAGAGCTTAGACATCCTCTTCCAGGAAATTGCTAGGGAAAATTGCCCTGATATTCTAGAAGCAGAAGGTAAAATAGAAATTAAAAGAATTCACTGATCACCTCCTGAAAGAAATTCCAAAATGAAAAATCCCAGGAATATTACAGCCAAATTCCAGAGCTCCCAGGTCAAGGAGAAAATATTGCAAGCAGCCAGAAAGAAACAATTCAAGTACTGTGGAGCCACAATAAGGATAGCACAAGACCTAGCAGCTTCTACATTAAAGGATAAGAGGGAATGGAATATGATATTCCAGAGGGCAAAGGAATTGGCATTACAACCAAAAATCACCTACCCATCAAAACTGAGTATAATCTTTCTGGGGGAAAAATGGGACTTTAATGAAAAAGAGGACTTTCAGGTATTCTTTTTTTTCTTTTTTTTTTCCTTTTGCAGGCAATGAGGGTTAAGTGACTTGCCCAGGGTCACACAGCTAGTGTCAAGTGTCTGAGGCCGGATTTGAACTCAGGTCCTCTGGAATCCAGGGCTGGTGCTTTATCCACTGCGCCACCTAGCTGCCCCCATCAGGTATTCTTGATGAAAAGACCTGAACTGAATAGAAAATTTGACTTTCAAATACAAGACCCCAGAGAAGCATTAAAAGGTACACAAAAATAACTAGAATTATCTGTTCCCATGTGGGTAGAATTGAGAGATTAGTATGAAGTATGGAAGATTCCAGATTGCCAAGAGAAGAGGGTGAAATTTCAATAATAAAAGTTCTCCCCACTCTTTTCCTGACGTCCTCCAGTACCCTAAACCTCTCATTCTGCTCCTCTGAAGCAAACCTTCCCAGCTGCCTTCAGTCCCTTACCCCAAAGTTAAAAGAGATGAACAAAATTACTTCATCAGGGCCTTCCATTTAAACTCCACCTGTTCCTATTTTTTACAACTTCCTCATTAGTCCCAGTTGCTTTTAAAATATCTAGTAGGCCTCCACCAGTCGCAGACGACCGTGGATCAGCGCCTTGAAGAGCCACAGGCCACAGTGTGGCTGTGCAGTCCGATGTGGGAGCCACAGCTCCTGAGTGACTTGTAACCAGTAACTGCCACATCCCATGTTGTATGTACCCCATGAGGAGTAGCTGGAGTGTCCTCTCCAGGGCGCTGGCCTGGGCGGATCAATATGGAAAACAAGCTGTTGCCCATGCAGCAGGTTTTCTCTCTCCGTGACACTGGTGGATCCAAAGGAAAGGAAGAGCCAATACAGTTTGGCACCAGTGCCACCACAGGAGTTGCCAGAGGGATGTGATGTCCAACGTCCAACTGCCTAAGGTACTCCAACTCCTGATTTTTCCTCAGGTTTAACTCCCGAAGCCTTTCCCATATATGGGTATAGCTGCAAGGCAGCAGAGGTTTAAAATCAGGGTTTCCTTCCCCTAGGCGGGTTGCCTGCCAAGGCTAATGAGCCCCACCTGCCCAGCAGTTTATAGGGGCTATCTAAAATGGGAGCAGGACATTTCCCTCCTCATTCTCCTTATTTTCTGGGACCATGATAATGATACCTGGCCTAGACACTGCATGTTTCTCCTAAAGAGTTCAAAATTGATTTACAGAGATTTCCTCCATCTTTTTAACAGTCACAGAGGCAAAGAAGTATGGGGTTTTGTCTCTCTGTTTTACAGATGGAAAAAAAGGACACCCCACCCCCATCCCCAATGAAGTGATTTGTATGTCAGCCATGGTATGGATTCCAAGATCATATGGAGTAATTTTGTACAAATGAGTCTTCAGAAATGAAGATAGGAGCCATACAAATGTGACTGAGTGGGCAAAGACAACATGGTATGGTAGAAATACCCCTAGATTATTCAGGAAATCTAGTTTCCAGTTCCAGCTTTGCTACTAACTTGGACAAACAGCCCTTTCACTTCTCTGAAAAATAAGGGGAGTAGACAGCTGAAATCTAAGATTCCTGCTTACTCTAATGTTCTGTGTTTTAAATAACCAGGGCCAATGGGGGAGGGGAGAAGACTGGAGAGAGAGGAAGAAAATATAGAGACTTTGGCTGGGTAAATTCCCTAGTGAGATCACAGCCCTGTTCGCCTCACAACCCAATGCCTTTTGTCAAAGACTAGAATGAAAGCCCAGTTCTGTTCAAGTCAGGAATGTAGGGATCATAACATAACAGACTCAGAGCTGGAAGAGACCTTTAAGACCATCTTGTTCAACCCCCTCGTTTTACAGAAAAGGGAACTGAGGCCAAGGAAGTGAAGCGATTTGTCAAAGATCACACAGTGGTAAATCTCGGGCAGAATTGAATCATGGCGCTCACTGCAAAAACTGGGCTCTTTCCTTGGTACCATTTTGGATGAAAGCAAGAGATCGTCACAAGCTGACGGGTTAGTAAAGAGCTCATGTAGACAAGGAATTAGGTTTTATGGCACAGGAACCAGGCTTAAGAACTGGCCAGAGAAATCAGCAGGTAGATCTTGTTGATAGTAACTACCAGATGTGGAAGTTTTGCCCGCAAGTCATTAAGAACTCCTGGCTGGGAGACTCTTCAAGAAGGCTCTTAGAGTTTATCTGACTAAACCCTGCTGAGATGACTCATTGTGTCTCTCTGATAAGCATGCTGAGGGAGGTGATATCGTGAAATATTCAGGGCTTCCCCTTGTGAATGTCTCACACTCTCTATAGGTCAGGCAATACTCATAGCAACTACCACATATTTCCTATATGATCTTGGTTAAGCTATTCAGCCTCTCTGGTCCTCAGTTTCCTGATACGTAGAACAAAGGGGTTGGATTAATTGGCCTCTGTGGTCCCTTCTCTTTCTCTTTTTTTTTTTAGTGAGGCAATGGGGGTTAAGTGACTTGCCCAGGGTCACACAGCTAGTAAGTGTCAAGTGTCTGAGGCCAGATTTGAACTCAGGTACTCCTGACTCCAGAGCCAGTGCTCTATCCACTGCACCACCTAGCTGCCCCTGTGGTCCCTTCTCAATCCAGATCTATGACCCTATAACCTTCAGATGCTTATGGTTTCTTTGTTCTAATTCATCATTCCCACTGGAGCCAGCTGATCTCCCCAAACTTTCCATTCATATCAGTAAGTCAACAAGTATTTATTAAGTACTGTTAACCTGGAAATTAAGGAAACAATCAGGATAGGAGAAAATAAGGTCTTTAATCAAGGCAGAGGAACTATAGCTCATGGTATCACAAAGCAAAAAGCTAAGAATACCCAAAGATGGGAACCGGAGACAGGGTTTTTATGGGGTAACAGAACAAAGGGAACTAAAAGTCTGCTCCAAATCATGTGAAGAAACATGACTTAACTACTTAATGCAGATGAACCTTTAACAAAAGGAATTATAGGACTGCTCCTGAGTTAAGTATAGAAGCTACTTAACTCTAAATAGAAACTACTTAATGTAGGTGGACCCTTTTACATAATAACATAAAGTCCAGGGAATAAGGTGGGGAATCATTTGGAGGGGATATTTTGTTTGGGGGAGATCCATAAGTTAATCAAGAGTTTGGAATTAGGAGCAGCTAGGTGGTGCAGTGGATAAAGTACCGGCCCTGAATTCAGAGGACCTGAGTTCAAATCCAGTCTCAGACACATGATACTTACTAGCTGTGTGATCCTGGGCAAGTTACTTAACCCCCATTGCCTTGCCAAAAGAAAAGAAAAAAAAAAGAAAAAAGAAAAGAAAGAAGAGCCTGGAATTGACCAGGATTGGTTAGCCCCAGGCAATTCATTGGCCTCGGTAGGGGGACTGGGTGAGGATCAGTCAGTTCTCAGTAAATTTGTAGTTTGGCTTTCCAGAAAGGCTTCATTTCCAGAGCCTGGACTAGAAGAGAGTAAAACTAGCAACTTCCCAGAACACATCACAAAGAGAGGAGCCAATAAAGAATGATATGGGGTTTAGGACATAGCTAGGAATTAAGCCTATTAAAGTTTAACTCAGCCAACTAGATATCAGGACAGATACACCTAAGAAGTCAGGGGAGATAAAATTTTGTAGCAGGAAAGTCAATCAGGCACGGCTACTACCTAAGGCACTGCCAGGGGACAGAGATAACTGCGAAAGTCAGGACCACCACTCCTCATTCAAGCTTTCCCCACCCCACCCCCAAAAGGAAATTTCTATTGTCAGGTGGTCACCCCATCTATCCTCTATAAAAGCTCTGGTCTTTCTTCTGTTCTCAGAGAATGTTTCTAAACCATCTCCTTCCCTTGAGGTGAAGTCTTCTGACTTTCCTCTTGGTCATTTTCTCTGATGCCCAAATAAAAGACCATTTTCTTCTTCTTCTTCCTCCTCCTTCTTCCTCCTTCTTCCTCCTTCGCAATGAGGGTCAAGTAACTTGCCCAGGGTCACACAACTAGTAAGTGTCAAGTGTCTGAGGCCACATTTGAACTCAAGTCCTCCTGAATCCAGGGCCAGTGCTTTATCCACTGTGCTACCTAGCTGCCCAAGACCATTTTATTCTAATTGGAGTGTGTGTGTGAGTTATAATTCTTTTTTTTTTTTTTTAGAGAGGCAATTGGGATTAAGTGACTTGCCCAGGGTCACACAGCTAGTAAGTGTTAAGTGTCTGAGGCTGGATTTGAACTCAGGTACTCCCGACTCCAAGGCCAGTGCTCTATCCACTGCGCCACCTAGCTGCCCCTTATAATTCTTTACAGAAGAACTAAGATCCCCACCACCCATTTTCCCCATGACAAAAAACATTTTACAATATAACTTTTTGGAACATTGAATCAAGCCAATGGTGGAGGACCCTGCTCTCCTGGCTTCCCTGTGGGGGGAAAGAATTGCCTTTGTGAATGGTCAAGTCACATGTGTTACATTAAAGGTGCAGAGCATCCCAGGAGAGTAACAGCCATTAACTGTCAGGACTTTTTTCCTTTTATCAAACATAAATCTACTTCTATGCAATCCCCACCCATAGCTCCAAATCTAATCTCTCTTCTATTCCATTACCCTTCGAATATTTAAGACAGCTACTATGCTCCTTCACCCAGTCTTTACTCTAGGTTAATCATCTTCAATATTTTCAATCAATTCCTTTGTTTCTTTTCTTTCTTTCTTTTCCTTTTTTTTTTTTGTTTGTTTCAATTGGGGTTAAGTAACTTGCCCAGGATAGCACAGCTAGCAAGTGATTGAGTTTAAATTTGAACTTAGGTCCTCCTTACTCCACTAGCTTCCCCTCAATCAATTTTTTTCCCCAGGGTAATGAGGGTTAAGTGACTTGCCCAGGGACAAAAGCTAGTAAGTGTCAAGTGTCTGAGATTGGATTTGAACTCAGGTCCTCCTGAATCCAGGGACAGTGCTTTATCCACTTTGCCACCTAGCTTCCCCTCAATCAACTCTTTTTTTTTTGAAGTTGTCCAGATTCCTTTATTAAATAGTTAATATTTTTTTAATTAATAAAGTATTTTATTTTTTTTCCATTACATGTAAAGATAGTTCTCAACCTTTGTTTATACAAGCTTTACAATTTCAGATTTTTCTCCCTCCCTCCCCTCCCTCCCCTCTCCCCTAGACAGCAGGTAATCTGATATAGGTTTTATATATATATATATATATATATATATATATATATATATATATATATATATATATATATATATATATATATATACACACATAATAACATTAATCCTATTTCTGCATTAGTCATGTTATAAGAGAAAAAAAATCAGAGCAATGATGGAAAACCTCAAAATAGAAAAAAAACAACAGCATCAAAAACAAAAGAAATAGTATGGTTCATTTAGCATCTATACTCCGCAGTTCTTTTTTTTTTTTTCCTGGATTTGGCGATCCTCTTCCACCACGAGTTCCCTGGAACTCTTCTGTACCATTGCATTGGTGAGAAGACTATAGTCCATCACAGTAGATCAACACTCAATGTTGATGTTACTGTGTACAATGTTCTTCTAGTTCTGCTCATCTCACTCATCATCAGCCCACGCAAGACCCTCCAGGTTTCTCTGAACTCCTCCTGCTCATCGTTTCTTATAGCACAATAGTATTCCATTGTATTCATATACCACAACTTGTCCAGCCATTCCCCAATTGATGGGCACCCCCTCAACTTCCAATTCTTTGCCACCACATAAAGAGCAGCTATAAATATTTTTGTACATGTGGGTCCCTTTCCCCCTTCCATGATCTCTTTGGGAAAAAGATCCAAAAGTGGTATTGTTGGGTCAAAGGGTATGCACAGCTTTATCGCCCTTTGGGCATAATTCCAAATTGCTCTCCAGAATGGTTGGATCAGTTCACAGCTCCACCAACAATGGATTAGTGTTCCAATTTTCCCACAGCTTCTCCAACATTTATTATTTTCCTTTTTTGTCATTTTAGCCAATCTGATAGGTGTCAGGTGGTACCTCAGAGTTGTTTTTATTTGCATCTCTCTAATCATTAGAGATTTAGAGCATTTTTTCATATGGGAATAGATAGCTTTGGTTTCTTCATCAGAAAACTGCCTGTTCATATCCTTTGACCATTTCTCAATTGGGGAATGACTTGGGTTCTTATAAATTTGATTTAGTTCCCTATATATTTTAGAGATGAGGCCTTTATCAGAAGTACTGGCCTCAAAAATTGTTTCCCAGCTTTCTGCCTCCCTTCTAATTTTGGATGCATTGCTTCTGTTTGTACAAAAATTTTTTAATTTAATGTAATCGAAATCATCCACTTTGCATTTTATAATATACTCTATCTCTTGTTTGGTCAAAAACTGTTTTCCTTTCCAAAGATCTGATAGGTAGACTATTCCTTTCTCTCCTAATTTACCTATGGTATCACCTCTTATGTCTAAATCATGTATCCATTTTGACCTTATTTTAGTATAAGGTGTAAGATGTTGGTCTATGCCTAATTTCTGCCATACTATCTTCCAGTTTTCCCAGCAGTTTTTGTCAAATACTGAGTTCCTATTCCAGAAGCTGGAGTCTTTGGGTTTATCAAACACTACATTACTAGTGTCATTTACTACTGCATTTCCTGAGCCTAGCCTATTCCATTGATCTACCACTCTATTTTTTAGCCAGTTTTGATGACTGCCGTTTTATAGTAGAGCTCCAGGTTTGGTACCGCTAACCCACCTTCCTGTGAATTTTTTTTCATTATTTCCCTGGATATTCTTGATTTTTTGTTTTTCCAGATGAATTTTGTTATTATTCTTCCTAGCTCTATAAAATAATTTTTAGGTAGTCTGATTGGTATGGCACTGAATAAGTAAATTAATTTAGGCAGTATTGTAATTTTTACTATATTAGCTCTGGCTATCCATGAGCAATTGATATCTTTCCAATTATTTAGATCTGATTTGATTTGTGTGAAGAGTGTTTGGTAGTTGTGTTCATAGAGTTCCTGGGTTTGTCTTGGCAAGTAGACTCCCAAGTATTTTATATTATCTACTGTTACTTTAAATGGAATTTTTCTTTCTATTTCTTGCTGCTGGACTTTGTTGGTCAAGTATAGAAATGCTGATGATTTATGTGGATTTATTTTATATCCTGCTACTTTGCTAAAGTTGTTAATTGTTTCAAGTAATTTTTGACTTGATTCTCGAGGATTCCTTAAGTATACCATCATATCATCTGCAAAGAGTGATAGTTTTGTTTCCTCCTTGCCTATTCTAATTCCTTTAATTCCTTTCTCTTCTCTGATTGCTAAAGCTAACATTTCTAGGACAATATTAAATAATAGGGGTGATAATGGACATCCCTGTTTCACCCCTGATCTTATTGGGAAGGCCTCTAATTTATCTCCATTGCATATAATACTTGCTGATGGCTTTAGGTAGATACTGTTTATTATTTCAGTCAACTCTTAAATGAAATTTCACCCCACCCTTTCTTCAGTAGAGACCCTGAGACATACAAGTAATTTGCCTAAGGACCAGAAACCAGAATCACCAATTTTAAGAGCTGGAACATAGCTAAGAACATTATCTGGATACACTTATTTCACAGACCAGGAAGAAGCAAAACTAAGGTGGGAGTAGAGACTTATCCAGAGGCACATAAGCAATGGAAGGGGAGTGAGCTAAGGCTCTACACCAGATTTCATTCATTCTTGTCTGTGCTTGTTTGTTTGACCAGTAGCAAGCAACAAGGCTGATGTCTTGACTTGCTTGTGAATTGAATTCAGGTGAGGCAGAGTTGCACTGAGTCATTCTCCCCCCACAGCAAGTTGTGGGGCAGGGGCGGGGAGGGGGTGTCATCTTTGTCCCTCTCCTTCAACCCACTTAGCAAGATAGGATTCAGAGGACCTGCTGCAAAGTAGACTTGAGGTTTCTCTTGTCTTTTGGGGCTCTGGACACCCTCACTTTTTGTCACATATGGCGGGGGGGGGGGGAGGTCTTTTTGGTTTCTAGGAGTTATCTCAGCTCTGATTTTCGAGCTTTGAAGGTGTCTTCTGGCTTTAACCCTATGGACATCTGCTGATAACAAGGCCATGTGAGATTTGGAGTGCTACCAACCTGTTGAGAAAGATACTGCAGGGAAGCTCCGCCACAAAAAAGAAACCATGTGACTTTGGCATCTAGAAGTTGTGTCTGCCAGTCTGAGTCCTGAGTTCTACAAACCAATTAGCATAGAGCTATGTGTGAGGATGGCCCGGCTTCCTGTGTCAGAGGGGGATTCTGGGAGAAGCCCCTAAGGAAGGGCCCTTTCACTTTGGGGACTGCAGCTTGGCAAGAACACAGATTCTGGGCTCTCTTAGATAGTTAGATGAAGTTTGCTTTTTTACCTCTTTCTCTCCTCACTAACTTCTGATGCACTTTAATAAATACTTAAAAGTCTAAACTCTTGCTAAAGCTTCTCATTTAAGGCAACCACTCATTAGATTTTACACATCATAGCTAGAATTTTAGGCCCTTACAGCCGGATGGTCCATGCAGCAGCCCTGGCAAAAGGCATAAGTGATTACAGAGTTGGTAGGTCTAGGAGCGGTAGAGGGGACAAATTGAGTAGCTGATTATCCCGTGAAAATTTCCAAGGGAATTCATTCCTCTTAATGGGTTTCAGTTTCTCTCTCTGTAAAATGGGGGAAGGCCATTTAAAATGATGTCTAAGGGCCCTTCCAAGTGTGAGGTTCTGTAAATGGACCAAGTCCCAGCCCATTTGGGAGAAGGTAAGGAAGAAGAAGCAATAAATCCATGCAGAGCTTCCTAGGTTGGGCAAAGTTAGCTTCTCAAAGGATGCAAATATGCACATGCCTCACCCTCTTCCATACAAGCCATCATCCTCTCCTCCCTAGCTGGAATGTGTTCCCCGCTCCTAAATCCACCCATTCTTCAAGGCTCAAGTCTCCCCCATCTCCCAAACACTAGCCCTGAATTCCAAAGAGTAAAGACAACTCACTACCATGTAAGGGAAGGGGTCTGGGATGGGGATCCACAGGGTAGCAGTGAAGTTCAAATCAGATGCATAGGGTATTTTACAAACTTTAAAGCACTTTTTATTTTTATTTTATTTTTTATTTTTTTGTGGGGCAATGGGGGTTAAGTGACTTGCCCAGGGTCACACAGCTAGTAAGTGTCAAGTGTCTGAGGCTGGATTTGAACTCAGGTCCTCCTGCCTCCAGGGCTGGTGCTCTATCCACTGCGCCACCTAGCTGCTCCCTTAAAGCACTTTTTAAATGCTTATTGTTATTAGGCAGTACCCAACACAGTGCCTGGCACATAGTAGGTTATTTATAGCACAAATACTTGCTTTTAAACGATTATGATTTTTATTATTATCATCTATTAGCTCTATGACTCCAGACAAATGCCTTCCCCTCTAAGGATCAGTGTCCTTATCTAAAAAATGGGTACAACACTACTTTCCCTACCCTGTCCTCACTTTAACTATAGTGGAATGTTCTGCTGCCTCCCTGTGGCCAGCCAGGAGCTCCAAAAAGCTGCTCTCCTTCCAGAATGGACAAGGCTTTTTTTTTTTTTTAACTATCTGTGTAAATTGACTTTCTTCCTTCTTTCCTTCCTTCCTTCATCTACCCTCCCTCCCCCCACCCTTCCTTCCTTTCTTCCTTTCTCAAACCTAAAACCAGAACTATCTGGGAGAGGCCTATGGGAGGTGAACTGGCTGAGAGTATATACAGAGGCCCTACTAAATGGGAAGTTGCCATTTCCCAAACTAGTAACCCTGGTTCAGAGGGTGAGTGTTTCTTAACCACAGAACCTTTGGCTTGGGTGTGGCATGAGAGCCATGGTGGTCAGATCTTGGGCTCACTTTCCAACCTCTCTCTATTCTCCAGAGGTAGGGCCATATTTCCATGCTGGGTAGCTCCAGGCCAGTCATCTCAAAGACACTGGGGAGCATTTGGGTTTTGTGTCCCCACACTCAGCCTTGTTTGCGTGGACCACCCATGCTGAGTCATACTCCACTCTCCCAGCCATACTGGCTTGCTTCGGTTTCATGGAAAGTTACAGAGAAATTCTCCCTATAAAGTTGCATGGAAAGTTACAGAATTTCACTGTGGGAAAACTACAACCCTCAGGAGCACATTGCTTGGCAACATCACTACCCAGGGTAGTGCCTGCTTGATACTTGCCAGTCCTAAATTGCCATACACCCAGGTAAGCCAGCTCTTGAAGCACCCTGGGTGAATTGGAGAGTTCTCTTCCCATTTTAGAGAAGAGAAAAGTGAGGCACCCTACAAAGTTGACTTGGGAATTGTCCACTTTGCAGTGAGATCTGACCATTTTTCCTATTAAGCTAAACTGCTCTTGGAAAACTTTATTGAGTGATTCTTATCTTAGTGGTTTCTAATAGAATGCAAGGTTACATATAATCCTTTATTAATAGTCATGTGAATACAGAGAGGCAGCTGGTATAATGCATTAAAGTCCTATTTCCATTGCTTCCTGGCTGTGTGCTTCTGGGCAAATCACCTAAGCTCTCAGTGTCCTGGGTAATTATTTAAGACTGTAAAATGGAGAGTGTGTGTTCATCTTCTTGCATTACTAGGGAGAGGTTGTGTTTTTTTAATTGAGAGCTCCCTATGTCAATGAAATCACAGGTCTGGGAAAAAGAAAGAAAGGAAGGAAGAAAGAAAGGAAGGAAGAAAGGAAGGAAGAAAGGAAGGAAGAAAGGAAGGAAGGAAGAAAGAAAGAAAGGAAGGAAGGAAGGAAGGAAGGGAGGAAGGGAGGGAAGAAGGAGGGAAGAGAAAGAAAAGAAGAAAGAGAAGGAAGGAAAAAAGAGAGGAAGAGAGAAAGAAAAAGAAAGAGAGGAAGAGGGAGGGAGGAAGAGAGAGAAAGAAAGAAAAGAAGGAAAAAAGAAAAGAGAGAGAGGGAGGGAATGAGGAAGGATGGAGTAAGGAAAAGGAAGAAAGAGGAAAGAAAGGAAGAAAGAAGGAAGTGGAAAGAAGGCAGAAAGATAGAAACAAGCAAAACGGAAAGCTCTGTGCTCTACATCTTATAGTGTCCTTTCAACCACATTGATTCAATTGGTCTTCATAATGATTCTGTGAGGTAGATAATGAAGCTATTATTATTTCCATTTCACAGATGAAGATAGCGAGGCTCAGACTTGCCCAGGATGATTTGTCACCATCACACAGCTTGTCAATGGCAGAGCCAAATTTGAACACAAGTCTTCAGACTCTAGGTCCAGTGATCTTTCTACTCCTGCCAAAGCATGATCATTGAAATCAAACAAAACACTATAAAACCCCCGGGGGCCACATGGTGGCAGTAGAAGAGCTTAGCAGGGATAGAAAGGATGCAATAACCAGAGGAGGGATGGGACTAGATGTTCTTTGAAGTTCCACCAGCATTCTATGATTTTGAAACAATAAGTCTCAAAATTCTACCATGTTTGTTTCTATGGTGGAATCCATGGATTCACTGTAATCCTTGGGAGCATCAGCCTGCTTTCCATTCCACCCAAGTTGGAGACGAAAGGTGATAATTATCTAAACCTTGGTGTGTGAATCTAAACTTGGCATCTTTAGACATTGCTTAGCACTGACCGCAGGTCCTCTGGCTCAGTCTCAGGAAGAGGGGAGGGCGTGAGACAGTCGATATGAGCCTAAGCTATAATTTCCTTGGAAATTTATGGACCAAAAGTTTCCAAACAGCCTCTAAATTATGGACTGGGGTCCCTCACACAATTTTTCTTTTTTAAAATTAAATTTCTTTTCAATGAACAAAAAATCTAATGTCTTCTTTTCACCTTACCTCGTCCTCATTGGGAAAAGAAAAAGAAAAGCTTGTAACAAAACCACTGAGTCAAATCAAATTCTTCCATTGGCCATATGTCTTGTTCTGCACCCTGTGGCCATCACTTCTCTGTCAGGAGATAGGTAGCATGTTTCACTATACAGTTGTTGGAACGATCATTGGTCATTGCCTTGATCAGAGTTCTCATGTCTTCCAAAGTTGTTCATCTTTACAATGTTGTTGTTATTTAAATTGTTCTGGTTCTGCTCACTTCGCCCTGCATCAGTTCATATAAATCTTCCCAGGTTTCTCTGAAATCATCCATTTTGTCATTTCTTACTGGACAGTCATTCCTAAATAGATGGGCACCCCCTTAGTTTCCAGGGTTTTTGCTATTATAAAAGAGTTTCTATAAATATTTTTGTACGTATGGGTGATTTTCCTCTTTCTCTGATTTCTGGGGTATAGGTCAGGTAGTTTTATTCATAATTTAGTAACTTTGGGGGCATACTTCTCATCCCCCCTATATTTTTTAGATAGGCTTCTGAGTCCCAACCCTAGGCACAGAGAAAAGCTGGAAGCTCAGACCTAGCACTCCAGCCTCCCCCTTGGGTACAAATGTGTCTTTGCTCATTGGATGCTCCCACACAGTCCTTTCCACAGACATCTCTTTACTTAAGATTCTATTTTTCCTTTTTTGTTGTTTGTTGTTGAGTCATTTCAGTTGTGTTTGACTCATGACCCCATCTGGGGTTTTCTGGGCAAAGATACTGGAGTGGTTTGCTATTTCCTTCTCCAGATCATTTTATAGATGAGGAAACTGAGGCAAACGGGGTTAAGTGACTCACCCAGGGTCACAAACTAGTAAGTGTCTGAGTTCAGCCCTGACTGTGCCACCTAACAGCCCTGTTCCTTTATTTCAATCCTTCAAAGGAATTCTTGGTGTTGAAGACCTGAAGGAGACCTCAGACTTTTTAGCTATGGGCTATACCAAGCTGAAGAGTGAGTTGTGCCAGGCTTATGAATTTGAGTGTCTGAACATGAAAGAGCATCTTTTAAAATTATATTTGTTGCTAGGGGGCCTCCATTAAATCCACATCTCCTCATTCCTACTTGGACATTATCCACAAAAACCTCTGGTTCTGGTGGGGTTTCCTTTTATCTATTCTGTTTCAATGTCGCACCTCCCTAGTATTGTTAAGATAGTTGAGATGCCCTGGGTACAGAGGAAGGCG
This sequence comes from Dromiciops gliroides, assembly GCF_019393635.1. Classification (NCBI taxonomy): domain Eukaryota; kingdom Metazoa; phylum Chordata; class Mammalia; order Microbiotheria; family Microbiotheriidae; genus Dromiciops; species Dromiciops gliroides. The sequence goes on from NC_057866.1 coordinate 55,020,852, forward strand.
CTAAGACAAAGTCATGATTCCAAAGAAGTAGCCTATTCTTGGGGCAATTCTGACTTGGTCATTTGAATGGGAAGTGTGATGAGGAGGCCAGAGAGCCTTTAACTCTCAGTAAAGGAGGCTTATCAGCAAACCAGGGGGCCAACCCCGGATAAGCAAGCAGCACCTTAACTGGAGGTTATATTCTGCCCTTTGATTAAAAAAAAGAGAGAGAGAGAGAGAATGGGGACCCGCTTTTTAAACATTTAAAAATCAAGAAATATTTAATATAGTCAAAACAATCCCTCTGAGGAATGGATCCTCTGTTAGGACAGAAGTTTCCATGTTGGAAGGGCAGTGGAGGGAGTACAAAGAGTAACACACTTGAAATCAAGAAACCTGCTTTCATCTCCGAGCTCTGGCATGTTAGCCACGTAACCTGGTCAATCAATGCCTCCATTTTCCTCTTCTGTAAAATGGGAATCACAATCCTTTCATTATTTAAGTCATAGGGCTGTTGGAAGGAGAGCACCTCTCATCAAGAGGGAGTAAACCCTGGTAAGTCCTGCTAAGCCAAAAATATGAACTGAATCTGCTGTCCAAGGACCAGCTCAGGTAAAATAGTAAAGGTTCAACTCCAGAAAGATAATGGTGGTGGTAGTAGTAATAGCAGGAAGAGGAGGAGGAGTAGAATTTGGCTAGAATTTATTTAAATGTAAATCATTTAAATTTAAAATTTATTTAAATGTAAATCACTTAAATTTAAAATTTATTAAAATGTAAATCATTTAAATTTAAATCACTTGAATTTATTGTTTAAAATTTAAAATTAAATTTAAACCATTTAAATTTATTATTGGAAGTTTGCAAAGCTCTTTACAAATATCTCATTTCATTCTCATGACAAATCGGGGATATAGGGGGCATTATCCCATTTTGCAGATGAGAAGATATACAGAGGTTAAATGGATTGACCAGGATCACATAGCTAAGTAAGCATATGAAATTAGATTTGAACTCTGACTTTCCTGACTCCATGTCCAGAGTTTTATCTGCTGTGCTACCTGCCTCAAGATAGCCACAAAGGGATCAACATCTGGATCTAGTGAGATTTATATTTATGTATTTTTTTTTAATATTTTTTTTTTTTGCAGGGCAATGAGGGTTAAGTGATTTGTCCAGGGTCACACAGCTAGTAAGTATCAAGTGTCTGAGGCCAGATTTGAACTCAGGTCCTTCTGAATCCAGGGCCGGTGCTTTTATATATTTATGTATTAAAGCATTTTTATAAACCTTGAATCATTGTATAAATTTCACTATTAATAAGCCCCTTAACTTTCTCAGCCTCAGTTTCCTTACCTGTAAAATGTGGATACTAATAGCACCTACCTCATAGAGTAGGTCCAGTGGATGGAGAGCACTGGCCCTGAAGTCAAGAGTATCTGAGTTCAAATCTAGCCCTAGATACTTACTAGATGTGTGATCCTGGCCAAGCCACTTAATCTTGTTGGCCTCAGTTCCCTCATCTGTAAAATGAGCTGGAGAAGGTAATGGCATCATTGGCAAGAAAACCCCAAATGGGGTCACAAAGGGTTGGACAAAAGCCAAACAATTCAACAACAGAGTTCCTCTGAGGGTCTAATGAGATGACATATGTAAAGGTGTTACAAGTGCTATATAAATTTGAGCTGTTATTATTCGGTCCTTTCCAGTTCAGACCTCCTGTGACCTCCCAGGCATCCAGTGGTCATCCAGACTGGCAGGTTGGAGGGCTGGGAGAAGCAGACCGGGGACGTTCAAGATCTGGCTCTGCCTGATGCCTCAGAAGTCAGGATGATGATGATCATCAGCTGGGGGTGCCTGGAAGTTGGTGTCTGCTGGCTCCCTTAAGCCACCAAACACAGGGAGAGGCAAGGCAAGCTTTCCTTTCCCCGGGAGAGGCAAACTTTCAGCCCTGCCTTTCCCACAACAATTATCACGGTCTAGCCCCCAGTGGCGGAAATCTGGGAGTTGTCAGAGTCCCTCCTGAGAGAGCTCCAGAGATGGAGGGGTGCTTGGTCTCTAAAGCTCCCTAACTAGGTCCCTGGGGTTATGGAAAAAAGCCATCTGAAAGAGCCCGTGGCAATTTTCTTCCTGAGAAAAGCAGAGCTGTCTCCTCCTCAGAGGCTGGGAGGAAATGAGCCAGCCCCTCCTGCCTGGCATCCCATCCATCATAGGGTCTCTTTGGCCCTAGGAATCAGGAACTTCTGGAACGGCACCCCACCAAGGGTTGTTGTTGTTGTTGGAGAGTGCTAATCTTTCAGAGCTTGCTGTGAGGAATAGAGTGAGGGGAAGCTGGACTTGTGACATTACTGGAGTAGGAAAGAAGAAAGGAAGGAAGAAGGAAGGAAAAGGAAAGAAGGAAGGAAAGGAGGAGGGAAAGAAGGAAGGAAGGAAAGAAAGGAGGAAATGAAGGAAGGAAAGGAGGAAGGAAAGAAAGAAGAAAGGAAGGAAGGAAAGAAGGAAGGAAGGAAAGGAAGAAAGAAGGAAGGAAAAGGAAAGAAGGAAGGAAGGAAAGGAGGAAGGAAAGAAGGAAGGAAAGGAGGAAAGAAGGAAGGAAGGAAGGAAGGAAGGAAAGGAGGAAAGGAGGAAAGGAAAGAAGGAAAGGAGGAAGGAAAGAAGGAAGAAAGGAAGGAGAGAAGGAAGAAAGGAAGAAAGGAAGGAAGGAAAGGAGGAAGGAAAGAAGGAAGAAAGGAAGGAGAGAAGGAAGAAAGGAAGGAAGGAAAGAAGGAGATAAGCATTTATATAGCACCTACTATGTTCCAGGTACAACGTTAAGTGCTGTACAAATATTGTCTCATTTGATCCTCACAACAACCCTGTGATATAGGTGCTATTGTTACCCCCATTTCACAGTCAAAGAAACTGATGCAGCTAGAAGTTAAATGACTTTCTCAAGGTCACACAGCTAGTATCTGAGGCTGGATTTGAACCCATCTTTCTGATTCCAAGTTCTATCCACTGCACCATCCTGCTACTTTTCTTTAGTCGTTTTCTATCTCTTTTTACACATAAAAAGAGAGAATTGTGGAGTCTAGTGATCAGTGTCCAACCACAAAATCAGGAAGCCCTGGTTCCAGATCCTGCCTCTGACATGGGCCATCTGGTTGACTGACCATTGAGAGATTGACCACAAGCTCCGTGACCCTGGGCAAGTCACAACCCCTCGGGGCCCCAAGCAATTCCCTTAGGCTTTAGGTTACAGGTCCAGTTGCCAGTTATGCATGGCTGGGGAGTTTTCACACCAATAAAATCACAGGTACAGAACACTCCCTAACCCTCCCTCCCTCCCCATTAAAAAAAAAAAAAGAGGTCCCAGGATGCAACCAGCAAACCCATCCAGATGCTGCAGTTCTCTGGGAGCCAAGTCCTAGTTCAACCTCCTGAAGATGAGCTGCCCCAAGCAAGTCCACCTTTCTCACCCCCCTAGAGGTCTATGGTGGACTCTGGTGGCCAGGCTCTGTGAGGTGTCAGGATAGACTTTAATGATGTGTGGTGGCTTTCTGTCCCCTTCCCACATTGGGATAGAGGGAGGAGAAATATCTGGGGATTTCAGTCATTGTATGGGCAGAACAACCAAAAAGACTCCTGCCATCAGAGGCTCTAAGACAAGGAACCTTCTTATTCTACAGATGAGAAAACAGGTCCAGAAAGGCTAAATTACTTGTCTAGGGTCACACAGTTAGTAATGGTCAGAGGCAAGATTTGAACTGAGGTTTTTCAAGTCCAGTAGAGCAGCTTGGTGATGCAGTAGATAGAGCACTAGGCTTAGAATCAAGAAGACTCATCTTCCTGAGTTCAAATTTGGCCTCAGACACTTACTAGATGTGTGACTCTAGGCAAATCACTTTATGCTGTTAGCCTCAGTTTCCTCATCTGTAAAATGAGCTAGAGAAGGAAATAGCAAACTACTCCTTTACCTTGGCCCAGAAAACCCCAAATGGAGTCACCAAGAGTCAGACACGACTGAAATGACTGAACAACTTTCAAGTCTAATGCCCTATCTATTCAGCCACACTGTCTGATTGAGAGTGATCTTGGGGGGGCAGCTAGGTGGCGCAGTGGATAGAGCACTGGCCCTGGAGTCAGGAGGACCTGAGTTCAAATCCAGTCTCAGACACTTAACACTTACTAGCTGTGTGACCCTGGGCAAGTCACTTAACCCCAATTGCCTCACTGAAAAAAAAAAAAAAAAGAGAGTGATCTTGGGGACTAAAGAAGGAAACAAACGTTTATTAAGTACCTCCCAGGCTAAAGGCTTTACAGTTATTATCTCATTTGATGCTTACAACAGTTCATTTTATGGTTGAGGCAACTGAGGCAGACAGAAGTTAAGTGACTTGCCCAAGGCTACACAGCTAGTAAGTGTGTAAGGTTGGATTTGAACTCAGGTCTTCCTGACTCGAGGCCCCACATTCCACTGTATGGGCTAGCTGCCTAAAGTTAAGGAGAATGGGTTAAGGGACTTAATCCAGCTTTCCCACATAGACTAATTCCTTGAATCAGTTTGGGATTGTTTTAGGGCCAAAGATGTCACTTTCTCTTGGTCTAGAGAGAATGAGGATCATTGAAATGTAGATTTAAAGTTGCAATGCACGTGCCTCAGGGGTCTTCTAGTCCAGCCCCTTTGTTAAAATATATTTTATTAATGTTTTTGACATCACCTTCATTTCCAAATATAGTCTTTCCTTGCTCCTACCCATCAAGCCACCCCCTGCTACAACGAGTAAAAAAGAAAGAGGGAAAGAAAGCAGTTTAGCAAAACCAACCATTATATCATTTTTCTGCTGATATTGGCAACATTCCATAGTTCCTCGCCACCCCTTGCAGAAAAGGGAGAGATTCATTTTCTCAACTTTCCTGGGGGTAAATCTTTAACTCCATCATCCCAGGGGGACATTCTAGGTGGACAGAGTGCAGGATTTGGAGTCAGGAAGACCTGAATTAAAATCTAGCCTCAAACATGTATTAGTTTGAGGCGGCTAGGTGGCACAGTGGATAAAGCACCAACCCTGGTTTTAGGAGGACCCAAGTTCAAATCCGGCCTCAGACACTTACTTGACACTTACTGGCTGTGTGACTCTGGGCAAGTCACTTAACCCTCATTGCCGTGCAAAAAACCCCAAAAAACTAAAAAACAAAACAAAAAACCAAAAAACATGTATTAGCTGTCTGACCGTGGGCAAGTCATTTATCTTTCCTGCCTTAGTTTCCTCATCTGTAAAATGGAGTCAATATAATAGCCCCCCCCCCACCTTACAAGTTTGTCAAGTGGCTCAGATGAGGTAACATATGTAGAGTTGTGAACCTTAAAATACCATCTAAATACTGATAATTACATCCTCCTTGCTAGACCATGAAAGCAAAAAAAATCTTCTTTACCATCTCCCCAGCAAGTATTCTACACATAAAAGGAATATGATAATTGTTGAATTAATAATGACAATAAAATAATTAAAGGTCACATGGTATAGAGGGCAGAGAGCTACCTTAGGAGTCAGAAAGACCTGGGTTCAAGTCTTGCCTTTAACACATAATGGCCGTGGCTTTCAATAAATCATAAAATGTCAGTGCTCCTGGCAACCTTCTCAGACTATAAGTAGAAGAGAAGGTTTGAATTTGCATTGGCAAAGGGACTCCTATCATCCAGATGTTTCCTTTATCAATGAAGTCATAGGCTCAGTCCCTATAACAACAATAACAACAACAACCTTTTGTATAGCACTTGATGGCTTACAAAACATTTTCTTTATAACAACCTTGAATGGTAGATAGCATAAGCAGCATTGACATTTATTTTTAAGTGAGGCAATTGGGGTTAAGTGACTTGCCCAGGGTCACACAGCTAGTAAGTGTTAAGTGTCTGAGGCTGGATTTGAACTCAGGTCCTCCTGACTCCAGGGCTGGCGCTCTATCCACTGCACCACCTAGCTGCCCCAGCATTGACATTTTACAGGTTAAAAAAACCTGAGACTCAAAGAAATTAAGTGCTTTGTTCAAGATTGTGAAGCTAGGGATACAAGTCTAGTTCTCGGATGGATAGATGGATAGATAGATACTGCTATTAAAAACGATGTCAGAAGAGGGCAATGTTTACAGCAGCAGGACCTAGGGGACCTGTGAGATAGATCCTGGAGCCTACAGAACCTGGGATCATAGAATTACAGTAAGTCTAAATGGCTTCTTTTTACAGGTGAGGACCTGAGACCAAGAGAGGCTGCCCACCCAGTGACTTGCTTAGGCATGCACAGCTGAAATGATGCATTCTTTAGTGATGGGGTGGTTGGAGATGGTCTCCTGTGACCACAGGAAGGATAAGATACCCTTACCAGAGGGGAGTCAGATATTTTGTTTTGGAAGGGCAGAGGGAATCGGCATGGTCTGAGTTCCTAACACCTTCCCAGTATTTTGGGGTGAGCTTTTAAAAATATTAGATATATGTCTTCAATGAACAAAAATCCACCTTATTTTCCCCAGCCCTCCCCCCCCCCCGTCCCTGCTCCAACTGAAAAAAATAAAGGAAAAAAAAACCCTTTGTAATAAATATGCATGTTGTTCGGTTATTTCAGTCAGTCAGACTCTTTGTGACCCTATTTGGGGTTTTCTTGCCATTTCCTTCTCCAGCTAATTTTACAGATGAGGAAACAGAGGCAAGCAAGGTTAAATGACTTGCCCAGGGTCATACAGCTAGTAAGTGTCTGAAACCAAATTTGAATTCATGAAGATGAGTGTCCAGCATTCTATCTACTGTACCACCTAGCTGCCCATAAATATGCATAGTCAAGCAAAATTATTTCTCACATTGCCCAAAAATATATGTCTCAGTTTGCACCTGGAACCCATCACCTCTTTTTTAGGAAGTGGGTAGCATGTTTTATTTTGAATCCCTTGTAATTGTGGTTGGTTATTGCATTGGTCAGAGTTCTTTCTTTCTTTTTTTTTTTTTGGTGAGGCAATTGAGGTTAAGTGACTTGCCCAGGGTCACACAGCTAGTAAGTGTTAAGTGTCTGAGGCCAGATTTGAACTCAGGCCCTCCTGATTCCAGGGCCAGTGCTCTATCCACTGGGCCACCTAGCTGCCCCTGTCAGAGTTCTTTCAAAGTTGTTTGTCAAAGTCTTTCAAAGTTGTTTATCTTTACAGTGTTGTTATTGCATAAATTCTTCTTCTGGTTCTCACTTCATTCTGAATCAGTTCATGTAAGTCTTCCCTTTTTACTTTTGTCATTTCTTCCATCGCAATAGTATTCCATTACATCCATATTTAGCCATATGCTCAGCCATCCCCCAATTGATGGGCACCTTCATAGAATCCAGTTCTTTGTCACCACAAAAAGAGCTGTCATAAATACTTTTGTACATATGGATCTTCTTCCTCTTTTATTTCTCTGGGGTATAGACATAATATTTTTTGTTATTTCTGGGTCAAAGTGGGTCACAGTTTAATAAATTTGGGTGCATAATTTCAAATTGCCTTTGAGAATGGCTGAACCAGTTCACATCTCCATCAACAGTGCATTCATATGCCTATTTTTGCCCTGCCCCTTTAGCATTTGTTAATATTTTATCGATTATGCCAATCTGATGGGTGTAAGGTAGAACATCAGTGTTGCTTTAATTTTCATTTCTCTAATTATTGGCATTTGAAGAGATTTTTTCATATACTTATTTATAAGTATGAATTTCTTCCTCTGAAAACTGCCTGATTATATCCTTTAATCATTTATCAATTGGGGAATGGTTATTATTCTTATAAATTCAAATTAGTCCCCTATATCTCTTGGAAATGAGACCTTTATCAGAGAAATTTGCTCCAAAATGTTTTCCCAGTTACCTTCTTTCCTTCTGATTTTAGCTATTTTGGTTTTGTTTGTACAAAAAACTTCTAAATTTCACATATTCAAAATTGTTCATTTAATCTTCTGTAATCCTCTCTATCCTTGATGAACTCTTTCTCCATCAACAGATCCAAAAGGTATTTTTTTCTTGATCCTTTATTTATGATAACATCATTCATGTCAAAGTCATATAGCCACTTAGAGCTTATATTGCATGAAATGCTGGACTATACCTAGTTATTGCCAGACAGTTTTTCTGTTTTCCCAATAGTTTTAATCAAATGGTATGTTCTTACCACCCCTGACCCCCAATTAGCTGGCATCTTTGAATTTATCAAACACTAAGGTACTATGCTAATTTTTTTCTAAATAATGAATACCTAATGTGTTCTACCAATCAACCTCTCGATTTCTTTGCCAGTACCAAATTATTTTGATGATTACTACTCTATAGTAGGGGACAGCTAGGTGGCTCAGTGGATAGAGTGTGGAGCCTGGATTCAGGAAGACTCATCTTCCTGATTTCAAATCTGGCCTCAGACATTTACTAGCTATGTGAGCCAGGGAAAGTCATCTAACCCTGTTTGCCTCAATTTCCTCATCTATAAAATGAGCTGGAGAAGGAAATGGTAAACCGCTCCAGTATTTTTGCCAAGAAAACCCAAATGGGGTCACAGAGAGTCAGACAGGACTAAAAAACAACTGAATAACAACAACAAGAGTTTATAGTATAGTTTGAGATCTGCCCCCTTCCTTCCAACTTTTTCCACTATTTCCCTTTGAGATTCTTGACTCTTCGTTTCTTCTCAGGTTGGGAACTGACTTTGCTACCCTGCTTCAATAGCCTTCTTAATCTGGAAGATCCTGATGCCTCTGGAACCCCCTTCCTTTGATTGATCATTTCTTTTTACAACCTCTTTACTCTTGATCTTATTGTAAAGACCTCTATTTTATCCCCATTACATATAATGCTGGCCCCTGGTTTTAGATAAACATTACTTATATTAAAGAAATACTCATTTATTTCTATGTTTTCTAGTAGAGTGTTTTTAAATGGAAATGGGTGTTGTATATTGTCAAAAGCTTTTTCTGTATCTGTTGATATAATCATATTTTTCATTGTTCTTGTTATTAATATGGTATATTATGTTTATAGTTTTCCTAATATGGAACCAGATCTCCATTCATGGTATAAATCCTGCTTGGTCATAGTGTATAAACTGTGATACTGTGGTGTGATTCCCTTGCTAATATTTTGTTAAATTTTTATATTCATTAGGGATATTGGTTCTATAGATTTTTTTTTCTCTGTTTTGACTCTTCCTGATTTAGGCAGCAAGATCATAGTTGTATCGTAGAGGGAATTTGATAGGACCCTTTCCTATTTTTTTCCCAAAAAGCTTATATAATATTGGAATTAATTTTCTTTAATTATTTGATAGAATTTCCTTTCCAAACCATCTGGTTCCAGGGTGTTTTTCTTTCATAGTTCATTTATGGATTGTTCAGTTTCTTTTTCTTTCTTTCTTTCTTTCTTTCTTTCTTTCTTTCTTTCTTTCTTTCTTTCTTTCTTTCTTTCTTTCTCTCTCTCTCTCTCTCTCTCTCTCTCTCTCTCTCTCTCTCTCTCTCTCTCTCTCTCTCTTTCTTTTTTGTAGGGCAATGAGGGTTAAGTGACTTGCCCAGGGTCACACAGCTAATAAGTGTCAAGTGTCTGAAATCGGATTTGAACTCAGGTCCTCCTGAATCCAGGGCCGGTGCTTTATCCACTGCACCACCTAGCTGCCCCCTTCAGTTTCTTTTTCTGAGACTGGGTTATTTAACTTTTTTATTTCTTGCATTTATATGTTTATAATTGTGCATTTCATTTAGAGTATTAGTTTTATTGATATATAAGTAAGCACAATATTATCTAAAAATTTCTTTTATTCCTTCTTTGTTATACATTCCCCTTTTTCATTTTTTATGTTGATATTTTGATTTACTTCTTTCTTAAAATCAAATTAGCTGGGGCAGTGGATAAAGCACTAGCCCTGGATTCAGGAGGACCTGAGTTCAAATATGGCCTCAGACACTTGACACTTACTAGCTGTGTGATCCTGGGCAAGTCACTTAACCCCCATTGCCCTGCCCCACCCCCAAATCAAATTAGCTAATGGTTTATTTATTTCCAAAATAATCAGCTCCTTGTTTTATTTATTAATTTGATGGGGGGTTTTACCTTCAATTTTGTTCATCTCTTCATTGATTTTCAGAATTTCTATGTTGGGGGGATTTTAATTGGGGAGGGTATAACTTTTTGGTTTTCTAGGTTTTTTGGTTGCGTGCTAATTCATTAGTCTGTTCTTTCTCTCTTTTATTGATGAAAATGTTTAGAGAGATAAATTTTCCCCTAACGACTGCTTTGGCTGCATCCCAAGATTTTTAGTATTTTATCTCATTGTCATTATTATCTTTAATGAAATTATAAATTATTTCCATGATTTGTTCTTAGACCCACCCTTTCTTTAGGATTAAGCTACTTAATCTCTGGTTCATTTTCAATCCATTCTTCAGGGGTCTCTTTGTTGGATATACTTTTATTTTACTGTGGTCCATAAAAGATGTGTTTAATATATTTGTGTGACCTTTTCAGGGAAGTCTGGCTGACCCTGCATCATTGGTCAAAAACAACAGCAACAACGACAACAGGTCCTTGGACCATTCCAGTGTTTCAGGGAGACAGAAAAGTTTCCTGATAATAACTTTACAGCTAGAAGAGTCCCTAGGGATCATCCAGTCCAAGCTCTCTGTGGAGATGAGGAAACTGAGACCACACAGAGAGATAGGAAGGGGCATAAGCAGAGCTCCATTCAGGTCCCCGACTCCAAATGCAGAGCTCATTCCGCTGTACTAGGTGTCCCCAGAACAACAGCTTACAACCATACGGTACCTTCCTTGCACCAACCCATAAGTTGGATAGTACAAGTATTATTACTATCATTTTACAGCTGAGGAAACTGAGGCCCAGAGGGGTCAAATGACTTGGCCAAAGTCACGCAGTCAACAAGTATCAGAGGTGGGCTAGAAAGCCAAGGAATCTTGTTTGTCCAGCAGGTAGTGGCTCCTCTCCCAGAGCGGGGAGCTGATCCAGGGCTCCTCCTCACTTGGGCCAAGAACAAGAAGTCCAACCTCTGCACACTGTGCTCATAACACAAACTAATCATCAATGAGGACTGAAATTTGGGAAAGAGGGACTTCCTGCTCAGCTTCTTGGGGGTAGGACAAGGTGACCTCCAGGCTCCTCTCCAACACCAAGATTCTGGAACTCTGTGGAAGCTTAGAAACACCCCCTGGATCTGAAACGAGGGTGAAACAAGTGAAAGTTTTGGGCTTCTCTGATGATAATTATGAGGCTTTTGTGCTAAACAAGTGAGAAGCTAAGACAAAGTTCTTACCATTCCTGAGGTCTTTGAGGACCATCCACTCCCTTTCAAAATGCCCTCCCCACTGTGATCCCTGCTTTTTGGAAATCTACCCCTTCTATCAAGGCTCAGTTCACAGGGTGCCCCTCTCTTCTCCTCCCCTCCCCTCCCCTCCCCTCCCCTCCCCTCCCCTCCCCTCTCCTCTCCTCTCCTCTCCTCTCCTCTCCTCTCCTCTCCTCTCCTCTCCTCTCCTCTCCTCTCCTCTCCTCTCCTCTCCTCTCCTCTCCTCTCCTCTCCTCTCCTCTCCTCTCCTCTCCTCTCCTCTCCTCTCCTCTCCTCTCCTCTCCTCTCCTCTCCTCTCCTCTCCTCTCCTCTTTTCTCTGTTCTCCTCTCTTCTCTGTTCTCCTCTCTTCTCTTTCTCTCTCTCTCTCTCTTTCTCTCTTCTTTCTTTCCTTTCTTTTCCTCTCTCCCTGCTCCCTGTCTCTCTGTCTCTGTCTGTCTCCCTCTCTGTGTCTCTGTCTCTGTCTGTCTGTCTGTCTCTGTCTCTGTCTCTGTCTCTCTCTGTTCCCCAGCACCAATTCCTATAGAAGCTATCCAGTCATTCAAATCCAGTCTTTTCTGGGCTTGGGCTCATTTGCCTCTGGCCCCACAGATTCTATTATCCCTTCTCTGTCTACTTCTTAGCTTCCATTCCTGATCCAGGCTGACCATTTCTCTCATTTCTCAGGAAGAAATAATTTCCCTAAGCCCCTCTTTCTTCCCAGACTCATGCCCCCTGCCCCAGCTCTACTGACTTCCTGGATAGCAAGCATATTCTGGTATCTGGCTTCTTCTGCACTTCTCTCCTGCTTTTCCTTTCCTCCCCTCTGCCTCCCACCTAGGGGCCCAGGGGCTGGTTTTCCTCTGCTATCTGAACAGATATCAGGACATTTAGTTCTCTGAAAAAGCTCTTGTCTTCTAATTACCAATCACTAATTGCTTTGCAGGCTTCCCCCTTTGAAGCTTTATCTTTAGAGCAGAAGTAGTTTAACACAAGCAGGTGGCATCATAGGTGAAAAGCTGACATTGGGTGAGTGTGCTGGGGGCCCAGATGTCACCTGAGTATTCTGGGGAAAAGAAGTGTGCGTGCTCTCTCTCTCTCTCTCTCTCTCTCTCTCTCTCTCTCTCTCTCTCTCTCTCTCTCTCTCTCTCTCTCTCTCTCTCTCTGATGTGTATGAATGAGGCTTAGGGGAGCTGAACAACCAGTGGCACTCAGGATCCTAAATACGAATCAGTGAGGAGCCAGGAACAGTGGTAAATCCTGGAATCTCTGTGCTGGGGGAGGCTGAAGCTGATGGATTTCTTGAGTTCCGAGCTACAGCAGGACTAAAGTTGATCAGGTCTGAACTTCATCTGGAACCACTAGGGTGAGTACGCGGGGATGCCACCAGGATGCCTAAGAAACTGATCCAAGTTGGAAAAACCAACCATGTTAAAGTTCTGTGTTGATCTCTGTGTTGGGATCAGGCCCAGGAATGGCCAACATGCTTCCAGCTCAGGTAAAATAGGAAGACCCAATCTCAAAAACAAACAAACAGGGACAGCTAGGTGGTGCAGTGGATAATGCACGGGTCCTGGAGTCAGGAGTACCTGAGTTCAAATCCGGCCTCAGACACTTGACACTTACTAGCTGTGTGACCCTGGGCAAGTCACTTAACCCCAATTGCCCCACAAATAAATAAATAAACAAACAAACAAGAAAAATCAGAGAATTGGGAGTGGGGGACAGTATCCTATGATAAATGAAAAGAATAGATGGGAAGGCCACTGTGGGTTTTTTCTTCCTCTTTCCCACTCTGAATCAGTGTACCACTTCCATGTCTGTGTTCCTTGGCACCCCTATTTCCTCCAACCAGAACTTAACTGAAATATGTAAGACCCCTAAAGACCCCTCCCTGATTTTTAAAAATAAATTTTATTGGTAATTTTTATATCACCTTCATTTCTTTCTTTTTTTTTTTTTTTAGTGAGGCAATTGGGGTTAAGTGACTTGCTCAGGGTCACACAGCTAGTAAGTGTTAAGTGTCTGAGGCCAGATTTGAACTCAGGTACTCCAGACTCCAGGGCCAGTGCTCTATCCACCACGCCACCTAGCTGCCCCCATTTCTTTTTTTAATAAAGTATTTTATTTTTTTCCTGTTACATGTAAAGATAGTTCTCAACTTTTGTTTATACAAGCTTTCCAATTTCAGATGTTTTCTCTCTCCCTCCCCTCCCTCCCCCCCTCCCCTAGACAGCAGGTAATCTGATATAGGTTTTATATATATATATATATATACACACACATACATACATATATATATATACACATACATACATACATACATACATATATATATATATATACACACACACACACACACATAATAACATTAAACACATTTCTGCACCTTCGTTTCTGACAATATCTTTCCCCCATCCCTTGCCTGGCATGCCATCCCTTGGTACAAAGAATGAAAAAGAAAGAGGAAAAATCAGTTCAGCAAAATCAACCAAAACATTAGCAGAGTCTGACCGTATATGCAATATCCCACACCTGTTGTCTCTAACTGTTGAAAAGAAGGGTCCCTTCTTTTTTTTCTTTTGAAATAGTATTTTATTTTTTCCAATTACATGTAAAGACAATTATAAATATTTATTTAAAAAAATTTCGAGTTCTATATTTTCTCCCTCCCTTACCTCCCCTGCCCCTAAGGCAGTAAGCAATTTGATATAGGTTATTTATGTGCAATCATGTACAACATATTTCCCTATTAGCCATATCGTGAAAGAAGAAATGGACCAAAAGAAAAAAAAACATGAAAATAATTAAGTGGAAAATAGTCTGCTTCAATCTGCCTTCAGACTCCATAGTTCTTTCTCTGGATGCAGAGAGCATTTTCCATCATGAGTCTTTTGGAATTGTCTTGGATAGTTGTATTGCTGAGATGAAGCTAAGTTAATCGCAGTTGATCATCCCACGGTTTTGCTATTACTATGTACAATGTTCTCCTGGTTCTGCTCACTTAACTCAGCATCAGTTCATGCACATTTTTCCAGGTTTCCCTGAAATCTGCCTGCTCATCATTTCTTATAGCACAATAGTATTGCATTACATTTATATATCACAACTTCTTCAGCTATTCCCCAATTGATGGGCATCTCCTCAATTTCCAATTCTCTGCCACCACAAAAAAATGGCTATAAATATTTTTTGTACAGGTGGGTCCTTTTCCCTTTTTTATGATTTCTTTGGAATACAGGCCTATAAGTATAATGTTGGATCAAAGGGTATGTGCAATATTGTGGCCTTTTGAGCATAGTTCCAAATTGCTTTCCAGAATGGTTGGATCAGTTCACAACTCTACCAAAAGTGCATTATGTCCCAATTTTCCCACATGTTCTCAACACTTGTCTTTTTCAGAAGAGTCCCTTTGCGATTCACCAACATACATCCCCTACTTGTTTACTTGTAATTATTTTTGTTGCTCTCAAAAAGGAAGATAAAGAAAGATTTGTCTTTGGGACAGAAGCTCTAGAGACATGTTAATTCCATTTAACAATAATTTATTGAATGCCTAGTAGGCATCAGGCACTATTAGGTGCTGGAGATACAAGATAAGAAAAACACTATTCCTTCTCTCTTAGAGCTCATATTCTCTTGGGGGATTTGGGGAAAGGGGAATGACAAAATGCATGCAGATCATTCAATACAAATATATAGAAAATAAGTACCAAGTAATTTGAGGCAATAGGGAGAACACTAATAATTAAGGTAATCAGGAAGGCTTCTTATAGAGGAGATGCTTCAGGTGAGTCTTGAAGGGAGCTAAGGACTCCAAGAGGTGAGGAGGAAGAGCATTTCAAGCAGGGGAACAGCAAGTAAAGTTCTTTGACTGAAACAGACTAAACGAGAGAGAATAGAAGGAAAGAGAAGTTGGAGTCAGATTGTGAAAGGATCTAAATATTAAATATAACAATTCATACTTGTCACATCCACCAGGTTTCACTCCATCCTTCGAGATCCAGCTCCTTTTGTGATCTTCCCAGATGTCGGTCAACAAATATTTACTAAGCACTTACTATGTATCAGGCACTGTGCTAAGTATTGGAGATTTAAAAAAGGCCCAAAATGTCTCTGCTCTCCAAGATCTCACAGTCTAATGAGAGAGACATGTAAACAAATATGTACAAACAAGACATATACAGGATTAGTTGGAGATAATCTATAGAGGGAGGCATGAAGATTAAGGACTGTGAATAGCTTCTTGTAGATGGGGAGATTTTATTTATTTATTTTTTAAATTTTTGGTAGGGCAATGAGAGTTAAGTGACTTGCCCAGGGTCACACAGCTAGTAAGTATCAAGTGTCTGAGGCCAGATTTGAACTCAGGTCCTTCTGAATCCAGGGCTGGTGCTTTATCCACTGTGTCACCTAGCTGCCCCCAATGGGGGGGGGATTTTAGCTAGGGTTTGAAGGAATTTGAGGAAGACTGAGATGAGGTGGGAGAGAATTCTTGGTGGGGACTAAGTCAGTGAAAATTCACAAAATCAAGAGATGAATTATCTTGTGTGAGAAAGAGGCCAGTGTCAACTATATAACAGAAGATGTTGGGTGGGTGGGATGCAGGCAGTAAAGTTTAAGAAGAGAAAGTGGGGCAGCTAGGTGGCGCAGTGGGTAGAGCACTGGCCCTGGAGTCAGGAGGACTTGAGTTTTCAAATGAAGCCTCAGACACTTGACACTAGCTGTGTGACCCTGGGCAAGTCACTTAACTCCAATTGCCTCATCAAAAAAAAAAGAAGAAGAATAGAAAGTTAGAAAGAGGCCAGATTATGAAGGACTTTAAAAGCCAAGTAGAAAGTTTTTTCTTTGTTCCTAGAGTTAATAGGGAGCCACTGGAGTTTCTTAAATAGGGGCATGACAAGGTTAGACAAGCTCTTCCCTTTTGCTTTAGGAAGATCAATTTGACAGCTGAATGGAGCATGGACTAGAGACTGGAGAGCCTTGAAGTAGGCAGACCAACCAAGAGGATATTATAATAATCTAGGTGTAAGGGTACAAGAGTCTGTATCAGGATGTTAACAGCATCAGAGGAAAAAGGAGTACACACATGAGAGATATTTGGTAGAATTGACAGGACTTCACAAGAGGATGACATCTAGGCTGTGAGCCTGAGTTGACTGGGAAGATGGTGGTACCTTCTACTATAATAGGGAAATACAGAAAGGAGGAGAGTTTATTTAGTTGGGGCTTGTTGAATTTAAGATGTCCATGAGATACCCAGTTCAAGATATTCAATAGGCTGGAAATTGAGGGGGTGACCATCAATTGGGGAATGGCTAAAAAAGTTGTGGTATACGAATGTAATGGAATGCTATTGTGCTGTAAGAAACGATGAGCAGGCAGATTTCAGAAAAATCTGGAAAGACTTAAGTGGACTGATGCTGAGTAAAGTGGGCAGAACCAGGAGGACATTGTACACAGTATCAATAACATTGTGTGATGATCAACTGTGATTGACTTGGCTCTTTTCAGCAATGCACTAAGACAATTCCAAAAGTTTCATGATGGAAAATGCTATCCACATCCAGATTGAAGCATACTACTTTTACTTTATTTGTGTTTTTTTCATTTTTTTCCTTCTGTTCTTTCTTCTTTCCCAACATGACTAATGTGGAAATATGTTTTACATAATTGCACATGTATAATCTATATCAGATTGCTTGCTGTCTTGGGGAGAGAGGAAGGGAAGGAGGAAAATGTAGAACTCAAAATCTTATAAAAATGAATGTTGAGGGGCATCTAGGTGGCGCAGTGGATAAAGCACCAGCCCTGGATTCAGGAGGACCTGAGTTCAAATCTGGCCTCAGACACTTGACACTAGCTGTGTGACCCTGGGCAAGTCACTTAACCCTCATTGCCCCACAAGAAAAATAAAATTTAAAAATAAAAGAATGTTGAAAATTGTCTTTTACATGTAATTAGAAAAAATAAATTATTACATTTTAAAAAGATATCCAATAAGCAGCTGGAAAGCAAGACTGGAGGTCAGGAGAGAGGTTAGGGCTGCATAAATGTGAGAATCATCTGCATAGAGACAACAATTGAATCCATGGGAACTGATGAGATCACCAAGTGAAATAACATAGAGGAGGAAGAGGTCTAAAACACAGCTTTGGGAGCATTTGGTTAAAAAAAATTGGTGTTATCTTTTGCCTTTATCTCACCTTTTCTGAATATAACTATTTCAAGATGTCCTATTTGCAGTTGGAGATGTGAGTCTGAAAGCCAGGAGAGAAGTTAAGCCTGGATAGTCAGATCTATGAATCATCATATCTCTCCCTTTCTCTGAATTTCAACAGCAGTTTCTTGGTACCATTGCCAGCCATTCCAGTCTAACCTTTTATGGACTCTGGACCATCTGTCCCCCTGTCTATATCCCATATTCTTTTCTGAGTATAGTTTCACACTCACCTGAATACTCTGAAAGAGCTTCAGCTGTGGACAGCTCCTGCCCTCAATAGCTGTTAGTGTTTCTCACATACAAAGCAGTTGTGTTTGGGTAGTAGCACATGCCCTGACTCTAGCTTGGGTGGCCTCGGCATCTGGCCCCAGTGTCATATAATCACAGTGCAGACCCAGGTCCCTGGGTCCCACTCACAGTGACCCATTCAGTCCTTCCATTTTCTTCTAGCCCAATTTCAGCAGCATTTTCCCACGAGCATCAAATAAACTTCTTTGTTTTGGCTTTCCCCCCTCCCTGATCTAAACCCCATAAGTATTTAAATCACCACTAAAATGATGTGGAACAACTGATTTGTTTAAGGGCCATGAAGTCAAATGAAGCATCCAGTGGAAGGTGAGTCATCTAAGCCACACACATTGTTCCCAGCACTTTGGGGGGGGGCAGGAATCCCCCTGGGGATCACCTCTGCACCACAACAGCTGGGAAGCCCAATAAATACTCTTTCTGCCTTAGCCATATCCAGTCCCAAGATGGTACACTGGTGATTTATCACTTCCTAAAGAAGAAGGCATTCCTATCAAATACAATCACTTCTGGTCCAAAGTAACCTCAACTATAAATGGGGATAATAACAACACCTACCCCATGAAGCTATTGTGAAGATCAAGTGAGATAAAGCACTTACCACATCGTACAAGTACACTGTACTTGTATATAGTATATAGTGGGTGCCATATATGTGCTTATTCCCCATTACTTTCCATATTTCAACATAGTCTCTGAATCCATTTCTCTTTCTACTATACCATAGGGCCAAGGGCCAAAATTCCTGGGAAGTAGTCCTGGCTAGGCCACTCACTGTGCTACCTTAGGAAAATCATTTTGATCTTTCTGTGCCTCAGTTTCTTCCTCTGAAAAATGAAGATAATTTGATGCACTACCTACCTCGCAAAGTTGTGAGGATCAAATGGAGAGTGTAGCATTTTATAAACATTTTCTTCTGGTGGAGACATTATTTCATTGATACATGGAACTCCTGGGAGGGAAATTACCTCTATCAATGCAGATTTGCAATTGTTTTGCAGTAATCAGAATTCCCTGGGGGGGGGGGGCGCGGCCTAGGTCAAATGACTTGTCCAGAGTCACTTGGCCAGTATGTGTCAGAAGCAGAAATTGAACTCAGGTCTCTCTGACTCAAAGGCTAGTGCTTTAATCCACTACTCCATGCTATCTTCATTTTTTGTAAACATAAAGTGTTCTGTAAGTGCATACTGTTGCTAGTCTTATTGGCTATAACAATCACACTAGGGACAGCTATCTATAGAAAGCCATGCAATGAATTAACTTAGAATGAGAGCAAAGGCCTGGTCAAGTTTTTTCTCATCACACAGAAGCATTTTGGAGTCCCCTTTTCCAGAGTTTTAAAATATAATGTAAAAAAAATTAAGGTTTAAAGCTATCACATTGCTTTAGGCATGACTCAACCGGACAACTGGAGGATGGATCCGATGACCTCTCAAGGGCTGTTTTGCTTCCAAGAGTTCATGACCCAATGTGAGCCATGGACTTGATCTGTGATGTAGAATGACCAAGGCTTCCCAAGCTTTATTTCCATTAACCCAACTGGAAACCTGGATGATGCTCAGGATTTTGCTGAAAACCAGATGCTGTAACTGGTCTCAGGTTTCCTAGATAAACAAATTGCATAAATAACCACCTACCCATGAAATGTTCTCCACAGCAGTGTAAAAATCAACTTTCCAGAAGAGACACAGTGTAATAGCTGTTTCCTCTGTGGCTGCCCACATGCTTCCTACCCCAGAAACCCTCTCCTAGGATTACAATAGTGCTTTACTTTCCACCTCTCTCTCTCTCTCTCTCTCTCTCTCTCTCTCTCTCTCTCTCTCTCTCTCTCTCTCTCTCTCTCTCTCCTCCAAGCTGTAGTTTCCTCATCTGTAAGGGTATGATTATTGTATTTGCCACTATATTGTAAAAGCGTTCCCTAAGATTGTCCAGTACATACAGCATAAATTTCAGCATGCTTTAACAAAATGGGAAGATATTAAGTGTAGAATTCCATGACAGAATGAATCTTTGATACCCAAGGAAATTTTTTGGCCATAATAATTCTTAACACTTTAGTTAGAATAACTGTCCACTACATTACAAAGGCATAGCAATGTCCAGGACTGTGATGAGTACCTAACTTATGAAATTATAAATTCCTGAATTATTGAAGTAAAAACAAAAACAAATTTGATTAGCTTTCTTTTTTTAATATTTCTTTCTTTCTTTCTTTTTTGCGGGGCAATTGGGGTTAAGTGACTTGCCCAGGGTCACACAGCTAGTAAGTGTTAAGTGTCTGAGGTTGGATTTGAACTCAGGTCCTCCTGAATCCAGGGCTGGTGCTCTATCCACTGAGCCACCTAGCTGCCCTGATTAGCTTTCTAACATAATTCATGAGAGATTCTGAATAGAAGAATATATAAGAAAAAGACACCCTTAGGGAGATGATGTGTACTTTGTCTAACATGAGTTAGATGAACAAAAGACAAAAACTCCTATTTTTCTAACTAATGACATACTTATGTTTCTGCTACTCTGGGCCTACCACAGGCCATTTTCACAGCTTATGTTTGTTTTTGCTTATACTCAGTTAGTATTCAGGTTATAAGTGATAACTGTCTCCTCTTCAAACATAAAAATTCTAGCTGGGAAGGGCCTCCCAGATGATGTAATCCAGCAGTTCTCAAAGTGTGGTCTCAGAGACCCTGTTGAGTCTCTGAGACTATTTCAGAGAACCTGTGAGGTCAAAATTATTTTCATAATAATACTAAGATGTTATTTGCCTATTAATATACTCTTTCCTTTTCCAGTTACATATCTGTGTGAGGCCAAATTTTCTTCATATATTTTAACCAAAACAACATATCACAATGAATTGAATGCAGAGGCAGATATGAGGATCCAGCTGTCTTCTATTAAGCTAGACATTAAAGAGATTAGCAAAATATGTAAAACAATGGCACTTTTCTCAATTTGTTTTGGAAAATATAGTTATTTTTTCATAAAATATGTTATTTGTTTTAACATAGTGGGTTTATTATTATTATTTTAAATGAATTGTTTTTTAAATTATCTGTTTTAATTTCCAACGCAGTAAATATTGAAAAATCCCAAATAAACAAAAACTCTTGGAGGCCCTCAATAATTTTTTAAGACTTAAAAGGGTCTTGAGACCAGAAAGTTTAGTACCACTGATCTAACCTTTTGAAAAAATAATAATTTATTTTTCCCAATTACGTGTAAAGACATTTTTTTTTGCTTTTTTTGTTTTGTTTTGTTTTGTTTTTTGGTGAGGCAATTGGGGTTAAGTGACTTGCCCAGGGTCACACAGCTAATAAGTGTTAAGTGTCTGAGGCTGTATTTGAACTCAGGTCCTCCTGAATCCAGGGCCAGTGCTCTATCCACTGCGCCACCTAGCTGCCCCATAAAGACATTTTTAACATTAAACTTTTTTTTTAATTTTCAGTTCCAAAATTTCTCCTTCCTTCCTTCACTTTATCCCTCCCTAATATGCCCAAAGGACTATGGGACTGTGCATACCTTTGACCCAGTAATACCACTACTAGGTCTGTATCCCAAAGAGATCATAGAAAAAGGAAAAGGACCTACATGTAGAAAAAAAATTAATAGCAGCTCTCTTTGTGGTGGCAAAGAATTGGAAATTAAGGGAATGCCCATCAATTGGGGAATGGCTGAAAAAGTTATGGTATATGAATGTAATGGAATACAACAATAGTAATTGTAACAATAGTAATTGTGTTATAAGAAATGACGAGCAGGCAGATTTCAGAAAAACCTGGAAAGACATAAGTGGACTGATGCTGAGTGAAGTGAGCAGAACCAGGAGAACATTGTATACAGTAACAGTAACATTGTGTGATGATCAACTGCGATAGACTTGGCTCTTCTCAGCAGTGCAATGACCCAAGACAATTCCAAAGAACTCATTATAGAAAATGTTCTCCACATGCAAAAAAAAAAAAAGAATTGTGGATTCTGAATGCAGATTGAACCATACTGTTTCTACTTTTTGATTGTTGTTTTTTCTTTTTTGAGGTTTTTCCCTTGTGTTCTGACTCTTCTTTCCCAATATGACTCATGCAGAAATATGTTTCATGTGATTGCGCATGTATAACCTATATCGGGTTGCTTTCTGTCCTGGGGGGGGGGAGGGCAGGGAACTAAAAATCTTATGAAAAGAAATGTTGAAAACTATCTTTACATGGAACTGGAAAATAATAAAATACTTTTATGATCAGAAACAAACCAAAAGTTAAAGGGGTCCTGAGACTAAAAAGTTTAGTACCACCGATCTAACCTTTTGAAAAAAAGAATTATTTTTTTTTCCCAATGATATGTAAAGACATTTTTTAACATTAATTCTTTTTTTTTTTAGTGAGGCAATTGGGGTTAAGTGACTTGCCCAGGGTCACACAGCTAGTAAGTGTTAAGTGTCTGAGGCCAGATTTGAACTCAGGTACTCCTGACTCCAGGGCCGGTGCTCTATCCACTGTGCCACCTAGCTGCCCCTAACATTAAATTTTTAAAAAATTTGAGTTCCAAAATTTCTCCTTCCATCCTTCACTTCATCCCTCCCTAATGTGGTAATCAATTTGATATAGGTTCCATATGAGCAATCATGTAAAACATATTTCCATATTAGTCATATTGTGAAAGAAGACACAGACCAAAAGAAAAAAATTTAAATTAAAAAGTAAAAATAGTATGCTTCAATATCCATTCAGACTCTATCATCTCTTTCTCTTGATATACATAGTGTTGTGTTTTTTTTTTTAATAGGGCAATGGGGTTAAGTGACTTGCTGATGGTCACACAGCTAGTAAGTGTCAAGTGTCTGAGGCCGGATTTGAACTCAGGAACTCCTGAATCCAGGGCCGGTGCTTTATCCACTGCGCCACCTAGCTGCCCCATACATAGTGTTTTTCATCATGAGTCCTTTAGGATTGTCTTGGACATTGATTTAATGTAATGCCCTTACTTATTATAGATCATCATGGCATAAAAGTCTCAGGCAGATCAAATTCAAAGAATCACAACATTTCCAATTTGGAAGGGACCCCCAGGGCCAACTAGTTCATGCCCTACCCGAACCCTTCTATCCAGCAGAGGCTGAAGGACTAGTTGTTGGGGATGTTGTGGAGATATTTGAGTTTAGATATACGTTAAATGTTCTCCAGTTTCTTTTGACTCTAAGATTCTATGATTCTTTGATAAGTGGTCCTTAAAGTCTTCTGCTCTGACCTTGTGTGATTCTCTCTTCCTTCTCATGTCTTTCCATAGACTTCTTAGGATCTAGCCTGGAAGGGAAGTCAGAGATCATCCAGTGCGAGCTCCTCATTTTCCCTCTGCTAAGTTTATTCTCCATCAAGGACACCGTTGTGGTGTGTTGCCCATAGCCTTGGTTAGAACTCAATCAGGAAAATGAATCTGCTGTAGAGAATAACATTACAAGATGGACTGCAGAGCAAACACTGATCCTGCCAGGAGTCATTTATATTTCTATTGGAAAGGGAAGGAGGAGGATCTGTGTGTGTGTGTGTGTGTGTGTGTGTGTGTGTGTGTGTGTGTGTGTACGAAGAGTTCAGATGGCCATGGACACCAGAAAGTTCAATTCTCTGGCTACATTCCCTGTAAAATATTTCTCCTTGGGGTTAAAAGGAGGGTCATTGTGTTGGAATGGAGGGGTGGGGAGACTTTTAAAGGTATTGAACTTGAAACATAAACATACAAGAGATAAATGAGCTTTCATTTGCTGCTCTACACCACCTACTGCTGTCTTCTTTGGCCCTGAAGATTTCTGGCCTGGGATGGCAATCCTTTCCAGGGACAGCCACAGCTGCTTCAGACCTTGGATAGAGCACAGGGAAGCTGCCCCCTGAGCTGACAGACAGGAAGAGTCCCATAATAAAATTAGTGCTAAGGAATGTCATCTTTGGGAATGCAAAGGAAAGATGGGAGATAGTATGGCCTGTTAGCAAGAACACAGGACTTAGAGTTTGAAGACTTGGGTTCTAGTCCTTGTTCTTACAGGCTCACGGTATATCCTTGGGAAAATCACTTCATTTCTCTGGGCTTTAATTCTTTATCTTTAAAATAGTCCCAGTGATTAAAAAAAAAAATTCCTCCTCAGACACTCCATGCCCCTCTAGCCTATAGGGTAGGACTTGCAATATAGGCAAGGGCATGGCCACAGAGAATTATTCAGGTGAAACCTTGTTGGGGGGGCAGGGAGAAGGAGAGAGACTAAATGAGCAAGACCAGAAAGCAAAAGAACAAAGTAGCCAAGTTTTTGATAAACCCCAAAACAAAACTACTTGGCAAATAATGTTAGAAAAACTCGAAAGTAATTTGGTAGAAAATAGGTCTAAAAATCTACCACAACTCATTTAGCTCCAAATGGATGCCATCTAATTATAAAATGTCTTATCATTAAAAAAAAAGTTAGAGAAGAATAGAAAGACATAGATGCCATTATGGTTAAGGGAAGAATTCATAACCAGACAAGATAAATACAAAAGGCAAAACAGACAATATAAATTATTTAAAGACTGTTGCACAAGCAAAACCAATGCAACTAGCTTAAGAGATACTATAATACTGGGGGTGGGGAGGAAATCTTTGCTACCAACATCTTTGACATCTAAGTTTTATAAGGAAATTGGCACAAGATCAAGTCATTCTCCAATAAATAAGTAGTCAAAGGAGATAAACAATTTTCAAAAACAGATGTAATTGGCAACTTTATGAAAAAAATCCTAAATCACCAATAATTAGAGAAATTCAAATGAAAAGAATTGTTGAGGTATCCACTGACTCTTATCAAATTGGCAAAAATGACAGAAATAGTAGATGTTGTAAGGTCTGTGGGAAGACAAGCATGCTTATTCACTGTCGTTGGAGTAGTAAAATAGTCCAACCATTATGGAAATCAATTTGGAAATTGACAAGAAACATTACTAAAATATTACTGAATGATCCCACTAGTGAATATTTATATCCCAACAAGGTCAATGATAGGAAGAAATGTCTCATATGAGTTCAAAATATTCATTGCATCTGATAAAACTAGAAACAAAGTATGTGCTCATTCATTGAGGACTGACTGAACAAACTGATATGGGAATGTCATAGAATCTTAAGAAATTATGAATGGGAAGACATATTAACTGGTTCAGAAGAAAATAAACAGGATCAGCTGAAACATATACACAGAAACTAAAATTAGGTAATTGAAAACATTAGACGACAACAGAAATCAGATCAAACATCATGATCAATCTTCTGTAAGAATCAGATACTGAGGACACAGAGTCTAGGAATCAGGAAAGATACCAACATTAGGTTGCAGGGTCTCAGCCTAGACTGAGCTATCTCTTGCAGCCACCCTAAGTTATTGCAGAAGTAGGGTCCTTTCCTGCCTGGACTGTGGGTCTATGCCTCTTGGCTTTAGGTCAAAATTGCTCCCCCAGGAAGCACTTGTCCCTTTGAATCAGCAGCTTTCCCCTGGGTTCTGACCCAAGTTTCTTCTGATGAACCTTCTGTTAGCCCCTAAGCTAAACCTGCCTCCATCTTGATGGTTATTCATGGACACATACTCAAAAGTCCTGGGCTAGAGTCACTGCTCCATAGACCCATGGTCTCCCAGCAGGGCTGTCCCTCTAATGTCAGCATTAGCATCACATTGGCCTAAGCAATTTTATTCATAAGCATTTATTTATTCATTCATTCATTCAACAAATATTTATTAAGTCCCTTCTAAGTTCCAGGCATCATACTACTTGGGGAACACAAAGACAAAACCAGAGGGCTTTCATTCTATTCAGGTCCCTCCTTTCCAACCACTCTGTACCCCAGACCTCCACAGTTCTCTCTGGATAAATTGGATGTTGTAAATACTCCTCACAACCCGGTTCTCAATGCCCTATCAAGCACCCTATTGAGTGCTTAGTAGGCATTCCATCTCACTACATCTCAATCCTTTCTTCCCTCCCCACCACTCATTCATGCTCACCCAGGGCCAAGAGGGAAGTACTCCTTGTACTTTGGGGGATGGGGTCACTTTCAAAGGCTTTTCCTCTGAGAGCTGGACTGAAGTCTCACTCCCTATAATAGTTGGGCGTCTCCCCACTTCACATCCTTGAGACTCAGTTTCTTCATTGTACATTGAGTTTCTTTTTGGGAGACTTAGTCAAGAGCTAAAACTAAGGTCTAAGTACCTATTTCCTAGGCGCACCAAGGTGGGGATTCATGAGCCAAAGAGTCAGAGGAAAGGGAGCCCAATCCTTCCTATTAGATGCAAGGCAGTCCCCCAAAACTAAATCCATTCAGACAGTGTATGGGTCCAGAGCACGAGGGAGAAGGTGCACTGTGCCAGCCCCTTGGGCTCAGCAGTAGGTTTGTTTGTTTTTTTGCAGGGCGGTGAGGATTAAGTGACTTGCCCAGGGTCACACAGCTAGTTAGTGTCAAGTGTCTGAGGCTGGATTTGAACTCAGGTCCTCCTGAATCCAGGGCCAGTGCTTTATCCACATTTTTGTTTTTGTTTTTGTTTTTTAAGTGAAGCAATTGGGGTTAAGTGACTTGCCCAGGGTCACACAGCTAGTAAGTGTTAAGTGTCTGAGGCTGGATTTGAACTCAGGTACTCCTGACTCCAGGGCCGGTGCTCTATCCACTGTGCCACCTAGCCGCCCCTGTTTTTGTTTTTTGAACAGATAATTTATTTTCTTTTTTTTTTAAATGATAGTAGTTTCTTAATGTCATCATGCACATGAGTACCAGTTGTCCCTCCCATTGGAATGACAACCCCCTTGAGGACTGGAGCAGCTTTCACTTTTTCTTCATATGCTTAGCACAGAGTCTGAAATATAGTAGTTACTAAATGCTACATTTAAGAACTTCTCTAATTCTCCAAGATTTCTTATAGCTCTAAATCCCACGATCCAGAAGTCAGAAGCCTTCTGCCCTTTTCAGGCCTTGGATGGAACAGAGTTTAGTGAAAGATGCTGGTGACCACCTGTCTTCCCTCCAGGCAAAGCTGCATTCCCAGGAGTGGTTGGAATAGTCCTGTCCCTGGAACCTGCCTGCAATTCTCCCACATGAACACAGAGGGGAGCCAAAGCACACAATTTCTGAATCCAACAATTCCCGGGTTAAGTAATTCTTATGTAAATCATATTTAGTATCATACATTTTGATTTCATCATCTCCATCATGCTCAAGGTCATCCTTGAATCCACCACCACCACTCTTTATGGGAAGGGAAGGTTCTGGCCATTCCCGAGGATTCCAAAATCAAAGATTGTCTACTTCTCAGTGGGGGACCTTTCTCAGAACATATTCTGCCCATGGGATTATAGATTTAGAGCGGGAAGGTATCTTAGAAGTCACTTAGGGGGCAGCTAGGTGGCGCAGTGGATAAAGCACCGGCCCTGGATTCAGGAGGACCTGAGTTCAAATCCAGCCTCAGACACTTGACACTTACTAGCTGTGTGACCCTGGGCAAGTCACTTAACCCCCACTGCCCTGCAAAAAAAAAAAAAAAAAAGAAGTCATTTAGTCTAACCCTCTCATCTTACAAGTAAGAAAACTGAAGCCCAGAGAGCTAAATACGTTCGAGGTTACCAACTAGCAACTCAGGGCCAAAATTTGAACTCAAGTTCTCTCACTTCAAATCCAAGGCTTTCTTTCCACTTTGCTACATTGAGTTATTGCCCGATAATTATGTAACAAAGTAGTTTTGTGTGGCTGGGTTCAGACACCAATATCTGATCATTTATTTTTTCATTCGTTCATTGGTCTTAAAAAAATAACTTTGGAAGATCTACTCTGGGTGGGACCCTATACTATACACTGAAGGAGATAGAGATGAATGCAGCATTGTCCTTAATTCTTTGGTTTTTTGTTTTTGTTTTGGTGAGGCAATTGGGGTTAAGAGACTTGCCCAGGGTCACACAGCTAGTAAGTGTTAAGTGTCTGAGGTCAAATTTGAACTCAGGTTCTCCTGACTCCAGGACTGGTGCTCTATCCACTGCGCCACCTAGCTGTTAAAGTCTTGATTGTCAGTTCTAATTTGCAGTCTAGTTGGAAGGCTGACATTCAAATAACTCTGATAGAAGGTGGAATGTGATCCAAAGGGCAGTCTCTCAGTCTTCATAGAAAGGAGATAACACTTCTGCTTGGGAAACAGGGAAGGTTTCCTAGACAGGGCAGCATCGGAGCTGAGCCTTGAAGGATGAGGTTTTAGTAGAAAGAGATAGTGGAAGGGGGAACATTCCAGGAAAAGCCTAAACAAATGGATAGAAATGGGAAGTCATTGGGCGTGTTCAAAAAAAAAGAGAGTTGTCCAACTTGGCTGGTATAGACTATGAAAAGCAGGAATAAGACAGGAAAGGCAGATTAGGACCACATCTCAAAAATGCCTTGAATGTCAGGCAAAGGAGTTGCCTTGATTTTAAAAAGGGATTAAGAAGAGAAGGGTGGATGGATCGAGCCCAAGATCTTGGATGATGGCAGCAGAAGAGGCATTGAGAGTACCTAGACTAAGTCCAGCAATTAGATGCATAACCCATTCAACCCAGGTATTTGGGTTTTGTCAAAGCAGCACAACAAACCCCAGAACCGGCCATGGAAACAGCTCCTGGGAGCTGAGGCCAGGAAGCTGGCAGACCCAACAGGCAGATGTGAGCTATTAGGCCTCCATGATGGACTTTATTTGAATTGGATGTCATTCTGTTCCTGTCCAGATCATGACTTGGCCAATAAACCCAGGGCAGGTTTATCCAGACTGAATGCTTGACCCTGGTTTCTGGGCCCCCTCTGCCCAGCTGGCCAGTCCAGCAGTGATCAGCAGCTGGGGAATAGCCAATACAACTTTACCATTGGCAGAGAAGAGGGACCTCCTGGGCAAAGACACAAGTTCTCCCGGGCTCTGACCTGTAGAACTAAGCTACATTCCCCAGAAATGAACTGGGCTGTGCTTCCATTCATTCTGCAGAGGGGCCAGAGCTTAAATCACTTCCATTCGGTGGTTAAAGGAAAGTCAGTTTGCTACACCCCCCAAGTACTGACTCTCCTGGAATGATGCTCAGCTCATTTTGGCACCCCTGAGTAGTGTTTCCAAGAAGCAGAAGGACAGCAAAGAAGATCAAGAAGAATCCTTGGGCTGAAAGAAATTTAAGCAATTGCCTGGTTCAGATTCCTCATTTACAGAAAAAGAATCTGAACCCCAGAGAGATGAGCTGACTAAGAATTAGTGGCAGAACCTGGAGAGGAACCCAGGTCCCCTGACTCCCAGGCCACGGCTCTTCCACTAGAAGCAAATGCCAAAGTTGAGCTCACAATGAATGGAACATCCACGTGGAAATGTTTCACAGGCATTTGGAATTTCAGAATTTCCACTTAGCTGAAAGGGCAGGACTAGAGGAGATATGGTGGCAAAGGACAGGAACGATGCACTTCGAGTTTAAGGACTTAGATTTTAATCCTGTCTCTGCCGAGAGAGAGACAGAGAGACAGAGAGACAGAGAGACAGAGACAGACAGAGACAGACACAGAGAGAGACAGAGACAGACACAGAGAGAGACAGAGAGAGACAGAGAGACAGACAGAGACAGACACAGAGAGAGACAGAGACAGACACAGAGAGAGACAGAGAGAGATAGAGATGGAGAAGGGGGAGAGGGGAAAAAGAGGGAGAGGAAGAGGGGAAAGGGGGGAGAGAGAGAGAGAGTGCTAGATCTCATCAAGCTCCCCAAGGTTTCTAGTGTAGGAAGATGAGGGTAGGGACATGATGGAGACTGCCAGCTCTTTTCAGGTTGGCTTCTTCTCGAAGCTTTTTCCTTTAGCAACTGGAAGTGAGGTTGGCACACCCACTTTCTCTCTTGAAACTTATATTCAGGGGCAGCTAGGTGGCACAGTGGATAGAGCACCAGCCCTGGAGTCAGGAGGGCCTGAGTTCAAATCTGACCTCATACACTTGACACTTACTAGCTGTGTGACTTTGGGCAAGTCACTTAACCCCAATCGCCCAGCAAAAAAAAAGAAAGAAAGAAAGAAAGAAACCGGAAGCCAGAAACACCTGAAGCAACTGCAAAACACAAAGAGACTTGGGTCCAAAGAAAACTGAAGAGCTTTCTTTATTTCTTTCCCTCCCTCCTTCCCTCCCTCCTTTCCTTCCTTCCTTCCTTCCTTCCTTCCTTCCTTCCTTCCTTCCTTCCTTCCTTCCTTCCTTCCTTCCTTCCTTCCTTCCTTCCTTCCTTCCCTCCCTCCCTCCCTCCCTCCCTCCCTCCCTCCCTCCCTCCTTCCTTCCTTCCTTCCTTCCTTCCTTCCTTCCTTCCTTCCTTCCTTCCTTCCTTCCTTCCTTCCTTCCTTCCTTCCTTCCTTCCTTCCTTCTTTCCTTCCTTCCTCTCTCTTCCTTTCCTTCTTTTTTCTTTCCTCTCTTCCTTCCTCTCTCTGTCTCTCCTGTCTCTGAATGTCTGTCTCTCATCTGTCTGTCTCCCTCCCCCTTTCCCTCCTCTCTCTATCCCCCCAACTCCTTTATTCTGCTCTTCCCAGACCCTTCATGCAGACATGGGGCATTAATCTCCACCAATAAGGAAAGAGTGGGCTTTGACACTGGTGTTATTCTGACCCTGAAGAAGTCCCCTGAGCCCTCTGAGCCTCAGTTCTCTTACCTGTAAAATGAGGGGGCTGGATCAGATGACGTCATAGGTCCTTTCTTGCTCTAGCTCTCAGATCCTATATGCCCAAAGTCTGACTCCAGGTATCTCCATGAAGTTTTCAGAGAAATGGGACTGTTCTCCCCTCCACTGGGAGAAAGTACCCTGACTGGGCACAGAGAAGGCTCTTTCCCCTCCATACCCAAGAGCCACTCATTTTTCTAGCACAAGAGACCATTGAAATAATGGTGACTGTCATAAAAGTTGAGTTTTGGGGTTTTTTGTTTTTTGCAGGGCAGTGAGGGTTAAGTGACTTGCCCAGGGTCACACAGCTAGTAAGTGTCAAGTGTCTGAGGCCAGATTTAAACTCAGGTCCTCCTGAATCCAGGGCCAGTACTTTATAGACTATGGCACCTAACTGCCCCGAGTTTCTAGTTCTTCATCCCTAGTGAATCCATCTTCTCCCAGCCCCCTTCTCTCTTAGCTCTGAAAAGGGGATATTTAATTATTCTATTATTCCCAAATATCTTTCTATTGCCTTGTCCTTCCAGTTTAAAACATTATCCTAATTAAGGGCTGACTTTCTGGAAAAAGGAGAGGGACACAGTGACTTTTAGCCCATTATAAAAATGAAAGATTGCAATAAACATTTACTTTAAAAAACATTGCCCTGTCTCGTTTGCAATGCCAGCTTTTCCCTTTAGCCCAACTCCCATAGGATACTTTCACACTGAGCTCTAGGCCCTCAGAGACAGAATGGCATAATAGAGAAAGAGCAAGCCTTCAAGTCACTTGAGGATCTGGGTTCAGGTCCTGCCTCGACACATTGATTGTGTGACTCTGAGCCAGTTATATAACCTCTCAGTGCTGCCACCACCCCCACCCAAAACTTCCCCAATGCCCTAAGACTAAAAATAACAAAGGTATCACTGCCATGTCAGTGGAAGAAGCTTCCACACCGATGAAATCACTGCTCTGAACCTCTTCCCTAACCCCAACCCCCATATGGGTATACACACATCCACATTTGTACAAAAAGTACTTGTACTGATATCAGTGACCTGGAAGGGACTTTGGAGATTTTCCAAACCTCATTTAATAGAGGAAGAAGTTAAGGCCCAGAAAAGGGAAAGGACTGGCTCAAGGTCACCCTGCAAGTTAGCAGTAAGCCTGACCCAGGCTTTTCTGACTCTCTGGCCCTTGTTCTTTCTGATACACGATTCTCTCTCTCTCTCTCTCTCTCTCTCTCTCTCTCTCTCTCTCTCTCTCTCTCTCTTTCTCTTTCTCTTTCTCTTTCTCTCCCCTCTCCTCTCCTAGGAGATCTTTCCCTGGTGGAACAGCCCCTATCAGACAAATAGCTTCATAAATAATTGCCCTGTTCAAGAAATTGGTTATGAAATCGCAAATGTACCATGTGATCCTGCAACATGCCCTTGGGAGAGCTGCCTGCTGCTCCCCATCCCGACTTGACAGTGTTGGAACTGGCCATGTGGCTGGGTAGCTGCACCAGAACTGGCCTGGTTGTCTATTCCTGCACTCTGCCTGGAGCTAATGGTGTTCCCCAAGTGGCCCTCTGACCCCAGAGCTCCTCTCACCAAGCAGAGAAGGGATGGGATGGAGGCCCTGATGATGAAGCTGAGTTGCCCAGAAGATTTCACACCAGGGGGCTGACAGCCAGCTGAATTCCATCCCCATAAAAATGTACTTTTATAGCCAGAGCAGATTCAGCCCTCTGGATGGAGCCCATGGAAAAACAGGCCCAA
The DNA here is from genome assembly GCF_019393635.1 of Dromiciops gliroides. Lineage (NCBI taxonomy): Eukaryota > Metazoa > Chordata > Mammalia > Microbiotheria > Microbiotheriidae > Dromiciops > Dromiciops gliroides. The sequence continues at coordinate 55,053,090 of NC_057866.1, forward strand.
GCAGCCAACACTCACTCCTGCTCTGGGGCTCCCGCTGGGGCAGCAGGGGAGAGAGCACCCCAGAAACAATTTGGCGCTTTCATATAGTTCTGAGACTGCCTCCCTCACCCTCCCAGAAACAGTCATTCCCCCAGCATTGGGCAGTCAGTTCTGGGGCACTGGTGGACCCTGGGGTGTTTCTTCTGGGCTGCATTCTCCCCCTCAAGAGCTCCACTCTGAGCTCTCAGCTCTCTTCCCCCTTGTCATGTTTGTGGTCAAGCTTCTGGGGCATAATTGGGGGTCCGTGGTAGTGTGAACGGTAAATCTCTCCTCTCCTCTCCCCCAATTCCCATCCTCAAACCCATCATGTTTGGCCAAGTTCAGCTGCACAACTTCAAAGCTAGCAAATTCCTCAAGATGCTTTTTGTAGCATTTGGAGAAAACAAATGACATCAGAACAAACTCTTAAGCCTCCCAAACAGGCTAAAGGGTGGCTTTCTGATAATGAATTTGTGTACAGTGGGCAAATCTCCTGTTGAATTTGGCATGAAGAAACCTTGCTTAGAGTGGAGTGGAGCAAAAGTCTCAGGCTTTTTTAACTCCAGGAAAACTGGGCGGCCATGGGGCACTTGCCCCAGACAGAGTCTGGTACTGAAGCAGGGCCAGGGTGGTGATGACGGTCTAGGGATGGGGGTTGGAAGGAGAGTCAGGCAATATGCATTTAATAAGTACCAACTATGGGCTTGGCAGGGACAGGGGTGTCAGGAGAATGACGAAGGGCAAGAGGGGGAAGACCAAAGGACCCAACAGAAGAGATGTCATTGTGTGGGCAACGCCCCTGGTGGGTGCCCAGTAGGTACACGACAAATGTGTGCAGCTGTACACTGCTAGAGGTGCTGCTTATTTCTTGGGGATCGCTCTAGGGCCTATAGGATCATAGATTTAGGGATAGAAGGAACCTCAAAAGTTATCTAATCCAACCTCCACATTTTGGAGGCAACGAATGAAAGTGGAGTCTAGGGAGATTTTGTTACTTGGCCAAAGTTACATGGGTTACAGTAGGTGAGAGAGCAGATTCGAACCCACACCCTCTGATTCTGAATCCAGCTGTTTCCTCCATACTACTTTGGCTCCCAAATTCAGTACTCTTGGTACTCTCTGGCTGGGCCCATGTCATTTTTTTTTAAAAAGTAAATTCAGTGAAAAAACCCAGTCATTTTGATGGAAAAATAACCACTGCTTGAAGATTTGTGTGGAAAGATGTGGGTTTGTTTGTGTGTTGTTTTTTTTTAGTGGACTGCACAGTTGATACGAGCCAACTATGTGACACGGCATCCAGGAAAGATGTGTAGGGCCAGACTGCATTGACAGTCATGGTAACCAGACCAAGGGAGGGTAGAGTCCTGCTGCATCCTGTCCAGGTCAGGCCATATCTGGAGCAGTTTTCAGTTCGGGGTGCCATATTTTAGAAAGGAGACTGAAAAATAGTACTTCATCCAGAGTCAGGCAACCAGGATGATAAGAGAACTGGCTGATCCCAGATGGGCATCAGCTGAAGGAACTGCTAAGTTTAGCCTGGAGAAAAAAAAAGACAGGGGCAGGGGGAGGACATAATAACTCTCTTCAAGCATTGAAAGGGTTGTCATGTGGTTGAGGGATTAACTTTGTTCTACTTGGCCCCAGAGGGCAGAGCGATGAGTGGAAGATACAGAAAAAATAGAGTTTTGTCTTACTGTACAGAAAAACTTCCTGACAATTACAGCTGCCCACAAGTGGAATGGACTAACTTGGGAGGTGATGGGCTTCTCCTCACTGGAGTTTTCAGGCATACATTAGACAAACATTTCTTTTAGAAGGTATTTCTGTTCAGCTCCAGGTTGCACTAGATGGTTTCCGAGGTCCCTTCCAACTCTGAGATTTTGCAACACATCTGTGACACAATATACTTCTGTGATAACAATAACAATGTAATGTAATACTCGTAATGTAATGTAACTTACATTTTCATAGCACTTTAAGGTTAACAAAACACATTCCTCACAGCAGCCATGTGAGCTGTGTAGTACAAGTATTCTCCACTCTATTTTCTAGATGGAGAAACTGAGGTTCTGAAAGATGAAGTGACTTGTCCAAGTCGAGCTGGGATTCAGACCCCAGTCTTCATTTGTCAAGTCCACCATGATTCTCTTTCCATCATGCTCTATACTTTATACTTTCCAAAGTGCTTTCACATATGTTATCTCATCGGATCCTTCAACTAGTAACAGTGCTAGCAACAAGGAACCAAAACCAAACAGCTTGTAGGTAATAGGGTCAGGGTAGAAAGCAGGCAGAAACTGGAGAAAGAGGGACAAAGTCAAGATTCAGAAGTCCAGACCATGGAAAAATGTTGAAATCCAAGGGGCAAAACCAGCAAGAATGATCTACAGGCAGTAAAAATCCAGGAAACCAGGTGTCCAAACAGATTCAAGGTCACAGAAGAGGGTTATTTTCCACTCTAATTCTCTCATTGTGGTAAACCTGAAGCTCTTGTACCCTAGTGTTTGGGGTTAAACCCAATTCTTTGATCTTATGAAGAGTTTCGGCTGTGAACAATCCCCCACTCTCTCCCCATCACTCATTAGTCTTTCCCACCTTGGAAAACCACTCTATCCTCATGAGGGGTGGCCACCATTTTTCTCTTCAAGGATTGATTGACTCAGACCCTCATGGTTTGGCTTGATCAGTTCCATGCCCAAAAGGAATCCCCACTATAACAAAATGGAAAAGAAGCCCTCTATCCTTAGTTTAAAAACTCCAATAAGAAGGGATCCACTAATGGAAGAAGTCCATTACACTTTGAGATAGCAATGAATGTTGGAAATTTTTTTCTTATACTAGTCCTAAACTGACCTCTTTGTAACTTCCATCCATTATTTCTGGTGCTGTTCTCTGTGACTAAACAGAAAATGCATTATCCTTCTTCCATGGGATAACCCTTCAGATACTTGGAGACAGCTGTCATGGCAGCTCCTCCCCCCACTCCTGCCCCACACTTTGCCAAATCTTCTCTACTCTAATCATCTCCAATTCCTTCAGCCTCTTGGCTGGTCCTCAAATAAGATACTCCATTTTCTAACTCTGCGCTGTCTCCCATTTGAGGGATTCTCTGCTTCCTCATCTCTGCCTTCTGGCCTCTCTGGCTTGCTGCAAGTCTCAGCTAAAATCTTACTTTCTGCAAAAACCTTTTCTTGGTTCTTCTTAATCTTGGTGCCTTCCCTCTGAGAGTATTTCCAATTTATCCTGTTTGTATGTTGTTTGGAGATAGTCGTTTGCTTGTCCTCTCTCCCAATAGACAGTGAATTTCTTGAGATCAGAGACTGGGCTTGGGGTGGGGTTTGTTTGTTTGTTTTGCCTTTCCATGACTTAACAAGCAGAGAATGAATGAAAAAATGAATTTTTTTTCTTTTTGGGGAAAAATGAATTTTCTGAAAGGATTTATATGAATATCTAAAAGAAATGAAGAAAAAGGTTAAAAAAGGAAAGAAAAGTTCTTGAGGAAAGGATTGGAAGGAGAATAAATAGTTTTGGAGAGAAAGTGATAATCCCTGCCTAAGTAATTGACTCCTTTAAAAATAGAACAGACAAAACAAAAATCAACAATTTTCTGAGACAGAGAGAAATATTAGAATGAAACCAAAAGACTGAAAAAAGTGGAAGAAAATGTATGAAGGCTGATCTAAAAAACAATTCACTTGGGAAACAGTTCAAATAATTTAAGAATCCTTGGACTCAATGAAAACTACAATTAAAAAATAAAGCACACCTTGGACACCATATTTAAATAAATCATAACTGAAAATTTCACAGATTTATTAGAACCAGAGGGCACAGTAAAAATAGAAAGAATATATCAAATTATATCCTGAAAAGAACTCCAAAAAGTTTCTGGAATATCATCGTCAAAATCCAGAGTTCTTTTGTCAAAGAAAACATACTACAACCATCTAGAAAGAAATTCAGGTACCAGTCAGGATCACACAAGACCTGACAGCTTCAACTATAAATGAGAGGAGATCTCAGAATACAGTATTCCAAAAGGCAAGAGAAATAGGTGAACAACCAAGAATAACTCTGCCAAATAGAGGGACCTTTAAAAAATACAATAGTTTTCAAGCTTTTTTTAAAAATTAAAATGCCAAAGCTGAGTGGGAACTTTGAAATACAAACATAAGAAGTCAAAGACATTTATATTTGAACAATTGAAAGGAGCTATGATGATGTAGTGTTAATATTATCTGGGTGGGGTGGGAGGGGACAAGGATACCTTTAGAATTCTAATATCTTCAAAGAATATCAGGAGAGTCAATGAGAAAAAAACAGGTCTTGGGAGAAGATTGGTTATATTCTGAGGGTTTTAAAGGTGGAAAGAAAAGGAAAATAACAGAAAAAGGAAAGAGAAAAATAATTAGAATCTAAGGAACTTTAGATGCCTCTCAGACAATTGAGGAATGGCTAAACAAGTTGCAATAGATGAATGTAAAGGAATGTCATTGCACTGTGTGAAAATATATACAAAAGAGATTTGGGGGGGGGGAGGTGGCAATCAGGGTTAAGTGAATTGCCCAGGCTCACACAATTAGGAAGTGTCTGAGATTGGATTTGAACTTAGGTCCTTTTGACTCCAGGGTTGGTGCTCTATCCACTGCACACTTAGCTGCCCCAAAAGAGATGATTTTAGAGAATCCTAGGTAGTATGAATTGATGCAGAATGAAATGAGCAGTACTAAAAGAATAATTTATATGGCAAAAAACAAGTCTGAAAGACTTAGGAACTCTAATCAATGCAGTGATCAACCATATCTTCAGAAGAAATTTGATGGACCATGTTAACTACCTCCTGACAAAGAGGTGATGGACTCAATTTGCAGAGAGAGAGAGAGAGAGAGAATGGCAGAGACAGAGAGATAGAGAGACAGAGATAGAGACAAAGACAGATTGATTTCAGGGCTTGCCTGTGATGTGGATCCATTTTGCCTGGTTATGCATATTTCTTTCAAGGTTGTTTTTTGCCCCTTTCTCTTGGTATTTAATGGGAGGGGGGAAGATTGGTTGAGAAGTGCAAGGAAATAAGCAATCCTGATGGCAAAAAATAGGGGCACTGAAACAATTTTTTCAATGCATAGAAGGGAAGAGAAAGAAGTTCAGAAGGAAGCACAAACATAGGACAGTTTTGAAAGTAACACATGGAATTTATTATACCCTCTTTTAAAAAGCAAGCAATCTGGTGTTCATTGATGTTTTCATATACAGTTGTTCTTTCTTGTGTTCTATGCATATTAAAATGCTTTTTTGGTGTTTAAGTTCAGAATAAAAAACTAAAAACAAAACAAACTAGAAAGAAAAAGCAGTTGATTAGTGACTGTCTTTCCACAACCCCTCCAATATTGACTATTCATATCTTTTGTCATTTTTCACCACTTTTCTTCCTTGGTAATCAAAGACAAAAACTATGAAGATTCTTGAATGCTTAAATACATTTGGAAAAGGTGCCCCTGATATGTAAAAATGAATCCTTATTGGTGAACAATTAATAATAGGGTGGACCTATTAATGAGGAGGTGAGATAAACGTCTTCAGCTCCCCCTGCTGAGACAGTGACTTGATCAAGAGACTCAGCCATCCCTAGCAAAGGAATCCATCTCTAAACAGACCACTATGGTTAGTTTTCTCCTTCATAAGCTGGGTCATCCTAATTACTTCTTTTTTTGTGGGGCAATGAGGGTTAAGTGACTTGCCCAGGGTCACACAGCTAGTGACCCTGAATCCAGGGCCAGTGCTTTATCCACTATGCCACCTAGCTGCTCCACCCTAACTTCTTTTTTTTTTTTTTTAGTGAGTCAATTGGGGTTAAGTGACTTGCCCAGGGTCACACAGCTAGTAAGTGTTAAGTGTCTGAGGCCAGATTTGAACTCAGGTACTCCTGACTCCAGGGCCAATGCTCTATCCACTGGCCATCTAGCTGCCCCTCCACCCTAACTACTAATGAAAGGTTCCAAGGACAAGGGATTATTTCCTAAGGACAAGAACAAGGTGTGAGGTGAAACCTTAGAGTTGTGTTGATTTGCACTTTTCTTATTATTAATAGGATTCTTTCATCTTGTTTTTAATCCCTTGAAGTTCTTTTTTGAGAGCTGTTTGTTTATATCCTTTGTCCATGTGTCTATTAAAACAAAACTTTTGGTCCCAATAAAACACTGAAAAAAATATGGGGTGGAAGAAGAGATCTGACTTGGAAATAATTCATGTAAAAAAATCTGATCATTCTAGTGGACCACAAGTTTTTGTGTTTAGATTTGTTCTGTGTGATTTTGTTAGTCTGGACTTGAAATTTTACCAGTGTGGGCAACTCCATGCATGGAAGCAGATCAACAACTCATTTGTAACTTAGCACTCTGGAAGGCTGCCTTAGCAAGGCCAGCCCTTTCTTTACTACGATATACTAACTCCCCAGTGTTGAGATATGAATATTTATTCCAAAGGGGACACAGTGCCCTGCACTCCTGAAGGCCTTCAGAGGCATACTTGGGGGTTGGCGAATGTTCTAAGTCACGCTGGACTGATCTCAAATAACTTATTGAAACTACATTTGCTCCTGTTTCCCTGGAGGCTTCCCGGGAAGTTCAAGAAGGGAAGGGGGGAGGAGTTGAAGAGAGAGGATAAATGAATCCTTGCTTAAGGTCCTTTTTGTGTCTTGTAGGGTGGTCAGTACAAAATGCCTAAGTTTGCTTTTTCGGCAGCTGATGTTTTTCCTTCGGGTTAGGGTCTTAATACAGAGCATCAAAAGATCCAAGTGCCATGATGAAGAGGGGCCAGGCTCTCCTGGAGGATTTCTGGGATGTGCATTTAAGTAACTTTATTGGTCATGGTCTTGGCAAATGGGATCGTTTTCTGACAATATTTAGACTCTGATGTAAGTGTGAACCAGCAAATGACCTTTAAAGTAACAGCAAGAGCAAGATGTGTTTAAAAGCATCCAATTCTCCCTTGGAGCATCTGCAGACTTTTACCCTTTTCATCACTGGCTAAATGAGACTCCCCAAGAGGACTGCCCACTCATGGAACTTAACACCAGACTCTCCCATCTGGAAGGGACCTCAGGAGTCATTAAGTCCAACCTGTGCCTAGAAAAGAATGCCCTCTACTCTGGACCGAACAAGTGATCATCTCACCTTTACTTGAAGATGACCAGTGAGGCAGAAGCCACTACTCTCAACCATGTCAACTTCCCAGCTTGATGAGTTTCTGTAATTCCCAGTTACTTTCAGAAGCAAATAAAAACTCCTCAGTTCGATATTTAAAGACCTTCACAGGGGCAGCTAGGTGGTGCAGTGGATAGAGCACCAGCCCTAGATTCAGGAGGACCTGAGTTCAAATCCAGCCGCAGACACATGACACTTACTAGCTGTGTGACCCTAGGCAAGTCACTTAACCCTCATTGCCCTGCAAAAAAAATCAAAACAAAAAAAAACCCTTCACAAACTGACCCCTTCCTACCTATGCAGTATTCTTGTGCGTTAGACCCCTCCACATACTTTGCTGTTTCTCCAAAGTTATGCTTGCCATGTCCTCTGCACTGGCTGTCTTCTATGCCTGGATTGCTCTGTCCTCTCACCTTCTTTGGGCTTCCTTCAAAACTCAACTCAAATGACACCTTTTGCAGGAGGTCTTTCCCAGTCTTCTCAGGTGCTAATGACTTCCCCTTACAGATTATCTTACATACATACATATGCATATATACACACATGCACACACATGTATATGTGTGTGTATTGTGACAAACGAAAGGTCTGACGGTTTCTGTGTAATTCATAATCAATTTATTAATTAGGCAAGCAAATAATCAATAAATTGATGGTCAATGATCTCTTGTGGTAACCAAAGACAGAGACCATGGAGATCCCTGAATGCTTAAATACCTTTGGAAAAGGAGGTGCCCCTGATAGGTAAAAACGAATACTTATTGGTGAACAATTAATAAGGGGATGGCCATATTGATGAGGAGGTGGGCTAAAAGACCTCAGTTCCCTCTGCTGAGACAGTGACTTGATCTGGAGACTCAGCTGCTCTAGCAATTTGGACAAAGGAATCCATCTCTACCTAGACCACTCTGTTCAGTTTTCTCCTTCATAAGCTGGGTCACCCTAACTTGTGGAAGGTTCCAAAGATGGAGGCTTATTTCATAAGGGCAAGAACTCACCTAGGCTGGATTCTGTTTGTAAGGTGTTCTAGTTGGGTGGGGTCTCCCCACCCAAGATAGAGAAGCATATACTCAGAGGATTTGGGCAGTCTTGTCTATCAGCAACGTCCTTCAGAGACTGGTCCCTGAATGAGGAAATAGAAAGGAAAACCTAAATCCTAATTTAAAATTAGTTATTGATATGAGAAAAGCAATAATCTCTCTATACATGCATACTGTGAGATTCAAAATTGGATATATGGAACATTAAACTCCTCCTTTTAACTTTTCCCACATATATATATATCCCAGACCACTAAGAAAAAGAAGCCTCTGAGCTTTAATCTGTGAGGGATTACTTGTGTCAGAAAATATTTGCGGATTTCTGGCAGTGAATTATAAATAAATGTGTTGAGAACAATATAGGAATCCCTTATATCTATTGGATCCAATCTGGTATATTGCCTGGTGGTCTCACAAAGCCTATTGTAAAATCTGTTTGGTCTTTCGTTAGCCTCCTGAAGTATGCTTAAAAATTTCTTCTAGTTTATTGCTTGGGAATTAATTAGACAACAAAAGATGATACCAATTAGGGAAATAGGGAAGTAGAAATACAGATGAATGACCTTAGATCTAAACTTAGTCTATTTTCCTTTATAAAACTCACCAAATCCCAAACTGCCCGCCAGGCTGAGAACCAGCACACCCAAAGCTAAACACCAACCACATGTTTCTGAAATCCTCTCGCCTGCTCGCACTACCATGGCTAAATTTAACAGCCAAAGAATGCCAACTTCAGTGCCTGCCCTCACTTTTAAGTCTGCATACTGGAAGTTCCTCGCTTTCTCCTCTCCAAAAAAGGAGGTCCTTCAAAAGCTACTTCGGTAGCATGCACAATCTCTCAAATGATTCAGCTAAAACTTCTAATAAGCTGGATTCTCTATATCTTTACCACAAATAATTCTTACCACAATACATATACACATACATATATATTTATACATATGTACATACATCTGTACATCCATACACACATACACCTTGTATGTATCTAGCTATTTACATATTGTTTCTTCCACCCCATTAGAATATAATCTCCTTGAGGGCAGGAACTATTTTTTGCCTTCCTTTGTATCTCGAACCCTTTGCACAATGTCCAACACATAATAAGCATTGTTAACTATGAATGAATAAGTGAACTCCCTAGGTCATCCATGCCACTTGTGAATGACTCTAATTATTAGGAAGTTTTCCTATATCAAACCTAAATCTAATTCATTGTAACTCCCACTCAATGCTTCTAGTTCTCCTATCTAAGGGTAAGCAAGAAAAAGAAAATCTAATCCCTCTTCCTTGTGACAGCCTTTCAAATACTTGAAGACTGATGTGTTTCCCCAAATCTTCTCTTCACCTTGCTAAATATTCCCCAACTAGTTCCTTCAATGTGTGTAAATATAGTATGAAGGTCCCTTCATACTCATTGTTGCCTTCTAGATGTTATTTATATAATGTATATTTCTATACTTATTGGTATTGCCTTTCTTCTTCTTCTTCTTCTTCTTCTTCTTCTTCTTCTTCTTCTTCTTCTTCTTCTTCTTCTTCTTCTTCTTCTTCTTCTTCTTCTTCTTCGGCAATGAGGATTAAGTGACTTGCCCAGGGTCACACAACCAGTAAGTGTCTGAGACCAGATTTGAACTCAGGTCCTCCTGAATCCAGGGCCAGTGCTTTATCCACTGTGCTACCTGGCTGCCCCCCTAGATGTTATTTAGACTTACAAAACAATAGAGCTGAAAAGGACATCAGACATCCCCCAGTCCCATCCCTTTTTCTTACAGAGGTCAAAACCAAAACTCAATAAGGGGAAGTGGTTTGCACCAGGACTTGACCCCAGGCTGTAGATGCAGAGATAGCTAGGACCTTCCAGGTCATCTAGTTCTCTCCTACTCAGAAGTTCCCTTCTATCCAAGGCTATATCCTGAGTTCACAAATGACCATGATTTCATGGGATTGAAAGGGACCTTAGAGGCCATCTTGTCTTACCCCCATCATTTTACAGATGAGGAAATGGAAGGCCAGAGAGATGAAGTGACTTTTTTTTTTAAAGGTTGTTTTGGTGAGGCAATTGGGGTTAATTGACTTGTCCAGGGTCACATAGCTAGTACGTGTTAAGTGTCTGAGGTCGAATTTTAACCCAGGTCCTCTGACTGCAGATCCATCATTCTTTCCAATGCAATAATGTGTCTCTCCTAATCTGCAGTGAATATGCTTTCCACTACCATATACTGCCTGTGATAGAGGCAGCTAGGTGGCACAACCCTGCGTCACTTAAATCCAATTCACTGCATTGTCTTCCAGAATGAAGGACAAACAACTACTGCCTGTGACAGCTCCTTAAAGCCTCTTAGAACAGGCATCTCAAATACTAGAGTACAGTCCCAACCAGAGTAAAATGGAATTGGGAAATATTTAAGAAAAAAAATAAAATCCAGTAGAACATAGATAATGTTAATGTGTGGTTTTCTAAGTCCATAGTCTGCCCACAGGGATTCTTTTTTTTTTTTTTTTTTGGTGAGGCAATTGGGGTTAAATGACTTGCCCAGGGTCACACAGAGGGATTCTTATATAGGGCTCAGTGCCCCTTCCTTTGCTATTTGAGTTTGACACCACCGTCTTAGAATACTTGTGGTAGGGATTTAGGCCAATGGAATTCTTTTTCTTAGAGGCACAAATGGTGAGAATCAGGGAAAATATCTTTGAGCCAATATAAACAAGTCGACAGCCACTTGCTGCAAGGCAATAAATACAAAATTACTTAGTCTACGTGCCCAAACCAACTAAAACAGAAATCTTCTGTAGCTACTAGAAAGTGGTCTTCAGATTTTGCTAACATTTCAGATCTCTTATACTACCAACTGTCCTGTTGACTGCAGCCTAGATACTTCATTCTCTGCCTATCTGAGCCTCAGTTTCTTCATCTGTATAGGTAGAGATGGGACTAGGTGATTGCTAGGGTCCCTTACACCTCTGTACCCTATAAGTCATTCCTGCCCCTATTTCACATACTGAACTTAAAACCCTGTGGAAATATCATTCAAGGTGTTCACTGGTCTTTACCTCTGGAGCTCCTTTGGGTAAAAGAGACAAAGGAAAGGACAAGAACAGCTTCATATGACCAATAGTTGTCCTCCGAGACTGAGAAGATGATGTGGTATTTAAAATTGAAATGTGTGGTTGCCTTAAATTAGAAGCTTTAGCACCAGTCTTTGGGCATTAAGGATTTATTAAAGCATAACAGGTATTCATGTGGAGTTCAGAAAATTAGGAAAAGGCCTATCTAGCCTAGAGTTCCAGCCTGGTCGGGTTCTTCCTCAAGTCCTCTGCCACGAACCTGCTTCAACCATGAACGCCTCTCAAACTGAGTGTGGAAGCTTTTTATAGGTCTGGAACAGAGGCGGTCCTTACTGCTTCAAGCTGATTGGTATGTGTCATCCAAATTCATTGGTTCACTGGACTTGAAGGTGGTCTCATGTTTAGTTCAGAGACCTTAGCTTCTGAGAACAATACCTTCTTAAGGGCTAGCCAGGTGTGGTTACAATCTAATTAACTTGAAGTAGGCTAATCAGCAAAGTCAATCACTCTCACTTAATTCAATCAGTTTAGATTAATCTCCAGGTGAGCCTTTGAGTATCTGCCAAATCTCATTGTTTTCTCACAATGACAATCCCCATTTTTATTTGGGAGAAGCTGCAACTTATTTCAAAAGGGCTGGGCTTGGGGCAGCTAGGTGGTGCAGTAGATAGAGCACCTGTCCTGGATTCAGGAGGACCTGAGTTCAATTCCGACCTCAGACACTTGATACTTACTAGCTGTGTGACCCTGGGTAAATCACTCAACCCTCATTGCCCTGCAAACAAACAAAAAACAAAAACAAAACAAAACAGCTGGGCATGGTCTCATCCAGGGAGGCTGGGCAGGCAGATTGCTTGAGTTGGGGAGTTCTGAGCTATGAGTGGGCTAAAAGGGTGTTCACAATAAGTCTGACACCAATATAGTGAGCTCCGGAGCAAAGGGACACTGGGCAACCTAAGGAGGGCTGGGCTGGCCCAGCTTGGGAAAATGGAGCAAGTTAAGGCTTCTGTACAGATTAGTATTGGGATCAGGTCCAACATTTGTTTGTTTGTTTGTTTGTTTGCAGGGCAATGAGAGTTAAGTGACTTGCCCAGGGTCAAGTGTCTGAGGCCAGATTTGAACTCAGGTCCTCCTGAATCCAGGACTGGTGCTCTATTTACTGTGCCACCTAGCTGCCCTTCAGGTCCAACATTTGTGGCCAGCATGCTTCTAGCTTGGGCAAGATAGCACCCACTCTCAGAAAACAAACCAACCAACTTTCAAAAGGGACATGACTTCATCAGTCCTCTCTCCACCAATATAAATAAAAACCTCCTCCAGACCTTAGTAAATGGTACATCAAGAGTTGCAGTCTTTGAGGATGAGAGACAGCAAAGAGAAATCTTCATAAGAAAGAAGGAGCACTTGGATAGAAAGCTAGGATTAGACACTCCTTCTATCCTTCACAAGGAGAATAAAATGAATGAGAATCCCCCCCCCCCAAATACTGATTAAGCAGTTATTAGGTGCAAAGCATCAAGCTAAATGCTGGGGGCACAGGTGGGAAAGCAAGACTGTACTTACTCTCATTCTCAAAGGTATAAACAACCTGCAGTCTTCAACTATGTCAACTGGAAAGGTCTCATTGGTCTGCAGGGGGCAGTAGACTACTATCTACTAATGCATCTTCTTTTGCATCATTTCCACTGACAAAAACATACATTTATGGTGCTGAGCCATTTGACAGTGTCTGCCCTCAATCAGCTTATTGTCATTACTTTCCTTAGAGCGATTTTTGGGGGGGGTGGGGCAATGAGGGTTAAGTGACTTGCCCAGGGTCACACAGCTAGTGTTAAGTGTCTGAGGCAGTATTTGAACTCAGGTCATGCTGAATCCGAGGCCAGTGCTTTATCTACTGTGCCACCTAGATGTCCACTCCCCCCCCCCCACACACACACACCTTAGAGCAATTTCAAGTATTATCATTCCCGTTTTATGGAAGAGAGAAGTGAGGCTTAGGTGAATTCATGACCACATGGCTAGTGAGCTTGGGTTTGAACTCAGGTCTTCTGACTTTTTCCATTAGAGGAGATTTCCTAAATGAACAAATCAATAATCTTGTACAGATAAGGATAAATCCAGTGTTATAGGGGACAAAGTGATTTTTAGAGTATAGGAAATTTCCAATTGAGGGAAACTCACTTTCCCAATGCAAGTCAATATCTTCTCTTTGGCTTTAAGTCTTTAGAGAGTTGTCTAGACTTGTAACAACAAACTCAAACAAGAAACAGATCCCTGTGCACCACTTATTGACTTGGAAAGCCACAAATTAACATTATCTATCTTGTATTGTATTGGGGTGGGGGAGTTAGGTGTGTCAGTGGATAAAATGCTAGACCTGAAGTCATGAAGACTCATCTTCCTGATTTCAAATCTGCCTCAGACATTTACTGACTGTGTGACCCTAGGGAAGTCACTTAACCCTATTTACCTCAATTTCTTCATCTGTAAAATGAGCTGGAGAAGGAAATGGCAAACCACTACATTATCTTTGCCAAGAAAACCCCAAATGGGGTATTAAGAGTTGGACACAACTGAACAACAACAAAATTGTTGTACTGTATTTTTATTTGTTTTGTTAAGCATTTTCCAATTACATTTTAATCTGTTTCAGCTGTGCTGGGGAGTTTTACAGGCCCTGCTGCAAGTTTGACACCTCTGGAGAAGCCTGAGAAGCAAAGTAACTAGCCTAGGGTCAAATGGTCAGTATGTTAATAAGCATTTACTAAACACATATGTTTGCCATGAACTGAACCAAGTGCTGGAGATACAAAGGAATGGGGAAAAAAAAATAGTCCCTGACCTCAAGGAACTTACTGTCTAATGAGGAAGACAAAAAATATACATATAAGATAATATACTGTGAAAAGGGGGAGGTGAGCATTGGGAGACTAGGGAAAGTCTTGTACAGAAGGTGAGTTTTAAGCTGAGATTTGGAGGAAATTGTGACAGCTAGCTGGGGAAGTAAATAGAGTGTAGGGCCTGGAGTCAGGAAGACCTCAGGTCAAATCCAGCCTCAGACGCTAGTTGTGTGACCCTGGGCAAGCCACTTAAGCCTGTTTGCCCTCAGTTCCTCATCTATAAAATAAGCAGGAGAAGGAAATGGCAAACCACTCCAGTATCTTTGCCAAGAAAACCACATGAAGAGTCTGACATGACTGAAATGATTAAACAACTTATTGTGTATGGTCAAACTTTTACTTTAGGAAAATCAAAGATAAGACTTGGTCCGCAGGTTCTTCCTGTATGCAGTGGCTTAAGCTCAAGGAAAGAATGACAGTAATGAGTGTGACAAAAAATAAATTATAAAGGCAATAAAGATTTGACAAAAGATTAGTTTTCTAAAAAGGGAAGAAAATTTGAAGAATCAAAGGAGAGATAAAATAAAATTGGAAGAGGACCATTATACTGACAATTCAAAACTTTTATTTAAATAACTGACAAAAATCAGCTAACTTCATTTTTTTACAAATAGAAAAACTGAATGACCCAGATAAAAATTACAGAATTCACATGAACTGAAGAGAAAATTCAGAAAATAATTAGAAACTTACGGACCCAGTTGTATACCAAATTATAAAACAAAAAGGATGAATGTCTACAAAAATATTATATTCCCAAGATAATAAAACAGAAAATAGAGAATCTAAATAAGTGGATCTCATAAGGAGAGAATGAACAAACTATAAATTAACTCCCAAAGGAAAAAAAAAAACCACAACCAAAACCAAACTCCTGGTCCAAACAGATTTACAAGTCAATTCTGTGAAACATTTATATAGCATATAAGCCTAAAGCTACATAAACTATTCTCAAAAATAGAAAAAAGAAGGTACCCCATCAAATTCCTACTATGGTATAAACATGGCCTTATATGAAATGAATCATAGGATCATAGATTTAGAACTGGAAAAGAACCTTAGAGATTGTCTAGTTGAACCAACTCATTTTAAATAAGAGTAAATTGAGTTCCAGAAAGTTAAATCATTTGCCTAGAATCATAATGTAGCAGGTGGCAAAGCCCATATTCAAATCCACTTCTTCTGATTGTAGAAGCTAATGCTCCTTTTACTATATCAGGTTTCTCCCATTCTGACCTTAAACATTCTATAAGCTATGACTTAGGTCAAAGAGTCCTGTGCTTGGAATTAGCAGAGGGCTTCAGTAGGAAGGAACCCTTTTCGAAGAGTTCTGGGAGAGTGACCAGTAAATAGCCCCAAGGTCAAAGTAAAAAAATCCATGAACAGATCCAAGGGGCTCCAGAAGAGAACAGAATTGTGGTCTGGGTCCAGGAGCAACAAGTCCAAAGCCAGGGCAGTGAGAGTCCAGGAGACGGTGTGTATGAGGAAGGGAATTCACATTGAACTAGGTCAAGAAAACACCAATAGATGAGAGAGGTGATAGAGTGGGGATTTAGAACCGAAAGGGACCTTTAGAAGTCATTGAATCCAACTCATTTGGGTTTTATACTGGAGAAAACAGAAGAAAAGGAATGCTAAGGGACCTGCCCAGGATCATACAGTTAACAACCACCTCAGGTATGATTGGAACTCAGGTCTTTCTCACTATATGTCTACTGATTTGTACCATTCAAAGAATCAGTCTAAGGTCTTTTATAAGTCAGGTAGGGGGGCAGCTAGGTGGCACAGTGGATAGAGCACTGGTCCTGGATTCCGGAGTACCTGAGTTCAAATCCAGCCTCAGACACTTAACACTTACTAGCTGTGTGACCTTGGGCAAGTCACTTAACCCCAATTGCCTCACCAAAAAAAAAAAGGTCAGGTAGGTAGTACAATCCCCATTTTATAGGAAAGGGAACTGAGGCTCAGAAATTTGTCCACATTGGCATAGGCAATATGCATTTGTCAAAAACAGATAACCATCCCCCACAAAACCAGAAACAGAATGAAGTACTGGGATAAAGACAAGCACCCATGATTTTTTGTTTGTTTTGTTTTTGCAGGGCAATGAGGGTTAAGTGACTTGCCCAGGATCACACAGCTAGTAAGTGTCAAGTGTCTGAGGCCAGATTTGAATTCAGGTCCTCCTGAATCCAGGGCCAGTGCTTTATCCACTATGTCACCTAGGTGCCCCCAAGCACCCATGTTTTATTTTGATCAGCAACCAAATTACACGCATTGCAAGGGAAACCTCTCAAGAGGTTCCACCCAGAATTGGGGAAGGAGAGTATTTAAGCAGTTGAGCCACATAATTGTTAGAGAGGGCTCTGCAGTCCCTGGACAACTAAATTTTATGTCTTTATTATCAGTCAGGTACAGATTGATTGACTCCCTTGTAACTGATTAAGTCCAGCACTCTATTTATTATACCACATACCATCTCAGGGAGAGGGAAGAAGAGGGAGGAAGAGAGAGAAGGTTGGAATTTGGTACTCAAAACATAAATCATCTTGTTGAGGTTTTTTTTTGGCAACAGGATGCCCATAATTCTATTTGCATAATGCAAATCAGCCTGAGATATAGGACGTATAGCAGGAAGTCTCTGGGAATCTTTGCAGAGAATGGTGTCTCTGGAAGAACCATAAATTCCCAAATGTCTCAGGAGAAGTGTGCTTGGCTTGTGCTTTTATTGTCCTCAGGAATGTCTGACTGTTTGCATCAGCCAGGTTCAATCTCTGTTATCATACTTATGATTCATTAGTCCAGGCTTTCATACAGTTCCTCTTGAAAATAAGGGAATTCTACACATTATAAAGGGAATTTAAAAACAGATCTTCCTGAGGTTAAGTCCAACATTCTATCCACTATACCACACAGCTTCTTTGAAGCCAAAACAGACAATATATATATATAACATTGAGTATTTCTAAGAAAATGTATACCTCCTCTAGGAGTTGATACTTTCCTCATCTTCCAAGAACTTCCTAGGGTCATAGATTTAGAGATGGAAGAGACCTTAAAGGCTATCGAATCTTTTTTTTTTTTTTAGTTTTCAACATTCATTTTCATAAAATTTAGAGTTCCAAATTTTTCTCCCTCCCTCCCTCCCTCCCTCCCTTTCTTCCCCCCTCCACAAGATCGCAATCAGGTTATAAATGTACAATCCACAAGTGTTCTGTTTATCAGTTCTTTCTATAGCAGTGCATACTATGCTTCCTCATTAGTTCCTTGGGATTGTCCTGGATCATTGTACTGCTGAGAGTAGCTAAGTCATTCACAATTACTCATTGAACAATACTGCTGTCACTATGCACAATGTCCTCTCAGCTCTGTTCACTTCACCATACATTGATGTTCATTAGTCTTTCAAGGTTTTGGGGGGATCATCCTGTTTGTCATTTCCTATAGCACAAGACCATTCCACTACAATCATAACACAGCTTCTTCCATCATTCCTCAATTGATGGACATTCCCTTGATTCTCAATTCTTAGCCTCCACCAAGAGTTGCTATAAATATTTTTTGTACAATTTTTCCCCCTTTTATCTTTTTCATGATTACTAATGTTAACTGTTTCCCTTCCATCCAATTCCCTTCCCCATGATATTTATTCTATTATCCATCTTCTTTCAATCCTATCACTCTTCAAAAGGGATTTGCTTCTGTCTGTCCCCTCCCCCACTCTGCCCTTCCTTCTTTTGCCCCCCTCTCTTTATCCCCTTCCCCTCCTATTTTCCTGAAGGGTTATAGAGATTACTCTACCCAATTGAGTGTGTATATTAGTCCCTCCTTGAGCCAATTCTAATGAGATTGAGGTCTTTGAGCCAATTTTAATGAGTGTTAGGCTCATTTACTGCCCAGATTAAATAGATTACTCCATCCAGTTGGGTGTGTCTATTAGTCCCTCCTTGAGGCAGCTCTGATGAGTTTAAGATCTTTGAGCCTTTTCTGATGAGTGTAAAATTCATTTACTGCCCTGCTTCTCTCCCATCTCTTCCCCCACTCCATAAGTCTTTTCCTGTTACTTTCATGTAGGATTTTGCTTCTGCTCTTCCCCCTCCCCCAATGAATTCCCTTCACTCCTCAATTTAACTCTAAAGATGTTATCAGCTAGCTAAGTGACACAGTGGACAAATCACCACCCCTGGACCCAGGGGGATCCCAGCCAAAACCTGGCCTCAGACACAAGACAGTCACCCACTGTACAACCCCAGGTATGTCCCCCAGCTCCAATTTTTTTTTTTATGGTTCTCTAGAGTTTTGTATTTGAAAGTCAAATTTGCCATTCAGTTCAGGTCTTTTGATCACAAATATCTGAAAGTCTTCTTTTTCATTAAAGTCCCATTTTTTCCGCTGAAAGATAATGCTGAGTTTTGCTGGGTAGGTGATTCTTGGTTGTAATCCCATTTCCTTTGCCCTTTGGAATATCATATTCCATGCCCTCCGGTCCTTTAATGTAGAAGCTGCTAGATCTTGTGCTATCCTGACTGGGGCTCCACAGTACTTGAATTCTTTCTTTTTGGCAGCTTGCAATATTTTCTCCTTGACCTGAGAGCTCTGGAATTTGGCTATAATATTCCTAGGAGTTTTCTTTTTGGGCTCTCTTTCTGGAGGTGATCAGTGGATTCTTTCAATTTCTATTTTAGCTTCTTCTTCTAGAATGTCAGGGCAATTTTCCCTGAGAATATCTTGGAAGATGATGTCTAAGCTCTTTCCTTGATCATGGTTTTCAGGTAGACCAATAATTTTCAAATGATCTCTCCTGGACCTATTTTCCAGGTTGGCAGTTTTTCCCAGAAGATATTTCACATTGCCCTCTATTTTTTATTCATTTGGATTTGCTTTATTGTGTCTTGGTTTCTCATAAAGTCACTGGCTTCCATTTGTTCAATCCTCATTCTTAGGCAATTATTTTCATCAGAGAGCTTTTGTACCTCCTTTTCCATTTCTCTTTCCATTTTTTCCTCTACCTCTCTAACTTTATCTTCAAAGTCCTTTTTGAGTGACTCTATGGCCTGAGACCAATTCGTATTTTTCTTGGAAGCTTTAGATATAGGGGCCCTGATGTTGACATCTTCCTCTGAGGGTGCCCCTTGGTCTTCCTTGTTACTGAAGAAACTTTCTATGGTCCTCACCTTTCTCTGTCGGCTCATCTTGCCTTTCTTTTACTAGACTTTTAGCTCCTTAAAGTGGGGCACTGTTTCCAGGCTGCAGTATCCCAATTTTAAGAAGTCCCAGGTGGTATGATTTAAGGAGAATCAGGTTCTTCCCTCACCCGGCCTGTTTCCTGGTCCTAGATGACCCCAGACCGACTTGCCAATCAACCAGCTTTGTGTGTTGTGGTTGTTAGCTCTGAGGAGCCTGTGCCCCTCCCCAACCTGGGCCACTTCTACTCGAGCCTACCACCTGGTTCTCAGTAGGCATGTAAAATCTAAGTTCTGCCTTAGCACCAGCATAGACCCCTGTAGTCTCTCCCCTGCCCAGGGCTCAGTCCACTCACCAGACTGTGAGCTTAGTTCCAGATGACACTGGTGCTTCAGCTGATTCAGAGGCTCTAGGGGTCTCCTTCTCTGGTGAGGACTTCCTGAGACTGGATCTGTGTCAGGGTGACTGTGGGGTTGGGCCTGACTCCTGTATCAGCACAGCAGCTCCCTCCTTCTGACCTTCCAAGCCGTTCTTCAAGGCTATCAAATCTAACCCCCTAATTTTACAGATGAGGAACCTGAAACTCAGAGAAGTTAAAATGACTTGCTTAGGGGCACACAGCCAGTAATGCCTGAAGCAAAATTCTAACTCTTTTTGATTTCAAGTCCAGTGCTGCATCCATTACAACACACTACCTCTCTGTCACCCCCCCCCCACACACTCTTTAATTTTTTTTTTTGCAGGGCAATGGGGGTTAAGTGACTTGCCCAGGGTCATACAGCTAGTAAGTGTTATGTGTCTGAGGCCAGATTTGAACTCAGGTACTCCTGACTCCTGGGCCAGTGCTCTATCCACTTCACCACCTAGCTGCCCTGACTTAGCTATTCTTAGTAATACAATGATCTAAGAAAATCCCAAAGGATTCATGATGAAACATATTATCTGTCTCCAGAGAAAGAACTAATATTGTTTAAATATAGACTGAAGCATACTATTTTCTTTCTCTTTCTTTCTTTCTTTCTTTCTTTCTTTCTTTCTTTCTTTCTTTCTTTTCTTTCTTTCTTTCTTTCTTTCTTTCTTTCTTTCTTTCTTTCTTTCTTCTTCCTTCCTTCCTTCCTTCCTTCCTTCTTCCTTCCTTCCTTCTTCCTTCCTTCCTTCCTTCCTTCCTTCCTTCCTTCCTTCCTTCCTTCCTTCCTTCCTTCCTTCCTTCCTTCCTTCCTTCCTTCCTACCTTCCTACCTTCCTTCCTTTCTCTCTCCCTTCCTTTTTGTTTTTTCTAAACAAAATGAGTAATATAGAAATGTTTTACATGATTACATAAGTATAACCTCTAACAGACTGCATACCATCTCAGGGAGAGGGAAGGAAAGGAAGAGAGAGAAGGTTAGGATTGGGAACTCAAAACTGTAAAAAATGTTTTAAATTATTTTTAACATGTAATTGGGGAAAATAAAATATTGTTTAAAAATTTTTTAAAAGCAAATTAAGGTAAACTAAGAGACAAAACAGAAGGCAACAAGGTGGTATAGTGGATAGAATGCTGGGCCTGGAGTCAGGAAGACTCATATTCCTGAGTTCAAATCTAGCTTCAGGGGCAGCTAGGTGGCGCAGTGGATAGAGCACTGGCCTTGGAGTCGGGAGTACCTGAGTTCAAATCCAGCCTCAGACACTTAACACTTACTAGCTGTGTGACCCTGGGCAAGTCACTTAACACTGTTAGTTTCTCATCTTTATAATGGGTTGGAGAAGGAAATGACAAACCACTCCAGTATCTCTGTTAAGAAAACCCTAAATGGGGGCAGCTAGGTGGTGCAGTAGATAGAGCACCGGCCCTGGAGTCAGGAGGACCTGAGTTCAAATCCGGCCTCAGACACTTGACACTTACTAGCTGTGTGACCCTGGGCAAGTCACTTAACCCCAATTGCCTCACTAAAAAAAAAAAAAAAAGAAAGAAAACCCTAAATGGAGTCATGAAGAGTCAGACATGACTGAAATGACCAGACAAGACTAGCAGTAATCAATAAATTAGGTCTATGGTCTATCAATAAGTGACAGGATCTTTTATAACAATTAGCAAGATGACAGAAAGAAATATCAGGCAACATAGGTGTCTTTTTCTAACTAGGTATTGATGACATAGAATTCAGTTTATTATCATTTGGACCTCATCTTCTAAAACTCCTTTAGACACAGCAAAGAGGTGATTGGAGTCACAAGACTCAGGTGATGGGATTTGCTCTTAAATTGATGACCTTTTAGGTCTGGAAAGTGGGTGATAGGTTAGGTTACAAAGATGGAGGCAATTTTGACTTTTAGGTAAGTTTCTATTTTTTTTCAGGGCAATGAGGGTTAAGTGACTTGCCCAGGGTCCACAGCTAATTAAGTGTCAAGTGTCTGAGGCCAGATTTGAAACTCAGGTCCTCCTGACTCCAGGGCTGGTGTTCTATCCACTCCAGAATGTGAGTGGTGGGTGAATTTGTACTAGGAGAAGGAACCCTAAAAGGGAATATTAACTCTATCTTAAGTCTTAGCAAAATAGAATTAAAAATCAATTTTCAACTATACACCTGAATGTAAACCTTTTGATTGGGAGGGTTCTTCAAGCCTAGCTTAAGCTTATCCTCAGACACTTCCCTCAAGCCTTTTCACCTTGATTGAATCCCACATCCTTATCACACTCTTCCAGTGCTCTTCCACCTCAGGAATCGGCTGCTCCCAGAGTAGGGAGCAGGAAATAGGAGTTGGAGGGGGGAGGATATTCACTGGGCAGCTGGTGGTGAAGTAGAGTCAGCTATTCTCATCTGCCTGGATTCAAATCCAGGTACTTCCTAGCTGTGAGACCCTGGATGAGTCACTTGATTCTGTTGGCTTCCATTTCCTCATCTGTAAAATGAACTAGAGATAACACTCTAGTATCTTTGCCAAGAAAATCCCAAATGGGGTTATGAAGAGTCAGACAAAACTAAAGAAGAACAAGGGCTATGCTAGCCCCTCTTTAAGTATTTTCCAAGTGGGAAGGAATCCATAAAATCTGAGTTTGAAGGAACCTTATAGATCATCCAACCCAGCCGATACCTGAGCAGAAATCCCTTTAACAATATCCCCATGGGGCAGCTAGGTGGCGCAGTGGATAGAGCACCGGCCCTGGATTCAGGAGGACCTGAGTTCAAATCCAACCTCAGACACTTAACACTTACTAGCCGTGTGACCTTGGGCAAGTCACTTAACCCCAATTGCCTCACTAAAAAAACAAAAACAAAAAACAATATCCCAACAATATCCATCCAGCAGTGGAGTTAGGAGGGAAAATGCTGGATATGGAGCCAGAAGACCTTAGTTCAAATCCTAGCCCCAGCACCTACTACTTATGTGAAGATAGGTAAGTCAATTAGCCTCCTTGGGCCTCAGTTCCCTCATCTGTAAAATGCGGGAGTTGGTTTGGCTATATCTAGCTTTGGATATTAAACTATATAACTTTTTATATTAACTATATGTTCTACATATTATATATAACATCAAACTAGATATCTAACTTGAGATATTAAACTATATATCTATTTTAAATTTAGAATTATAATTTAATCTAATTTAGATATTTTGGGATATTTTAAATCTTAAATTTAGGTATTAAACTATATATCTAGATGTTCCAACTCCAAAGTTTTGACCCTATGACTTCTTGAAGACTACTGGTGTTTAGGGAACTCCCTCCTGAAATAGCTCATCCTACTTTTGCTTAGTTCTAATTATTAGAAAGATTTCCCCCTTAACTGAGTCAAAATCTACTTCTTTACACCTTTCTTTCATTGATCTCAGTTATGCCTCTTGGGCCAAGCAGAACAAATCTAACCCCACTCCCATACAACATTCCTCCAAATATGAGAAAACAGTTATGTCCTTTCTAAGGCTAGTCTTCTAGCCCCAGTTCCTTGAACTATCAATAGATTGGCTTTAAGTTCCTCCTTCTTGTTTGCCCCTAAGGATGCACTGACCACTTGTTTCCAAAATGTGATGACCAGATTTGAACACAATATTCCAGATGTGGTCTGGCCAAAGCTGGCTCCATCAGGCTTATACATCCCACATTCTATGCAATGTGCCACTTTGAAAGAAACCTAAGAATTTTATGAGACAGCTGGATAAAATAGTATTGACCTACAGTCAGGAATACTGGAGTTTGAATTCTGCCTCAGATACTTAGTAGCTGTGTGACACAGGGAAAGTCACTTAACCTCTCTTAGACTCTTAGAGGATAATAATGACCCTTAACCCATAGTTTTTGTTTGGTTTGGTTTTGGGGTTTTTTTGGGTGGGGCAATGAGGGTTAGGTGACTTGCCCAGGGTCACACAGCTAGTAAGTGTCAAGTGTCTGAGGCGGGATTTGAACTCGGGTCCTTCTGACTCCAGGGCCAGTGCTTTATCCACTGTGCCACTTAGCTGCCCCTCCATAGGGATTTTTGAGGATCAAATGAGATAATAATAAAGCATCTTGCAAATCTTAAAGCGCTATGTCAATGTTAGCCACTATTATTTGGCAATCATGCCATAATGTTGATTTATTTTAAGATTTCAGTCTACTAAAACCCATGGCTATTTTCTTTCTTTCTTTTTTTTTTTTTGCAGGGCAATGAGGGTCAGGTGACTTGCCCAGCGTCATGCAGCTAGGAAGTGTCATGTGTCTGAGGCTGGATTTGAACTCAGGTACTCCTGACTCCAGGGCTGGTGCTCTATCCACTGTGCCACCTACCTGCCCCTTGCTCTAACTTTCTTAGCAAGCAGTATCAGTTTCTTCTACTTTTCATCCCATCACAGAAGAACAAATATCCCAATTCCTCTCCAAGTCTTCCCTCCTCTTCACTTGGGATTCAGGACCTTTGTCAGATGAGACAAAAATCCCTCTCTCCTACTATTGATCTCTGTTTTCTCATCCCTGTTCAGCTCAGTCCTATGTCACCGTAATCCATAAGCTCGGCTTCCTTCCTTTTCTATTCAGCCCTCTGCATCCCTGCTTTATTGATTTTATTTTAATTTTTTCCCCTGCTTTATTGATAATGAACTTTCCTCCATCCTAAATCTCATCTAATGCTCTTTCCATTTTCTTGTGCTCTTGGAACCTTGACTTTGTCCAGAAGGCGAGACTGCATTGCTTGTCACCCTCTCTAGTATTGAGATCTGTTCTGATGCTGTCTCTTTCATGAACCAGAAGAATAAGTAAAGAAAATCCTTGCTCCCTGTGGTCATTTCCAAACTCTGCCTCTCCCGCCATCACTCAGCAATCCTGCCTCCTTGGAGGCTGACCCCATGTGTCTTTATTACCAGGTCCAGATTCTTGTTGCAGCCCATTACTGGCTACGAGATCATCCTCTCTCCTTTCTCAAAGAGTTCAGGACATGGCTCATAGGCTTATTCTTCCTGAAGCCAGACATCCTCTCAAATGGACTGTATTCCCAGTTCATCACCCTCCTCAACTTTCATAGTTTATATCTTCATTTCATCTGAGCAGCCCCCAGGGATGGATACACCATAGAGTTCACCATCACCCATATCAGTGTTGCTGTTGTAACACTGAACTCTGAAATCCTTCTCTGCTCATCATCTCCTGTTGTACCAACTCTTCTCTTGCATCACTCTTGCTCCATTTATTTTCCTCCTACATTATGATTTGTCATCCCTGAATTATACCCTGTACTCCCATCACTCTTGCTGTGGCTTCATTTTCATCCTTTCACAGTCTCAATTCTATTGTTGATCAATTATAGCACACCCTCAAAGCTCACCCTTTAGGGCCCATTCACACTGTCAGGTAGCGTCCCCATAAGGTTGCTGCAAACTACTCTCAGGGTCTGGTGGTAGCCTTGAGGGGGTTGTGTGTTTTCTAATACCATCACTCATGAACCCTCATCTGGTGTGCTCTCCAATACCAATCAATGCACTCATATCAAATAGCTTTTGTAAATTTTTTTTTGCTGAAAAGATATAGCAAGGATAAGAGCTACCAAAACATTCCCCCTTACTAGGAAGCACATTGTCTACTTACACACACACACACACAAGGTGCCTGAGGAGAGTGGGATCAAACTTAAAATATAAAGGTAGTGGGATCCATGGAGGAGCAAAGCAGTTCCTCTTAACTCTTGGCTCTGGGCATCTCCACCAAGTTCACTTTGGAGCATTGTGTTAATAGTAGATGAATTGCTCCCATACTTATCTAGGATGGTTCCTGCAGGATGCAAGAGTGCCTTGGCTAATGATGAGTCAAATCTGCCACTGGGCTGGCTCAAGCAGGTCACTCAGCTGCTATACTGACTACTGTGGCGGTTATTATCATATAACCCTAACTCTGACTAATCATGACTGAAACTGGCTTTCCAAAATTCCACCTGTTGAATCTGCAGCAGGCAGAAAAATCTTCTGTAGGTTCTTATATAAGTTTAATGATGTTTGCCCTAGAGGACCAAGGATATCAGGGGGGTGTTTTGACTTTTAAGTGAAGTGGATTTAAGTGAGGCAGGGCTGTGCAGTCATCATCTTGTATAAGTGAACCACCAGGAAAGTCAAATCTGAACATAATCCAAAAACTGAGCTCTCATTGTCCAGTCTCCCTTTAACATAGATATATACAGTATATATTATACTTTGGGGGAGCAATGCTCAGGGTCACACAGTAAATGTATGAAGCAGATTTGAACTCAGGTCCTTCTGAGTTCAGAGCCAATGCTCTATCCACTGTGCCAACTAGCTGCATGTCTATGAGTCTATATGTGTACGTATATGTGTATATATGTATGTGTATGTATATACATATGTGTATATACCCTTGAATCTCTTGTCCCTTTGTCCTATCAACCCTCACACCTTCCAAAATCTCAACCATCTACTTTCTCTGACCCTATTTCCTAGACACCACTGGAGGAAATAATTTATTCATGCTGATGTATCCACTACAAATTATGATATCTAATTGCAACTGGGCCATCACTGCAACATGGAAATCCTGTTATTTTCCCCTGATTAACTCCTAGGGTTTTGTCCTAGATTTGTTCCTCTTTTCTTTTTTCTTCCCTTTCTCAATGATCTTGACAATTAATTAATATTTAGAATTTTATTTTCCCAAATTACATGTAAAATACAAATTTTGACATCAATTTTTGTTTTTTTTTGTTTTTTTTGGTGGGGCAATGAGGGTTAAATGACATGCCCAGGATCACACAGCTAGTAAGTGTCAAGTGTCTGAGGCTGGATTTGAACTCAGGTCCTCCTGAATCCAGGGCCAGTGCCTTATCCATTCTGCCACCTAGCTGCCCCTTCATCTTTATATTTTTGTCCGCAGAGCCTAGACCAGGGCTTTATAGTAGAAGGCATTCAATAAAAAATGTATTCAATTGGATTGAAACTACGATTCTTTCGTTTAGCCTAACCAAGAAAACCCAAGAAGACAGCAGGGGGCAGCAATGCTTTAAAAACAAACCCACTTGGGTTCCATGCATGTTATGAAAACATGCATGTTATGGAATAATATTCTCATCTCAGAGGCTGCCAGCTGGTCCTAGTAGAGAGATTGCAAGTCCCTGGCTAATGGGCCAAGTTCATTAGTTGGGAGAGTTCATCACTAGAAGAATCTCCAGTGACCTAAAAATGACTAGAGATGGAAGGAATTTCATCTCTACCCTTCCTAGCACCTCCACCGCTCTCTATACGACTGGGTCACAAAGTCTTAGAGTCCTGGGATCATGGGTCTGGAACTCAGAGGCACCTCAAAGGTCATTGGGTCCAATCCCCTCATTTTACAGTTGAGGAAACTGAGGCCTAGAAACTTGCCAAGAATCACATAATTAATAAGTGTACAAAGCAGAATTCAAACCTAGGTCTTCCTGACTCTAAATTCAGTACTCTACTGAAATGCCTTCACTAGTGTAGTTATTTTAGGACACTGAGGTGGTTTTTATTTATTTAATTAATTTTTTTTTTTTGCAGGGCAATGAGGGTTGTGACTTGCCCAGGGTCATACAGTAGGACACAGAGAATAACCTGTTCATTAGCAAAACAAAGAAACAAACAAAAAACCCCAACAACAATCCACAGTTGGCATATCCTTCCCTTCTTTATAGAGATGGTGGAGTATGGGTGTGGGGCATTGTATATTCTGTCAGGTTTGATTGATGTATTGGTTCCTTTTGTTGAATGTTTTTCCCAATTTTATTCTTTGGTACAAGGGATGGCTCAGTGAGTAGGAGTGGGGAGGGATATATTAAAAATTAAGGTGATGTTAAAAACCACCAAAAGATACCAATGAATAATTTTAATTAAAAATTAACTGGAGGGGCGGCTAGGTGGCGCAGTGGATAGAGCACCGGCCCTGGAGTCAGGAGTAACTGAGTTCAAATCCAGCCTCAGACACTTAACACTTACTAGCTGTGTGACCCTGGGCAAGTCACTTAACCCCAATTGCCTCACTAAAAAAAAAAAAAAAATTAACTGGAGCCCTAGTGTTTAAGATGGTGTTCTTTGAGGGATAGAGGAAGAAGAAGGTAACAGTTCTATCTTTGACACAGGGGCACTCAAGTCATTAAGAGCTGCAGAGGTAGATTATTACCCTGTCAATAAAATGGGGTTTGAGGATCATGTTAAAAAACAAAACACAACTAAGCCTATATATAATCTCTCCAAAAAGTTGTGGCGCATTATGCCTAATATCACAGCCCAACAGGAAAAGAAACCCAAAATGTTAGAAGGCAGATGTCTCAGAGATCATCTGGCATCCAACCTGTTCATTTAAAAAAAGTATTTAAATTTTTTTTCCAATTACATGTAAAGATATTTTTTGAGTTCTGAATTTTTCTCTCCTCCTTCCTCCCTTCCCCCCAAAGCCAGATATAGGTTATTCATTACAATCATGTTAAACATATTTCCACTTTAGTCATGTAAGAGAAGAATCAGAACAAAAGGGAAAAAACACAAGAAAGAATAAACAACAACAGCAACAACAAACGTGAAAAGAGCATGCTTCAATATGCACTCAGACTTCATAGTGTTGTTGTTTTTTAATGTGGAGAGCATTTTCCATCATGAGCCTTTTGGGTTAAGTGACTTGCCCAGGGTCACACAGCTAGTAAGTGTTAAGTGTCTGAGACCAGATTTGAATTCAGGCACTCCTGACTCCAGGGCCGGTGCTCTATCCACTGCACCACCTAGCTGCCCCCTGCCTATCATTTCTTACAGCACAATAGTAGTATTCCATTACATTCATATACCACAACTTGTTTAGCCATTCCCCAATTGATGGACATCCCCTCAATTTCCAATTCTTTGCCACCACAAGAGCAACTATAAATATTTTTGTACATGTGTATCCTTTTTCCTTTTTTATGATCTCTTTGTGATATAGAATTAGTAGTGGTATTGTTGGGTCAAAGTGTATACACAGTCTTATAGCCTTTGTGGCACAGTTCCAAATTACTCTCCAAAATGGTTGGATCAGTTCACAACTCCACCAACAATCAACCCCTTCATTTTAAGGGATGAGGAAACAGTCCCGAGAAGGGGATCTTTCTTGGCCAAGGTTATACAATGGTTGAAGTAAGACTGGAACCTAAGTTTCATGTGTGGAGCATCATTACACCATAAGAAGTAGTTCATGGTTGACCTGGCCTCGGTTACCTCTTTTCCAGTGGATAGTCTGTCTCTCTGATGGGCCCAAACTCCTATGCTTGTTTAAACATTCACTTTACTCACTCAACAAGCATTGAAGTGCCTACTATGTGCCAGGCATTGAGGATATAAATTCAAAGAACAAAGCAATCCCTACTCTCAAAGAGCTTGCATTCTTGTTTTTTTGTTTTTGTTTTTTTGTTGCTGGGCAATGAGAGTTAAAAGAGCTTGTATTCTAATAGAAGAGACAATAACTTCTTGTGGAAGTTTATACAGAATACACATACATCGGACATACTGATTTTCCTCCTTTTTAAAAAAATGTATAAACTGGATCCAAAAATCAGTTACCAAAATGTGCTTAATTTTTCAAATCAAAGATTCTCTTCTTCATCAGTTATCAAGCAATAGCCTTGCAGTGATGTTAATAAGACACAACTTCAATGAGGTTACTTGATCTCCCACTTGGAGGAAAAGCCGATATGTGTTAGAAGGATTGGTTAGATAAGAACAATGTATTGGTTCAGGGGTAATTTTCTCTATTTTTCTCCAAGACGCTTGGAGAGTGAAAGGGTGTAACACAATTGTATTTGCTCCAGGACCCAAAATAACCCTCCTTTGAGGTAAACAAAGGCTAGTTCTGTAACTGGAGATTACTCAGAGCCAGAGACATGCTCCTTCTCCTTCTTAGAGCAAGTGCCAAGGACCAAGGTCTCACATGCCCAGAACTCTTTGAGCTGAAAGCGCCCTTTAAAAATATTTTGTGAGGAAAACATTCTAGAATTCCTCGGCATGTGATAAACAACATCTATTTGGGCAATTAGGAGCTGATGTTCCAGAGCTCTTATCAACATTTTATGTCCCCCACGACTCAAAAAATGATGTGAAATCAGTCAGAGTAGAAAATTGACAGCACCAGGAAACTATTTGGAGAACTAACTGTTTGGATTTACCATTATTGGCTTTAATTATGACCTAGTGGCTCTTGGGTCCTGAAGCAGCCAGAATAGGGACTGTTCCATGCCAAAGTATTCATCAGTATCCCCTTTTTGGTCATCTGTTTCTGAAGAAAAAGTTTCACTCTGGCCCCTCCTGACATTTTTTTCTAGGGAGTCTTATCAATGTCCCCAGATTTTTTTAGACATCTATCAGAAATTGTGATTGTGTGCAAAGTGTCTGTTTTCAATGAAAGAACATGTTTTGGGGAGGGAGAAGTCAGATTGCCCTTGTCTCTCATTCCCTAACAATGGAAGAAGAGAAGTTTATTTTTTTTTCCAGTTTTTAGGTTAGGTAGGTAACAAGCACTTTTTCAACATTTTCTATGTCAGGGACTGTGCTAAAAAAAAGGTTAAAAGTTTATGTTATTCACTACCATATGAAACAGGATCAAATACAGCTTACCCCTTTGCCAGTCTCTAACCTGAGTCAGCTAGGTGGTGCAGTGAATAGAGCACTGGCCCTGAAGTTGGAAGGACCTGAGTTCAAATCTGACCTCAGACACTTACTAGCTGTGTGACTCTGGGCAAGTCACTTAACCCCTAATTACCTTAGATATTCGGGGCCATCTCTAGTCCTGTTATTTATCTTGCCATGGGATCTGGATGGCTCTGGTGGAAAGAGTGAGGTTAATGACTTTTCACACTTCTTCCTCACTTAAATCCAATTCACTGCAAGTCATGACATCACCCCAACATTGTGGTCCTCTTCAAGAGTGAAGGACAGGGGGCAGCTAGGTGGTGCAGTGGATAAAGCACCGCCCCTGGATTCAGGAGTACCTGAGTTCAAATCCAGCCTCAGACACTTGACACTAGCTGTGTGACCCTGGGCAAGTCACTTAACCCCCATTGCCCTGAAAAAAAAAAAGAGTGAAGGACAAACAACAACAACAATCTCTAACCTCACTAGGTTAGATCAGAAATCTTGGTGGGGCATCTTGGCTTTTTGAGAGTATAGATCAGGGAAAGAGGTATGGACATTTGATTATCCCCAACTCTCTCTTGTCTCTAAACATAACAAAGCAACATGGGTCAGTACTGTCTTCTGGAATGAAATATGAATTAAAAGTAACTGCAAAAAAAATTTTTTTTAAAAAAGTAACTACAGACTTTTTGGAAGTTGCTCATAGTCAATTAAGAATTGTGCCTTTCCCCCAGCACATTGGGTGGACCCTGTGTGGTGAACTGATGAGACATGCATCACTGGAAGGAATGTCCACAGCTCTGAGATCACAGATCCATTGGATTCTTTTTCTATTTGGTATTTACTTGTATGTGTTGGTGTTGTTTCCTCTTAACAGAATGTACAGGCTTTGTATTGCCAATTTCTGGCACAATGACTGGTTTACAGGAAATGCTTAATAAATGTCTGATGAAGGAAAAACAACAATAAAACACAGAAAAGATGAATTGTGCTTTATTGTTATGGGGCCATAAGATATGACCAATATGAGGAATTCAGAGAAGTATGGGAATATATAGTATGGAATTCTTATGAAGTATAGATTGGATTAAATGACACCAACATATTCATTGGAGGCTAAAGGGCTGTTCAGGTGGTTCAGCAGGGGTCCAAGGGCATAGAATTGGTAGAAAGTGAAGTAAGTAGAAGCAATAAGATGGTATACAAGATGAATATAACAACATATGTAAGTGGAAAAAACAGAATAATGAAACTCAAGGCTATGTAATTAACAATGAGCAAACATGGCCCCAGAGAAGAGCTGAGAAAATGTATCTCTTCTTATTTGGACAAAAGGAGAGGGGCGTGGTATGTAAAAGGCATGGTTGGCACTGCTAGACTTATATCCCAAAGACATTCCCCAAAAGAGAAAAAAACCTATTTGTACAAAAATATTTATAGTAGCTTTTTTTGTAGTAGTTAAGAATTGGAAATCCATGGAATGCCCATCAATTGGGGAATGGCTAAACAAACTGTGCTATATGATAGTGATAGAATATTATTGTGCTATAAGAAATGACAAGCAGGATGATTTCAGAAAGGCCTGGAAAGACCTGTATGAACTGATGTGAGTAGATGAAGTGAGTAGAACCAAGAGAACATTGTGCACAGTGACAACAATATTGTTTGATGAAGAATTGTGAATGACTTAACTATTCTCAGCAATGCAATGATCCAAGACAATCCCAAAGGACTAATGATGAAGCATACTATCTGACTCTGAAGAAAGAACTGATATTAATTGAACATAGACTGAAACATGCTATTTTTTCACTTTCTTTCATTTTTTTCTTTTATTACAGTTTTCGTGTACAAAATGACTAATATGGCAATGTTTTACATAACTGCACATGTATAACCTATATCTACTTACTACCTCGGGGAGGGGGGAGAGAAGGGAGGGAAGGAGAGATAAAATTTGGAACTCAAAACCTTAAATAAAGGAGTATTGACTGGGGGAAAAAATAAAAGGCATGGTTGGTGGGTTGGTTGGTTTTTCTGCTCTACTTTTCCCCCCTTTTCTTTTTTATTTATTTATTTTGGGGGGGAGGGTGAGGCAATTGGGATTTAGTGACTTGCCTAGGGTCACACAGCTAGTAAGTGTCAGGTGTCTGAGGCCAGATTTGAACTCAGGTCCTCCTGACTCTAGGACCAGTGCTCTATCCACTGCACCACCTAGCTGCCCCTTTTCTTTTTTATTAATTGTTACATGGCACGCTAGCTAGGCAGAGGATTATATATAGGTGGGAATATATTTGGAAATGAAGTTGATACTGTTAAGGGCTAAAATTCTAGCTAGTCTGTCTAAAATATCCAATGAGTGGTAGCCAATAAATTATAAGCTTTAGCAAGAGTTAGATTTTTAAGCATTTATTAAAGAGAATAAGAATTTGGTAAAGAGAGAAAGAAAGGCCTAGATTCCTATCTATTAAAGGGAGAGCACATTTCTAGCTCCGCTCTCCACCAGAGTCCAAAGGAAAAAGCGAGAGCGAGTGCCGGTCTCTTCCTTCCTCCTCCCACTAGCCCACATCACTTCCTCACGCCAAAGAAAAGACTCCTGGTCCTGCCCTCAAAGACCTTCGCTTCATGGGCGGAACTCTTCTACAGTAAGTCTCCAGCAGGTGGCGTCATTCCAATTGTTACAATACCAAAACAAAAGAACTTAATTCTTTAGTTGTGCCCTTGCCTTGTGGGTGGATCCATCTAGATAATGGGTATGTAGGGCAATAGTGGATAATGGAGCTACATCCTTCAAAGTTAAATGTAGCCTGGTGAATGGCCCCTACATGGTGGAGTTCTCTCTCCAAATTTAACACTGAGCACTTTCAAAATAGTCTTTCTTTTCTTCCTTTGTTTTAAAATTGGGAAGATGATGGCAGAGAACTGGGGCAAAATGCTTTCTTTGGCAGCCTAATTATTTCTATTCCCCCCCCCCCCCAAAGGAGCAGAAGATATAAAGAACAGAAGAAGCAAGAGCTAGTAAGTTCACCTGGCAGCTGCCCATAGTGGCTCAGATTGTGGGCGGCTCCATGGGGATCCTGAGGATGACAATCAGAATTCCTTCCTGATTTTCAGGTAATGGGATGCAGTTTAGATAAAATGAGAAAACCATGAGTTTTAATTCTGTACAACATCATATATCAAATGCAAAAATAAAACCTATGTGGACTTGTGTGTATAAAATGTAGAAATGCCAAGCCTATTAATCTGGGCTCTAGAGGGAAAAAAATGTGTAAATTGTTCATCTGAATAGGAGACAAATAGACTGCTCAAATGGCTCACAACCTACCTCTGTGTGGCTTCACCTCTTTGGGCCTCACTTTCTAGATCTGTGAAGGAGGTTGGATTACATGACCTCTGGGGTCCCTTCTAAATCTGAATGTATGATCCTACAGACACTTCCCCAATAAGAGTGTCTCTCACACTAAGCCCTGACTAGGAATTTTTGTACCCATGGCAAGAAGTATAAAACCTGAATTTGTATCCTAAATTTGCATTCATGCAAATGGCACAAATCAAGCCTTTCTTTCTTTCTTTCTTTCTTTCTTTCTTTCTTTCTTTCTTTCTTTCTTTCTTTCTTTCTTTCTTTCTTTCTTTCTTTCTTCTTTTCTTCCTTTCTTCCTTTCTTCCTTTCTTTCTTCTTGGTGAGGCAATTGGGGTTAAGTGACTTGCCCAGGGTCACACAGCTAGTAAGTGTTAAGTGTCTGAGGTCAGATTTGAACTCAGGTCCTCCTGAATCCAGGGCCGGTGCTCTATCTACTGCTCCACCTAGCTGCCCCCCAAGCCCTTATTTGTAAGGGGGAGAGGACAAAATAGCAGCTTTTCGAGGGGTGGGGGACACCAGTGCAAGGTCATTGCTTGGGAGGCTGTCACAGAAGCAGGTGGAGAGCAAAGCATGATGCATGTGTAACTCACCCCAGTTTACAACAAGCATTTTCCTAATTTAAAGAATTAATTCTTACTAGGTACTAAGCTCTGTTATTTGTAGCTGCTAAAGGACTGCATGTGCTGTCAGTGTTTTCCAAATTTAGTGCCCTGAGGCAAAACGCTGGTTACCCAACCATAGATAGGGCTCTGCCCCTACACCCTTTGCCTCTGTCAGCTGAATAACCAACAATATGCTTCTAAAAGACCAGCAGGTGGAGACCAATTCCAGCTTAAACCACTGAAGAATTTTCTAAACAACCAAAGTTGCCCCGGAATGGAATAGATTTACCTTGTAATGAGCACCCTGTCTTTGCATATGTTCAGGTAGAGCCTAGGTAAACACCTGTTGGGGTGTACCTGCAGTTCAATGTGGCACCTGATAATTTCTTTGATCCCTTTTAATCCTCAGAATCTATTAATCTACTTCTGTATGAGACACGAGGCTCTTCTTCCCCATCCTCCATCCCCAAATGAGTTTCCCTTGGGGTAGTTCAGAATTTAGTGACCTTGGACAAGTCACTTAATGTCCCTAAGCCTCAGTTTCCTCATCAGGAAAAGGAGTTAGACAAAATGGCCTCTGAGGTCCCTTCTAGCCCTAAATCAATGAGCCTATGAGGGAGAGAGAATAACTTCTCTAAAGTGAGATTAAATGGGAGCCAGCCACCTAAGCACAACAAGAGATGGTGGAACCAGGGTCTGCTCTTTTCAGCCAACTCGTTTCATTTCTCTGGGCCTCAGTTTCCTCATGTTGAAAATGAGGTTTGCTAGTTTATACATCATGTTAATAACTATGTTTGTCCCCATATCAAGCTTCCTTCCATCTCTAAATCTATGAAAACAAAAGGCTTTGCCCCAAGGCCAGGTGCTCTTGTGTCTAGACTTTGTAGGTCTAGGATATTCTCTGGGGCCAACACTAGCAGCAGCAGCAGAGAACTGTAGCTTAGACAAGGATCACTCTGTGTGAGAGAGGCTTTCACTCCCTCCCACGCCAACCCTTAAAGTCTTTAGTGTATGTGCTAACTATATTTGGTCATCCACACCAAAGTAAAAGCCCAGTCAGGGTGCTCCACTGAGGGAAAATAAAATGACTTGATTTATGATGCCTGCTTCAAACAAGGACCAACTGGCTGCCTTTGGTTTGTTTAATCGTGCTGTGTAAAAGGTGAACAGCATAATGCCTTGAGCTCATGGGCAATCAATACTCGTTAGGTAAACCAAGAGATGAAAGAACAGTTTTAAGGAGACTTTCTCTCCTTCCCATAGGAAATCATAAAACATTTTCCAGAATCCTACCCAGGTGGCCTTGACATTCCCAGGATCCTTTGGGTTTTTTTGTTTGTTTCTTTTGTTTTGTTTCGTTTTTTTACTCTGAGGCTCCTTTTAGCCACTTGCAGATGAACTGGATGAAAATAATGACTCCCCTCCCCTCATTATCATTTGGAGTTTAGTTAGGCTCCTTATTTCTTTAGAAATCACTCAGCTACCTGCTTTAGAATTAAAGTCTAAAAGGGAGGGTGCAAAATGAACTAACCTTACACTATAACCTCATTGTTAGGATCAAAAAAGATCAAAGAATTTGAGAAAGAAAGAGATCTTAGGCATCACCTAGTCTAAACATATCATTTTAAAGATGAAAAAAGAATGACACAAGCATTGGTAGTGACTTGTCCAAGGTCACACAGGTAATAAATAAGTGACAGGACCAGAATACTAATCTAAGTTTGTTTATAAATTCAGTGCTATTTCCCCTCTGTCATAATATTATATACTGTCTTCCCACAAGTGCTTTATAAACATAAAATGATAAGTAAAATATGTTATTATTAATAATCAGCAGTATGTTTTAGTCTGCAAGTCCATCCAGAAGCCCCACCTCATATTAGCCATCCATTATTAGGACTTAAATATGAGCTGAGCTAGTTAATTCTGAAAGCAACAAGGGATTTATTTGGAGCATTTTCCTCCATTGAAAGAAAGATACTTAAGATGTCTAGGGGTGGGACATGAATTGAAAACTGGGACAACAGGAGGACACTGGCAAGGAAGGAGTACAGCTAGATGTCCTGCCATACCAAAGTCTTCAGGTCAAAGCAGGAAAGAGTTCAGGAAGGTTGAGAGGATGCCCTCAGGCCTTGTTTTTGTTGTTTAGTTGTGTTTGACTCTAGAGGACCCCATTTGGGGTTTTCTTGGCAAAGATATCGGAGTGGTTTGGACTTCCTTCTCCAGTTGATTTTACAGATGAGGGAACTGAGGCAAACAGGGTGAAGTGACTTGCCCAGGATCACACAGGTAGTGAGTGTCTGAGGTCAAATTTGAACTCAGAAGAGGAGCCTTCTAGACTCCAGAATCGCACTCAATCCAGTACACCATGATGGCAAACCACTGGAAGGGTGGGACACGACAGGAAAACAACTAAACAACCACCCCCCACCCCAGGCTACTTGTTATCCAAAGCTCTCTGAATCCAGGTCCTGTTTCACGGAATACCTGTTTTAGACCCAGACTTTTACCACACCCTACCATGGAAGTAGTGATCTTCAAGTCAATTGGTCTACAAATAGCTAATAAATCAACCTGATTAAGAGGGGAAAAAAAGACAAGTCTATTTTCCTCCATTGTGACAAGAACATAGTTTCAGAGCTGGAAGGGGATCTTAAACGCCAATATAGTCATTTTACAGATGAGGTTAACTGAGTCTTAAAGAGGTTAATTGACGTTCCCAAAGGTCAGCGGGGATTTGAATCCAGATAGTCAGATTCCAAATGCATAGCCGGTTCCCTGGTATCTCGTGCCTTCCAGGTACACGGCTCTGCTTCCTACCTCCCATCCTGGGAATCCCCACCCCCGCCCCAACCCCTTCCCCCCCATTATCATCTCGAGCGAGAGGGGTTAGAAAGAGACCGGGAGAGAGAGAGAGACCGAGAAAAGGGGGTGGGACCTTGGCAGGAGCCCCTGAAGTAACCAGACCGTAAGATCCCGCGGATAGAGCAGCCGCCCGAGGGAGGCGTTTCTATTTTTGGAGCTCACCTTCCTTTAATCCCCTATTACCTAAAGGGTATTTTTCTTTTCTTTTCTTGCCCATAGGTTATTTTTCTTTTCTTTACCAACCTGAGGATCTTTTAAGACGAATTCAGTTTGGGACCACAACTGAAAGGCGGGGAAATTTCTGAAGGTCGGTGAGATAGCTCTGGGTAGGAGTGGGGCAGGGTCCTCAGGGTGAAGGTGACCTTATTAAGGGAGTAAGTAGAGAAGCTGAGTACAGGCCGGGGACCTGGGACCCCCACCTCCCAGTGTGGGGTCATTGGTTCCCCTTACCCATCCACTCGCTTCATCATGGGCAGGGGTAGGTGCCGGAACTTGGCGACTTTCCCTTCCAAACCTTCTTCAGTGTTCCCTCGGTTTCCCCATCCCCGGTCACACAATAGAGAACGGAAGCCACGCTCCATCCTGGAAGCTCAGGCAGCACTTTGAAGTTAAAATCCCGAAGGAAAATGAAAAGACGAAAAAAGGAACAGGGCGAGAAGAAAGGGGGAAGGCGGTGGAGGAGACAAAGAGACAGAGGAGTAAAGGAGGAGGAGGGGAGATGGTGAAGGAGGCCGGCGACAGCCAGGTGTTTCTGGGGGACCCGGCGCTGTTCCTGGGCACGTCCCGTCCTGTCCCGTCCCCTCCCGCCCCTGGCTGGACGGAGCAGCTGCTCAGCACAGCGTGAGGCCGCTGAGTCACTGTCCCAGCGTCGGGAGCTACCGCGCAGAGCTTGGGGGAACCGGCCTCGGTTGGCATCCGAGAACTTTTTTTTTTCTCTTTTCTTTTCCTGGTTAAAGTTGTGTGCCGACTCCCACGTACGAAGCTGGATCAAACCGCACGTACCTCATGACGGCTCGAGCTGAGGTGTGCCCCTCGCGGCTACCCACAGGTGGCGCTGCAGCCCCGTCCAAGCCAAGCCTCCGCCGGACTTGGCTCCGGCCGAGTTAGTGGGGGATGTTCTGTCTTTTCCAGCTGTGCTTTCCCGGAGGTGCGCGGGCAGGGCGCACAGATCCGGTGCCTTCTAACTTTTCCTGTGACCCTCGGCCCGGGAAAACCCCTCACTTAGAGACCCTTGAAAACCACCGACCCTTCTCTTTAGGTCACTTCTCTTGGCCTTGGGAGGGCTACATCCCTAAATCCCGGGCTCTGTTGCGCAACGCTGAGTCGACTTCGCGTCTGGTCTCGCACCCACCAGAGCTGTCCAAGTTGTGACAAAGGGCCGTGAGCTTGGGCGCGGGCGCCCGGACCCAAACCACGGAAGGAGCACGTGCCGGGGAGAGGAGAGGGCGCCCCGGATTGATCCTTGACCTTGTGATCCTCTAAGCCATTATGATTCTGGGTTGGGAAGAATGAGGCTTGTGGGGGCAGCGTGTCACTTGACCCTCGCACCAGCTAAGGGTCCAAACCGGAGAAAGCCAAGGAGTGTACGAGGGAAAAGATTTCTACCCAGTCAAGAGAAGGGGGAGTCGGGAAGGGGATCTCCACTTGCACCCCTCCACTACCACCCATTAGAGTCCAGTTCTCTCCAAAGACAACTGAGTCAAGAACCACGTACATCAGTATTGTAACTTTATTAGTTCTGCGATTCGCCATATCACCACCCCTTTTAAGAAAATATAGTATACAGAGACGTGGAATTTTCTTTTCCTACCAGGACGGAATGTCACACACTCACACTTTCTCAACACACTCACTCATTTCACACACACCCGCAACATGGCTGTGAGAGGGTTAGACCAGGCTGAGACCAATTTTGTGACATTCTCATATTAAAATTAACACGAGGGGAGGAGATATACACTACTTTAAAATGCCCTTATACAATATATAACGTACAAAAATAACTCTGAATTTACAAAAAACAAAAACCTGACGGTAAGATAAATATCAGATAGTTACCTCTCTATGAAAACACATTTTAAAAAGCCACCATTGCACTTTTCCTCTGTTATGAAAAGATCTAGTAGTTCGAGACTCCCGCCCGACAGGGGGGAGAAGAAGCCGGCAGACTCTCAGTTTGGGCCCCTTCAGAAAGTCCAAGTTCCCTAGATCTTCCGTTCTTCACACGGCGCAAATCCCGGGCATCTTTCTCCCAAGCCCTGGCCTTCTCTGAATGATTCCTCAGGGGACCCTGGGCCCGGCCTGGGTCCCCACAACTTGGATGCTGGTTGGGGTCTCGGTGAAGCAAAGGGCGTGGGAGCAAAATGTGACCGCGGACGGTTCCCACTTGGAGAGGACGCACTCCTCTCCAAGGAGAGGGATGAGGGAGACTGCAGGAGCTCCTCTTGTAGACCTTACATCTGTTGCGCCCAAGTTCTCCATCCCGCAGGACTGGCCCTTTCCCCACACGTACGGAGGCCGGCCGGCCGGCGCCCATTGGGTGCAGTGCTGTGGTTTTGCCGCGGCTACCGCCCCCCCTACGTCCAGAGGAAGACGGCCCCTAGAAGTGGCGCCGGGCGCAATCGGCTCGCAACGCAGGCTGGCTCGCTGAGCGACCAGAGGCGCGGCTGCCGCTACTGCCGCTGTGGCCGTCTTGACATGGAAGAGGAGGAAAAGAAGGGGAATGTCCGGCCAGGAGAGTCCTTGGCAAGCGAGCGCCTACGCCGGCGCCCGTAGCCCTGGGGGCTGATTTTGTTGGGGGGCGCCGAGCCGTCCTTATCTTTGTCCGTGAGCTGGTAGATCTGGTGCGCCAGGTTCTGCAGAGTGCACGTCCCAAAACGGCAGCCGATGCGCAGGCTCTGGAAGTGCGGGAAACTGTTCATGCTCTGGCGGTAGCGCTTGACGCGTATGCGGGCTGCCTCCGGGCTGCTGTGGGATAGGAGGGACGGAGAAAAGTTAGATAACTCGAAGAGCTTCCAGGAGCCGGCTACCGGCCTGCGCCGAGTTACACCGGAGTCTCAGCCCATCCCCTGGACGGGGATTAGGGAAGTTGCTCCGTCGAGGAACCTTTCTTAGCTCCATCCCTTCCCCAGCTCTGGACCTGAGTTGGGGCGGGGCGGGTGGGGGTGGGAGCAGCAGCTTTGGAGAGGAAAGGGATTCCCCAGGAAGGACCCACAAAGTTACCTGGGCTGTGGACTGCGGGAAGCGCCCTTCACGTCCTGGGTCCGGATAAATGTCTGGATAGGACCAGCCTTCACTTCGGCTAGGCTAGCGAGGGGATTGCTCGGCACCCGCAATTCCCTCTTTCCCCGGCTCAGAGCCCATTTGTTCCATCTGGAAAGTAACCAACAGCGACGCCATTAGCACCCCATGGGACGAATCCCAGCACCCTCTCTCCTTGGTGAGTGGTAGCGTCAACACTGTGCCCTTTTCTCCAGTGCCCTGAGCTAACGGAGGATTCCCTCCCTCCAGAGAGTCTTTTAGCCCCTGAACCCAACTATTTGGGTAGAGAATATTGTCGGGACTCACTTTTTTCTGAACTCCGAAGCCAAATCGAGCCGCGCAGAGTCTGCCCCCAGGAAGGCGAAGGAGCCCAGGTAAATTAGGGCGACTGGCATCAGCTGCATTCCGGCGGCGATCCGGTCACCCTGGATGAAAGAGAGAATCGAAAAAGTCAGTCTGGCTCTAGTCCTGGCTTCGGCTCTAGCCCCTTCCCTGACCCCGCAGCAGCTCTAGTCCAGCCCCCAGCTGGCTGAGCGCCGCAGACCAGTGGCCCCAGAAGTGTCCTAAGCAAGTCCCTGCTCTTGTTTGCTCAATCGCTTATCGCGCCAGGGCAGATAAAGGCGCCTGCAGGCTTTGCATCAGTCAGCCAGCTGAACTGACAGGCTGAGCTGGGAGGGGGAAGGATCCCCTACCCCGCCAGGCAACACTCCCGAAATTCTGAGGTTGAGACTCACTTTGAAACTTTTCTAGGAGCTTACTATCTTCTGGGATAGAAGAGGGAAACTTTCCCTTGGGAGGGATCCAGAGCTCAGAGTAGCCCCAGAGCTCATTCGCAAGGCATGGGCTCACTTCAATATTTTCTTCCCCCCTCCCCCCCTCCTTTCTCCCCCCGTCCAGCTCTCAGTTCCAGCAGTTTCAGCAGGGTTGTCTGCAAGAGGCACAGGGAAAGTCGGTGCAGGACCTGAAATTTCTGATCAGCTACTTCAGAGATAACTAAAGCCCATTCCCCTCTACCCGACCTCCACTGCTGCC
Source organism: Dromiciops gliroides (assembly GCF_019393635.1). Classification (NCBI taxonomy): domain Eukaryota; kingdom Metazoa; phylum Chordata; class Mammalia; order Microbiotheria; family Microbiotheriidae; genus Dromiciops; species Dromiciops gliroides. Next base: position 55,094,690 of record NC_057866.1, read on the forward strand.
CCTTCAAGCCCGAAGGTCCACCCTTACCTGCCACTGAAGGTAATCCAATGAGAGAGTCAAAGAGCCCCACCACCAGTAGAAGTGCTATTAAGAGCCCGACGTAGGAGTCGAAGAGAAGGCGCAGGAGCAGCAGGAAGTCTTTAGGTCTCCAGTTAAACCTCTGAAGTGTCCTGCGCTTGCCTCCTATTTTTATAGGAGCGCTCAGCGGGGGCGGGGCTTGCTGGGGGTTCCACTGCGGCCGTCGCTGGCGCTGCTGCTGTTAGTGCAATCTCTTCCTCTTGCTCCGTGCGTCGAGGGCGCCAACACTCGTACATTTCCTGCCTCAGCCCCCCCCCCCGCCCCAACACCCAGTGTAAGGCGAAGAGCTATCCTTTGGGTTAGGGTAGGGTGGACAGCAGTGCTTCCACAGCACCCAGGCTGCAGGAATTATCATTCATGGGCCGGGGGGCCTGCGCGTGCCCACTCTCTCCCCGCCAGATCATCTCCTGGCTAGCCCCTGACTACATTGATGCCCAGGCGAGTTTCTAGCTCCCGCCCAAAGCGACTGGGCTAGTCCTCAGGAGCCGAGGGTTCAAGGTCATTGGGACTCTTTTGGGGTCTCCCTCTCCTCCCACCTTGCTGTCTTGAGAAGCACTTGAACTCGGCCTCAGGCATGGTAATGAGGGGAGGGGATGGGAGTGAGGGAGGTTTGCTAGACATCACCTAACAAATGTCTGAGACGCCGGAGTTCTGGAAAATACTAGATGGGTTTGTCAATGGGCACGAGATCAGGAAAGCTTGGGCAGGGGCTTTTTCTGTGGGGAGAGCTTGTTGAAATTTCAGATGTTTTACTCGGGTGTGTAAATCTAAGACCGAGAGAGCAAGAACCCTGCCTTCGGATGTTAAATTTGTGGTGTTATTGTGGTGTTGTTCTGTGTTTTGAACGTTTAGGAAGGAACTGGTTGGCTTCTTGCCAAGAAGCTTCCGACTACTGTTGGAACCCTAATGCCTTCCCTCGAGGTGAGGGCGAGATGGGCACCAATGCGAAGACCCCGTTGACTGGGCTAGGACCTCTCCCTGGGGTTAGGGGTCGGGGCTGGGTGTTTGTGGGGACACGAAGATTGTAGCCGCGGAGTTGAGTAGTTTTGCAGGCCACTGTAAATCTTTATAAAATCTTTAAAGGCTGCAGCGTGATGTAATGGAAAGGAAGACCGGACTCCAGTACTTCCCAGCCCTGTGACCTTAGGCAAGTCATTCGTCTCTGAGTCCCTACTTTCCCCTTCTAGAAAATGGTCGCGATATTAATACTGACATACCCCTCTTGTCTGTGAACTCTATTTATATCCTGGTAACTCAGTTGACTTTACTTCTATCTTCTCTTCTGCAGGTGCTTTAGGTCCGAGTCCCGGACTCCTCACCTCCTGTGTCTGGTTGGCGGCCAATCAGGACTTCCTAGCCCTCTGGTTGAACAGGTGCCTTTGTGGTCCAGAGCTCTGGGAGCCTGGGCCACTCCCGACCCCTCTAGGAGACCCGTGTGGCAGCCGCTTTTCATCCCTCCTTTCATGTCCCTCGCTTCTAAGGTGTGAGTGGAAAGACCAGCTGGATCGAGGTCGCATCAGAGGGGGATCACCTTGGAGTGAGTCACTTGAGCACGGAGGAAGATTTGTAGTGGCTGTGGGAAGGTTGGGGATGTCCCCCGAACCCCCGCCCTCCCGAGCTAGGCTCAGCAGCAACCTCTGGATTCCCGCCGCAGCTATGGGAGAGTGGCTTCCCCGGTGCGCTCGTGGCGAGGGTTCTCTGGGCTGTCGACTCATTAACTTGGACCCGGCTTAGAAACGCCTAGCTATGCAGGTAGGGCAGGGACAACACTCACTGTTCAAATATTTATTGACTGCCTGTATATGTGTTAGGCGGGTTCATCCCTTTAGCTTCTGTCATTTTGCTCATCTTCCTCCCTTTTAAAAATATCTCACTTCCTCTCTCTGTATCCTGCTCTCTCTGTGTCTCTGTGTCTCTGCCTCTGTTTCTCTCCCTTCCTTTCTCCCTCCCTTTTCTTCCTCTTCCTTCTCCTCCTCCTCCTTTTCCTCGTCCTCCTCCCAGAATCCAACGCTTAGCAATAGACTTTTCATAAATGTTTATTCAACTGAATTATAGAATGTTAGAGCTAGAAAAGACCATAGAAATCATGTAGTCCACCCCTCCCCCCACCTATTTTACGGAGGAGGAAACTGAAGGTCTAGGAAGTCAAGGTGCTGAGCCAAGAATCGAGTTTAAGAATAGCGATTGACTCCCAATCTCTTTCAGTTCCCTATTTGTTTTTACTGCTTTCATCTCTGTCTGGTTGCTCCAGAACAGGTTACTTTCATTTGTCCCCTTCCGTCGTCCGTGCTCTGTCGTCATCCTTGGGAAAGGAAACTTTTCCTTTGGGGAACTGAGTGCCTGGACGCTACCTGAGTGTGCCGGACAGAGGGGTGGTTTTATGCCCACCTTCCATGGAGGTTGCTCCTTGGAGTAGCTAGTAAGGAGTCTGTAACGCGTCATGCTGAGCTGTCAAAAGCCAGTCTGCTCACCCCAATCCCCAGTCCGCGGTCCAGAACTCTTTGCTCCCTTCCAACCCCGCCACTCAAAGACAGTGGATTAGAGCAGCTAGCTCTCCTGGAGTTAGAGCGAGTGCCACAGAGAAGGTTCGTGGCCAGAGGTGGTGTGAAGTCTCTCGGAGTCTGAAGAGTCTCAGTTCTGAAACGAGCTGGGCGATCCTGGGCTACATCTCTTCAGGTATCAGTTTCCTCATCCATAAAATGGGGATAACAATGCTTGACCGGGTTGAGAGAAAGCGCTTTCTAATCAGAAGGGTATAAGGATGTAAGCCATTAATCTGCTCCCAGCCCCCAAGAGGGGAAAGGGGAGGGGGGCGGCGGCGGCGGGCGAGACCTTTTAGGACAAATGATGCTTTCAAGTGAGGGCTTCCCCTCCCATTCCCGCCAGGAGAGACCCATGTTCTGGCTGAGGCTCAGGGCAAGCACTTTCTTCCCGCCCCGATCCCTAGCAGGGGGTCGGCCGTCCGGGAATGCCAAACAGCAAAGCTGAAACTTGGCACGCCTCTTATCAGCCCAGGTGCACTTGGCTGCTCCTGGGACGTTAGATCTGAGTCTAGGAAAACACTTCCCCGGCCCGCCCGGCCCCGTCCTGCCCCCGGTCCCCTAATTCAGATGCTTTCCTGCTCTAAAGAGCGAACCAGCTCTGCCTGCTTTGTTTGCGGGAGCTCCCGCTGCCTTCTGGAGTGAGCTCGTGTTTTCCAAAACGCCCTGGAATTTACCTTGGCAGAACAGGCACACCATGTGGGATTTATTCCTCTGTGGACATTCAACGAGTTTAACCACTTCATATCTCTCCTGTTCTAGGAAATCTATGATGTACAATTTTTTTTTCTGGTCACATGCCAACTGAAATATTCCTTGGTAGAATTCAGATGTTTCTTTTTCATGTATACCCGCTTTCCATCCATTTAGGTCTCTGTGGGTTTGAATTCAGACTGAGCAGAAAGTCTCCCCCTGAGACTGCCCAGGTCTTGGGAAATGAAAAGAAGGAGGAAAGAGGTAAGATGGAAGGAAAAGTTGGAACCCAAATAATGTTTTTCAGATTCATGTAAAGAACCATATGCTAGTTTATACATATCAGAGCATCAAGAAAATTAAAGAAGAAATCCCAAGTAGATTCCCACCCCCTCCATGTGTGGGGTGGGGGATGGAAAAATATTTCAATTTAAATTATAAGTTCTAAGGGGGCAGACCCCTGAATTTTATCTAAATATTATTTTTATCTCCTTTAGTGCCCATTGAAGAACTTCTCATTGGCAATAAAAAAATGCTTGTTGAGTTGACTTAACGCTAATCAGCCAAGAAAAGAGCTTTGGAGTGTAAGACTCCAGAGGCTCAACAGTTTAGATGACAAATCAGTGGGGACAAGTTGCAACGAGTATGTGTATTTAACCCTCTCTCCCCTACCTAAGGGAGCTACAAGTAAGTATTTGGTCTACACCTGTTATTTTGATCATTTCAGAAACACTCGGTATGGAAAAGCCCTACCTTAAGGGCAGATCAGAAATTCCTTGGGTCTGTAACCCTTAGAATTAGAGTTACTCTGGGGCATTAAGAGGTGAAGGCCCTTTATTCCCCGGCCAGTGTGAATCAGCAATATCATTTGAACCCAGGTATATATGAGAGGCAGGATTTCTACCACTATACCAAGCTGCCATATCTATATCTCTATCTATCCATATCTATACCTACCTCTCTTTATATGAATGTACACACAGATTTATATACACATATGTATATGTATGTGTATACATATACTACTTGTGAAACTTTTACAGGTGTCCACAGTGCTTAAACTACCCTAACTATCCCTTTTCTCTGTCTTCAGTTAGACACACAGCAAAATAATGTTTAAAACATCTGGCCAGGGGGCAGCTAGGTGGCACAGTGGATAGAGCACCAGTCCTGGAGTCAGGAGGACCTGAGTTCAAATCTGACCTCAGACACTTAACACTTACTAGCTGTGTGACACTGGGCAAGTCACTTAACCCCAATTGCCTCACTAAAAAAAAAAAAAAAAATCTGGCCAGCACCTTCCTCTCTGTCTTCCCGTTGAATGGAGAGGAGGTGAAGACTGAACATCGCCTACACTTGTGACATCGCCTACACTTTCTCTAAACTCCGGATTAGAAAAATATTCTCGGTCACTTCCTTAAACTGTTTTCCAATTGAATTTTGAGAACAGACCCTGCAGAAAATATTAGGCTGAATAATGTAATGCTTAAACTATGTGTATGAAAAGAATAGAATGTTTGCTTCTTTGAAAAAGAAGCATTTGATGTTGATTGGTTTCCCTTTTAATTTGACATACAAGGTTTATACTAACTTTTAGGAGGCTGTTTGAAGGGAAGTGTATTCAAGGTGTTATATATAAAGCTCTAACAGAAATTTTCAAACTGAGAATAGGGTCAAGGATAGGATAGTAGATGGAGAGGCGATCTGTGATTTCACTGGTAAAGTGAATTCTCCCCTCTACCAAAACAAGGCAGCAATCCTCAGCAATTTAGGGCACTGAGAATTTAAGTGACTTCCCCTGGGGCCTGCTAGTAGAAGTGTCAGAAGCAGGAACTGAATCCAGTTTTCTCTAGTTTGGATCTGTAAGACATAATTATTCACACACCGGAGCCTCGGGGTGAAGAAAAAGATTCCACTTTATACCCTCTTAGTTACAACCCCCTTCCTCAAAACCCATTGAGAAATTTGCTTCCAAAGTCTGATTCACCCCATCAGTTTAGTGGAATAGGGTGATTCTCTGAAAGTCCTGCCTAAAACAAATGGAGATCTTAAGTCTCTTAATCCAGGTATATTTTGTCTTATTTTCCTCTGATATATAGGATTATGGAAACTTGTTCATAATTAAACTAGATAAGGAGCCACCCTCAAAGCTTAAAGGAGACGCTGTAGTGGGGTTTTTTGTTTTTGTTTTTTAGGACACGTACAAGCATGGTCATTCTTGACATAGCAAGCAGTCAACATGAACATGTGAAACTCCTTATGTCAAGAAATGGAACAATCAGGGTAAACAAAATGCAGATGGGGTTATAGGAAATAAGTGGATCAGTGGACAATATGGCCGAAAGAGTTTATTGAAAGGAGGGAATGCAATTAGGATGTGCATCTCCCCCTCTAAGGATGAGGTTAGGGAGAGCAGCTTCCACCAGGCCACTAGATTCCACCAAATGGGCTATTAGGGATATCATACTGGGCTGAATGAGCTATTGATTTGATCCAGTGCAACTTTTCTTATGTGCTTGTGTCTTGAATGTTATATATATATATATATATATATATATATATATATATATATATATACACATATATATATATATACACACACACACACACACACATGTATATATAGGTATATATTTAGGTAAATGTATATGTATGTATACAGCAGCTAGGTGGTACAGCAGATAGAACTTCAGGCCTGGAATTTGGAAGGCCTGAGTTCATATCTAGCCTCAGATACTCTCAGTTTCCTCTTCTGTCAGATGGGGATAATAATAGCACCTTCATTCTAGACTTATTGTGAGGATCAAATGAAGTAATATTTGTAAAGCTTTTAGTACCTACTTCCTAGGGTTGTTGTGAAGATCAAATGAGGTAATAATTGCAAAGTATTTAGCACAGTGCCTGGCACATAGTAAGCCCTATATAAATATTAGCTATTATTGTTATTACTATTATTACTCCTATTACATAAGTCTGATAAATTAGAGGTGAGGCTAACCAAGGCAGGATTGCAGTGACTTTGCAAAGGGCAGGTCTCAGCCTAGTACTCTCTGCCAGTGTAAACCTCAGCTCACGAATTTGTTCAGCAGACACAAACCACAGGAAGTACTTTGAATGATTTTTAGAGAACTAGCCACTTTACCCACAAAAGGCAGCAGCTCTGCAGCAGTGGGAAATTGGCACGCCTCCCTCCTTTCTTTATCTCTTTGCCATTTCCGCCCTGAGATGAGGAAGGAGATGCTTTGGGTCTTGGACACTGTTGCCGCTTTCATCCTTTGCTTGGCCCTGGAGTTTGTTCGCCAGGCTTTGGGGGAAACAAATCTGCGTTTGTTCAGGAGCTAGTGAAAGGTAGTGGTGTTTTTGTTGATCTCAGGGGATTTTCTGGCCTTTGGCCAATTCGACTAATCAGGCTATGTTGTCAGAGTCTTATCAGCCTCAGCTTCCAGGCAGCTGTTGGCTGGGGAGCAAAGGCCAAAGCTACTTTATTTGTACATGAAATACTTGTATGTACACGGAATGGATCCTCCTATTAGGTACATGTGTGTGTGTGTTACACAGCTATGCCACACGATGAAACCAGATTCTGCAAATTGCTATGTAGGACCTTGACTGGGTTATTAAAAACAAGTTATTTTAAAATGATACTTTTGAATTCAAAAGCACCGGACTTAGAAATAATTGGGTTAAACGAAATATTCTTAACAATGTCTTTTACAAAGCAATTACATCTTAGGAGAGCCTTAGGAAGGACACCACCAAATCTTAAGAGTTGGAAGACACCAGAGGTCATCTAATCCAACCCACACATTAAACAAAAAACCGTCTACAAAAACACACCCAGCAAGTAAGTGACTACGTAGCTTTTTGCTTGGAGAACTCGATTCAGAGGGATCCGGCTCTCTCCTAACGCAATCATCCCACTTCTGGATAGCTTTAACTGTCGGGAAATTTTACTTAAAAAGCCTAAATCTGCAGCTTTCACCTTTTACTCCTAGTTCAGAGAATATCACTTTCTTGAAATATTTGTTATGTGGAAAACGAAGCAGACACGGTTTGTAAAGCATCAAAAAACCGAAGCAGAAGCTGTGGGTGGAACTTGGGGGGTGGGGGAAGGGGACTGGGGTTGGAAGAGTTCAATTCAATTTGTGGAATGAGGAAGAGAACGGTTGTGAGCTGTCGCAGGAACAAGTACACCAGTTTGGGCTAGATGATCTTTATTTAAAGCCCCTTTCAAGTCCAAGAGAAAGGCTTTAAAGAAAGGCTTTCACTGATTTGGGAATAAATTAAATCAAGTCGCACCCTGCACTGAGTCAGCCCCAGTCTGACAATTGCGAATTCTGCAAATGACATGGTTTGGTGTAAATATCCGAGCAGCATCATGCTTGTCGAACTCAAATTGTGGTTTGGTGATAATGAAGAAGGGCAAAGTCCCAGACCTTAGTTTGTCCCAGAGTTTTAAATCCGAGATCCGACTAAACCGGACTCCAAAGATTCTGACGACCCCTGCCCCTTTTCTCCTGGGCCTCTGGGATCTGATGGAAGTGCCCAGGCCAGTAAAATGGCCCGAAAGCAGAGGCCACAGACGGATGCCGGAGGGCTCAGTGGAGGGCTAACTGGGCGGTGGGAAGTCTGTGCTGTCCGTCACGCGTGGCCCTCAATCGCTCCTCGGGGAGCAGACGGGCACACAAGTGCAGTCCGGCGCCCTGGCACGGCCGGCGGCTGCTGCAGCCCGCGGGGCCTCCCCTTGCAGCCGGGTCCGGGACGGCGCAACTCCCCTCCCCGCTCGGAGGTCCCTGAAAGCTTAACCGCGCAACATAAACAGGAAACGAACTGCAAAAGTCCTGGCAGGGCAGATTCCAGGCCTCTGGCCGCGGACCTTTCGTGAGCCGTCCGCCCGCGTCTTGCTCTACAAGTGGGCTGGGGGAAGGAAAGGCCCGTGCTAGCCGCAGCTGCTCGCAGCCCGGGCGGGGGAGGGGAGGGGAGGGGAGGGGAAGAGGGTGAGGGCGGGGGAGGAGCGCAGACGGCGGCGGGAGGGGAAGCCGCCGAGGCCGAGGCCGCGTAGCTCCAGGGAAGCTCTGGGAAGCGGAGAGGAGGGAGGAGCCGGGAGGAGGAGCGAGTCTCGCGCGGCGCGGCGCCGCACGCAGGCGCAGAGCGCGCCTCGGTTGTCAAACATGGCTGAAGTGCCGCCGCTGCCGCCGCTGCTGCTACCGCCGGTAGAGGGAAAATGCTGAGCGCGCTCGGGCCGGGCGGGCGGCGGCGGCGGCGAGGGCGGCGACGGGGACTGGGTCCCGCTTCCCGGGCGCGGGGGCGGCGGCGGCGATGGCGCGGCTGGCGGACTACTTCATCGTGGTGGGCTATGACCACGAGAAGACAGGTAAGGGCGTGGGGCCGGCGCGGGGCGGGCGGGTGCCGCCCCCGGCCCCTCCCCGCCTCCTCCCCTCGGCCGCCGCCCCCGCCCCCGCCCCCGCTCGGGGCAGAGTCCCGGGAGCCCGCGCGGGGCCCAACGGCCCGTCGGGGTGCCGGCCCGCCTCCTGCCGGGCCCGGGAGGGCCGGGGGCTCCACCTCGCCGGCCCCGCATTTGGCCCTTCTCGAACGGGCCGGGGGCCGGGCCGGGCCGGGGCGCGGGGCTGGCCGGCTGGGCCCGGGGCTGCGCTGACCAGCCGGGGAGGGGAAGGGAGAGGAGGGCACAGCCTGCCCCGCCCTGCCGGGAGGGATGGAAGGAAGGAAGGATGGAAAACGGGGGTTAGGCCAGGCCGGGTCCCGGCCCCGCACGGGGCTGGGGGGGGGGGGCCGTATTTCCCCTGCTCCTGCGAGGGAACTGGGAGGCTGCGGTGGGACGGGGGCCGGCCGGGAGGGAGGTGGCCTCTCCTGGAAAAAACCCATGTCCCGAGTCCCGAGTGAGTGATGATGAATGATGCCGGAGGGGGTGGCCTTTGCTCCCTGGAAGTTCCGATGGATCCTTGTTGCAGCCTCACCCTTCCTTCTTGGTGGCCTTGTACTTGTGGGGACCAGAGGATGGGAAGCGGTTTAGGGATAAGGGCTGGTGGGTGGGGTTACCTAGTCTCCCTAATGAGCATCCCTGAGAAATGGCCCTGTCCAACTCTTTCAAGATCGGGGCGAGAGGTTTCCAAAGTGAAAACAATTGAATGTCACTTAACTAGGGATAGTAAGCTGGACACTCGAACTTTTAAACGTGTTTTCTTTGTTCTTCTATGGGAAAGTATGATTTTTTTTTTGGTAAAGAATACCTTCCTAAACATAAAGCCGAGTGATTTTTAAATTCGTTTTTCTCATATTTACACAATTTAGAAATTTTGTGACATTCTCTCGTTTATGTTTGTGCTTTTATGTCTATAGAAATATAGCAGTAACAAGAGGAAACACAGAAAGCTCTTTTATTTTAGCGTAATGTTAGAAAGGGATCTTAAGGATGATTTAGTCTAACTCCCTCCTTTCTCATTCCCCCCAGGTTAGAACAGACGGCTTTCTCCAGCTGTTACTTTTCCCATTAAGATGTTTGTCCCTTAGTGTAATTTCCTTGTTGGAGCTTTCCTATGACTTCCTTGGTGGCTTTGTGGCTAGAGGGTTAGATTTGGAGGCTGCAAGACACAAGTTCAAATCCTACCTTAGGTACTTCCAGCCGTGTAACCTAGGTTAAGTCATCTAATTTCTCTCTCAGTTTTCTTCATTTGTAAAATGAGGATAATAATAGCACCTATCTCACAGAGTTGTTGTAAGGACCAAATGAAATACTACGAGTTTTAAGCACTTTGCAAAAACCTTAAGAGTGCCATAGCAATGTTAGCTATTATTAACAGTAATAGTCTTTCATCACTCCTTGTTATCCAGATCTTTATAAGAATGTTCTCTCCTCTCTAAAAAGAAGGGTTAACCTAGTTTGCAGCTGGTGAGAGGGGGGAAAGGAATAAGCATTTATTAAGCAACTACTGTGTGCCAGTCACTGTCACCTTGATACAGTGCAAGTATGGAAGTTCTGCAGTGGTAAGAGAGCATAAAGTGGCATCAATTTCTTTTTCTTCCATGTTTAGTTTTTAGCCACATTGTGTCATCTTTCAGCAACTTAAATTCAAGCCTATATTTAATTGTCTAATACAGAATCTTGACAGTGAACAAAATATTTTTCTAGATTGTTGGTCAACTAGTTGTCTATATTTGATATTAATACTTTCAGTAATATATTTTAGAAATTTTAAAGAATAGATTTTATTGCAATGAAAATCCAGCCCCATTGGTTAAATTATTAGAAAATTATTAATCTTTTAATGAATAAACCTTAATTTTCTAGGCCTTCACCCCTTCCCCAAGACTTTATTGCCTAAATGCTTCTAATTGCTAAACACAATTTAAAGGCTTCTATTACTGATTATATATCGAGACCTTGATACAGATTCATCTGTGTCATTGATCACTTAGATTTTCCTAGTATTGTAAACTACAAATCCACTGTATCTTTTTCTCTAAAGTTACTTAGTAGTTAAATATACTTCTATCCTGATTTTAAAAAATGTTATAACTTGATAAAACTTGAGTAAGATATAGCCCCCTTTCTTTAAATGAAACTCAGGTTCCTCATTTCAGTGTTCAGATAGGCCCTTTTAAAAAACTTCTGTACCTTAGAGAATAGAGCATTGCAGTACTTTTATGCAGGTTGGCTGTGTTTCCTTTGTGGCTGTAAAACATACCCCCTCCACTCCCCCAAACAGGGGAGTGAGCATCTCTCCCAGATAGCAGATATTGTCTTCTTGTTGAATTGTTTTATTAATTAGAATACACCTTTAGTATTAATTTATTTCATGTAATTTAAGGGTTACATTTATTATTTCCTTTGTCATAATTTTGAGTGTAAAAGCCAGTATAGTCTTTATTAAAGTTTTGCATTGTACTTTTGACAATATTTTGAATGTTGATTGCTTGAAAAGTTTTGTCATACTCTACTAATGTATTTATTCAATTTAATATAAAGAAGTCCATATCTTATAGAGGGAGAAAGCATCAAAATTAAAATTTATGACTGTGAATGGAATACTTCATCCTTGATTTTTTGTTCTCAAAAGATATTTCATTCAACTATTTGAATGACAGTTAAGACATGAATTTCTGTCATTTCTAATGATAAGCTACACTTTGGGGAGGATATAGTTTCTAAATGTTCATTTACACCGGTACATTATATTTACTCAATTTTTACTGTAACAGTAATTTTCTCATCATTTCCTTGAATTACATGCAGAGCAGATGGTGCCTGACTTAGTTTATTAGTGGATTATTACCCATTAAAGAGCATTCATAGGATTTTAAGTTTTAGAATTTAGTTTGGGTCAATGTTGCTCCTTCCATGAAAATCCTATTCTGGCTCATGGTAATCTTGAATTCAAAGGCTGTGGAATATCCTCTCAACCTGGGAAGAATTCAAGGCTATTCCTGTAGTTTCAGGACCAAACCTAACTCAATGCAGGAAGGTTATTACCACGAGGTTGGCCCCAGCAAATGATGACACTATCTACTAAGTGATGAAGGAATTTTGGTCTTCATTGGTGGAACATGTGAAAATCACAGATCTTTTGAAGTGTCAAGGTTTAAGAAGATGAAATGCTAAAGGGAGAAGAATGAGCAACTGCCATATACGTTTATAGTTTGGCAATAGTGTTTGGATTTAAAACAAACAAAAAAATCTACCCTTAGTTTTCTTTTGGATTGACAGCTGAAAAGTAATTCTAAGTATAATGCTTATAATTGCTGTGTATCACAATTTTCTGTGTATTTTTCAAATCTCTGATCAGTTGCTATTACCTCATCAAATGGGCATAATAGTACCTCACGGGAGTATTGTGAGACTCAAATGAGACAGTAGAGATGAAATCTTTCAAAAACTATAAAGTGCTCTTGTAAATTGTTGTTATTCTTAATAAAGTCTATACAGTGAAATATGAGGTTCCAGTCTGCTTTTTATCTCAAAGTACTTGGGACTTCTTCCATTATTGTTCATTTGTCAACTATTGAAGAGTAATATGTGGTTTATTTGTGATGTTATCACTCATTTTAGAACATAGGATAATGACATTTTTAAAATACGAAAGCCAAGTTGATGTTGATGAGTAATTACATACAAAGCATGATAGAGGTGATGACAGAGTCCAGTGGTATCAAACTCAAATAGAAATGGATTCCTGCGGGCAGTATACTGACTTAGAATACCACAAATAAACATTGTTTATGTTTGTTTTATTTTTATTTTCTTTAAAATTTCTCAATTACATTTTAATCAGGTTCCTTGGAATGCCAGCTACTTGATCACTTGTAACCTGTTGGGCCTCTGACTTAGACAAATGGAGGTGCCACCGAAGTTGGGAATGGGGACCTATTTGGTGGTGGGGGTCAGGGTTTGAGGTTTGCTGTGAGAACTCAGTTCTGCACATGTTGATTTTGAGGTGAATGGAGTCCTTTTGGTGGAAACTTCCTTTAGGATGCTGAGTAAGGACAGGTTAGAATTGGAAATAGAGGTTTTCGAACCATTTCAGCAATTAAAATATTAAGCACTTACTGAATCAAGGCACTATTTCTAGGCTCTGGGAAAGGTAAACTGTTTGGGTAATCGAACTTTCATAGAGTTTAGACTAGGATATAAAAATTACACGGGCAGTTGGAATGTATATTGTTAGTATATATATATATATGTATATATATATATACATACATACACATACACACACACACACATATATATATAGCACATATTCAGAAGAATATCTAAATATGTGGGTGATCAGGCATAAAGAATGCAGAGGAAGAAAATTGAAAAGGCCATGGAATTGGCATGTTGCAGTAGAAAGAATTTTGGGTTTAGAGTAAAAGGTCCTAGGTCCTTAGCTGGAAGAATTCTTACAAATGTGGAAACCAAGACCCAGAGAAGTTAACTACTGCACAAGGGCATATAGTTAGTAAGTAGAAGCGCCATAATTCAGATCCTGGTCTTTTGAGTCTAAATATAGTGTTCTTTTCAGTACTCATATAAATCCAGTGTAATGAACATTTATTAAGCTCCTGCATGTACTGCATCACTGTGTGAGGTTGGGGTGGTGAGAAGAATGCTAATGATCAGGGAAGACTTTGTGGAAGAGGTGGTATTTGAGTTGAGTTTTAGGTCTGGGTAGAGATTCAGCACTCAAAGAGGGGAAAAGAGATCATTTCACAACCAGTGTGAACGACGGTGCCAGAAAGAGGTCCAAAAGTGCATTTGTCTAGTTTGACCAAAGTGGAGAGTACTTGGAAGAAATAGCTGTGAAATAAGGGTAGAGAGGTAAGATGTTACTAGCTCATGAATGACCTAAAGTGCCAGGCTAAGCTTTCTACATGTTTAGCTATCCTCTTCTTTGGCTCCATTTCCTGAGAAAACTTTACTTGCTCTGTACTTGTGTCCTTATTCCCATAGCCTCCTGTCCCCCCTGGGAGCTTACTCCTTGAAATTTTCTTCCCTTTCTCATTTAGTTACTGGTTTCCTCCTTATTGCTTAACAATATGCCCAATAGCTCTCTTATCCTTAAAAAACATAATTGCACATGTATAACCTATATTTGATTGCTTACCATCTCAGGAAGCGGGGGAGGGCAGGGAGGGATGGGTAGAATTTGGAACTCAAAACTTTATATAAAAATGTTAAAAATTTGGGGAAAAAACATTCATTGACTGCCATTTTCTTAAAATGTTGCAGCAGGAGTCTCCCCCTTCTTTACCCCCAAACTTCCACAAAGCTTGATCTATGGCAGAGATGTCAGACATGGTGCCCAACATTCTCAAGTGCAGCTGGAACCAGATTAAAATGTAATTGGGATGTATTTAATAAAATAAATGGAAAAAACACTAAAGCATAAATAACATTGCCATTTCCAACTAAATCAGTATGTAGCCACAGGGATCCTTATGTCCAGATCAGTGGTTTTCATTTCTACTTGAGTTTGACATCATTCACTGATCTACATTTGCTGACTCACTTCCTTTACTTCTTCACTGTGAACTCACTCTGATGGGACTTCTTTTTTGTTGTTGTTATTTGTTGTTTGATTTGTTTTGTTTTTGTTGAGGCAATTGGGGTTAAGTGACTTGCCCAGGGTCACACAGCTAGTAAGTGCCAAGTGTCTGAGGCTGGATTTGAACTCGGGTACTCCTGATTCCAGGGCCGGTGCTGTATCCACTGCGCCACCTAGCTGCCCCTCTGATGGGACTTCTAACCCCATTACTTTATTGAAATGGCTTTTTCTAAGGTTATCAATGATTTCATAATGAATAAACCACAGGATAATAGATTTAGGTGAGAAAAAAGCTTTAGATAATTTAGTATTCCTGACTCCCCACCTCCTCCCATCGCTTTTTTTTTTTTTAAACAAATGAGGAAACAGGCAAAAGTTTAGAGATTAGGAGATTTGTTTAGGGTCATACAAATAGGTTTTAAGGGAGGATTTGAACCAAGGTTCTTTTACTCTAAACCCAAAATTCTTTCTAGTGCAACATGCCAATTCCATGACCTTTTCAATTTTCTTCCTTTGCATTTTTTGATGCTTGTTCACCCACATATTTAGATGCTTCTGAAAATGTGCTCCTTTCTTAGCTTACATGATGATGCTCTTCTGGGTCCCTTTCTACCTGATTATTAGTTTCCCTTGATGGATTGTCTTTCTCTGCTTCCAAGTTTGGACTTAACTTCAAAGTGTCTGTCCTTCCTCCAGCTTGCCACCAAATTTGTCCTAGTTCTCTTCTTTGTCTTGTGAGATTTAAAATTGGATATTAGATCATAAATCTCCCCTACTTAACCCTTCCCTTAATTCATCTCCCAGACTAGTAAATGGAAGAAGCTTCTGGTTTTCTAGATAGAGCCTTTATTGTATATAAGGTGTTGTTGATTAGAAGGATAGGAAAACAGAAATACAGTACAAATCGTCTTAAATCTAGGCTGTCTATATTCCTTATAAAAACTCACCAAACCGATTTAGGCCACCTTTGGAGTGAGTCAGATCGTCTGTGCCGCGCCGCCCGGAGTCCCGCCAAGCCGGCAAAAAAGGCTACTCCCGTTCTCTCCACCCCGGAAGTCAAAAAAACCCGGCAGGCAGTCTGACATGCGCAGCAGGCGCACTGTACCTGGCAGGCAGTCTGACATGCGCAGCAGGCGGACTGTACCCGGCAGGCAGTCTGACATGCGCAGCAGGCAGACTGTTCATCTCCTCCCCAAAAGGGTGGTCCTTGAAAAACTGGCGTCTTTCACTTATCCTAACCGACTGTTAAAAACTTTCATATTTTACCACATTTCCCCCCTTTGCTTCCTCAAGAAACGGAATGTTTCCTTGATGGAACAGTAAAAAGAATATAATAACTTTTGCTGACTAATAATATGCGAACAACAATACAGAAAAGGAAGAGAGGAAAGTTTTGTCCAGAGGGGCGATTTTTTTTTTTTTCCTCATGAACCGACGCTTTGACATTAGTCTTGCAAAGGGAGAGCCTCTGCAGAGAGTACATGTTACAGATAGTATATAACAGAAAGGAGATAGTAAAAGCTAATAAAGCAAAACAGTTCATATAAAGTCTCTGAGTTCTCTTGTCTTCTTGAAGTGGTAAGATGTCATCAGGAGGAAACTGGATTCTGGGCTGGAAAACTGGATTCTGGACTCTGGTCTGGAAAGCTGGATTATCTTCTTTAACTGTTTGAATTGCTGTATTTTTAAAACCTTAGCATAGCATTGTCAATGATCAAATTAATAAATTCCATTACATTCCCTCCTTTATATGGTTAGACTTGTAATAGAGGGTTGAGGTAGTTATGCAATGTGTAACACTTTTTACCACCATGTGTCTGGATCAAAGCCAAATTTAGTATGTGTTCATGACACCTGAAAATGTTATGGAAAGGTTATCATACCATATCTCATGGTTCTGAGACAGCCAGTGATTGTGCTAGGCCACAGGTGAATTCAACTGAGTGAGATAAAAAGATAAATAAGTTCAGTTAAATTAGGTTAAATTAGGAGGGAGAGAGGATGAATACTGGACTGTGCCTAGTAATTGTGCTCTACATAGTCACCATCATAAGCAAACCATGGACTTACGTATACCTGTCTCTCCTTTTGTTGCACATATATTCTCTCCAGGGCCTGCGTCAGAGTTCACAGCAAGTTAGTCTCTGAAATGATAAGTTTCCATATTTCTGAAATCTCATTAATTTCACCAAAGACAATATGATGGTAAAAATGTGTGCTATGCTGCATAACTGAGAATATATTAGTGATATATACAATAATTCCAAACCATACCCAGAGTATAATGACATATAAATAATAAACGAATGTAAATAGCTGATTATATTAGACATTGTTACATAATCTTCTTTTAGACATTATTACATAATCTTCTTTTAGCAAGTAGACCACATCATCTTATACATGAATTCTCTGGTATAACAGTAGCAGATACTTAAAGTGGTGATTAATTCATCAAAAAGAAATAAGACTTCAATTAGCAAGATTCAATATTCAATGTTTTCAGTGAGGTATCAGGCAATTTCTGGTACTTTTTAGTTAAACAGAACAACATACAAGAGAAAGGAGAAAAATAAATAAATAAAACAAAACTCATTAGAACTCATGGTTCTCTCAAAAAGAAAGAGTAAATAAAAAAAAAGAAGAATTCTGGTAGCTTCTGAGGCCCGATAGCCTCACCCACAGCATATACTTAAAATGTCTTTGAATAATCACTTAGTTTACAAAATTTAGTTTTAAAGAAAAGCAAAAGAAACAAAAGTAAAAAAAAAAACCAAAGCAAAACCAAAAATAAAAAATAAAAAGCAAAAGATTCGCTAAGCACCCTTTTGTGCTCTTAAAGAACTTAAAGGTGCAGTCAATTCCAGGTCTTTTCAGTGCCTTTCAAAAGTCAAAACAAAAACAAAAAAAACCCAAAAATTAATAAAAAAAAAAAAATAGTTGAGGTAGGCCAGAAAACTAGGCCATGTACTTCAGTGCTTTTGCCTGTAGAAGGAAATGCTTGTTAAATTATAAGGTATTTAAGCTGCTAGAGTTTGGGTTATGCCACATTGTTTTAACTGGTTCCCCAATTCTCTGCATGCCAAAGTGGCAGGGGTTTCTGAATTGTCATTGATCTTTCTAATGCTGTCATAATGTTCTTTATGGTAGAAAATGTGGAGTTCTGTAGCATCAGTTTTGTCTGTGCCACTGATTTTCAATAAAGGCTGATTTAATTGATGAACCACAACATTCAGCTGATGCTGCTTAGCAAATGCTACAATTGTATCATTTCCTCCCCACTTTCCAAATTTCTTTAATTCATCAACATATTCTTCAAAAGGGGAGTCATTTACTATAAAAGACTCAAACTCTTGTCTATGGTTAATCATATAAGAAGCAGCTTCTTGTCTGTGTCTGAGATGATTTCTACAGTGACCTTCTAGCTGGTCTGCTAAAGCCCTAAAAAGGCAATTTCCGTCTCCTGATACTTTACGAAGACTGAGTCCCAAAGCATTTAACTGATCAGTGGGATTCTTAAATGGGAACTTCCTGTTTCCTCTGAACTTTCTTTGCTCTTTAACAGTTGCTATCGTTAGGGTTTTTACCTCTTTAGCGTCTACCTCAGGTCTATCTGAAATCTCTTCACCTATGAATGGTGCAGGCTTTATATGAGAGCAATGAATCCATGAGTCTTTTTCACCAATTTTAATGGCGGTAGGAGTTGTCAATAATACCTGAAAAGGTCCTTCCCAGGCAGGTTGAGTTCCACTGGTTCTCTGAAAATTCTTCACATATATTTTATCTCCTGGGTTGAAGTTATGCAATGAAAAGTCTAATGGTCCTGCCTGGACCACAGCTCCTGCCTCATGGAGTTCACGTAGCCTGGTCTGTAATTCCTGTATATAGGAAGCAACAGAAGTATCACCTCCCACCAGTGATGTATAAACTGGGGAAAAAGTTTTAGCTTGGATAGGAGGGTGACCAAAAAGCATTTCATAAGGAGATATATGAAGTTCTCCTCTTGGTCTACTTCGTAGATAGAATAATGCCAATGGTAGAACATCAGGCCATTTCAAATGGGTTTCAGTACATAATTTGCCAATCATACTCTTAAGCTCTTTATTCATACGTTCGACTTGGCCTGAACTTTGTGGATGGTAGGGCGTGTGGAATTTTGGAGTCACTCCCAAGAAAGAGTAGATTTGGGATAAAATCGAATCAGTGAAATGTGTGCCTTTGTCAGAATCGATGCGGGCTGGTGGGCCAAAACGAGGTACTATCTCTTTAAGAAGAATTTTGGCAACAAAGGCAGCTGTGGCTCGGGGGCTGGGAAAGGCCTCCACCCACCGAGTGAGCTGATCAACTATAACAAGGCAAAATTTATAATGTCCTGCTTTTGGCATAGTAATATAATCAATTTGTAAGTGCTCAAAAGGTGTATATGCTAGAGGACGCCCTCCATAAGCTTTGACCTTAAAAGCATACTGATTATAAGACTGACATGTGGAGCAGCCCGAGCAGATTCGAGATGCTGTATTAGTCACACCTGGTGCTATCCAGGTTCTCTTAATAGAGTCTACAATGCCTTGTGTACCAAAATGGCCTTTTCTGTGAACAGAGAGGCATACCTGGTGGTAGAATTTCCGGGGAAGAAATGGCTTACCTTCCGGAGACACCCAGATGCCATTGATCTGTTTCGCCTTAAATTTCTTTTTCCACTTTTCTACTTCAGAATCGTCATAGGTTAGGTTGGAAGGAATATCCTCAGAAGGTGAAAGGTTAAATACATGTTCAGGAGCTTCTAATGCAGCAAGCTTGGCTGCAGAATCGGCTCGTGCATTTCCCTTTGAAACAGGATCACTATTCCCTGTGTGGGCAGGGCAATGTACAACGGCTAGGGAAGAAGGCAGTTTTAGGGCATCTAAGAGGTCCTTGATAAGGTCCCCATTGGCAATAGCCTTGCCCGAGGATGTTAGAAAGCCTCGTTGACGCCAAATCATACCAATAAAGTGGCATATGCCAAAGCCATATTTCGAGTCAGTAAAAATGGTGGCACTCTTATCTTTAGCTATATTACAGGCCTGTGTAAGAGCCACAAGTTCAGCAGCCTGTGCACTAAAATGGGAAGGCAGAGAAGCTGCCCAGAGGGTGTCATAATCAGAAACTACAGCAGCTCCAGTAAAACGGGTTCCCTCTCTCATAAATGAGGAACCATCTGTATAGAGGACAAGATCAGGATTTTCTAAAGGTGTATCAAAAAGATCATCACGGGGTTTTTCAGCCATATCAACTAAAGAAGCACAGTCATGCAACGGTTCCCCCGAGAATGGTAAGTTAGGGAGTAGTGTTGCTGGATTAAGAACTGTGCAGCGTTTTAAAGTGATATTCTCATTACCTAACAGGGTTATTTCATACTTAGCCAGCCTTTGATCTGAAAAGGCTTGTGTCCTGTGACGTAGTAAGAGAGCCTCCACTTCGTGAGGGCATTGCACAGTTAGAGGGTTACCTAGGACCAAATCAGAGGCTTTTTCTACCAAAAGCGCTGTGGCCGCCACTGCTCTAAGGCAAGGTGGCGCTCCAGCCGCTACAGGGTCCAGCTGAATTGAATAGTAGGCTATAGGACGTTGGTTAGGCCCCAGTGACTGAGTCAGGACTCCAGAAGCCACCCCCCTTTGTTCATGCACAAAGAGAGTGAAAGGCTTACTATAATCTGGCAGTCCTAGGGCAGGTGCTGATAACAAGGCCCGTTTTAATTCTTTTATGGCTGAGAGATGCTGGGGATCCAACTGTAAACTGTCTGGAACAGAACTTTTTGTAAGAGCTATGAGGGGTTTAGTAATTTCACCAAAAGAGGGTATCCATTGTCTACAGTACCCAGCTGCTCCCAGAATGGCTCTCAACTGCCTCTTAGTAGTGGGGGCAGAGAGTTGTTGAATGGCCTGGACTCTCTTAGAAGAGACAGAGCGAGTTCCAGCAGCCAAAATAAATCCTAAATATTCTACCTGGGGCAAACACCATTGTACCTTTGTCTTGGAAACCTTGTGTCCTCTCTTGTGCAGCTCCAGCAGTAAGTGACGGCTATCTTCCTGACAAATTTCAGCATTAGGAGAGGCCAAAAGTAAGTCATCTACATATTGTACTAGTGTGGAGCCCTTAAAGGTAATAGAGGCCAGATCCTGCTGTAAAATTTGGGAAAATAATGTGGGACTGTCTACAAATCCCTGTGGGAGTCTAGTCCAGGTCCACTGTCTATTTTTCCAGGTAAAAGCAAATAAATATTGGAAGTCCTCATGTACTGGTATGGAGAAAAAGGCAGAGCAAAGGTCTACCACTGTGAAACATGTAGATTCATAGGGAATTGAGGAAATTATCATAGCCGGATTTGCGACTATAGAATGTCTAGGAATAACATAATTATTAATCGCTCTAAGATCTTGCACAAAGCGATAAACAGGTTTACCATCTGGCCCAGGCTTGGGTTTTTTAACTGGCAAAATGGGAGTATTGCATGGAGAGTGATGACATGGAATAATAATACCCTGGCTTTTCAAAGCCTCAATTATAGGGGTGATCCCTTCTATTGCTTCCCTAGACAATGGATACTGTGGAATGGAGGGGGGTGGTCCCCCCTTAACTTTAAAGGTAACAGGCATGGCAGACTTAAGGAGCCCCACCTCATTAGGGGATGAGGCCCATAAAGACTCAGGAATGTCAGAGGGGATTTTGGATACCTCCCCTGCTGTTCCTTGAGCTTCTGTAAGTAAAATTGGTAATAAATGAACAGTATCCTCTGGCAATTGTAAGGAGACAGCCCCATCTGGAGCACAAGATATGGTTGCTCTAAGCTTGCAAAGGAGATCACGACCTAATAAATTTACAGGGGCATCAGGCATGAGTAAAAATGAATGTTCCACTGTTAAGGGCCCCATAGATACCATGCGAGGATTCAATTTTGCCACTCTCTGGCTCTTTCCTGAGACTCCCACTACATTCAAAAATCCTACAGGTCTACACCCAGCATCTGGTTTGCTTACTAATACTGATTTAGAGGCTCCTGTGTCTAGCAGACAATCATAATAAGTCTCCCCCACTTTTAAGGTGACATGTGGTTCATTACTCTGGGGAGGTGAATGGACTGGCACAAGTGCATTCAAAAAATCTGGATCTGGGAATATATGGCTTTCATTATCTATGTTCCATTCCTCCCCAAGACACCATCATTCCTGTGTCCTCTTCTGAGGGGGGTCTTGGTTACCATTATTCTGGTACTGCCTTTCTGTATTCCTCCAAAAAGATCTATTTCTATTTTGATTTCGCCTGTAATTAGAATTAGAATTTCTTCTCCAAGTCCTACATTCTCTCAATTCATGCCCCTCCTTACGACAGTAACAACACACCTTAGTGTCCTTGTTCCGGTGTCCACATGGCTGACTAGGAATCGCTGGTGCCAGAATGCTCTGTTTAGGGTGATCTGGATCTTCCTCACGTGAGTCAAAGACATAATTTGCAAGTTCCTTAATTCTATCTACTGAGAGATTTCTCCAGTCTGGACATTGTTTCAGAAAGTATCTGCGTATTTCTGGCAGTGAATTATAAACAAATGTGTTGAGAATGATACAGGAATCTCTTAAATCTACTGGATCCAATCTGGTGTACTGTCTAGCGGCCTCACAAAGTCTATCATAAAATCTGTTTGGTCTTTCATTAGCCTCCTGAGGTAGGCTTAAAAATTTCTGCCAGTTTTCCGGTTTTCTAGAGCAAGATTCCATTCCCTTCAGAAGTGTTTCTCTAGCATCTTTTAATCTTTGGAAATCCCTATCATCATTATAATTCCACTCTGGATCCTTTAGAGGCCATTCCACATCGGCCTTACCTTTCGCAACAAGGGCATTTCCTGCTGAGATAATATCTGTAATCTCAGTTGGGGACAGTAAAGTTTCCAAAAGGCAAGTAACATCAGCCCAACTGGGTTGATATGCATTAAATATAGTCCTTAACTGTGAAATTACAGTGTTTGGATTTTTCTCAAAACTAGGGATGATTGATTTCCATGCGCTCAAGTCACTTGGTCTAAAGGGGCTATATTTTCTGACTTGAATTGGCACTCCCTTCTTACTATGTTCTATAGCTTCCTGCAGAGGGAGTAGTTTCTGCTGATCTGATTCTGAACTTGGATCATCTCTAGTAGAAACAGCCATTTTGAGGTCTCTCTCCATATGTGAGAGTTTCCCCCACATCATAACAATGATAATAACAAAAACAATGATAATAACAAAAACAAAAAAAAAACAACAAAAAAAAATAAAATCCTTAGTCGTATGAACTATGGATGTGGTATTAAAAGGTATTTCAATTGCAGGCATAAAATTTCTACTTATATTAAACGTATTTTCCCAAAGATTCTCACGTATACTATTATACAAAAAACTTTTTGCTGCCTGAATGAGGAAAAAACCAATAATGTTATGAAGGACCATTGAATAAACTATTCCTCTAAGTCGGGATGTTATGCTGTCCCAATACATTCCGATGAGAAAAATCAAAGGGATGGTAGAATATTCGAGCATCTTGCCCTTTAAACTGGGCTGGCTTTTCTGTTTAAAGCAAGACTTTTAGAGGCTTAAAGTCTTTAAGGGAGATTAGACAAAGGGAAAGTCCGCGGGGGGGGGGGGGGGGGTATTTGGAAAATCCACCGAATTAGCCGGCTTATGGCCAAACTAGGGAGGGTGGGAGGGTCCTTAAGGTCCCTTCGGGGTCGCCAAACTGTGAGATTTAAAATTGGATATTAGATCATAAATCTCCCCTACTTAACCCTTCCCTTAATTCATCTCCCAGACTAGTAAATGGAAGAAGCTTCTGGTTTTCTAGATAGAGCCTTTATTGTATATAAGGTGTTGTTGATTAGAAGGATAGGAAAACAGAAATACAGTACAAATCGTCTTAAATCTAGGCTGTCTATATTCCTTATAAAAACTCACCAAACCGATTTAGGCCACCTTTGGAGTGAGTCAGACCGTCTGTGCCGCGCCGCCCGGAGTCCCGCCAAGCCGGCAAAAAAGGCTACTCCCGTTCTCTCCACCCCGGAAGTCAAAAAAACCCGGCAGGCAGTCTGACATGCGCAGCAGGCGCACTGTACCTGGCAGGCAGTCTGACATGCGCAGCAGGCGGACTGTACCCGGCAGGCAGTCTGACATGCGCAGCAGGCAGACTGTTCATCTCCTCCCCAAAAGGGTGGTCCTTGAAAAACTGGCGTCTTTCACTTATCCTAACCGACTGTTAAAAACTTTCATATTTTACCACAGTCTAAAGTCAGAATCTCTATGTATCCAGTCCTGAATCAGCTGCATGATGTAACCTCTACCTATATGGCCTATCAGCACTTTGAACTCCATATGTCCAATGCTAAACCCATATTTACTGCCAAAATCTTCCCTTCCCACCAACATCCCTACTTTTGTTGAATGCACCAACCTTCTAGTCATCCAGATTTAAAAGCTCCCAGTTAGCTTTGACTCTTCTGACTCTCTTCCAGTTAGTTGCCACATGCTATCAATTCTATCTCTGTAATATCTCTTGCATCCCTACCCTTTTCTGTACTCAAATGGCCATTAGCCTAGTTTAGGGCCTCATTATGTCTCACTTAGACTATTATAATAGCTTCCTAATTGCTCTCCCAGCCTTCCATCTCTCCCTGCTAACATCCTACTTTCTATAGGAAGCCTTTCACAATTTCTCTGAATTCTACTCCCTCCCCCTGTTGATTATTTCCAGATTTTCCTGTATGTAGCTTGTTTGTACATAATTGTCTGCATATTGTCTCTCCTTTTAGATTGTAAGCTCCTTTCTGGCAGGGACTGTTTTTTTCCTTTCTTTGGATTCTCAGTGCCTTTGTATTGTTCTTATCCTGAAATAAACACTTAATGTTTAAGTGCTTGACATATTCCAGTCTATATCCCTAACATAGCTTGCCACATTACCTTTCTGTGGCACAGATTTCACCATGTCACCTTTCTGCTCAAAAATCTCCCTATTGCCTCAAGGATAAAGTACAGCCTAATGAAGGCCCTCCATAATTTGGCTCCAGTTCACCTCCAGTTTTATTCTCATTACTCCTCTTCATGCACATGGCTGATGCGTGTACAATGATACAGGCTGCCCTCAGAGCTTATTATGTACACCATTTCTTCCTCATCTCCACCTTTTAGAGTCCTTCTCTTCAAGACACACTTCAAGCCTTACCTTTTTTATGAAATGTTTCCTTATTCACCCTGTTAGTGCCCTTCCTCTCAAACTACTTTGTACTTAACTGCTTCATAAGTATTTGTATTTATTTTCTTTATATTTATTCTGCATGGATATATACACATATATTCTTATCTAGCCACCCACCCATCCATCCATCCATCCATCCATCCATCCATCCAATCTCCTTGTAGTCTCTATTTAGAATGTAAGTTCTTTGTGAAGGAATTCACTATATTTGTATTTTCAACCCCTAGCACAACTCCAACTTAGTAGGTGTTTTAATAAATTTTTTTTTATTGACTCAGTGATTTCCTTTTTTTTTTTTTTTGTGGGCAATAAGGGTTAAGTGACTTGCCCAGGGTCACACAGCTAGTAAGTGTCAAGTGTCTGAGGTTGGATTTGAACTCAGGTCCTCCTGAATCCAAGGCCAGTGCTTTATCCACTGCGCCACCTAGCTGCCCCAACTCAGTGATTTATTTTCCTTCAAGGAATAATTCAATTGCTTCCTCCTCCTTGAAGCTTTCCCTGACCCCTCCAGTTTTTATTGTTTTCTTTCTCTCCTTACATTTTTCTTTCTTTTTTTTTTTTGGTGAGGCAATTAAGGTTAAGTGACTTGCCCAGGGTCACACAGCCAGTAAGTGTCAAGGGTCTGAGGCTGGATTTTAACTCAGGTACTCCTCAATCTAGGGCTGGTGCTTTATCCACTGTGCCACCTAGCTGCCCCCTCAGTTTTGTTTTAGTGTTCTTTTCACATGGAGTTTTGTAGTCTCTGTGCATATTGTTACCTTGGTTTTGCTCACTTCACTTGCCCTCTTTCACAGAAATCTAAGGGAAAATATTCTCACAGCAGTGTGAAGAATGGAGTTGTGGGGAGATAGTGGAGGTGGGTTAATAGAAAGAGAACCAGATCTGGAGACAGAAACCCTGGTATGGAATGTCAGCTCTGCTGCTTATTGCAGTGGAATGCTGAGCAAGGCTCTTTATCCTTCTTTATTTTCCTCTGAGTTGAACATGATGATTTTTTAGGCCCCTTCCACCATCCTTTCTTCTGAAGATATTGTGGTAGTCCAGAAGGTGGTCATGGAAGACCTGTATTAGGGGAATGGCAGTGGTAATAGAAGGCAATCTCAGGACAGAGATTTTGGGATCAAAAAAGACTGGTAGGGGACAGCCAGGTGGCTCAGTGTATAAAGCACCAGCCCTTGATTCAGGACGACCCAAGTTCAAATCTGGCCTCAGACACTTGACACCAGCTGTGTGACCCTAGGCAAGTCACTTAACCTTCATTGCCCCCCCCCCCCGGAAAAAAAAAAAGATTGGTAACTAAGTGCATATGAGAAGTAAAGGAGAAAGAAGAATGAAAAAAGAAACAGGGAGATTGGGTAGTGCCAGGGCTGTAGACAAAGACAAATAGTGAAGTTGGAAGAGGAGCAGGTTGAGAAGGAAAGATATATTCATTTTGGATATGTTAAGTTTGAGGTGCTGGTGAGCATCTAGATAGAGCTATATTGTAGATATTTGGAGAGGCAGACCTGGAGATCAGAAAGGTGAGGATGTGTATGCTTGTGTGTGCACACACATTGGAGAGCATGCACTGCCTGCCTGAATTAACTAGATGCAGGTGGTAGTTGAAGCACTGAGTATGCATTACGATTTTTTCTTAGCAAATCCACTACAAGAATAGGAGAGTCAAGGACTGAACCTTAGGAGATATCCCTTAAGGAAGAAGTGGAAACACAAGAAAGGGGGGTCTGAGGAGAGAACCAGAGAAAATAATGTCACAGGAACTAAGGGAGAAAATAGTTGCAAGGAGGAGGGAGTAATTTTCAGTGTCAAATGAAAGTTTTACTATCCCAAAGAGAAAACATTTCACAGATGAGGAACCTGGTACTCAGATGAAGTGATTTGCTGAGTTGCTCCTATCAGCTAGTTACTAGGAGAAATTAGACCAGAACCAAATTTCCTTGCTTTTAGTCCATATTCTTCTTCTTTTTTTTTTTTGTGAGGCAGTTGGAGTTAAGTGACTTGCCTAGGGTCACACAGCTAGTAAGTGTCAAGTGTCTGAGGTTGGATTTGAACTCAGGTCCTCCTGACTCCAGGGCCGGTGCTCTATCCACTGTGCCACCTAGCTGCCCCTAGTCCATGTTCTTTAGAAGGCACTTGTCCCTCCATTCTGAGAGTCCAGGAGATTGTTGATTGTCTTAAAGCAGCTTTGTTGGAATGATACCTAGACCAGTGGCCTTCTAACTTTTAAAATTTCATACTCCGATCAGTAAAGTTTTTTGAGTGTGTGCCCCCACTGTGTCTATTTATTTATAAATGACGTCATATGTTGTTGTACTAATTAGTTATGTCGTTGTTTGTCCTTTGTTTTTTAAGAGGACCAATAAAATAATGAATGATGTCTTGACTTACACATGGATTGGGTTTAAGTGAGGCAGAGTTGTGCAAAGTCGGCAGGAAAAAAGTCAAGACGACTGGCTATGGCCCAGGATACGGTGGTAGATCTTGGCATCTTTGATGCCTAACCGAGCTCCACAGCACTTGCTTCAACTACCTTCATGGCTGTTGGAACAAATTGTTCTCATCTGCCCATTCCACCAGAAAGTCTTTACATGCTTGGGCTAGACATCTCCCTACCTCACACCCAGATTTGCTGCCTGTCAGTTACCCTCAACCTGATCTAGCCTGTCTGCTGAGACAGTTTACCAAGATCTAGCCACTGTACAGCTTCTTGGAGCCACAGGTGAAAAGTTGGTTGAATCAGGGAGACACCAAAGGTGGATGAGCACCCATGAAAATGGCTCAGCAAGCCCTCACACCAGAGATGCTGAACACCCTATATGCATTATAATAAGTTATGTACATTATGATGAGGTGGAGGCAGAGCACTGTTTTTAGAGGTCAGGGTGAAGCCTCATTTTCTTAGGGAAGAGAAGAGCCCAAATAGATATCAAAGGCTCTCTTCCCCATTAAGTACACTTTTCCCCCACCCCACTTTGGACCCAAGTTGTGGAAGACATATACCATCCATCCTTCCATAAGGGTGAGACTCTGGAATAGTCCTTGCTCCTAGGGAAGTCAGATTTACCTGCTTGCCCCTACTGTAGCCTGTGTCTCTGTCCACTGGAGTATGTGTAAGAGAGATGTTTTAGTAAAGGGAGACGTCCAAGAAGCACTTATCCCATCCATTTTCCCCCAAGCTGATGTCTTAGAAGGGTTCCTGCTCCCCAAGAAAGCAGTGTCTGTCTGTCCCCATTGCAGGCTGAGCTTTCTGAAGGCCTAAGTGTACCCTCAGTGCTTACTTTCTGAAGGCTGGAGCTAGGTGTGTGGGAGGCACATGCCATCCATTCCTTTTCCTCCTCCTTCCTCCACCCTCATCCCTCACCATGATGCCCAGGTCTTAGGGAAGACATGTTTTGTGTCCAGCACAATATTGTATGGGTGAGCCAGGAGCAAATAGGGGCTTGTTTTGTTTTGTTTTGTTTTGTTTTGGGTAACTTTCACAGCATCATAGATTCACTAATATGATTTTTCAATACTTGGGAGAGTAATGTGATATATACTTTTAAAAGTCCTTTAAGAAAAATTTACACATCAGAAGATGTAGATTAGTTCTATTTCAATTTACCAATATTATAGCTCCTTTATTAAAAAAAAACCCACAAAACTACTTCTGATAGTAGACCTCCCAAATTGTTAGAGTAAGAGAACACATACATTTTAGTGTACTTTAACCAATAAACATTTCTTTGTTTGCATCCTAATGGTTTAAATATTTATTTTAATGAATATTTGTTTTGCATGCAGAGTGCCTCAAAATGAAACTTCATTTGGGCTAAACAGTCATTTATTTGGGAGCAATGAGAGAGAGAGAAGGGATGGGGGGTTTGCAAGTGTTTTTGAAAGTCAGTTGTTTTTCAGTATGCCTTTTCTAATCTCTTCTTGACCTCAAGCTGCTTTTCTGTTTAATTGGAATTCCAGTGGTAATTCAGTAGCTAATAGTGGAAACATCCGTAAATACCTACATAGAGTCTTGGTGGTTCAAAAATGATACTGTTAGCGGGGGTTGTGGTTTTTTTTTTTGGGGGGGTGGAAGATAGGTGGCATGCTAAGCTGTTAATGGAACTGTGTATAGCTAGAGGTATTCAACTTAAGTGTGTGATGTATCCTTGAAGAATTCTTTCCTTTTTCCTAAAAGAAGGTTCTTTTGCAGAAAATTAGCATTAAAGAATCAACAGAAAAAAAAGTTTTGCTATGTTTGGAGTTCCATGTTATTGGAATTATATCTATGACCAGAACTTGTATAGGAGCTGGAAAATTCTAAATCTTGCAAAAACTTGGAGAGATAGTAAAGCAATGCTATTTCAAGTGCCTAAAAAACCGTTGCAGGGCAGTTAGGTGGTGCAGTGGATAGAGCACCAGCCCTGGAGTCAGGAAGACTCATCTTGATGAGTCCAAATCTGGCCTCAGACACTTCCTAGCTGTGTTACTCGGAAAAAGTCATGTCACCCTGTTTGCCTCAGTTTCCTCATCTGTAAAATGACCTGGAGAAGGAAATGGCAAAACAGTATCTTTGTCAAGAAACCCCAAATTAGTCAAGAAGAGTCAGACACAACTGAAACAACTGAATAACAACAACAAAACTGTTGCAAAAGTAGGTCTTTGAATGTAAACATTTTGGATGTTCACATGTATAAAGCTGCTATAGTATGTGTATACGGCCTGTACCACTTCATTTTATATTCAAAACATATTTTGAAACAACAAATCATTAAAATATTACGAGTTCTATGAGCAGCTTTTGTTTGAACCCATTCTGGTATACTATTTCTGGGTTTTTAAAAAGGTGATACTGTCTAAATCAAGGTACTTCCACGGAAAAAAGTCAAAAGCCATATTAATAAAAATTTAATTTAGTTTTTTAAAAGTTTTTAAAATTAGAAATATAAAATGTTCTGTTTACCTTTTAAATTAATTTTAAAATTATAATTTACCTTTTAAATCAAGTACAGAAAACAGAAGGCTTTATTCAATAAATATAGCACATATAATAATTAAATAGATCTGTGATCTTATCATTGTTGGTGTTCCCTTATAATGGTACAGATTGCAATCAATCCATGACCCCTTATCCTATATAGTTCTTGTCAGTGTCTTACCAGGAAGTCTATCTAACATGTTGGATCATTCCTTAGATCTTTTAGGAAGATGACTGGCCTGTTTTTGGTGACACATTTCTTTGATAATCTCTTTTATTCTACTTCTTACATGCACCTGTTGATGCCTCTTCTATGTCTCTCTGTTGCCTTTTGAGTGACCTGAAATTTTTATTCTTTGTACATGGTGGTGTTCCATTATTCCAACCATATAACACATAACATAACCAGAAAAATGATTATGTTATTGTGTTGGTGTAATGGTGATGGTTTTTTGTTTGTTTCGGTGAGAAAAGTTAATATTGTTGAAAGTATGGTTCACTTTTTAAAATGCTATCCAATCTTCTATTTCTGGGCCCCACTTCTTTGCCCATGTACAATGATTCCTGCCTTCAAGGAGTTCGCGTTCTAATGGGAAGACAAAATCATGTATAAATCAGACGTACAAAATAAACAGATTGGATGGAATGTAACCTTAGCAGGGATGGTACTCGAAACAGAAGGGAACTTCTTAAAAGGACTTCTGGAGGAAATTTCTTTTGATCTGAATCTTAAAAGAATCCAGGGACTCTAATAGTTAAGAGGGAGAACATTCCAGGCATAGAGAACAGTACAAAGAAATCCCAAGGGATGTGTAAGAAACAGCCAAGTAGGCCAGGATGGTTAGGTCAGTGAGTGTATGGGGAAGAGTAATGTTTGTTTTTGTGTGCTTATACCTCAGCCCAGGCTTTAATCTGGTTTTCTGAGCCTGTCATCTTATCTGGATTTTGCTGCTTGTCTGCCTTATTGTTTGTTCTTGTCCTGGTGTTTCCATACTTGACCAAGAACCAAAGATGGATAACTACCCTTACCTGTTTTGCTTTGTTCCGACTCATAGCTTGTTCCAATCTTCATGTTTCCACGGCCCCTTTCTTTGACTGATTTGTGTGTTATTGACACCTGGTCTGCTTCTTCCTTCTGGCAGTCCTGTCCCTGCACACTTTGCCAAACTTTTTGTCCCCACCTTTCCATCTTTTTTTTCTGTCACCTTTCCATCTTGCACTTATAGTTTTGCTGACCAGAATCCTGGAGATAATGTCCCAACCCTATGATATCATCTAGAAATGTGCTTATAATAGGTTTAGTTGAAATTCAGGGCACTAATAAAACAAATATCACATTTTTCCTTCTGTGATATCGAAAAGAATAGAAATGCTCTGAAATCTTGAATTCATTTGTGGTAAGAATTAAGACTTTAAACAATATCTCTTCTTACTTGAAAATCATCTGAGTAAATTATAATACCAGTTCTGTTAATAAATTTATGAAATCAATTAAAATAAGTGTTTTGAAAAGGATTGGTTTGGGATTCTGCTATATTTATGCTGATTCAACTTAATTTGTATATATTGCTTGTTTTGAATTTTAAAAATATATTTTGCTTTGATACAACAGGTACTTTTCAAGCAATACCCAAACAACCCCCCTTATAAATTACATTCCTTAAAAATACCTTTTCAATAAACAAATAAAAACAGTCTTTTCAATTGTTAACAGAAAATAAGGATGTGACTTTTAGTGTTAGATAATTTGTTCAGTAGGTGTATAGGTAAAATATGCTTAAGAGTTTAGACAAATTCATTGGTGATAGAGCCATAATAGTTGAAGGGACATGAAGCATATATTTAGAGAGAACATCTCCTGCCTTAAAAAAAAATTTATTCTGAATGTAAACACCAAAAAAATTATTTTCACAGATGTAGCAGAATACATTTTAAAAAATCTGCATTTTATATAATTTGATTTTTAAAAAATATATAATAGGGGCATGTAGGTGGCATAGTGGATAGAGCACCAGCCCTGGAGTCAGGAGTACCTGAGTTCAAATCTGGCCTCAGACACTTAATACTTACTAGCTGTGTGACCCTGGGCAAGTCGCTTAACCCCAATTGCCTCAATAAAAACAACAACAACAACAACAACAACGACAAATATATATATATATATATATATATATATATATATATATATAAATAAATATAAAATACAGATATTATTTTTAAAACTTGCCTGTTTAGCTTTGCTTCCATTTGAATTTCCTTCTTTCACCTCCAGTGCATATTTAATAGTGTTTATGGTGACCCTCCTGTTTTTTTGGCACTATGATTGCTAACTTTCACAGTCCCCCATATCTGTCCTCCATTAACCAAGAGAAAGGAAAAACAGAAAGAAAATCCCTTATAATGAAATAAGCACAATTAAGTTAAGTGAATATCAGTACAATAGCCAAAAATCTATGTCTTTGCACCTCATGTCCATCATCTCTCTGTCAAGTGGTGGGTAACATGCTTCATCACAGGTCCTCCAGAAATATGGTTGGTCATTGTTTTGATCAGAGTTCTTAAGTCTTTCAAAACTGTTTGATTGTCTTTTCATAAAATCATCTTTTATAATTTTGGGGGGGGTATATTATTATTCCCTTATACTTACATACTGCAATTTGTTAAGCTTTTCTCCAGTTGTCCAAGAGGTTCAGTGGATAGAGTGCTGGTCCTGGAGTCCAGAAGACCTGAGTTACTACCTGTGTAACCTTGGTTGGGCAAGTCACTTAACCTCCAACTGGCCCAGTTTCCTCAAGTGTAAAGTGGAGATCATGATAGCACCTTTCTCAGTTGTCCTGAGTATTTGTCAAGAACTTAGCCCAGTGCCCTGGCATATAGTAGATACTTGTTCCCTTCTCCTCTACCTTTTAAAACAATCCTTCGTGATAAGAAGTTTGTTTTGCTTGTAACTATTCCCTCTGCAGTAGTATTATCTTCCCTCTTAACCTAGTGTTGCCCAACCCTATCTTGCTTGTTTCCTTTTTGAGTTAGATGTACTTCTATGCTAAATGTGTGTTCAACCCCCTTTATCCATCTCTGATAAGAGTGAGGTTAATCTGGTGGCCACTCCCTTCACCCCTTTAGCTCCATGTTTATATAGTCTTCTATCTTCCCAATTATGAGAAATACCAAGTTCCATCATCTTTTCCTCTTTTTTGTATTATTGTTTTCCTCTTCTTACCTTCTCTTCTCTCTTCCCTCTTAATACCCTCAGAACAATACCAGCCTACTTCCAGAATATGTTTTTTGTTATTTAACTCCTTCAGTATACTTTGAAGACATTAAGGTTTTTAAGGGACACTTGTTTCTTCTCCCCCTATTAGAATGTTAGCACATTCTTCCAATTAACTTACCCTTCAGAATTTTTCTGGACTGTTTTCTTTTTGTATTTCAGTATCCCTTGCCTTTTCAAGAATACATATTTGAAGTCCATTACCAAAGCTTCCAATCAAATGTCCCATGGTGCCAGTCAAAACACTGCTTCAGCTAGATTATTGATTTCATACAGAAAGTTATCCCTTCTGTTTTTTTTATATTGATTGATGGATTTCATTTCTGGTAGAAAATAGCTCAATTTCATAGCTACATAGATGTTGGGAAATGCTATATAGTAGTATTATCATTATTATACAAAATCAGAAACAAAAAAAAATACACCTCAGTTTTGAAAGAAACTCTGTATCCCATCCATTCTTGCCCCCCCCAAACCCCCCCTCCATTCTTTTCCTTATTGGCAATCCCTTCTGTAATTTCTTTAAAATGTTGTTGATCATCCAGATGCTGCTTGAAGACCTCAAGTGAGAAGGAACCCACTATTTCCCAAGGCAGACATTCTACTTTTTGATAGCTTTAATTGATAGGAAACTTTTCCTTTCCTAAAGCCCATCTGCAGTTTCTACCCATTGCTCCTTCTGGTTTTTGGAGTCAAGCAGAACTACTCGAAAGTCTCTGCCATATGATAGCCCTTCATATATTTGAAGGTAGCTCTCTTGTCACCACTGAGCATTTTCTTCTTTAGGCTAAACATCTGTAGTTCCTTCAGCCTTCCTATATGAGTCACAACATAATCACAAAGCCCTTGCCATCTCTCTGGTAAAATAATAGTCGCTCAGATTACGTAGTGCTTTCAGGGTTGCAGAGTACTTTACATGTTATAATATTTGGACTAATTGTATCAACCGCATTTCTCCATCTGATTCACATGACTGTGACCTCATCATCAACGTGTATTGTCTATGCAATGATGCTGATCATAAATCATCCATGGCTGTCTATCCTATATGATTCTTTTTTTTTTTTTTTAGTGAGGCAATTGGGGTTAAGTGACTTGCCCAGGGTCACACAGCTAGTAAGTGTTAAGTGTCTGAGGCCGGATTTGAACTCAGGAACTCCTGACTCCAGGGCCGGTGCTCTATCCACTGCGCCATCTAGCTGCCCCTATCCTATATGATTCTTGTCCTTGATCATATATTATTCTTTATTAATTTTTTTTTAAATTGAGAAGTAGAAGGATATATTGTATTCAGGTATTTATTATTAATAATCAGTTGTCTGTCTTGCATCTCATTTCACTCAGGAACACAGGATTTGCTGTAATTTTAAACTTGAAGTTTAGGTATGTTCTAAGGCTTGTGAGGCTGCATCTTCTTTCCTGGGTGTAGTTCCTGGAAAGTAGAGAAAGTGAGCCATACTGTTAAATAATCCAAGTCCTTTCTGTTAACAGGCACAGACTATCAGGGTCTCTATATAAGTATCTGTCTTTCCCAAGAACACAAAAATAAGGACACATTTGCATTGTGTTAATCACTAATGACTGAACCTGTAGGAAGATGTACAACTGACTAGAATTGACCCAAACTGGTCAGATTTCTGAGCTCCTAATGAGAACTATACATAGACTAGAATAATTAAACTTGTAGGTTAAAACTTAGAAGGATGAGGGGCAGCTAGGTGGCACAGTGGATAGAGCCCTGGCCCTGGATTCAGGAGGACCTGAGTTCAAATGTGGCCTCAGACACTTGATACTTACTAGCTGTGTGACCCTGGGCAAGTCACTCATTGCCTCGCAAAAAACCAAACCAAAACAAAAAACTTAGAAGGACAACCGGACTGTCTTATGGTATATCTTTTGGTGCCACTATTAGTAATAGCACATTCAGATCAGTGGTTCCATCTTATCCAGGATAACAAAAATGTATTCCCAAATCTAGTTGGGGGATCCCCAAACACTGGTAGGGAGTTCCTTGGTTTGCACAGTCCTGTGTAGGAGTCTTACCTGTAAGACTGCACAGAATCCTAGTTTTTCCATGGTCTATCTCTTTGAAACTGAGTTGGGCAGGTAATTCAGATCTCCAGCATCCGTAGCAAACTGCTGCTAATGATGACTAACTACAGCTAATGGCCTCCCTTGGGAGTGGCAGATGATAAGAGCACTTCCCTTTTGGCTGCCTAAGGGCTTACTCTCCTGCTGCACTAGTTTTTTCCTTGTCTGTTCTCAGCCTTTCTGTTTGACAGTTGACTCTGTAGGTCATCATTGTACTGATTCTAAAACTTTTTTTTAAAAAAATCCCTTACTATTTCCTTTCAGTTCTACCATTCAGTTCAACAGATCTTTCTTAAGTACTTTCCTTGTACAGTATGCTGGGCTGGGTTTCAGGCCTGCACAAACCAAGGAGCTTATGCTGTACGATGCGCTGACATGGATAAGGAAGTGCTTGATACGTAGAGGAGGGTAAGAGGATTTATCTTAATAGGTAATGGTAATTTCATCTTCCAAGCAGTGAAGTAATTGGGGAGTGGAACTTCTATTATGGATTTGCTTCTACTCTGCTAGGAGGACTATGGGAACATTGGCTAGAGGTGATCGACACATCCTAGACTTTGTGAGAAAGGGCAGGAATGTGGGCACGCATCCTAGATTTAAGATCCCACGGACTAAAATCCTCTAAGAGAAGTAGACTCGAGCAGAATTGGGGGTGGGGAGGAGGAAGCATGTGCTCAGGATGGAACCTCTAAAGACTCAAACAGTTTTGAGGAGGAGGAGGAGGAAAAGGGAAAGTTGTTTGAAAAGGTTGATGGAGATGTATCAGCCAGCCTATAGTTTACACATACTTGTAGGGAAGATGGAATGGAGGGTGTAGTGGGGGAGTACAAAAGCATGGATGGTCTAATCCTGTAAGACAGCATCAGGAATGTTCAAATTCAGAATAAGCTGAAACTAGAAAAATTAGGCTATGTAATAATGATGATGATGATGAAAATGAGAGTTTATACAATATCTACTTTGTGCCACTTCAAGAAAATACCACTTTAAGAAAAATTAAGGATAAAAGATATCTATAAAACCGTATTAAAGAAAATGGAATCAAAATGACAGGATTTCTGCTTGAGGTCAATGGGACAGTGACAACAAAGAGAAGACATTGCTGCTCAAGCAAAATGAGTCAAGCAAAATAACTGGAAAATGGGAACTGAAAATGGCTAATTGAAACTTGCTATTTAGGATAAGAAAAGATAAATGTTGGAGTACCTAGCTGCCCTTGTCACCAGGCGCAGGCAAACTGTATCTCAGGGTATGGAAAGAACTGGGGAGATAGCCTGGGGTCATGGAAAGTGGGCTGGATTTCAAGGTAGGAGACCTAAGTTCATATCATGGTCTGCCAGTTACTACTGGTATGACCTTGGGTAAGTCACTTGACTTCACTGGCCCTCAGTTCTTTCTCTCTCTGCAGGGCAATGAGGGTTAAGTGACTTGCCCAGGGTCACACAGCTAATAAGTGTCAAGTGTCTGAGGTCAGATTTAAACTCAGGTCCTCCTGAATCCAGGGCTGGTGCTTTATCCACTGCACCACCTAGCGGCCCCTCCTTTTTTTTTTTTTTTGGCCCTCAGTTTTCTCACTGTAAAATGAGGTTTTGGGACTAGTCGATCTTAAAAGATCTCTTTAAATTCTAAAATTTATTGTCCTGTGATCTGTGATCCTATATCTACTACTAGTGACCTTTGACAGATGGAGCAGGGGAGGTAATGCAGAACTAGAAAAAGACAATTGTTGTTCAGCTTTTCAAGAGGGAGGAGAATGAGGCTGGCAAATTCCAAAGGTCAGTACTCTGGACTTTGATTCCTGGCAAATTTTAGAAGCTACTATTAAGGGAATACTTAGTGTACATCTAGAAAATAACGTGGTCACATCCAGAGTCAAAAGGAACAGGTCATGCCAAACCAACCAAATTTCCTTTTTTGACATGGAAATGCAGATAAGGGGAATGTTATTGATAAAATATATGGAGCAAAGCATTTTTGACCAAGTCTCTCGTGCAGTATATTCTTTTTTTTTTTTTTAGTGAGGCAGTTTGGGTTAAGTGACTTGCCCAGGGTCACACAGCTAGTAAGTGTTAAGTGTCTGAGGCCGAATTTGAACTCAGGTCCTCCTGAATCCAGGGCCGGTGCTCTATCCACCATGCCACCTAGCTGCCCTTCTTGCAGTATATTCTTGAACAAGATGGAAAGACGTGAACTAGATAGCAGTATTGTTAGGTGGATTTTGAACTTGGTGAATTACCTTTGTGGCAGTTGGTCAGTGGTTGGCATTGGGTTGTGAGAGATGGTGAGTCCCCTTCCCTACAAGGATTGCTTCTCTCAATGATGGCTGCAGGAACCAATGTTGAAGCCGGGATGATGGTATAATGATTAATGCTTTTCCTAGAGCTTTTGGATCCTGAGCTATCTCCACTGGAGTCTGAGGGGAGGGAGGGGTATTTTGACTTGCTTTGCAGATGCTGTCTGCTGTCTCTTCTTCTGGAGGGTCTACTCAGTGGGTGGCAGTTGGACTGCAGTTGCTAAGAGATGGCTGGTCTCCTCTCCACAGGAGTTGCTTCCCAGGATGATGGTTGTGGGAGCTGGGCTGGAAGCAAACTGAGGAGCATTACTACTCCCAGGACTTTCAAGCTTAGCTGCCAGCAGTGACAGTTGGTCAGAGATTAGTGTGGGTGGAGATAAGGAAGGTGGGACCCTTCTCTATAGGGCTATGGTTGTAGGAAACATAATGTCTGGGACATTGTGGTGATAATTCTCTTACTGTACTCTGCACTCATCAGACTACATTTTGTAGTACTGAGCTCCACATTTTAGTAAGAGCATTGATAAGGTAGAGAGTGTCCAGAGGGGCTTGACCAGGGTGGTGAAGGGCCCTATAATTATGCCATATGAGATTCACTTGAGGGAATTGGGATGTTTTATCTGGAGAAGATATGATTGAGGAGGGATGAATTCACTGCCTTTCAGTAGTTGAAGGGCTCTCTAGAGGAACAATTATTGGACTTAGTCCATTTGGCCCCAGAAGGCAGAGCCAGGAGCAATGGCAGAGGGACAGATTTCAGCTTGATTTCAGGATGAGCTTGCTAACGAGGAGCACTGTCCCAAAAGGCCTTCAGCTAGGCAAGATGATCACTCATTGGGTATATTATGGATTCCTTTTGTGTATGGATTAAGTTAGATGACAACTGAGGCCTTTATGCCTCTCAAATTCTTCTGTGATTCTTCTGTGTTGATGGATAGGAGAACTAGGAATCATGAGCAGAAGGAGCAAAGAGACTTATTTAGATTTAATATAAAAAGAAACCTTCCTAATGGAACTATTATAAATAGCCTCTAGAGGTAGTAGGTTTTCTTACCTTGAAGGTCTTCAGGCAGAGACTGGGTTGGACATGTTGTAGAGGAGAAACTTGATGTGTAGACTGGCTAGATGAGTTTTCAGCTTCTTTATAATTCTGAGATTCTTTGATTGTGTAATTCAGAATAAAGGACCTTTCAGAGAAAGGGACATTCAACAAATGGCAGCATTGTCCCTTGGTCTAGCTTTCTTTCTTTTCTTTCCTTCTTTCTTTCTTTTTCTCCCTTCCCTTCCCTTCCCTTCCCTTCCCTTCCCTTCCCTTCCCTTCCCTTCCCTTCCCTTCCCTTCCCTTCCCTTCCCTTCCCTTCCCTTCCCTTCCCTTCCCTTCCCTTCCCTTCCCTTCCCTTCCCTTCCCTTCCCTTCCCTTCCCTTCCCTTCCCTTCCCTTCCCTTCCCTTCCCTTCCCTTCCCTTCCCTTCCCTTCCCTTCCCTTCCCTTCCCTTCCCCTTCCCTTCCCCTTCCCTTCCCTTCCCTTCCCTTCCCTTCCCCTTCCCTTCCCCTTCCCTTCCCCTTCCCTTCCCCTTCCCCTTCCCCTTCCTTCCTTCCTTCCTTCCTTCCTTCCTTCCTTCCTTCCTTCCTTCCTTCCTTCCTTCCTTCCTTCCTTCCTTCCTTCCTTCCTTTCTTTCTTTCTTTCTTTCTTTCTTTCTGTGAGGCAATTGGGGTTAAGTGACTTGCCCAGGGTCACACAGCTAGTAAGGTCACTGCGCCACCACAGTGGATAAAGTACAGGCCTTGAATTCAGGAGGACCTGAGTTCAAATTCAGCCTCAGACACTTGACACTTACTAGCTGTGTGACCCTGGGCAAGTCACTTAACCCTCATTGCCCTGCAAAACAAACAAAAAAAACCAAACCAAAAAAAAGTGAAAAAACAAAAATAGAAAAATTAAGGTAAAATGTGGGTCAGATGTTGGTTATATTAATACAGTAAAGAAAAATAGTTGCAGACTGTTCTGGAACTTTCAAGCCTCAGATTACTTCTTGTTTTACATAAATATACTCCAAATAAAACTCATTAAAATATAAGATGGAAAAACATTGGAAATTCAGATCTTGTATTTAAATAAAACTGAATTTTTCAATAGTAAGCTTAATGCAAAATAAATATTTTAGGATTTAGTAGCACCCGTTAATGTATGCAAATGGACCTTTCATTTTTCTTAGCTTAATAAAGATCTAGTATCATTTAAGAAAAAGCATCAAGTATCCAAACAAATGTAGAAAAAGAAGATAGTATGAAAATTAATTTGCGATGGAAAATTTGGAAATGCATTTGGGAGCAGAGTGAGTTGTACTAATACTTGACATAATTGTCCCACACAAGCCTGGGGAATTTGAAAAGAATGCTGGCTGTTTTCTTTTGAGACAGATGCCATGCCAAATAATTATGTCCTTGCTTTCATACACAAAACTAAAATGTATACAGAATTAATTGTAGCAAAGGAAGCTGATGAAATAGAAAAGGGCCAAAATGAGGAAGAAAGAAATATACATGTAGAGCTCTGAAAGTTTCTGCTTGTCTTTTTTCCTTCAAATAACAAGGGTTACAGAAAAACAAAAACAACATTTTTAATGATGTTATAGAGATTATTTGAAGGCTCAGTCTGGGCAGGCACATATCTAAAGATTTTTGGAGGTAAAAGTAACTTTAGAGTGTAAAAAATTTAATTATTAATAAGTATATCTAATCTGGAAATTTTATATAATTTTGCTTATGTAAAATTATAAGTATATGAAAAATTATAAGTTTAGAGAAATTATAATTGGGCCATAAGTCCCATCTGGGTCGCCATTAAAATGTAAGAATATTTTTTATTACTAGGGCTAATTTTGGGGTTAATCTGACTGGAGGACTAATCTGGGGACTTTTGACTGTTTGGCTATCTGACTGTTATTAATTTAACATGGGCCATTTATAAAGTTCCACCACACTGCTCCACTCCCAAAATGATAAACAAAATATTAAGAAGCCTCTTAACTAAATAATCAAAGCAGAGTTTATTTATGAGATACTATTTAAAATTAGGAATACAGGGAAATAAAATGTACAACCTGACTGCTTTCCTGTTTTTCCTTTCACCTGCTGAGCCTGGAACCTTTTTAATACAATAAGGGCTTTAGCCACCTCTCGCCTCAGGGCACGCTACACTGCTCAGCTACTTTCTTCTAACTCCTCTTAATCTTCACTTTCTCCACCCTGTACCCTGTGCTGACCCTTCTGTGCTCTCCGCTGCTTCCTGGTCCAGTCTGTCTGTCTGCTCCGTCAGTCTGCCCTCTGCCGCCTTTGCCGCCCCTCTAATCTTGTCCGCCTCTCTTAATCTTGTCTGCCAGCCTTTCCTCCTTGCTCCTAGTCCTGCGTTATTGTTCCTCTGGTCACCCCCTAATCTAACTCCCACGTCTATATATACCTTTTCTTCTCTCCACTCAAATCTCGGGGCTTCTTGAGCCCCCACAGACCAAGCTAATCCACCAGCCAGGGCTGTGGCTGGGGGGAACCTCAAGCATCATGTGCCTCAGCACAGGCCAGAGCCGGGCCGATAGCTCTGCTCTGGTCGGAGGGAGCTGGGGGCTTTTTTTCCCCCAGCTGTCTGACCTGGCATCTTGTACAGCCCACGGGGCTTTTTGGCTGGGACACTGCAAATTTAAATGACTTGCCCCTGCCCATACGTCTGGAGTGTGCCCGAGGTAGGTTCACCTGATACCAGTATTGGCCACCAGTATGCTTTAGATGTAATAACACTAGTAATAATAATGGTACAATTCAGTATGTCATACTTGTAGTTGGCATCTTCCACAGTAGCTGGATGGTAGGTTTTTTTTATTTTATTTTAACCTTTAGCTTAAAGGCCCCAGAGACCATTGAGTTTGTCTTTTGGATTCTTGGAGAACGCCCAAAGCTGAGGGTTCCCTCTCATCTGTCAGAGGTTAAAGTAAAGGGATTGTAATGAAACAGAGGCCATTTTAATTTTAGATACATTTATAGTGTATCCTGTCAATTTCGTAATGGGAGTTGTGTGACATCCATGCTTTGAACAGTGTGTTAGCTGGAGATGGGTAATGGTGGTGCTGGTGGGGGGTGGATAATCATGGGTTGAGCCTTGCGAAGGGATCAGGAGTGATAGATGGGAAAATGAGATTGGAGCGGGGCTAGTAGACTAAGAGGGGTGGAGTATCACAAGGAAGATGCAGAATAAGTTTGGGTTTTTTTTGTTGTTTTGTTGTTGTTTTGTTTTTTGCAGGGCAATGAGGGTTAAGTGACTTGCCCAGGTTCACACAGCTAGTAAGTGTCAAGTGTCTGAGGCCAGATTTGAACTCAGGTCCTCCTGAATCCAGGGCCGGTGCTCTATCCACTGCGCCACCTGGCTGCCCCCCAAAATAAGTTTAAGAGGAGTGAGGCAAATGGAAGGCCATCTGAGAGAGGAATTTCATAATTCTAGGTCATGAGGACATAGAGACTGAGATGATGACCATGCTCTTGCCTGGGTTTAGCTGAGATAGAGCCAAGTTGAAGCTCATGGGAATTTAGGAGTCTGATGAATTAGTTAGCCAGGATGTTTGAGGAGACAGGAGCATGCCCTTCAAGTATGAGGGCAGCATGGTGTCGTGAGGGGGTAAAGAACCAGTCTTGGAGTCAGCAAGATCTCTATTCATGCCCTATTTTTCCAATTCATTTTTCAGGCGTCTGTCAAAGTGCTATGTCTAAAGCACAGAGATGACCATTCCTCTCTCCTACTCGATAAACTCCAATGACTCCCTGTCACCTCTAGGATCAAATACAAACTCCCGGCTTTGGCATTTAAAGTCCTGAGCCTTTCACACAACCTGGATCCAACTTACCTTTTCAGCCTTATATGTATGTGAATATGCATTTTTGGCCTGATAGAATGTGTATTTCTTGAGGGCAGAGACAGTTTCATTTTTGTATTTATATTTCCATCACCCAGCATAGTGCCTTATACATAGTAGGCAGTTAATAAGGATGTATTGATTGACATATCCTGGCACTGTGACCCAGAAAAAATAATTGAACCTCTTAGGGCCCCTGGAAATTCTGTAAAACTGTAAGTTATAGAACCATTGCTGATCATCATTGGTAAAGGGTGTTTCCTCACTGCGGAGGCCCTATTCCAGTGAAATTAGAGGCCCGTGAGCTTGTGATTACAACCACACACATATACACACAAGTTGAAGAGAGAGATTGTGAGTCAGATACTTAACTCCTTGGGAATGGAGAGACAGTGTTCTAGGGGCTAGTAAAGTTAAGATACATGAGAGCAGCCATGATCTGGATATGGTGATATTTAAGGATGTAGTGAATCTAAAAGGAAGTGAGGTTATTGAGATACAGTAACACGGGGAAGTAGTGGTTAGGCTTACTGTTCCTCCTGGTCAAGTGTGTTAGGGGGTGGTTCCTCTAGAGAGAAGGTGAGTCTAGTGTTAGAGAATGTGACCAGGGGTGTAAGAAGTATAAGGTTAAGTAAGAAGATGGGAGGGAGCTAACAGGTCTGCTACAAAGGGTAATTTGTGAACTATAAGAGGAGGACATACTAGAAGAGAGGAGGGTAAGAAAAAAGTATCTAATGCTCTGTCTATGATGCCAGTGATCCCAGATGTGTGTAAGAGTATATAGGACAGGGCAGCTAGGTGGTGCAGTGGATAGAGCACCTGCCCTGGATTCAGGAGGACCTGAGTTCAAATCCAGCCTCAGACACTTAACACTTACTAGCTATATGACCCTGGGCAAGTCACTTAACCCCAATTGCCCCACCAAAAAAAAGAAAGAAAGGAGTATATAGGACAACAGCTGTTACAATTCGGACAGACTTACAGCTTTTGCTATTAGGAATTAATTTGATGGAACTCAAATATTATTAAACATTTCCAGAAAAACCTCAATTTAGTGGGATTACGTTTATTTGTGTAAAGGTCCCATTTAAGAGGTAATTTTTAGAAAAGGTTATACTTTTGGTTTTAATTAGTCTATTTGTTGGATATATATATCTTTTATTCTAGAAAAAATGTATACATATATACACACATACCCCATTGTTAAAACGCAGTTTTCTAACTAAAATTTAATTTTTTGGATGTTTTAGCTTCTTTAAAAACCTGATATTTTAGTTAAGAGATAGCTCATTTTGATATAGTATTTTTAGAAGTGTTGTATAAAATAATTTTATTAAGTTTAAAAATATTATTGCAGTGTTATTCATTCTTCAGGAAGTACAAAAGGTGAGAAATTCTGTAGTGACTATCAGGCCATCAGCTGTGATGTACCTCTGCGTGTTTTTAGAAATTTTACCAGCTGTTTAAATCCAGAAATAACAAAGGGAAATTTTGTTCTCTGTTGATTATGTCCTGAGGCAAATGTTTTCTTTTTATGTTGTGTGAAGGGAAATTAGGGAATATTATTTTATCTTCAGTGAAATGGTCTGTGATCATTTGTATTCAGTCTGGCACAATTGAAATACTTATTTAGGTGAAATTCATTCAAAGGAAAACTTAGGTAATTGAATTATGTGCTAGTCTTCCTAGTACTATGTAGGCTCCTTGAGGGCAGGGACTATTTCATGTTTTGTTTTTCTTTCTCTGAGCACCCAGCACAGTGCCTGAAACATTGTAGCCACCTATTAAATGCTTGTTGAATGAAACTGAACAGCTTAAGGTGTAGATTTTCTGTTGGAGGATTGGTTAGTACCCCAACAAAATATTATAGGTGAATCTACTTTCGAGCCATTGTTATCGTCATCTAATTTAGCACCAAATCAAAAATG
This sequence comes from Dromiciops gliroides, assembly GCF_019393635.1. Lineage (NCBI taxonomy): Eukaryota > Metazoa > Chordata > Mammalia > Microbiotheria > Microbiotheriidae > Dromiciops > Dromiciops gliroides. Next base: position 55,138,734 of record NC_057866.1, read on the forward strand.
CTTTTATATACTTCTTAGATTTAGAATAAGGGAGCAAATAGCCTGTATTCCTATGACAGGAAAATATGTGACCTTGTCTTCAGTAGTGCTACCTAGCCTAGTCCTTGGGCCTTTTTTCAAGTCTCCTTTGATCTTTAAGTGTGTTTCTTCTCTTATTAGGAAAAAAAAAGATCATTGAGCATTTACTGCTGCAAGATTTTTTTTTTAATTTAAATTTTTTTTTAAATTTAATTTTTAACTTTAATTTTTTAATTTTTAACTTTAATTTTTTCTTTCAATGACAGTAACTAATTGTTCTGTATTGGGTAATTGGTAATTTTTTAATCATTTAATGTTAGCTTATTTTGGATGTTGTTTCAGAAGGGTTGTTGTAGCGTTTTACATCACCATTTTAGGATCTGTTTATGCTAACCATAAATGAATCTTTAAATGCTTATTGAGTAAGTGAAATAATATTGTACTTAGATGACCTGTAATGTTCCTTGTAAATTTTTTTTTTTTTTGGTGGGGCAGTGAGGGTTAAGTGACTTGCCCTGGGTCACAAAGCTAGTAAGTGCCAAATGTCTGAGGCTGGATTTGAACTCAGGTCCTCCTGAATCCAGGGCCAGTGCTCTATCCACTGCGCCACCTAGCTGCCCCAACCTTGTAAATTTTAAGACTGATTTTACATTGCACATGGCTTTTCGTTAGGTATTTAACTGTGGCATCAGCTTTGGCTTCATTGGTATTCAGAAGAAAAAAGAAAACCCACAACAAATCCTGTAATCAACTGATCATCATGCTGCTATTACTTTGATCATATAAAATTTAATAAATGTTTAAAAATAAAGTAACATACAAAAGAAGTTTATTTCCTTTGGAAAATGGAAAACTCGATGTTTTTATGTCAGTTGTACTAATGAAATTTATAAGCTTAATACTTTCAGATGGTAATTATGTTGTACTTTCTTCTTGGTGCTATAAATTAAATTTGAATTTTGGAGGCTTAATGCTATAGTTATGGCTTTTTTTCAATCCTTTTTCCAGTAGTTTTTTCTCTAGGGTCGTTAAGGTAAAATTTCTTGATATTACATTCATAGAATGCTAGTGATGAGAGATCGAACTTTAGAGGTTTTCAGATTCATTCAATCAATCAATCAATCAATCAATTTATTTATTCATTCATTCATTCATTTTGGTGGGGCAGTGAGGGTTAAGTGACTTGCCCTGGGTCACACAGCTAGTAAGTGTCAAGTGTCTGAAGTCGGATTTGAACTCAGGTCCTCCTGAATCCAGGGCTGGTGCTCTATCCACTGCACCACCTCGCTACCCCTCCCTTTATTTATAGAGGTGGAAATTGAGAGGGGAAGTTCATTGAAGTTCCCAAGTTCATGGAGATGTGATTTGGACCCAAACTCTCTGAGTCCAAATCCAGGGTTCTTGCTACTATTTTATGTTGCTACCATTGTGTAATTCCTTCAGTTTATAGATAAAGGATCTTAGGGCAGAGAGGGGAAGTTACTTGCTCAATTAATCATTTCCACCCCCATTCCCACTCCACCTCCAAAAGCATTTCTTAGCTGCCTTTGTGACATTTAGTATAAGAATAAAAATAAGATATGATTTATTTCCCAAATGGCATTGTATGCCATGTATGGTGTGACTGTAGTTATGGAAAAAACACTGGATTAGGAGGGGGGAAGTTTGGGTTTTATATCTATTCATGATATAATTCTGGGTAGCTAACTACTGTCTAATTTGCTGTACTTTAGTCTGAAAATTTTATCAGTTGAAGGCTTAGTGTTATGTAAAATTAGTTAACCTTTATTCTACCTTAATTTTTTACACTGGAAAAAATGGGTGGGTGGAGAATTGCAGTTGTTTAGAATATGATATTCAATTGGAGGGACAACCCCAGAGAATTGGTTCTTAAGTGCATAATTGGCTAGAGATGATCAATATCTTGGACTGATATTGTGTGTGGACAGTAATCTGGTACAGGGATTGTAAGGAAGGAGAGTGGACAGGATTCCCTTTGAGAAATTGCTCAGGTATTTTAATGACCTCAAGCTTTTACTTGAAACAGGCCTCTTTTTAGCATTAGTATTTTTCTTGATGGTGCACTATGACTTTGAATCATGGAATGTTACAGTCTCCAAGAATTAAAAGTTGAAGGTCATCAAAAAAGCAATAGAGAAGTGCATAGTTGGCATGAATAGGCTGAACTGTTTTACTAAATAAGAATTGTACTGGAGTTGTGTTTTTAAAAAATGCCATTAAAGAGCTGTATATATAGAAGAGAAAGGAGTACTCGTGCAGAGAGTGAGGGGTAACTGGTAATAAATGGGTTTCTTGCTCTGTTGATGTATACCTACTGTCAAAAGCTCCAGAGCATGGGTTCTTGACCTGTACTCTAAGAACCTTTTTTTAAAAAAAATTGATAACTGTACTTCAATATGATTGATTTCCTTTTATAATCCCATGTTTTTTAGTTTAGGCATTTAAGAACATTGTTTTGAGAAGGGGGGTCTGTCAGTTTCAGCCTAAGCTTTCTGTGACACAAAAACAGTTAAGGAGCTCTGTACTACTAGAGGAAATTCTCCAGTACATTAAGAGTAAACACTCCCCCATCCTGAGGGATTTACAGGAGGACAAGGACAAATCTAATAGAATGAGAAGCATGGATGAGTTGTGATCGTCATTGTCTGTATTAATGACATCACAGACCTATTGAAGTATCCTTAATGCAGTAATACAATTTGAAATTCTGACTAGTAAAGTATCTTAAAATAAGGGATTATTTGTGTTAAAATACATGGATGTTTAGAAAATGTAGGAAAAGTGTATAGGAATTGCCTTTAAAATGCAAATATATATTGCAAATCTATCTTAAGGAGATATTGTAAAGGCATATGATATGTGCATTTTAGGGGGGAGGAATAGTAAATTATCACTGCCTAGTGTAGACCAGTGTGCACAGCCCCACAAAAAAGAACTTGAAAAAGGAGAAAAGGAGAGAGGAGTAAAAAGCTTGGCCAAGCGTCAAGGGAAGAAGTCCAGAGGGGATCATATAGGACCATAAATTTAGTGTTGAAAGGGATGTTTTATTGATGATGAAACGGAGGCCCATAGATTTGAAGTCAACTCAATTGCATAAAGATTTTCAAGTGCTTACTTTGTCCAAAGCACTGTGACTTGCTGGAAGTAGCAGAGGGAAGTGATGTGAAGTGTGGAAATTAGAAATGCGGTCTTTTGAGTTCCAAATCTAGTGTTCCTTCTACTACATCATTTCTATCCATTCGCCCTAGTTCTTATCATTGTAGACAATTCAGAATAATGCTTTTCCCTATTCCAAATGTGCTTCTTCTTTTGTTCAACTACCATTTATTGAATTCTTCTTAAGTGGTACAGTTGTGGTCACTGTGAGAGGAGACAGAAAAACAGAATCATAGAATTTAGAGCTGGAAGGTTCCTTTTATAGATTATGTAACTCAACCCCTCATTTTACAGATAAAGAAATTTAGATCTAGAGAGTTGAGAGAGTCCCTTGATTTCTCGTTAGGTACTTTTCCCTCTATGCCAGCATTTTTGAGGATGAGCATCCCTTTTTTTAATATAAACAATTTCATGGGCCCTCATGTAATAATATTTGTACAATGAATGTCTGTTGATTGACAAAGTGCATGATGACAAAAGTTACTATGACTTCAGTAATATTTTAAAATTTATTTGCATTTTAATCACTATAGCATTTATATAGATCTTATTCATTTCCCATGACCCCTTAGGTAACATCAGAGATGGTGATACTCCTGATGTAGCCATCACCCCCATAATTGCACCATCTCCATATTTGTGAACTCTTAAGTTCCCTTTTCTGATTACAAACTATCATTCTGCTTCTCTCTTTGCTTTGCAACCCCAAGCCCTCTGTAACCTCTTCACTTCACTCTTTGTCCTCGCTGTAACTTTAAATTTCTCAGAAGGTAGACTTTAGCTGAGATGTGAAGTAAACAAAGGAAGCTAGGAAGTAGAGATGAAGAGGAAGAGAGTTCTAGGCATGGAGTCAGCCAAAGCATTTGGAGGCTGCAGATGTGGTGGTGGTGGTGGTGGTGGTGGTGGTGGTGGTGGTGTTTGAGGAACAGCAAGACCAGTGTCACTAGATAGCAGAGTGGAAGGAGACAGTGGAAGGTGTATAAAGATTGAAACAGTCAGAAGGGACCAGGGTTTTTTTTTGTTTTTTGTGGGGCAATGAGGGTTAAGTGACTTGCCCAGAGTCACACAGCTAGTAAGTGTCAAGTGTCTGTACTTAATTCTTTTTTAACCAGTTCCAACCAGAATTGCTTGTGCTTTATCCAGAGGGCTGGGGATCTACTGAAGCTTCACCAAGGGAGTAAAATGGTTAGACTTGCATTTTTGGAATATCATTTTGACAGCTTTGTGGAAATTGGATTGAAGAGGGGAGATGAATTAAGAGTCAATTAGTCAATTGCAATAGTCCAGAGGAGAGGTGATGAGGTTCTGGATTCAAGTTAAGGTGTAGGTAAAGTGAAGGAAATGTATACAAGAGGTATTGAGGAGGTAGAATTAACAAGACATGGGGAGGGAGGGAGGGAAGGAAGGAGGGAGAGAGAGAGAGAGAGAGAGAGAGAGAGAGAGAGAGAGAGACAGATAGACAGACAGACAGACAGACAAAGATTATTATTGCATTGAAAACTTAGATACCCAGAAAGAACAGCAATACCCTCAATAGAAATAAGGAATTTAAGAGAAGAGGGCCTATAAAATACCTTCCATTTCTAAATCTAAGATCCTAAATTCTCTAAAATGGAGATTATATCTGCACTGCTTCTTGTTACAGGATCACTATGAAGAGCAGGTTAGAAAATGTATATGGAAGCACTTTGAGAGCAGTTGTTCATTCTTCATTAGCAAAGGGGACACTGATAATATGGAGTGATGTCTTGGCTTGCCTGTGAATTCGATTTAAGTGAGGCAGAGTTGCACAAAGTTGTCACCCTCACTCTCTCTTCCAGAGTCATCAAGGTCCAGTGGCCAGACCAAAGTTGGCGACTGGCTCTGGCCTGAGATGTAGTGGATGACCTTGGAGTATCTGATGTCTGACCAAGCTCTAAGTGTTCCACAGTGCTTGCTCCAGCCACCTTCATGACCTTTGGAACAATTTGTTCTCATCTGCTTATTTTGCCGGGGAATTTGAGAACATTAAAGTCTTATGCAATGTGATGGAGACAGGGTGCTAAATTGTATGTGCCAAGTGGCATGCTTAGAATCAGGAAAACTGTAATGAACTCTCAGACACTTATTGGCTATGTGACCATGGAAAAGTCACTTAACATCTCTCAGCTTCAGTTTTCTCATCTGGAAAAGAGGAATAATGAGTGATAGCATTTACTTCATAGGGTTGTGGTGAGAATCAACTGAGGTAATATGTGTAAAATTATTTTCAAACCTTAAAGTGACATTTAAATGTTTGTTATTATTAATTAGTAATAATAAGGTAGCATCATTTCTTTTACCAGTCACTTAAAATCATTGTGTTTTTGTTTGTTTGTTTTTTTAATTCTAGTCAATTTGTGTATTTCTTATATGTGGTTTATTTAGGATCACTGCCATAGGTTTTTTCCCTCTAGTGGTAAAATAGGGGCATTTCATCTTTTGGCTGATAATTGATAGTTGTTCACTGACTTGGTTGGTATGGGGTGTGTGCTGTTAGATTGGTTCATTTACTGGGTTTGTGTAATATTTGCTTTCCCACTTAATTACTGTTACCATTTCTTGTAGTGAGAAAATCTGAGAAAAAATATGTAGTTTTACTTAAGCCTGACAGAAAGAGAAGATAAGAGAAGTGTTGGCTTCTTTTTAGCAAATCATCTTGGGCATCTAGGTGGCACAGTGGATAGAGCACTGGCCCAGAAAGTTGGGAGGACCAGAGTTCAAATTTCATCTCAGATACTTACTAGCTGTGTGATCCTGGGCAAGTCACTTAACCCCAATTGCCTTAAACATCTCGGGCCATCTCCACTTACTTGTCTTGATATATATCTTGCCAATGAACCCAGATTCCTCTGGAAGAGAGAGAGAGAAGTTGGTGACCTTGCATAACCTTCCCTCTAGTTTACTGAAAGTCATGACATCACCTCCTGATGTCATGGTCCTCTTCAAGAATGAAGGACCACCACCACCTCCACCACCAGCAGTCGCAGCCGCAGCCGCAGCAGTAAATCATCGTAGCTAAAATCATAGAAACAGCTATTACTTGAAGGATTTTACCTTCTGTATTATAAAATAATTTTCTGCCTCGAATTCACAGGACATTCTTTTTATCTCCTTATTTCTTGATACTTTTAACCCCTGAAATTATTAATAGTATGTTCTCTGCCCCCCCCCCCCCCCCATTGCTAGTTAGGGTTTGCTGATCTGGTTTTCTTTTGTATTACTTTGCATTCTCATTTGGAGGAATTCAAGGTCTGACCTATCAAATACATAACTACTTTTCATAGATGTCTAACTATAGGCAACTGTGTATCCCATATGCAGTTATTTAAACCAGTGTAGTTTTTCAGTAATAACTTTAATATGTTTTAACCATGGTAACTTAATTTGACTGAATGACCATTTTGTTGTTCATTTGTTCAATCTGTCCAACTCTTTGTGACTATAGACCATAGCACACTAGGCCCTTCTATCCTCCACTACCTCCCAAAGTCTGCCCAAGCTTATGTTCATTGCTTCTATGATAGTATCCATTTCATCCTCTGCCACCCCCTTCTCTTTTTGCCTTCAATCTTTCCCAACATCAGGGTCTTTTTCAATGAGTCCTGTCTTCCCATTATGTGGTCAATGTATTTAAGCTTCAGCTTCAATATTTATCTTTCCAATGAGTATTCTAAATTAATTTCTTTAAGTATTGACTGATTTGATCTCCTTGAGAGTCCAAGAGAAGTCTTCTCCAATGCCACAATTCAAAAGCATCAATTTTGCAATGCTCAGCTTTCCTTATACTCCAACTCTCACAGCTATACATTATTACTGGAAAAAAATAGCTTTGACTAATATGGAACTTTATTGGCAATGCAATATCTCTTCTTTTTAGTAGCTGTCCAGATTTGCCATAGCTTTCCTTCCAAGGAACAAATATCTTTTAATTTCATGATTGCAGTCACCATCTGTAGTGAGTGATCTTTGAGCCCAAGAATATGAAATCTGACACTGCTCCTATTTCTTCTCCCTCTATATGCCAGGAAGTGATGCCACAAACTTAGTTTTTTTAATATTAAGCTTCAAGCCAGGTTTTACACTCTCCTCTTTCACTCTCATCAAGAGGCATCTTAATTCTTCTTCACTTTCCGTTATTAGAGTGGTATTGTCTATATATCTTCTGGCTTAATTATGGATTTTGTTTCTACCAGCCTGGCATTCTGCATGATGTACTCTGCATCTAAGTTAAATAAAGTTAAAACATATAGCCTTTTTTGTACTCCTTCTCCAATCAGTTGTTCCATGTTTGATTATAACTTTTGTTTCTTGACCTGAATACAGGTTCCTCAGGAGACAATTAAGATGCTCTGGCGATCCCATTTCTTTGAGGACATGCCGCATTTTGTTGTGATCCATACAGTCAAAGACTTTAGTGTAGTGAATGAAGCAGAAATATGTTTTTTGGAACTCCCTTGTTTTCTTCACATTCCCTTGAATGTTGGCAATTTGGTTTCCAATTCCTCTGCCTCTTCAAAAACTAGCCTGTACTTCTGGTAATTCTCTGCTCACGTTCCTGAAGTCTTGCTTGCCGACTATTACACATAACCTTGCTGGTGTGTGAAATGAGAGCAATTGTTTGGTGATTTGAACATGCTTTGGCATTGCCCTTCTTTAGGATTGGGATGTAAACTGATCTTTTCCAATCCAGTAGCCACTTTGTGTGTTCCAAATTTGCTGGCATGTTGAGTACAGCACTTTAACAGCATCATCGTTTTTGGTTATTTTAAATAAAAGACAGCAATTTTTTGGGTGGTGTAATGGAATACCTTTTTTTTTTGGTTTGGGGTTTTTTAACATCATAAAAGTATTTTATTATTTTCTAGTTACATGTAGAGATAGTTTTCAATATTTGTTTTTATAAGATTTATAGTTACAAAATTTTCTCCCTCCCTCCCTTCCTTCCCCCATCCCCAAGCCAGCAAGCAATCTGATATAGGTTATATATGTACAATCACATTAAACATATATTTCTGCATTAGTCATATTGTGAAAGAAGAATCAGAACAAAAGAAAAAAAAACTCAAAAGAGAAAAAAAAATAGAAACAGTATAATTCAATCTGCATCCAAATTCCACAGTTCATTTCTCTGGATGTGGAGAGCATTTTCCATCATGAGTCCTTTGGAATTATTTTGGATCATTTTGCTGAGAAGAGTTAAGTCTATGACAGTTGATCATCACAAAATGTTGTTACTACTGTGTACAATATTCTCCTGATTCTGATCATTTCACTCGGTATCAGTTCATGTAAGTCTTTCCAGGTTTTTCTGAAATCAGCCTGCTTATCGTTTCTTACAGCACAATAATATTCCATTACATTTATATAGCACAACTTGTTTAGCCATTCCCCAATTGATGGGCATCCCTGCAATTCCCATTTTATTGTTTTCTGTTTCTTTGCATTGCTCATTTAAAAAAACCTTATCTCTCCTTTCTATTCTCTGGAATTCTACATTCAGTTGAGTGTATCTTTCCCTTTCTCTTTTTCCTTTGGCTTTCCTCATAAGAGAAAAGCCTCATGAGATAGCCATTTTGGTTTTGTGCTTTTCTTTTTCTTTGGGATTTTTTGTTGCTTTGTCCTGTCCAGTACTGTGTTGTTGGGTTTTTTTTTTTTTGGTGAGGCAATTGGGGTTAAGTGACTTGCCCAGGGTCACACAGCCAGTAAGTGTTAAGTGTCTGAGGTCAGATTTGAACTCAGGTATTCCTGACTCCAGGGCCGGTGCTCTATCCACTGCGCCACCTAGCTGCCCCCTGTCCAGTACTGTGAACCTCTGTCCGTAGTACTCAGGCACTCTTTTTTACCAGATCTAATCCCTTAAATCTATTCATTACTTTCACTTCATATTCATAAAGGATGTTATTTAGGTCATACCCATATGGTCTGATGGTATTCTCCACTTTCTTCAATTTAAGTCTGAATTTTGCAATAAGAAGCTTATGATCTGACCCACAGTTAGCTCTAGGTCTTGTTTTAACTGTCTATATAGATCTTCTCCACTTTGGGCAGCAAAGGATATAATCAATCTGATTTTGATATTGTGCATCTGTAGAGTTGCCTTTTGAGTTGTTGAAAAAGGGTGTTTGCTATGACCAGCAAATTATTTAGATTAAACTCTGTTCTGCTTAATTTTGTACTCCAAGGCCAAACTTGCCTGTTTTTTAAAGTTATCTTTTGATTTCCTACTTTTAGCATTCCAATCCCCAATGATGAATGTGACCTTTCTTTTGGTGCTATTTTTAGAAGATCTTGTAGGTCTTCATAGAACTGAGCAACTTTGGCCTCAGCATCAGTGGTTGGAGCATAGACTTGTGATGTCAAATGGTTTGCCTTGGATTTGAACAGATATAATTTTGCCATTTTCAAGATATTACAGTATTTTTTCCCTCACCTTTTTATTTATTATGAAGGCTACTCCATTTCTTCCAAAGCATTCTTGCTCACAGTAGTCTATGTAATGATCACCTGAATTCATCCATTCCTGTCTATTTATGTTCGCTGATACCCAAAATGTCAATGGGTAAACTTTCCATCTCCTCTTTGCCCACATCTAGCTTACCTTGACTCACAGGTCTTACATTCCTGGTTCCTTTACAATATCGAGCTTCAGACTTTTCTTTTGTCACCAGACACACCCATAGCTGAGCATACTTTTGGCTTTGGTCTAACAGCTTTATTCTTTCTGGAGCTACTTGTAGTTGTCCTCTACTCTTCCCCCATAATGTGTTAAACACCTTCTGACCTGGGAGGCTCATCTTCTGGTGTCACATCTTTTATTATTTTAATATTGTTGATTGGCTGTTTTTTTTTTATTTTTGGCAGGGCAATGAGGGTTAAGTGACTTGCCCAGGGTCACATAGTAAGTGTCAAGTGTCTGAGGCCAGATTTGAACTCAGGTCCTCTTGAATTCAGGGCTGGTGCTTTATCTACTGCACCACCTAGCTGCCCCCATCCATTGGCTTTTCTTGGCAAAGATACTGGAGTGATTTGCCAAATGCTTCTCTAGTGGATAACTTTGTCAGAACTCTCCACTATGACCTGTCTGACTTGGGTAACCCTGCATGGCATTGCTCATAGTTTCATTGAGGTACGTAAACCTCTTCTCCACAACAAGGCAGTGATCCATGAGGGGGTGACCATTTATATTAATTATAATATTGTTGCTCCTTTTACCTAACATCCTCTTTTCTTCCTAACCAATATACTCTCTATTGCATCTAAATCTTTGGGGGGGGGGGGACACAGGGCAATGAGGGTTAAGTGACTTGCACAAGGTCACACAGCCTAACATCTTCTTTTTATAGGATCAATAAATATGTCAGGGCATTCCTATAATCATCACATCTGTTTATGGCCTCCTTCTCACTTCATCCCTTTGTCTGTGATTATTCAGTCCACTACGAAGCTATACCTTCCCTGATTGCCCTTCCCACTCCCCCATCCCTGACGTTTGCCTCAAAATCTCCTCCCTGAGTCCACACTCTTCCACTTCCTCAGGTGCCAGTTTCCTTGAAGAGTTTCAACTTCCCCCTTCCAATGTAGGACCAGTAGACTTTTCAAGTACCAACTTCCCCAGGCCACACTCAGTGTAAGGTTCCCATCTCCCTTTGTATACTATCTTTCTTCACCCATTAGAGCATTCATCATAGAGCATTCAGTGGACCTTCATGCTACCACCAAAGTAAGGCCTCCTTCCTTTCATTCCTGTTTCAGTTCTTCCTCCCTCCTCTTCCCAGTTCCCTGTAGGCTTTTCTCTGTTTGAGACAAGAGAGATCAACTCTCTCATTGCAAACCCTCGATTTGATGTTGGCACATCATACACTTCTCTCTATCCCGTTTCCCTCTCTACCCGCCTTCACATACCCCACCGTATTGTAATGTAGTCTCACACACACACGTACAAACCCCCAAACAACTCCCCAAACATTGATTCACCTTTAAGCAGGGCCTCTTTTCATAATGTCTCCTGTCCAACTCGTCACTGTTACCCCTACCAGATTTTTACCTTTACCTCTGTCTCCTTGTGTACTTTTAGAAAGAAGTCTCTTACTGGTCTTTCTCTTTTTGCTCTGTTGCTGTCTTTGCCTTTTGCAATTATTCATTCCTCCTATATTTCTATTGTTTGTAGTGTTGAAGAAGGAAAAAATTTCTTCAGTTGTGGTTTTCTTTCTAAAAAATGTTTCAAATGCTTCTTTCTTATTGAACATCCATCTTTTTCATGAATCATTTAGCTCAGATTTGCAGAGTAGGTTACCCTGGACTGCATCCTGAGCTCAATTGCTCTTTAGAACACATTATTCCATTCCCTTATATGTTTTCTAGTGGGTTCAGAGTAATAGTCTTACATTATTTGAATTTCTTTTCCTTTCTGTTTGAAGGTCTTTCTCCTGACTGCTTGCAGAACTTGTTTCTGAATTGAATTGTTAAGTTTAAATACTGTATGTCTTGGAGTTTGCCTCCTTGAGGTTTTTTTTGGAGGTGATCTGTGAATTCTTTCAATTAGTATTTCATTTTCTATATTCAGAAGTTCTGGACAGTTATATTATTTCCTGTATTATAGAATTAACATTATTTTTCTTTTGGGAGATCCATAATCCTTAGGCTGTCTCTGCTTATCCTGTCTTTGAGATCAATATGTTTGTTTGTTTTGTTTTGTTTTGTTTTTTTTGCAAGGGGCAGTGGGGGTTAAGTGACTTGCCCAGGTTCACACAGCTAGTTAAGTGTCAAGTGTCTGAGGCCAGATTTGAACTCAGGTCCTCCTGACTCCAGGGCCAGTGCTCTAGCCACTGCGCCACCTAGCTGCCCCTGAGATCAATATGTTTTTTATGCATAGTAAGCATATTTTATTTTGATGTTATTGGTTTTTGCTTCACTTCTGTGTATTTGCATTTTCAATTTATTGTTCTTTTGTTTCTTTGGTGAGGCTTGCCATTACATATTTTGTTGTTCTGTTCTGTTCATTATTTTTGCTATAGAGGCCATAAATTCTGCTCTCATAATTCTAATTTCTCTTTTGAACCAACCAAGGAACAAAATGTTCTCTTCATATTCTATAAGGACCTTTGTGTTATCAAGTGGTGGATCATTTTCCTTTGTTTTGCAGTTTGTATTAATAAATGCCTGAACTTTTTTTTACTAGATCTCAAGGACATATTTCCTCTTGTTATTATTTTTCTTGTTGATTTATCTTCCTGTGTTTTAGGTCTGTTGAGTTTCCTTCTTCTAGAAATCTTTGGTCATTTCAACCTTTCCTCCGCATATTTTCCTGTATCACTCATTTTCTGATTTCCTCCCCTCTGGTTCTGGTTTCCTCAGGAGCTGGATCTCAAAGTGTCTCAGCCTTTTCCCAAAATAGGCAATTGATAACCTTGTTCTCTTCCCCAAGTGACTTTTGGGTAGTCAGAACTGGTCCCAGCTGGATGCTGGGCTCTTTCCCTCAGCCTTAGTGGAGTGTTGCACTCCCCTGTCCCCCAATATTCCTACTTGTACAATATCCTGTCCTGGTGTCCGGTTCTGCTCCCTCTGTTCCTTAGTTCTTTGTCCTGGCACTGTAGCATTTCTGCTACAGGGTTGTGGCCCCTGGCAGAGGGGTCTGAAGGTCTGAAGGCACCCTGACTGTTTGTTGAGGCCAAGACAAATTTCTGTAGCCTGAAACTAGGGTCTCCAAAGTATTGGAAAGAAGGAGGGGGAACTGGGTTGCGAGAGTGGATTTTGTAGTATGTCTGTGGTATGTCTTTGGGTCTGCTACTGCAGCCTTGATTCTGGTAACATGGGAATTAGGGGAGGTGCACTGAGTTAGCTCAGGATTGGTGAGCAACAGTTCATAGGTTTTTGGATGTTATGGTTTTTTTAAAACCTTTTTTTTGGATTCTGATTGTCCTAGACTATGGAAACAGCCAAAGTTGCTTTATCTTTTGTGCATAATTTCTGTTTTGGAAAGATTTGAGAGGTTGTGGGGATCAGAGAAAATGTCTAATCCTCCATATTGTTGCTCGTGTGACCCAGAAGTTCTTTTTTTTTTTTTTTTTAAAGTGAGGCAATTGGGGTTAAGTGACTTTCCCAGGGTCACACAGCTAGTGTTAAGTGTCTGAGGCCGGATTTGAATCCAGGTACTCCTGACTCCAGAGCCGGTGCTCTATCCGCTGTGCCACCTAGCTGCCCCACCCGAAGTTCTTTATGAAGGATTTAAAAAACTAAACAGAAAATTTTATATTTGCTTCTAGAAATAGTAGGGAGGCAGTGGGCATGATTGAGTAGGAGAGTGATATGGTCCAAGGTGTAAAATCCTTCAGAGGCTCCCTATAATTTCTAGATATTTGGTATTTAAGGTCATTCACAGTGTTTCTTCTACCTATCCATTTTTCTAGCTCTTCTCTATTATATATCCTACTTTCTAGCCAAATTGAACTCCCAGCTATGGGATAGTGGCTTGAGGAGAGGGTAAGGTCAAGTAAAAGTTTTTAAGATTGGGAGATATTTGAAGATGTAGGAAAGGAACAGGGAAGAAGCTTGTTCAGGGAAGATTGAGACTGAGATGGCTTTAGAGGCAAGCTCTCCAAAACTAAAGGAAGAGATACTACTAAGGGCAAATATTAGAGCCTTGGTGAAAAGGACCGCCTCTTCATCAGATCCTAGAGGAAAGGACAAGAGTTTGAAGATGATGTCAAAGGAGTTTTCAGTGTAGACCAGGAGAGAAGAGGAAACTGATAGCAAAAAGCCTCTTTGGAGGACAAGACTTCTGCTTAGACCGAAGCAGATATAATGGTATGCAAGGCAGTGAGTTGAAGCAGAGACTAGATCAACCAATCAAGCATTTATTAAGCCTACTATGAGTCAAGCACTGCTAGGCCCTGGGTACACAAATACAAAGACTGAAACACGCTACTCTGAAGGAGCTTATACTCTTGGGGGTTAGAGAGAGAAAACTTGTACAGATATAGGGTGTCTTTAAAAAATTAACACAATTTTAATCTATTAAACCTGTTAAAGATGAAAACTTTACTAAGACTTTTTGGGACACCCTGCATAAATATATACAGATATATAAATATATAAATGTAATATGGATAGAGTAGGCATACCAGTAGGGGGAATCAGGAAAGGCTTTACATATACAGTAGCAGAGCATTGCTAGAGCCTCATCTTTGAAGTAGAAGTGAGGAAGGAATGCCTTCCAGGTATGAGGGATGATGAGGACAAGGTATGGAGATGAAAGATGGAGTGCTATGTGGGGAAAAGAGAGGAGGACATTTTGCATGGATCATAGAGTAAATGATAAAGGTAATCCAGGATTGGGGTTTGGCAAGTGGCACTAAGACAAGGGGACAAGGGATTTACATATAAAGGAGTGTATAGTTGAACTGGTCATGCCATTAAGATAGAGAAGAGAGGCAAATGTAGGCCGTGCAGGGGTGTTAATATACAGGCATTGCATCAATGAATTATATAAATATAAAATATGTGCAGCATAAATATAAAAGTAGTAACCATAAATATATGCAAAGTAGTTAAATACAGGTTAGTTAGAGAGGAAAGGCACTCACACAGTTGGACCACCCTTCAGAAAAGGCTTCATGTAGAAGAAGGTGGTGCCTGAGTTGTATTTTTGGGCTGAAAGATTGAAGTGACCTCCTCAGAGCCACATGCAGGGAAGTAGGAAGACAGGCGTGACTGGAACAAAAGCTATAATCATGGGGCCTGTTGGCAGTAGGGGGCTTGAGAGTTTTAAAAGTAGCAGGCAAGATCAATGGAGCTCAGTTTAGCAATTGTGGAGTGTTAACTCATTTGTCTATAGGACTTTAGTGATACAGTCTTTTGTGACAGTAGCCTCTAATATCGTTGATGACTAATTAGAAAATAAAAAGAAATAGATGTCAGTGGTAAGAGTTAGGAGGAGTGGCATGTTTTCCATAGTTTTCCTGGTTGTAATACTGTTGCGTTTGAGGTGTAGACAACACACACACACACACACACACACACACACACACACACACAATTGTTGTGAACACTAAAACTCATTACTCATGATATATAATTTCATAGCTGAAGATATTTAATGAGGCAGTCCACTATAGTATATGAAGTTCTTCATATTCGACAAGCATTTACTGACTTCCTTTGTGTAAGACCTGTAGCTAGCTACTGAGGAAATTTTTTTGATTCATTAAAGATTTATTAAACTCCTACTATGTGTAAGTCATTGTGCTACATGAGGGGAACAAGGAATATCCTATTTTGCATGTGATTCTAACCCACCTATAGGCATTTTAAAGCACTTAACCATGTGCCAGACACTGTACAAAAAAGATAATCCCTTCCCTAAAAGAGTTTACATTCTAATGGGAGAAGGTAACACAGAACTGAAAGGGGGCTAGGGTAGGTACCTGAATGGAGTGTCTGGAGGCCAAGTCTAGAGAATGAAGTATGGCTGATCTGGGTCCTTTCTCAAAATGGAGGTTCCAGGAGGAACTTACTAATTGGAGAATGTAGCTAAGGCCCTTGGTTTTAGGAGAGTAGATTTCAGAGCGTTTAGGGGGAGTTTATGTAGAATTCCTTGGAATGAAATTATTCATTAAAAGCCAGTCCAGGAAATTATTATTCTGTTCATCAAAAGAAAGGATAGTTTTTCTTTATGAGGTAATAGAAAATCATAGTGTCTTCTGAAGACCTCTGAAATCTACTTTGGATAACAGATAGGTTGGGTTTCTTTTAAACCTGTAAGCATATAAACCATAAATTTTTACTAGGTTATAAAAATCTTAACAGTCCTTATCTGGTGCAAAGTTGCATTTAATCATCCAATAAACATTTATTAAGCACTGTGCTTAAAGACAGGCCAGTGTGACTTGATGTCCCTGGAAGAAATCAGTAGTAATGCTATGGACCAGCTATCAATTCAATTGTTACTTAAATTCTTAGTTTCTATCAATCTTGTTTCTTTTAATTCGGTTATTAATTTTGTCTCCCAGATGAAGGAACATGTATTGCCGAACTTTTGCAGTTCTATATAATAGCTGTTTTCTTATTCTAGTGGACAAATCACAGTTTCCTTGGTCTTCTCTGCAATTTTAAAGTAAATTACTTTGCAGTTTATCTCCAAGGTCCTTTCCTAAATATAATCATGAAAAAAATGTTCACAATCCCCAAATAAACCTTTGGAAAAATATGAGATTATACTGGAAAATGGGAGAGCCCTTGGACTCCTACAGCAATTTTTAAACAAAAATTCATTTCCATAGAAATGAACAGACTTCTTTCATTATTTTGCTAAATGGACGAAATATGAAAGCCTTTTGTAAAATGATTTCCTACACTTTGTTTTAGTGAATGAATAGTTTTTATTTTCCTCATCCTCTAAAGTTGCCTTCTATTGGCCTCATTACAGATGCTTATTTGGTAAAGTTCTAATTGAGTAGTAAATTGTCTGAACTTTGTAGTACCTGTCTTCTCAAAGAAAAAAATGGAAACAAAATGTTTTAAATTCTTTTTTGCTAAAAATGTTTTATCCATATTAATAGGAATATTATATATTGGTAGGAATCCTTTATGGGCAGCTAAGTGGCACAGTGGATAAAGTGCCCAGTCTGCAGTCAGGAAGACTCATCTTCCTGAGTTTAAATCTGGCCTTAGATACTTACTAGTTATGTGACTCTGGGCAAGTCACTTTACCCTGTTTGCCTCAGTTTTCTCATCTGTAAAATGGGTTGGAGAAGGAAATGGTAAACTACTCCAGTATCTTTGCCAAGAAAACCCCAAATGTGGTCATGAAGAGTTGGGCATGACTGAAAAAATGACTGAACAGAACAAGTTTACACAAAACAGGGTGCTATAACCCATAGTTTGGATGAAAAAAATAGGGATTAAAAATGACACTGAGTTTGAAGTATGATGGTCTGAACTAAATTTAATAGGGATGAATATAAAGTTCTTCTCAGGGATTAAACACACACACATCATGCAACAAGGAAGACATAGCCTAGTTGAATTAATTTCAACAACTGTTTATTAACATCAGTTCACATGAAAAACACGTGGGAGTTTTAGTTGATTGAAAGCTTGTTGTAAACCAAAAGTGTGATATAGCTGCTAAGAATACTACTGGGTTATTAGGTTGCATTAATAGAGTGGTATCCAGAACAAGGGACTTTCCCTGTTCCTACTCCTCTGCCTTGGGCTCAGTTGTGGTGCCTGAATTTTAAAAGGTCCTTGTACAAACTAGGGTGGGTTTGTGGAAGGCGTCCCACATGGTGAAGGGGCTGGTGGTCATGACGAGCATTTTCAAAGAAAGTATTTGAAAGTAATGTATTTTTTTTAATGGTAGTATGCATTTTCTGTGGCTCCTGTGAACAAAATTAGAATTAATGGGCAGAAGTTGTAGGAAAGGCAGACTTCAAAATAAGGAAGAATTTTCTGACAATTACAAGAGGTTTCCTTTTTTTATTTTGACATTGTACAGTTGTTTTTAAATTTAACTTAATTTTATTCTCAGTTCTATGTTCTGTCTTTCCCTCTTCCCCTTCCCTAACCCATTGAAAAGGCAAGAAAAATAAAACCCAGTATAAATCTGCATAGTCAGACAAAACAAATTCCTGGATTTGCCATATCTGGAAAAAATAGGTTTCATTTTGCACTCTGAATCCATCAGTTCTCTGTCTGGAGGTGCATAGCATATTTCATCATGAGTCCGTTGGGATTTTCATCATGAGTCTTTTGGAATCAGGTTTACTTTTAAGGTAGTAAGTTCCCTGTCACTGGAAGTGTTTAGGCAGGGAATGTGTGGCCCCCATTAGTGATACTGAATAGAGGATCTGTGGTTTGGGTAAGAGTTTAAACTAGTTGCTTTTCCAAGGTCCCTACGAATCTGAGATTTTATGAATGTAATAATACTTGAAAGGTGTTGCTACTGATTGGTACCATCCTTTGATATGAATGGGGCTAATGAGACTTCTGTGTATTTATATAACTGGTTACTTTTCTGACCTCTAAATTACACTAGAAGCCAAATGGGTTGTTTTTAGGTTTTAATGTCAGCCTGCTATTTGGGTTGTAGTCTCAAAAATGTGGCAGGTGGCCAGCAAATGCATAATTAAATTCCTTGTATTATTCAGTAAATTTCTTGGCAGTATTAAATGTCAGCATTAAGTTTGCCAGATGTGTAAAACATTTAAAAAAGACAGCTACTCTGAGAAGAGTTTATCATACATTTTTGGTTAACTTCTGTGATTTGGGTCTAATGCCAAGAAAGAATTTCTGTGTTTTCTGATTTTTTAAAATGATGAATTGTTTATATAATGTAGTTCTAGAAAATCTGGACGTCCTATGAAGACCTAATACTTCTATAGTTTAGCTATTTATCTCCTAAATAGTCAATGTTCAGTTGGAATTTATTAAAAACCTATTTGTGAAAAACTGTTTGGCAAGGAATACAGATTATATGTGTGTGTGTATTTTTTTTTAAATTTGGGGCAGGGCAGTGAGGGTTAAGTGACTTGCCCAGGGTCACACAGCTAGTAAATGTCAAGTGTCTGAGGCTAGATTTGAATTCAGGTCCTCCTGAATCCAGGGCCGATGCTTTATCCACTGCGCCACCTAGCTGCCCCCCTGAGATGAAATATTTTTTATGTAGTCACTGCTTTCAAGAAACTTGTTTAGTGTACACAGATAGTGGTAATACAGTTTACATTATATTAAGAGCATAGGAGATTTCAAACAGATTGGTATATTTGTGGACAGAAGATCACTTTTAGCTGAAGATATCAATAAAGACTTCATGGAGGTCTTAAAGGAAAAAAAAAAGATTTCAACAGATGTTTGGGAGACCATTACAGGTTTTTGCAAAAGCTTGGGGAAAGGATTGAGCAAGATGAGATCAGGGAGTGATGAGTAGCCCAGTCTGGCTGGAAATATTGTGAGATATGGGCAAAAGGCTAAGTTGGAGTCTGATTGGAGACCTTGAATGTCAAGCTAAGGAATCTGTCCTTGATTCAGTGGACAGCAAGGAACTGTTGGGAGTTTTTGAGCAGAGGATGATCAGACAAGCACATCAGGATGATTATTCTAAAAGTAGCATGAGATAATCATTGTTTCTTAATTTCCCCATGTATGTCAGTGACTTTGTTCCTTTTGTCTCATAGCTTAGAGGAAAGGCAGGATAGAGAAATGTCAGTATGTTGGACTTAGGGTCTGAAAAGCCAGGTTTGAATCCAGCTTTTCTTATGCCTGTCATTCAGCCTCTCTCTGCTGAAGGGAAACTTCTTTCCCCTGTATTCTCATTCCTATTCACTTCAGCTCCTGCTTCATAGTCCACAACTACCTCAACTCTCCTATCACATCATGTTGTCTGGAATTCCCACTCAACTGTTAACAAACTCCCCCTCATCAGACATTTCTTCACTGTATGTTTTCCCCAAACCTGATTCTCACTGGAAGACACTGTAACCTTGACTATTTTCTCCCTAATTAGATGTCCCTCCTTTAATGCCTCTATATACACTGGACCAAAAGAAGAAATGGGCATACTTTTTGCACCTCAGTAATTCTAGATTATTCCCTTGCTAAAATTATTCAGCAGACTATTGTCCTTTGAGTTTTACCACTTGTATCTATATTAGCAGGACAGACCCTTACTTCAATTACTTACTGGCCTCCAAATCCTTGTTTCTCCTTTTCTTTTCTTTCCTTTTTTTTTTTTTTTTTTTTTTTTTTGCAGGGAAATGAGGGTTAAGTGACTTGCCCAGGGTCACGCAGCTAGTAAGTGTCTGATGTCTGAGGCTGGATTTGAATTTAGGTCCTCCTGAATCCAGGGCTGGTGCTTTATCCACCGTGCCACCTAGCTGCCCCTGTTTCTCCTTTTCTAAAGGAAATTTCTTGTCTGTCTCATAGTTTTCTCCACCTGAATATTTACATTACTACTTTAGAATTTCAACCTACAGCTTGATATACCTTCAAACACTTGACCTCCCAGTTCATCAATCCCATTTACCTCCATGACCTATATTTTTATTCTCCATCAGCTACCCACAGGAATGGTCACAACATTATAACTCATCCTTACACATAACTATGCTTCCTCCATGACCTTCAACTCTAAAATTCTTCCCTCTGATCATAATCACCTATCCTGCTGTTTCTCTCTGTAATTTATCAAGCGGCAAGGTGGATAGAGCACTAGGCCTGGAATCAAGAAGACCTGAGTTCAAATTTGGCTCCAGGGGGTGGCTAGGTGGCGCAGTGGATAAAGCACTGGCCCTGGATTCAGGAGTTCCTGAGTTCAAATCCGGCCTCAGACACTTGACACTTACTGGCTGTGTGACCCTGGGCAAGTCACTTAACCCCATTGCCCCATTAAAAAAAAAAGAAAAAAAAAAGAAAAAAAAATCTGGCTCCAGATACTCAGTAGCTTTGTGACCCTGGGCAAGTCACTTAATAACTGTTTGCTTCAGTTTCCTCAACTGTAAAAAGGGGGAAATAACAGCATCTCCCAGGGTTGTTGTAAGAATCAAATGAGATAAAAAAAATGAGATGTAAAGTGTTTAGTACAGTGTCACATACATAGTAAGCATGTAATAAATGTTTGTTTTCTTTTTTCCTAAAGACAGAACATTCAGAGTTCTAGTCTTGTATATTCTATTTTGAAAGACAGCTGGGTGGTGCAGTGGATAGAGTACTGGGTCTGGAGTTAGGAAAACATGAGTTTAAATCTGGCCTCAGATATTCACTAGCGGTGTGACCCTGGACACATCATTTATCCTCTCTCTGCCTCAGTTATTTTCAACTATAAAATAGGTATAATAATGGTACCTGCCTCACAGAGTTGTAAGAATCAAATGAGATACCATTTGTAAAGCTCTTCCAAATTCTGTTCACATAGTAGGTGCCTAATAAATGCCTGTTCCTTTACCCCCTCCCCCCTTCTCTTTAAACAGTTGCTCTGGGGCAGCTAGGTGGCGCAGTGGACAGAGCGCCAGCCCTGGATTCAGGAGTACCTGAGTTCAAATCCGGCCTCAGACACTTAATACTTACTAGCTGTGTGACCCTGGGCAAGTCACTTAACCCCAATTGCCTCACTAAAAAACCAAAAAAACCAAAATAAACAAAAAATAAACAATTGCTCTTCCTTCTCATCCCATTCTCTACTCTTACCCTCCTGGATGATCACTTCAGCCTCATTTTCCTGCCTTTTCAGTCTTAAGCCTATGATTACTCAATTTAACTCCACTAAATCACTTGCCCTCTTGGATCTGCTACTGTGTGTACGCATTTCCAACTCCCCAACCTTGACTTAAGCTCCTTGTTTGCCTACTTTCACTGCCAAATACTGCTGGAGAAAAGTTGCTCATGTCTCCTCCTGTCTGGCCCTTTCAGTTGTAAAGTCCTGGAATGAATACCTTCATAACATGGTGCCTGTATTCCCCCTTCCCTCTTCCAACACTCCTATGATGTAGGCTCTCATCACCTCATGCCTGGCCTATCCCACCCTGCTGCTTGGTCTCTCTGCCTCAAGGTTCTCCACTTTCTGGCCAAGCACAATTCTAACCATGTCACTGTCCCATTCAGTAAATTGTAGTACCTCCCACTTAGCCGAGTTTTAAAGCCCTTCATAGTCAGACTCCTTCCGCTTTTTTCAGTGTTTTTTTTTCCTCCTTTTTTGAGGCAATTGGGGTTAAGCTCAGGGTCACATAGCTAGTAAGTGTCTGAGGCTGTATTTGAACTCAGCTCCTCCTGACTCCTAGGCTGTTCTATCCACTGTGCCACCCAGCTGACCCCCTTTTCAGTCTTTTATACTTTAATCCTTTCACCCCCATCTACTCTGATCCAGGAACATGGTCTCCTTCTGATTTCTTGCAAAAGACACTCCCATCTACTGATGTACTTTTCATTAGCTGTCCCCTATTCCAGGAACACTGCCCCTCTTCATCTCTGCCTCCTAGTTTCCTAGGCTTCCTTGAAATCTCAGCTAAAGTTCTACCTTCTGCAAGAATTCTTTCTTGGTTTTCCTTAATCTTAGCACTTCTCAGGGGCAGCTAGGTGGTGCAGTGGATAAAGCACCGGCCCTGGATTCAGGAGGACCTGAGTTCAAATTTGACCTCAGACACTTGACACTTACTAGCTGTGTGACCCTGGGCAAGTCACTTAACCCTCATTGCCCTGCAAAACAAACAAAACAAAACAAAACAAAAATCATAGTACTTCTCCTCTGAGACTACCTTCCATTGATACTATATAGAACTTTTTGTACATAATTGTTTGCATAATTTCTTTCCCGTTAGTCTGTGAGCTCTTCGAGGGCAGAGACTAGGCTTGTTTTGTTTTGTTTTGTTTTTGTTTGTATGGCTTTCTTTGGTTTTTTCAGTGCTTAGCATAGTTCCTGGCACATAGTAGGCACTTAATAAATGCTTGTTGACTGACTCTTGCTGAATCATCAATGTATCTCTGTAAAACATTTAACATATAAACATTAACATTTAATGTCTACAGGCAGATGTTCTCCAAGACTCTTTTCCCCCTATACTATATGTATACTCCCATGAGTATAATTGAGCCTATCTAGGCAGAGGAGTCCTAGATCTGTATATTAAATTCAAACAACCATTCTGGTCCTTCATCACAGACTGCTTGTTGGGAACTTTTAACTGGATAGTACATTGATGTCTCAAACTCAGAAACCTCATTTCTTCTCGTAAGTGTCTTAATTTGCTCCCCTAATTGCTTCTAGAATGGTTTTCCAAAATGTGGAATATGTTTCCCATGGGGAGAGGAGGAAAGGGAGATCAGAGAAGCAATGACTGAAATTATGGGATATTTTTTAGAACAACTGCATGAATTATATTCACCTTTTCCAATGAAAACAAAATTTACAGTAAAGCCAACATTTCAACTAGCAGTGATGCCTGCAGTGCAATAATTATTTCATATGTTATATCTAAACCAGATCAAACTTAAGTTTGGACAGATAGATTTTAAGTTCTTTGAAGCCAGAAACCTGGGCTTGTTCATCTTTGTATGCCCAACAGAACTTAGGATAGTGGATAACATGTAGTCAATAAATACTACTTTGTTGATTGATCAGAAATTATATTTCATCTTTCTCAAAAATATTCAGGAAATGAGATTTACAAGAAGTGTTTTTCAAACACTGAATAAAGAATTGCTTTAATTGTTAAAATTTGCAAGATTATTTTCTGACTTGAAATCTTTATTGCTTGAGAATTTATAGGTTTCTATTGTAGAGGTTAGTTTAAGGTTTTAGAAAAATGCTTTTTAATAAAGCAAGTAGTGGAAACATGACAAGCTTGCATTTAAAGAGGAAAAACAAAGAGTTAACATAGCTCAGACACAGTGTTATCAATAGTTTGCAAGTAAAGAAACAGTTTATCATATTTCTCATTAATTTGGAATGCAAAATGCATTAACAGTTCACTTCTGGAATTTAAAGGGCATGAATAGAGATGGCATTTTGACCCAAAATGGGACAAAGATTTACGCAAGAAAGTTGATGAAGGGACTGGGGTTTAGGAACTGATCTTTTTGTAAACAGTGCTTAAAGGGGAAGAGTGATTTCTGTAGTGGGATTGCCAAGGAAAAATGATGGATTTCTTACATGCTCTTATTTAAAGGGAATTATTCTTTTGTGTTGTGAGAGCTAGCAGGGCATAGTGAATAGAGAGCCAGCCTGGAAGCCCTAAAGACTTGTTTTTAAGTCCTGCTTCTGACACATACTTTGGAACCCATGACAAGTCATTTATTCTCTCAGTGCCTGAGGTGGCTCTTTAGGCTATAAGTTGTAGAGAAGGTAGAGGGAGTTAGTTCCCTATACTAATGAAATCACAGATCCTGTCCCTATCCTTATCTGTTGATAAAATTCTTCAGTCAGTTCATTTAACATGTGTTGCATCACCTCTTTATTATCTGCATGTTCATTAGTCATTTAAAAATTCTTAAATCTTTTTGCAGTTCTTCCTAACATTTACACTTGCAGGAATTGCCTTTCCTCATGGTTAAGTGGTGTTTGTTGAAAGAATGAAAATTAACTTTAAATTTACTATTAAATATTTATAAAGTGAATCACATGATCTAGAAAGAACAATTGTGGCATTGCCGGACTTGGAGCCTGCAAAACCTGGGTTCAAAATCTGCCTTTTCTGCTTTGGCTCTATCACCATGTGCATCATGGAGCTTTCCCTGAGGCTCAGACGTCTGTAAGGCTTCATTCCCTACGTGGTGGAATGGCTGTGATCTCAATCTGTGTAGACAGTTCTCACACCACTGAAATCATATGGCAAAACAGGGTATGGTTGTTCTCGGTATGTCCCCTTTTTGTTACCCCGTTCCAGGACAGAAAGAGGGAGGCATCCTTAGCTACATCACTTGATCCTTGGCTTTCCCCACTGCCATGTTGCCTTTTCTCTGTCAGTGCCCAGTTACTCTCAACTTTCACCCTTTTCATTGTATTCCATCTCACCAGGTTATTTTAAATGTACAATTCTATGTTGCAGCCTGCTACGTTATGTATATATATTAACAGGTACACGTTATAGAGGAATCCTTATTGGGAGAAATGCTATAGGGATATCAATCAAGAATAAATGTATGGGGGGCAGCTAGGTGGTACAGTGGATAAAGCACCGGCCTTGGATTCAGGAGGACCTGAGTTCAAATCTGGCCTCAGACACTTACTAGTTGTGTGACCCTGGGCAAATCACTTAACCCTCATTGCCCTGCCAAAAAAAGAATAAATGTATGCCTGGGAAAAAATGATGAGATGCTTGGTAACTTGGTCAGATCTCTAGGGGTAATTTACAGACAGCCCAAGTGCTCCATTAGTATCTATGTAATGTCAAAAGAACAAGAGGAAACTCCCTAATATGTAGAGTGGGCCCTCTGTGGCAGATTTTTGAGGTGATATGGACAAGAGTCCAACAGAACAGGCAGGCAGGCAGGCATGGGATATGATCTGCATTGCTGAAGGAAGTCCTCATATTGATAAGGTCACAGATAGATTGGAGTTTGGGGCTTTATGTGTGTTTGTGAGCACATTTGTGTGTGCGTTTGTTTCTTTGCATGCACATGTGTTTATCCCACAGTAGGATATAAACTCTTAGGAGCAGTGTCTATCATTTTAAAAATCCTTCCATGTCTACTGTGTAGCACAGTAAGGCACTTAATAAGTATTTGTTGAATTAAACTGAATTAAAAGACTCACAACACACATGCATGTTAAATGAAACTCTCATTGGTTTTCATTAAGCATTTAAAATACTAAAGCTCAGCATTTTAACGTCATGGTTGTGGACCCCTGCCACTCCTTATTCTCTTTTTGGAAGGGCCCATTCATTTGGCCTAAACATAATAATGCAGGTGAATACTCAACAAAGTATTTCTCTTGTATGTCCAGGAAAGCTGGCCTACAGTCACCCTGCTGGCCAACATTTCAGTTCCACGCTTTTGTACAAGCTTCTTCTCCGTGCTTGAGATGAGCGCCCTCCTACCTTCTGCCTTTTAAATGGTGTAGTGCTTAGCACTCCCATCGTTGGCACTCATTGCTAGGTACGGATTGATTTCCTAATTTTTGAGGTTCCACTTGGGTGCCATTCTGATCCCCCAGTTGCTAGTACTCTCTCCCCCTCATATTCTTTTGTATTTTCAGAGATGCAGTCAATCTGCAAACATTTATGGGACATAATACTAGCATACTAGGCATCGGTGTTACAAATACAGATAGTCCCTGCTCTCAAGGAGCTTATGTTCCAATAGGGGGATATAGGGAAGTTTTTGCTAGTAAAGGAAATTTTTGTCTAGGTAATCACTGAGTTTATGAGTGAAGCATTGGGGCAGTTGATTATGACACCTTTGCTAGGAGTAGTGATAACATAGATTTCATTAGTATTCCCAGAACAAGACTGGGGCTGGAAAGATAGTGAGTTGAGACAAATTTTCACACACTTAGCAACTGGTACAGCATCAGCATCCCAAAGTTCTCCCAAGGTAGGAATCTATTCCTGCTGGGGAAAATAGGGTCGGCAGCAGGCCACATGGTAAAATATCCCTGCTATCCTGGGGATAACTGTGTGGGACTTGGAATGAGCCATAAGGCCTGTTGAAGATATCCCTTCCTCACCCCATTTCCTCTCCCTACCCCTCAGCCCCTTGCCTTTGTATCCTCAGTGCTTTACACAGTGTCGTCTTGATAGCAGTAGGTGCTAAATGAGATAATACTTGTGAAGTTTGGGCCCATTGTAGGAACTCAAAAGCTCATTCCCCCCCTCCCTTTGCTTTATAAATGCTCAATTGAATTGACATTAAACTTGTATTAATGCAGCCTAAAAATCACATTGACTTTTTTTTAGCAGACACATCACAGAGCTGACTTGTGTTTAGGTTGTAGCCAATTGCCCTCCTCCCCTTTTCATATAGACTGAATCTAATCTGTGTCCGGCTTATCCTGTATTAGTGCACTTGTGCTTTGGGATTTGGGGGAAGCCAAGTGTAGCAAATATACTTTTATCACTTTTAAATTTCATCTTCTTGGATTCAGTTTCTGTTGTATGAGCTGTCCCTCTCAGCTTTGTATTCTCTGCAGATGTGATTAAACATGACATTTTCATTTTTACAGTATACAAATCACTGATAAAGACAGGGCTGAAAACAGAGCCCTGATGCATCCCACCAGAGACCCCCCTCCAGACTGATAGGGCTCTATTAATCAACTTTATTTGGATTCAAGAAGCTATGACTTAAACTAATTATATAACCTACAGTTTTACCACCAACATTCTGTGAAAAACTTTGTCTTCATGACACTGAGCATTCTTCCCTTTTTCTTTCCTTGGAACGCTCTCCATTTCCCTCTATACAGTGTCAAGCACAGTGCCTTGCATAAAGGGAAGGAAGCTCATTTGCTGTTTGTCCTTTGTTCTTGAAGAGGACCATGACATCGGGGCATGACTTGCAAGTGAACTGGATTTAAGTTAGGGAAGGCTGTGCAGAGTCACCAGCCCAGAACAACTGGTGATGGCCCTGGATGCAGTAGGAGACATTGGACTTTTTAAGTTAAGGTTTTTCCCAGATTTTAGTTTGACTGAAGCAACACCCATTCAGTGATTAGAAATTGAAGTTGAGCCATACAAACAGATTATATTAATATGTATTCATTAGCTCCCTTTTCATTCAGGAAACATGCTTACTCTGTGCAAGCTATGGGGACAAATGACAAGAAGAGAACAGTCTCTGACTCCGAGGAATTTATATTTTCTTGAGGCAGGAGTGGGGTATGTGACAAATACATAAATCTAATAGACATAATTGTGACACAGAATGTTGCGTGATGGGGGAGTGCAGTGAGGCAAAGAAGAGAGAGAGCCAGACTGAGTACTCTAAGAATACTTGAGGGAGAGAATGCTGTGAGCTAGAGGTATTTGGAAGGTTTATGTGGGGAAAAATAACAATTGAGCTGAGCCTCCGAAGAATATCAGAATTTTTCAAGGTGATGAGGAGGGGGTACATTGCAAGTTTGGACTGCATAGAGGCAGGAGATGGGAATTAGCAGGACATCTAGTGTGGCCAGAACATGGAAGTACATGAAGAAGAAGAAGAAGAAGAAGAATGTGAAATAAGGCTGGAAAGGTGGGATAGAGCCGAAATGGGGATGGCTCGATGCCAGATGGAGTTTGTATTTTATCCTAGAGACAGTGAATGAATCAGTCACTGAAGGGGAGTGATGTGGCCAGACCTGTGTCAAAAGATTATGTTATCAGTTATGTAAGAAGTGAATTGAATAGAAGGAAGGTCTAGAGACAAAGAACCCAGTCAAAAAGCTATTCCAATAATTCAGATGGTGAGTAATGTGCAGCTGATCAAGGATCGTGACCATGTGAGTACAGATATGTTGTGGAGGTAGAATATCTAGAAAACTTGGGAACTGTCTCCATAAGGGGGAGAAGGAAGGGTCAAAAAACTCATTGATTTGGATCGATATGAGTACTGGCAGGCTCAATTACCAATAGATTCATTCCTTTAAATGGTTTTTGCAATTCTGAATTTAAACACAAAAAAGTAACATGCCCGTATACACAAACACAAAAAGAAAATTCTGCATGAAAATATGAATCTTAATTTCATATTACTTGTTTTTTAAAAAACATATAATAAACATGTTATTTTCAAAATTATTCTGCTTTATGCTTCTTTCAAATGGCCTTTTTGTCTCTTCTGTGCATTTTTTGAAATGTTTCAATAGATCTATCTTTTTTTGGCTATTACTATTACTACTATTGCTAACTCTCTCTTCCTCATATTTCCCCATCCCCTGCCAGTTAAAAGAAAGGGATGGGGTCCTTTGTAATCAGTAAATGTTGACAAGCAAAATGAATCCATGTAGTAGCCACATCAAAAAATCACTTTGTGCATCTTATGCCTATCATCTCTCTGTTAGGAGGTAAGTAGCAGGCTTCATCATAGCTTCATCCTGGAGACAGTTATTATTAGCATTCTTAAGTGTTTCAAGTTTTTTATTTATGTTATCTTTGTATAAATTGTTCTTCTGGTTTCACTTCACTCTGCATTAATTCAAAGCATTTAAGATAACTTGAAACAGTCTTGTTCCTATTTTATTTTCTTATAGAACAAATATATTCCATTGTATTTATATACCACAGTTTATTCATCCATCCATTCCCAAATTGTCTAAGAGGCAATCTAAGGCACTCCTTTAGATTCTAGGTCTTTTCTTTTCTCCCTCCTCCTTTTAAATATTTCTTCTTCAGAATCAGGAATTTTGTTTTGCTTGTGAGTTTTCCATCCCTGGTATTATCCTCCCCCTTAACCCCACCTCTCCATCACTGCTTCTTTCTGTTGTGAATTTGATGTATTTCTGTCCCAAATCATGTGTATGTATGTGTTCAACCTTAACTTGGTCTGTTTCAGGTAGGAGTGACATTTATCTGATGCCATTCTTCCTACCCCTTTCTAAATTTTTTTCTCTTCCTTTTAGTGTTTTGCCAGCAGTTGTTATGGAGTTATTCTCTTCCATTGGGGGGAGGGCAATCTCTGGATCCAAAATTATTTTTAATAGTAGTTGGTACCTTCTTTAGTTTATTCATCTCTCCAACTTTTAGTTCCTGAATTGTGACTTTGTGCCTGAGCCAGGCTCTAACCCCTGCTTTGCTTTTGTTTGGGATATTCAATTCTGCTTGATCTCACCCTGTGCCAACTGGGTTTCTCTGTACCTCTGACCTCTATCTCCCAGGATTAGGTCCTCCTGGATCTTGGAAATTTAGAATGTTGCATCTTCATATTCCTCTGTGGTGTCTCAGGACAGAGTGCTAGGTACCTTGGAGCACTGGGGCCCATGCTGTCCTGGTCTGAGTGCTACCATGCCTTTTTTGCTGCTGCTTCCTGCAAGGACAGCACCCTGGGACATTGTGATGGCCTTGGGCTTTCTCTGCTCTTACTGAATCTGGACACAGAGCCTTGAAGGCTGTAGTTGTCTCTGGCTTATCACTACTTTGATCTGTTGATGATCAAGCTGGCATGCCTCTGGCTTGTTTGCCTGTGCTGTTCCTGGCTTTGCTGCTGGTCTCCTGTCCTATGAACTGTAAGGTTCTGGCTGACTTTTTGTGAAGATTTGGGCGGAAAATAGTCACTTACTCTAGTTTCTTATTGAATTTCTTCCTCATTATTTGGTCAAAATAATGGGTTTTCACTAGAATAGGTATGTAGGAACTGTGTGCTCTGCCTCCCAGTCGGGCAGCCATTTTGGCCAGCAGTCCCAATAGATTCATTCTGCATACTTAGGTTTTGCAATATAATCAAACCTTTTTCAAAATACTGACTGATATAAATTTGTGTTTATCTCAAATTTAGTCAGTGAGTGCTGTTGAATTATAACAATAATGAGCTGGTTATCAGATGAACTTGAAAAATTGCTCAAAATAGTTTGCAGAAGTTCAGACTAAAATTGTCAGAAATATGAAATATCGGCCAGAAAATTTTTATGGTTTATTTTTGCTTCTTTGTGTGGTTAGGTTGTTGAATATTTAAAAGTGAAGCAGTTTTCTAAAGGTATTTACACATTTCTTCCATTTAGGATGGCCTGCTATTTAAGAACAACTCTTTTTTTTTTTTTTTTTTGCTTTACCACTCTTGTGTTTCTATTTATACCTTATAAAACTTTAGAATTGGATCACCAAGTTTATTCCTTCATTTAGTCACATAATAAATTAGTGTCACAACTGGGACTAGAACTTTGGTATCCTACATCAAGTCTGTTCTTTCCACTGTGAAGCTTCCTATCTCAACAGTAACTAAAGAGTTACTATTCTATTGCACAGGGAGTTTTATTAAAATTAGTATCTAGTGTATTTGAAGTCAAGTCAACAAGCATTTATTAAGCACCTACTATGTGCCAGAGACTGTCCTAAGCACTGGAGACACAAGGAGGAAACTAAAGCTTAATTACTTACCTGTGTCAATTTCTAACATTAAAAATATTTTAATCAAAAATAGTTATTGGACTTCTGTTACATGTTTTTTAGAGTGTTAGACAGGTACCATATGAAAGGCAGAAGAATAAGCAAATTTCTACCGTTAAGGAATTTACAATCTTAAAAGAATGCAGGGCCAAGTCAAGTCAACAAGAATGGAAGGAAAGTGAACAAAGATTCATTAAGGACATATTCTGTGTCAGACATTATGTTAAACACTGAAAATACAAATACAAGCAAAAAGAAAGAGAGCCCTTGCCTTTAAGGAGCTTATATTCTTTTTTTTTTTTTTTTTTTTGTGGGGTTAAGTGACTCACACAGCTAATAAGTGTCAAGTGTCTGAGACCAGATTTGAACTCAGGTCCTCCTGAATCCAGGGCCAGTGATTTATCCACTGTGACACCTAGCTGCCCTCAAGGAGTTTATATTCTAATGGGGGAAAGCCAGCACACAAAAAGGAGTGGAAAATCAGAGACTGAAGAGTGGTGATGAGCGGAGGGAGAAGGGGAACCATAGGGGAAGAAGGTGCTTGGCATGGCTGCGTAGTTTTGAAGTACATGAGAAAGAAGCTGGTCTGCCTGGGACCCCTTCTTAAAATGAAGGCCCCAGGAGGAACTCACCAATGGGAGATGAGGGCAGACCTCATGGAGGGATATTCCAGTGTGAGAATACCGTAGAAGTGTCTGGATGGTCCCACATGAGGAGGCTTCAAGTACTGAGGGAAATATTTTATTCTTTTTTAGAGATCATCCCGTCTCATTCAACTCACACCCATGCCCTCTGTCTATGTATACTCTAACTACCCTAATAATGAACAAGTTCTTAGGAGTTATATGTATCATCTTCCCATACAGGAATGTAAACAGTTTAATTGTCCCTTAGGATTACTTTTTCATGTTACCTTTTTATGGTTCTTTTGACTCTTATGCTTAAATGTCATATTTTCTATTCTATTCTGGTCTTTTTATTAGAAATGCTTGAAAATCTTCTCTTTCATTGAATATCCATTTTTTCCCCCTGAAGGGAACCAATTTAGCTGAGTAGGTGATTTCGTGCTTGTGATCCTAATTCCTTTTCCCTCCTGAATATCATATTCTAAGCACTCCATTCTTTTAATGTGTAAGCCGCTAAATTTTGTCTGATCCTGACTGTGACTCCATGGTATTTGAATTGTTTCGTTGTTGTTTGCAGTATTTTCTCCTTGACCTGGGAGCTCTGGGATTTGGATATGATATTTCTGGGAGCTTTCATTTGGGGATCTGTTTCAGGAGCTGATTGGTAGATTCAATTTCTATTTTACTCTCTGGTTCTAGAATATCATGGCAGTTTTCTGTCATAATTTTTTGAAATATATGCTGTCTGGGTCCTTTTTTGATCATGGATTTCAGGTAGTACAATAACTGTTAAAAAATTTATTTAGTTTTTGTTGTATACAAACACAATTCTTTTTCTCCCCCCCCCCCCCCCGCAACTTTGAGATAGCTACCATTAGACATAAATCTGTGTGTGTGTGTGTGTGTGTGTGTGTGTGTGTGTGTGTGTGTGTATGTGTGTTCTTTTTTCTGTATTTGAGCAGCTTCTTCTTTCATAGAATCTTTGTGGTAAATTTGAGTATTTATAATAGAGTAACCCGATTGCTCAAAGTTGTTCTTAAAACAATACTGATGTTACTGTATAGAATGTTTTCACTCTTCATTACTTCATGGAGGTCTCTCTATGGTCTTCTAAAATCATTGAGCTCATTCTTTTCTTTTCTTTTCTTTTCTTTTTTTGGTGGGGCAGTGGGGTTAAGTGACTTGCCCAGGGTCACACAGCTAGTAAGTGTCAAGTGTCTGAGGCCGGATTTGAACTCAGGTACTCCTGAATCCAAGGCCAGCACTTTAACCACTGCGCCATCTAGCTGCCCCTGAGCTCATTATTTCTTATAGCAGAGTAATATTCCATCATGAATGTGTATCACAATTTTTTCAGCCATTCCCCAATTGATTGGCATCCCCATGATTTCCAGTTCTTTGCCACCATAGAGTGGCTACAAGTATTTTAGAGCATGTAGGTTCTTTTCCCTTTTCCCTAATCATCTTGGGAAACAATACTAAGAACGACATTGCTGGGTCAAAGGGTATAGGCAGCTTAATAACTCTTTAGGCATAATTTCATATCTTTCTCCAAAATGGTTGGATCAGCTCACAGATCCACCAACAATTAATTAAGGTCTAAATTTTTCCACATCCCCTCTAACATTTGTCACTTCCCCCTTCTATCATTTCAGCCAATCTGATAGCTGTAAAATGATGTCTCATTCTAATCAGTAATGATTTAGAGCATTTTTTTCATATGGCTATCAATGTTTTTGATTTCATCAGTAAACTACCTCTTCATATCCTTTGACCATTTATCCATTGGGGAATGACTCACATTCTTATAGATTTGACATAGTTCTTTATATATTTGAGATCTAAGACCTTTATCTGAGGAACTGTCTATAAAATCCCCCGACTTCCCCAATTTTCTGCTTTCCTTCTGATCTTGGCTACATTTGTTTTATTTGTACAAAACCTTTTAAATTTAATGTAATCAAAATTATCTATTCATATCTCACAATGTTCCCTATCTCTTGCTTGTTCATAAATTGTTCACCAATCCATAAGTAATATGTTCCATGTTCTTCAGATTTTCTTATAATACCATCCTTTATATCTAGGCCATATATCCATTTTGACCTTATCTTGGTGAATGGTGTAAGATATTGGTCTATACCCCAATAATTCTTAAAATATCTCTTCTTGATCTGTTTTCTAGGTTAGTTATTTTTCCAATGAGATATTTCACATTTTCTTCTATTTTTTCATTCTTTGGACTTTGTTTTATTGTTTCTTGATGTCTCATGGAGTCATTAGCTTCCACTTGCCCAATTCTAAGTTTTGAGGAATTATTTCTCAGTGAACTTTTGTACCTCCCTCCTCTCCCCATTTGACTAATTCTACTTTTTAAGGAGTTATTTTCTTCAGTGGATTTTCATACCTGTTTTTTCATTTGGTTAGTTCTGCTTTTTAAGGAGTTCTTTTCTTCAATGGATTTTTGTGTCTCTTTTACCATTTAGCCTATTCTGTTTTTTAAGGTGTTATTTTCATCATTATTTTTTTGTGCTTTCTTTATGAAACTATTGACTTTTTTTCCTCATGATTTTCTTGTATTACTCTCATTTGTTTCCCCCATTTCTTTCCTCCTCTACCTCTCTTATTTGATTTTTTTAATCCTTTTTGAGCTCTCTCACAAATTCTTTTTGGGCCTGAGACCAATTCACATTTTTAGACTAATTCACATTTTTTCTTTGAGGCTTTGGATATAATAGTTTTGACTGTTGACTTCTTGTGATCTTTTCTGCTTTTCCAAGTATTCACCAACCATTTATTTAATGGTTTATTTTAGAGTTTTGTTGAGAATTAATGTCAAGGTCATTAATCTATAATTTTTGAAACCAATTTTTAATAATTTTTGAGAAATTGAGATATTTACAAAATATATTTTCTTAAGTCAAAGATTGCCTGGAATTATAAAACTAATTATATAATTAACCTCTTTTTTTAATATCCTATAAATAGTCATAGGAACCTGTATAAGTGAGTTGTGTATAAGCATGGTTAATAAATATTTGCTGAATTGTTTGTTGAAAGTTAGTCATAAGTGGTTTGTTGAATTGTTTTAAAAATAGTTATTTTTCTAGTTGGTATTTTACATTATAATTACAAATTCACCTTGAATTTCTTTACAGGGTCTGCAGAAGGAATGGGAAAAATAATCCAGAGGTTTCCACAGAAGGATTGGGATGATACACCTTTTCCACAAGGAATCGAATTGGTAAGGTGTTGCTTTATCACTTTTTTTTCTTTACTGTAATGTAAATTATTAAAAACATGTTATCACATCTAATGTTAATTAATTTGATCTTTTAATTGTAGCAAACTCCATATTACTATAATACTTCAAAAATATAGTTTTATCTGTATGTCTATCCTTTATATAGATAAAGATTGCAGCATCTTGATAACGTGGGAGATAGTTTTCATGAGTAGTTGTTTCCACATTTTACCACCTAGTGGTGAACTTTCTGTTGAAGAGACTTTCCTAACTTCAGGAGTTTGTTAGGGCAGTAACTCCTGGGTTCCTATTTGTAGCTTTTCCAAGCTGTTTTCAAACTTTGTGCTACTTTAGAACAGTCTTTGAGAACCCTGGGTTATTTTTATGTCAGAGGAAAAATTGGAGATTTGTTGGCAGCTACTCCTAGTAATAATGCTCAAAAAAAAAAAAAGGCAAATGATTTGATTCAGTCTTCTTTTGCTGCCTTGTTCTCATTATTAGTTTTCTTGTAACAAATCATGAGCATTAGGAATTGTTCCTGGTCCTTCTTTTTTTTTTTGAAACAGACTCTGTATTTGCCTGCCATCTCCTCAACTGTAACAGGTTTACAGAAATACCAAATCTCTGAATTAGAAGGGAACATAGAGGTTATCCAATCCAACCCGTACCTGAACAACATTCCTCTGTCCAGTGGACTTGATAAGTGGGCATTCAGTTTCCAAATGAATTCTCCTCAGAGAAAAGAAGCAGATTGTCCTTCTATACTATTCTGTACTGTCTCTGGAGTATTATATTGTGTTCGCTTCTATGTAACATGTTTTGGGAATGACTTTAATAACCTTGAGAATGTCTAGAGAAAGATAACGAGAATTGTGAGGACCTTCTAGAACTTGCTATATGAGGAGCCATTACTTGAAGGCCCTGGGACTCTAGTCCTGAGAAGAGAAGTTTTAGGGGGGACATGATAGCTGTCTTAAGATGTTTGAAGGGCTTGTATATATGGTAGGAGAGGGATGATAAAGACTTGTCCTTGACTCCAGAGGCCAGAACTAGGAGCAGTGTGCAGAAATGGAAAAGAGGCTGATTGAAGCTTCATGTAAAGAAAAAATTCCTAATGCATAGAATTATTCAGAAGTGGAATGGTTTTTGTTGTTGTTGTTGTTTTTCTTTTTGTTTTTTTGTTTTTTGTTTTTAGGA
This sequence comes from Dromiciops gliroides, assembly GCF_019393635.1. NCBI lineage: Eukaryota > Metazoa > Chordata > Mammalia > Microbiotheria > Microbiotheriidae > Dromiciops > Dromiciops gliroides. The sequence goes on from NC_057866.1 coordinate 55,174,523, forward strand.
GGGTAGAGGGTTTTCCTTCATTGAAATCTTAAGGGAGGGGTTGTGGTGTAGATGACCAAATTTGGGTTCTCAGAGTTGAAAGGGCCTTTAATGGCTCTCTCAGTTCTCTGGTCTAGTATTATTTATTTATTTATTTATTTTTTGGTGGGGCAATGAAGGTTAAGTGACTTGCCCAGGGTCACACAGCTAGTAAGTGTGAAGTGTCCGAGGCCAGATTTGAACTCAGGTCCTCCTGAATCCAGGGTCGGTGCTTTATCCACTGTGCCACCTAGCTGCCCTCTCTCAGTTCTTAAAAACAATTCTCTCTACGCCATATCCCAAAACTGGGGATCTACACCCCTGAGACTCTATTGAGTCTAAGGAAGTGACTAAGATGTCAGTATTCTTTTTTGTTTTGTTTTGTTTTGTTTTACGGGGCAGTGGGGGTTAAGTGACTTGCCCAGGGTCAGACAGCTAGTAAGTGTCAAGTGTCTGAGGCTGGATTTGAACTCAGGTACTCCTGACTCCAGGGCCAGTGCTTTACCACTGTGCCACCTAGCTGCCCCCAGATGTCAGTATTCTTTAACCCCCAAGTTCCAGTGCTAAGTACATACTTCAGAGAGTTTGTTGATAGCCACAAAGTTCCTTATATACCAAAATAATCATAGTAGCACTTTTTGGGATAGCAAAGAATTAGAAACAATGTAGATGCCTGTTGATTAAGGAACGACTAAAGAAATTATAGCACATGAATGTAACAATACTACTGGAGAATAAGACATGACTAATAAGATAAATTCTGAGAATTATGGAAAAATATATGTGAACTGATTCAATGTGAGACAAACAACTGGGAAAAGAATCTATGTAACAACAATGAGTGTAAATAGAAAGAACAAAAAAAGTGAAACTGGATACTGGGTAATTTTAATGACAAATAGTGGCCCTCAATGAGGGGTAAGAAAATGTACCTCTGTCTCTTCTTTGTAGAGGGGGGGACCTAAGGGTGTAGAGAATATTGTACATATTTTCAGACTCAGTTGATCTGTTGTTTGGTTCTCCTGAACATCTTTTCCCTTTTTTTAAACCTTTTTTTTTTTTTGGTGGAAGAGGGAGAAGTTATTTGGGTGGAAATGAAGGTGAGGTGAAATGAAAACTGTCAATAAAATAAAATTTTTAAAAAAGAAAATGGTAGAGTATGTATGTTAGAATAATTTTTGATTTGCACTCTTCCGATTGATTTCCTTTTTCCTTTTTGTTCCCACCTTCTTAACTCTTCTACCATGGTGAAACACACAAGCAATTAGCACAGTTTAATAGTCCGCCATTTCATATCGCCTAACTTTCCCTTCCTTACCTTTGAATGTGACTCCCTCCTAGCCTGTGGCTTTCTGCTGAGCCTTGTGGGAGTATAGAGAATGTGTATTGCTATGCTAAATATTTGAAACCTGACCAAAATCTATGACTGTACTCTCAGTGTCCCAAAGGGTCACCTTCAATTCTTGCTGCAGTGGTATGGAACCCTTGCTAAGTGATATACCACATAATGAAATAATCAGTGTTCTTTTTCTTTAGAAACTGCTGTGCTAATGTATTAGAAGCTTTCCTTTCAGCTACTTAGGCTGTCAAGAGCAGGGATATTTGCTGCTGGGAGCAGGGCAGTGAAGGACGACACTGAAACTGGCCCTATAGTTAGATAAAACCCTTCCACAATCATTAATTTTTACTTCTGCAAAACTGCCTGAAGACTGAGCTCTGCAAATACTAGTTAATTGCTATCATATTGATAGGAGGCCAGGAGTCCTGGGTTCTAGTTTTGGCTGGTCCACCAACTAACTGTATGACCCAGGAGATGCATCAGAGGCTCATAGGATTTAAAGCTGCAAGGCACTTTTTGGTTCATATATAGTTCAGGGGTTTGTAATCTATTTTGGTCACGGACCACTTTGGCAGTATGGTGAAGTTTATAGATCTATCTCAGAATAATATTTCTTTTTTTTTTCAGTGAGGCAATTGGGGTTAAGTGACTTGCCCAGGGTCACACAACTAGTAAGTGTTAAGTGTCTGAGGTTGGATTTGAACTGGTGCTCTATCCACTGCACCACCTAGCTGCCCCCAGAATAATATTTCAAAATGCATAAAACAAAAGTACATAGGATTACAAAGGAAATCAGTTACTTTGAATAGTTATCAACATATTACAAAAACATTCATGGATGCCAGGTTAAGAATCTCTGACCTAGGGGCAGCTAGGTGGCGCAGTGGATAGAGCACCGGCCCTGGAGTCAGGAGTACCTGAGTTCAAATCCAGCCTCAGACACTTGACACTTACTAGCTGTGTGACCCTGGGCAAGTCACTTAACCCCAATTGCCTCACCAAAAAAAAAAAAAAAAGAATCTCTGACCTAGTCCATTCTTCTTTTTTTTTTTTTTAATTTTTTTTTTTTTTAATTTTTAGTTCGGCATTTGGGGTTAAGTGACTTGCCCAGGGTCACACAGCTAGTAAGTGTCAAGTGTCTGAGGCCGGATTTGAACTCAGGTACTCCTGAATCCAGGGCCAGTGCTCCATCCACTGCGCCACCTAGCTGCCCCTAGTCCATTCTTAACATTTTATAGATGAAGAAACGGAGGCCCAGAAAACTCAATTTTCTCTGGGGAAGATTTTCCCTCTCTGGGTCTCAGTTTTCTCATCTATAATCTGAGGGATTTTGATTAAATGATCCATAAAGTCCATTCTATATCCAGCACTCTGTGATTATAAAATATTTTATTTATTTTTTCAAAATTTGGTCTGTCTGATGTTTATTTTTTTATAATTTATCTACCAATCTAAATTATCTGAATCTGTTGTCAAAAATGTAATTTTTAATCACTAAAGTTATTAAAGCCACAATTTCTTGGCTAAATGAGTTATTTATTGCTAAATGTTGTGGTCCTGCTTGACTACAAATACGATTCTGTGTAAGGCCTCTATTAATACAAAGGTTGCTTCTTTTCTGAATATACTGTGAAGTAATAGACATATCTATAGAATGCTATGCAATCTTTTGTTTCTTTCATAAACCCTCTAAGTTCCCTTGAGGGCTGAGACTATTTCATTTGGGTCTTTGTATCCTTAGCATATAGCATAGTACCCTTAAAAGCTTATTCATTGATTTTCTTTTTTTGTTTGAATCTAGATCTAGAATTGGAAAAGAACACAAAAAGTACTAGTACAGTTCCTACCCACATCTGTATTGACAGCAAGTAGTGCTGCAGTGTGTGTGTGAGGACTTGCAGGAAGAGGGATCTCGTTGCTTCCAGCAGCCTCCCATTCCATTTGGAATGACTCTAACAGGGAGCTTTTCCAGACATTGAACTGAAACATATTTCCTTATAACTTTTGCTTTTGGTTCAGTTCTGACCCCCTTCTGTCAAGCTAAACAGCTTCAGTTCCTTCAAAACATCCTTATAATTAAATTCAGTCTCTCTTAAGCCCGGGCTTTGGAGTCAGAGGCATTGAGTTCGTATACTGACTTTGCTTCTTGCTACCCCTCTGACCTTAGGCAAGACATTTAACTTCTTTGGATTTTCATTGCCACAAGCATTGATTAAACACCTATGATGTGCCTGGGACTGTGCTAGTTGCTGGGGATACAAAGACAAAAAATGAAACAGGTCCATGCATCTCTTCAAGAAGCTTCAATTCCGTAGGGGGGAGAAAGCGAGTGTAACCTGGACACATCAGGATAGACAAGAAATTCACAAAGAGTATTGGAGGAGGCACTGGAGACTGGAGCTGGGAATCAGGAAAGGCTTCATGTGGGAGGTGGCACTTGAGCTGAGTCTTGAAGGAAGGTAGGGTTTGTAGAAGGTGGAAGGGAGAAAGAAATCCCTCTTGGCTCTGGGTGGCAGCCCATGCCATGGCAAGGAGGTAGGAGCTGGAATGGGTGTCAGGAACAGAGTGGGGAAAGACAAAATGTAGAATAAAATTGGAAAGGCTGACTAAAGCCAAACTGTGAAGGGCGTTTAGTGCAAAAAAGAAGAGTTTATATTTATGTATGTTTTAAATATTTATTTATCCATGTATGATATCTATATCTGTATTCCTATATCTGTATCTGCCTGTCTATCGATGAAGAGTTTCTATTAGTGATAATAAGCATACATTGGTATTATTTGGTCAGTCTAGTGACATGGTCAGAGGTACTTTAGGAATATCACTATCAGCTGAGTGGAGGATATATTGGGGAGGTGAGAGACTTGAAGTTGGGGAAGCAATTAGGGGATTTTTATAATAGATTAGGCAAGAGATAATGGGGGTCTTAACTGAGGTGGGCCCATATGGTGAAAAGAAAGGGTTGGATGTGAAAGATGTTTGTGGGGGTAGAACTGACAACTGATTTGGCAACAGATTGGATATGGGGGGGTGGAGATGTTGTTGTTGTGTAGTCATTCAGTTTTGTCTGACTCTTGATGACCCACGGACCAACTGTCCATGGGGTTTTCTAGGGAGAGTTAAAAGTAGAAAATGATATTTATGTTGTAAATTTGAGTGATTGGAAAGTGGTGATGTGCTCAGCAGTAATAAGGACATTCAAAAGAGAAGTGGGTTTAGGAGAAAAGATAATGAGTTTGATTTTGGATATCTTGAGTTTGAGAAGCCCATCATTTTTCTTGTTTGAAGTGTCCAGCAGGCACAGGGCTAGAGTTCAGTGTGGTATTTAAAGTCTTTAAACTCTGAATCCATGATCAATAGACCCATCATATTTTTGATATCTAGTGCTGTCCTCAGATTCCAGAAATAGAGTGTGTTATTTGAAGAATGGGATGGCAGTAGTACAGCCTACTTAACTTTGGGCAGTGTATTTCTAGGACCTTACTGGCAGTTGCCAAATAATAGGTGCTTAGGCTATATCTGTTGAATTGAAGTGAAGCCTTCTCTTTCCTAGTCTTTTTTTTTTTTTTTTTTGGTGAGGCAATTGGGGTTAAGTGACTTGCCCAGGGTCACACAGCTAGTAAGTGTTAAGTGTCTGAGGCCGGATTTGAACTCAGGTCCTCCTGAATCCAGGGCCAGTGCTCTATCCACTGCACCACCTAGCTGCCCCTCTTTCCTAGTCTTTAACCCATTTGCTTATTCAAAGAGGACCTAGACTAGGAACTTAAATCTCCACACCCCAAAAGAAATTCTCTCTCATTCACTAGCTAAGGAAATTCTATCCTTTAAAATCAGAATTTTTTTGTTGTTACTAAAAATAGATAATTTCCGTGGAGAAATAATACTTTGTTATTATTAATTGCTTATACCTTTGTAGGAATGAAGGGTCTGGAAACAACTGTTGTTAAGGGGGAAGAAGAACTTGTGTGAACTTTCTACCTAAAGGGGAAGGCTGAGTTACTTTTTTTTTTTTTGGTGGGGCAATTGGGGTTAAGTGACTTGCCCAGGGTCACATAGCTAGTAAGTGTCAAGTGTTTGAGGCTGGATTTGAACTCAGGTCCTCCTGACTCCAGGGCCAGTGCTCCATCCACTGTGCCACCTAGCTGCCCTGGCTGGGTTACATTTTAACAGTTTTCCCTAAAGACAGCCCTTGCATTCAAATAATTTGAGTATATTGACATTATTTTTAAATGACGCTGTCCCTGTCCATGCAGAATATACCCAGTGTTTAAAAAAATCTATATTATATGTAAATTATGTCAGTTCTCTGTGGTTAAAGTGTAAGATCCAATATGAAATAGGCATGGTGAGACAGCATTTTATCATATCACCTACCTTCTAGGGATAGAGACTGTATCTGTCCCCAAGGAGCTAATGAGGGGAGATAATGAATATAAAGGGAATAGTGGCTAAGAGAAGGTATTTTGGCGTATGGGAAGTCACAAAGACAGGCATGGAGCCACTGCCAATAGAACTAGCTATTGATCATCAGCCTTTTGGGGAAAGTTGGCTTGTAGTTGTTTGTAGTGTTGATTTGATTACTGCTGAATAATTGCTGCTCTGTGTTGGTAGATAGAAGGGGTTTTCCTTATGAGAGTTCCCTATACCAGTGAAATCACAGGTCTTGACCAAAAACATATCTTGGAATATGAAGGTGATGAGTGGGTAATCTTGGTCAGGCTACATCTGGAATACTGTGTTCTATTCTCAACATCACATGTTAGAGAGGTTCTTGATAATCCAGAGAGGATCCATTGGAGGGCAATCAGAATTCAAATTCATGTCAGATGAAGAGTGGTTGAAGGAACTAAGAATAGTTAGCTCAGAAAACAAAAGGCCTGATGGGGGGCAGTATTTGGAGAGTGATGGAGAATAGCTGTCAAGTACTTGAAAAGCTCTGGTTTGATTATATGGCCCTAAGATTCCTTCCAACTCTGAAATTCTGTTTTTCTGAAGAGGAATGATTTTTAGACTTTCATATTCTAAATTTAACTTTTTAATTTGCCATTTTCCCCCATAGTAATTACCTTATGCTTTTGCTTTAGTTGTCCCTCACCAAGAAATGGTGAACTTTAATTTGGTTGTATTTTTAAAATAAAAATATGAAAATAAGCTTAACCTTACATAATGACTGCTCTTCCAATTGGAAGTTATTTATTTTTTTTTTGTATATTTTAGTCATACAAGGAAACCACAGACAGCCATACAAATAAATCTGAGTTAATTTTAGGGTCCACATTCAAAGAACAGTAGAATAATGGTATTGCAGAGTCATTCTATGGCTTGTAGTTTATTTCTGGACCATGGGAACAAATGTTTGCTGGGGCCAAGTCTTGAAGCATCAGCAAATATAGTTGTTTTAGCCTCAGTTAGTGTTCAGATGTCTTGAGCTCTGAGACATTTTGTGAATGGAGCAGTTCTTCGTAGTGTATTGGGGGTTGGGGGCAGAGTAGGACATAATGAGTGGCAGGATAAATAGCAGGTCTCTCCTGGACCATTGTGACTAGCGTATACTCCATGGAGTGTTGAGCTGGCACCTTGGCCACTCAGTGTTCCATGTAGCCTGAGCTCCAGGGGATACCCTTGAGCCAGAACTGAATGAGCTAACACCATCACCCCTGTGACATTAGAATGGCACACATCAATTTTATGTATATGAAATTTTATAATCCATTTAATCAGAGACCCTGTGTCTCTTGTGTGCAGATCATTGTGTGAGGCCAAAGGGAGCCATGAAGTCTGGATCGGACAGAATTCTTGTCCTCATGGGCTTATGGGTTGGTGGAATGTGACACCAAATCACTTCTAGTGGGCTTCAGTGCTCATAAAGCTCTTTCTCTCTCACACTCTATGATATAGGGAGTGTAAAGTAGTATTATCCCCATTTTATGAATGCAGAAATGAAGGCTGTGGTCCTGCAAAGGGTGATCAGGAGGCAGTATCTTCAGAGGAGAGCCAGGTTTGTGAGACTGCAAAGATATTCAAGGAACATGAGAGGAGATTTAATAAAAAGGTCAGAACGAGGGTCTCACAAAGAACAATGGCAAAGGAGGATTGAGTTGGATTGAGTTGACATGAAAGTGCATAAGGAACTAGGTAGTGGTAATCAGGGATGGCAGCTTTGAATCACCGAGATTGCCATACTTTTTCCAGGAGCCATGGTAAGGTTGATTTGATTATTATTCCTTGAGCAAGATTTGGAATACCAGAGGTAGGGGTAGGGAAGAATGGGTAGCATTCTTTGCTGGCTAGACTCTGGTGTCCTGCATGGGATGAAGCTTAAATTGGAGCCAGCTAGGAGGGCTGAGGTGGTTTGACTTACTCTTCAATTAGACATATTTTTGGTTTGGTTTGGTTTGGTTTTTCAATTAGAAATTTAGACAGTAGTGACCCATTGCAAATATCAAAGTGTATTGGGTGTGGAGGGTAGAATCTCTTGAGGTCCTGAGAATTGTTGCTCCAGCTAGTGAGAGGTTGGCAGAGATAGGATAAATGGTAAGATGCCTGTACTGGTTATATCATGGTTGAATGGAATTTAGAAGCAGCTGAATGATTAGATTCAAGGTTGGTCATTAAAGAATCAGTATCATCTTGGTGAAAGGGTTCTATTCTTGGGTCTATGTAGCTTGGTATTTTTGTCAATGACTTGGATGAAAACCTAAAAGTATGCTTGTCAAATTTACAGATGAGACTTACTTATCTGTGTTTTGTGATCTCAGTGTCATTCTTGACTTTCCCCTCTCATCCCACATATCTAATCCGTTGCCAAATCTTGTTACATGTAACTTGAAAGCATCTCCTATCTCCTCTCTACTTACACACTTATCATGCCTTCATCCCCTCTCATGGACACTATAACCATCACTTTCAACTTGGTTTTCCTGTTTCAAACTCTTTCACTGCTTCAATCCATCCTTTGCCCAGATGCCAAAGTTGCCCTCCTCAGTATACTCTAGTAGCTTCCCATGCCCTCCAGGATCTAAATGTCTTTACAACCTGGGTCCTTCCTCTTGTTCCCATTCTCTTACACGTTACCCCTCTCCACACACTCCAGCTACACTGTCCTACTTGCTGTTCTTTGGTAATAACATTCTATCTCCCATCTCTGGGCCTTTGCACTCACTGGATCTCTTGCCTGAAATGCTCTCCTTCATCCCTCCACTCTGTAATTTTCCTGGTATCCTTTAAGTCTCAGCTCAAATATGACCTGTAAGAGGACTTTCCCTTCTGAAATAACTTGCCATCTAGTCTGTATGTCTTGTATGTACATAGTTATTTCCATGTTGTATCCCCTATTACAATGTAGTGCTTTTTAAGGGAGGAACCACTTTTGCCATTCTTTATATTTCCATGGCTTACCACAGTGTCTGGAACGAGTAATGGCTTAATAATTATTTTTTGACTGATTGGTTTACTCATTTGTAAAATGAGGAGTTTGGATGTGGTGATCTCTAATGTCCTTTCCAGTTCTCAATCTGTGATTCCATGTGGATAGGAGGTTGGGTTTCTCATTACCTGCTTCTGTGAGTAGAAGTAAGATTAATAAGTATTTGTGAATTGAATTTAATGATATTGGTGGTTACTGGGGGGCAGTTAGAGAGACATTTCATAGGATCACAGATTTAGAAGTGGAAAGAACCTTAGAGGCCATCCAGTCCAGTCCAGTCCAGTAAATCTGTGTTATAGTTGAAGAAACTGATCCTCAGAAAGGGTAAGTGACTGGCCCAGGGTCACACAGCCTAAGTCTTCCTTATTCTAGGTGCATTGCCATTGCTACTCTGCCGTGCTGCCTTTTATTTCAGGTCACTATAAGAAAGAGATTTCTAACAATTAGAGTTGTCCAAAAATGGGGTGAAGTGCTCTGAGAGTAGTAAACGTCCTATATTCCAAAGTGTTTCCGCAGAAGCTGGAAAGGACTTTCTCCCTGGGGTGTCACAGATCCAAGTTGTTATTTACAGACTGCGAACAAATGACTTTATCTTTCTAGCCCTGAATTTTCTCATTTGTAAAATGAGGTTGGACTAGGTGACTTCTAGAGTTTTTTCTATGGTCTGATGCAGGAATTACTGCACTGGCTGCAAGATTAGACTAGATGACCTTCAAGGTATCTTCCGATTCTTTTTTGTTCCTATAACTCTACTTGATGATTTTTTTAAAGTTCATTTATTGAGGGTGGATTTCCCTCAATTTGTGTGATAATTTTGAGCAGGTCCTTGTGTTTTCATTTAAGCACATTCCGAACTGTGAATAAAATTTTAGACTCTCTTAAATCATTACCATGATTTACAACCTCTGTGAAGAGTGAGATAGAAAGCAGGAAATTCCCTTTATGTTTGTAGTGTATTATGTTGCAATAAGATGTGAGTTACTAAGTAACACTGAAAATCAGATTTTGATTACCCTTTTAAAATAAAAAAAAAAGATTATGAATTACATGACTTAGCATTTTCAATTCCCAGATGAACATGTTTGGTATTCTATTCTGTCAAGCATGAGATTTGGGGCAGGAAATTCTTTGAATTACTTCTGAGACCCCAATCAATTATTGGTTCTTACATAAACTGACTAGTTGTTAGACATCAGATTTTGATAATTGTTTTTACAAATGAAATAACAGTAGATATCTAAAAGTCTTGGTATATTTCTTAATTGATACTTCATCTTAGAAACTAGTATTCTAACAACTATATTATATGATCGATACATGCAAAAGAATGAATTGTTTGGGGGGTGGCTAGGTGGTGCAGTGGATAAAGCACTAGCCCTGGATTCAGGATTGCCTGAGTTCAAATCCAGCCTCAGACACTTGACACTTACTAGCTGTGTGACCCTGGGCAAGTCACTTAACCCCCATTGCTCTGCAAAAAAAAAAAAAAAAGAATGAATTGTTTGCATTCTATTTTTGTGGAAGGCAATAATGATAAATCATACTTCCTTAGTGTATGACAGTTTACAAAATGCTTGTTTCACAGCAACCTTTTTGAGACAAGATAATGTTAAATTGTACCCTCCCCCCTTTTAATTGTAGTTGTTACCAGAGGCTTATGAAAGTTAAATAACTTGTCTACAATAGTAAATATATGGAGTGTCAGATCTGGGACCCAAGTCTTTTGGTTTAATTTTTGTATTCTCTTCCTCCCCCCTCCCCCCCCTTACAACCCCCCCCCCCCCAGCTCAATACATTATGTTGCCTCCCAGTACTAGATAGTCTTAGGGGAAAAATCTTTGAAAAGTCAAGTCACAGTAGCCCTCTGGTGCAGTGGACAGCACTGACCCTAGAAACTGAGGACTTGGGTTCAAACTTCATCTCTTACATTCACTATGTGTTTGACCTTGGAAGTCACCTCCCCTCCCTGGGCCTCAGACTAGTCACTTGTTGTAAGAATGAAGGTGCTGGGGTGGGGGGCAGCTAGGTGGTGCCGTGGATAGAGCACCAGTCCGGGATTCAGGAGGACTTGAATTCAAATCAGGCCTCAGACACTTAACACCTACTAACTGTGTGACCATGGGCAAGTCACTTAACTCCAATTTGCCTCACCCCCCCCAAAAAAAAAGAATAAACCTTTGGGGGCAGCTAGGTGGTGCAGTGGATAGAGCACCAGCCCTGGATTCAGGAGGACCTGAGTTCAAATCCAACCTCAGACACTTGACACTAGCTGTGTGACCCTGGGCAAGTCACTTAACCCTCATTGCCCCACCAAAAAAAAACACAAAAGCAAAACAAACAAACAAAAAATGAAGGGGCTGAATTAGATGGTCTCTTTGTTGTGTTATCCTGATTTTTATGGGTATCCTACAAGTAAGAAAAACTGTAGTAGAGTAGAAAAAGTGTAGTAGAGTTCTAAGGTGAAAGTTATTCTAAATTTACACATACACACACGTATATACACACATTTGACAAGATTTGGCTTGTTTGCTTTTTTTTTTTATCATGGACTCATTTCATTTTGTCAGCTTCTCTTATATGAGTCCCCAGATTCCTTTGAGTCTTGGCTATATTGGTTATATTTATTTCATGATATAAAGCTACAGTTAAACTACAGATAAATTTTCTTAATCATTGCTTAGGATATTTTCCATACTGAAAGTTGAATTATATGTAATTACACCTAAAACAGTAACTCTTCAATTGTATTGGCCTCTCAGTTGGTCTGTGCCAAAGTCTCATATATGATGGTATGTGTGTATAAAATTTTGCTTTCAAACTGAATTGGTCATTTATTTTTGATGCCTTTCGTTGATGTCTTGTTAAACACAATGACTTTCTTCTCATTTTTATTTTGAATAGTGCTGTGAGGGGTAGGTAGTTTTATTCCCTCAAAGTAATTTTCAGAGAGCAAAATTCATAGAGCCATTGATTGAAATCTTACTCTACTCTAGACATTTTCCTTGAGTAATGTTGTGATGTAGGGAATAATTTCTAGTCATATTAATATAAGAATTTTTGAGCAGGTGATTTTTTGGGGTAGTGTGATTTCATTTCTACAGAGAGCTCCTAGGGAGGGACTTCTTCTAACAATGTAGACTGGTTCCTGCTTTGTAGACAGTTGTTTGGGGGCACTCTGAGGTTAATTGTCTTGCCCTTGTCTCGACTTGTCTTGACAGTCACACAGTATGTCTCAGTGGCAGAACTTGACCCCAAGTCTTTCTAACAGCTCTTAATTCACCAAGATACACTCTTTTGACAGTTCTTTGAGTCAAACATGATCCTTAAGAAAAAAGATTTACCATTATTTCTAACAGTGATCTAATGATGACAACTTCCAAATTATAATGTTTCATCATTGTTATCAACAAATCATTGATAAAGAACCTGTATACATATGATATTGTGCTAGGTTCTGTATTGTCTCAGTTAAAAACATAAGCATCTATGAGTATAGGTATGACCATTCTGGAACAGATCTATAATCCAAGGGAACATGTGATCTAGGACAGGTTTATCCTTCTGGACATCAGCCTGAAAGGTTATATCCTTTGTACATCCTAATTTTTCTCTGTAGTCACTGAAACTTATCAAACTCTTCTCTCTTCAGCCACATTCTGGGCCTCATCGTATTTAAATGAAGTATCAGGTAGAAGAGAGATTAGCCTTGTTCCACTTCAAGTTAGTAAGCATTTATGAAATGCCTACTATGTGTAAATGCTCTATACTGAGAATACAAAGATTAAAAAAAAAGATATGGCCCATCCTTGTCATTACGGAAACTTAATATTGGTGGGGGTATGAGAATATGTGGGATGTATGCTGATATAGATGACAGAAAGTAGTGTGTGATAGGACCATAGGAGAAAACCAGATAAAGTTCTCCAAGAATCTTGGTGGAGGGGAAAAAACAAAACGTTTTCCATAATCATGGAGGAAATAGGTTCTAGGTTTGACCCCAAGCTCAGAAGTAGGGGTCGTGTATGGAAGTTGCAGGGGGACAGATTTAGATTTGTTATAGGGAGAAATTTCCTAACAGAGTTGTCCCCAAAGTGGAAAAAGGCTGTTTTAGGAGGTGATAAATGTCCTTTCACTGGAGATTTTCAAATAGCGGCTGGATAACTACTTATTGAGGTGTTGTTGAAGTAATGTAAATATGATAGAGCTATTATGGATTTAGAGCTCGGAGGATCTAAAAGTCAATCAATAAAGACATATTCTTAAGTACTTACTACTAAGTGCCAGGCACTGTACTAAGTGCTGGGGATCCAAAGACAAAGCAAAAATACTCCCTGCCGTCACAGAGCTTATTATTATGATGTGCCCATTCTAACGGGGGAGACAACATGTACACAAACAAGTGTATGTAAGATATACAATACAAGGAAACAGGACCAGAGGAGTTCAGTGACAGATGTGAGATGAAGACTGAGGTCTTTTAAATGCCTTTTCCATTGAACCAGATTCTTTCCTGTATGTGTTGAACTTAAATGAACTTTGAGGTTTCTTCCAACATTGAATTTCTGTGATCTCAACTTTCCGTATTCTTCCTTTCTGACCACCACCACATTGCTTCCATGATTTCTACCCACAAAGTCAACAGACACTTTGGAGACAATCAATTCCAAAGCATATCTGATTATGGATTCTTCCTACAACATCTCAAACTAGTCTCCTTATGTCTGCTTGTAAACCTCCAGTAGTCTGAACTCCCAGACCTCATGAAGCAGCAAGTTTGCCTTAGATGATACTTGTTAGGGGGCTTGTCCTTATGTCAAACTTCAATCTTCTTCTTTGCAGTTTTCATTCATTGCTCCTGGTTCTGTCTCCATGGGCCAAGTAGAACAAATCACATTCTATTCTCTTGCTAGCTCTTCAAAAACTTTGGAGATAGTTTCCTCTAAGTCTTCTCTTTTTCTGGCTCTAGTTTTTTTAAAGCATAGAATTCCTAACATAACATAATTCTGAGGCCTCAGTATCCTTTACAACCTGGTTCTGGTCACTTTCTAGCTTATCAGTGGCCTTCCTTAAACGTGGCACCCAGAAATTACTCTGAGCAAGGCAGAGGACAGTCGGACTCTCACCCTCTAGTCCTAGACACTGGGTCTCTCTTAATTCAGGCTAAGAGTTCACTAACTTTTTTTTGGCTGCCATATCACATTCTTGACTCATAGTGAACTCATAGTCCATTCCTCTCTGGTCCCCCCCCCCCCCAATCTTTTCCAAATGAACTGCTCTTTAACCATATCATCTCCATCTCATATTTGTAAAGCAGATTTATGGTATCCAGATCAAAGATTTTACTTTTATCCTTATTAAAAGCAATACAATTTACAACATTTATTAAGTGCCTGCTGTGTTCAAGGCACCTGAAATAAGGACAACAATTAATTAGTCCTTGTGTGTTCTGCTTAGGAGGGTGATAGACTGTGGAAACAGATGGGACCTAAGACAAGGCAGTTGAATGTGGGGCAGTGAACACTAATTAGCATCTGGGGAAATCAGGTGAGTCTTCATGGAAGCGCTGATAACTGAACTGAGACTTGAAGGAAGATAAAGATTCTGCAAGGTGGCTCTTAGGCAGGAAGTACATTCGAGGCAGAGGGAGATGGTTCATGCCAGTGCCCTGGGGGACATTCAGTGTGGAGCTCAGTTTGGATGGAATGGAGACTTTGTGAAAGGAAACAATCAAAGGTTATTGTCATAATCACCAAGCATTTAGCACTTACTTTGTGCCAGGCATTGTGTTAAGCACTGGGGCTGCAAAGAAAGGCAAAACAATCCCTGCCCACAAGGAACTCTCTTAGAAATGGGGGGGACGACATACAGACAACTACATACATATAGGATATGTACAGTGTAAATAGAGGAACTGGAAAAGGCCTCCTACAGAAGGTAGGATTTGAGCTGAGGTTTGAAGGAAGAGGCAGTAGGTAAAAGTGAGGGTGGAGAGCATTCCAGGTATGGGAGACAAAGCCAGCGAAAAGGGACAAAGAACAGCACCAGCGTCTTCCAGCAGTTAGCACAGTGCCAGGCCCTTGTTGGACTATATATGTACATTACTGTTAATGTGTTGTGTTCTACTGCTCAGATATAACCCCTTTTGGAAGGCAAGGGATGTGGATGTCATGTGGATATACTGCACTTGGATACTCATTAAATACTAAAAACAACTTTCTTCTGATGATTTAAAGTTATTTTCTTAAAGTGTGTTTAAGGTTAGAGAAACATCTGTGAAAATCACACTTCTGTTGCTTCATAACATGGTCTTTGTGGGCCTTCCAATTTTCATATACTTAGAAGATTAGCCAAAGTAAGCATTCCCAGCTACTGTCAGTGTGGAGTGAATTTAGCTGTGGAATAATATCATTTATAATATTTATATCTTCATAATCTTCTTATAATTTACATTCACATATTTTTTAGTGGTTTGTTAAAAAATACATGCAACATAGCTAAGAAAATAGTATAAAGAAAAAGTCTGTATTTTGTTTTTTTAAAAGTCAATCCAATTAAAATTTTATAGCTATATGTAAAACTGTGAGTGTCTGCTGGATTTGCTGTGGGGAAGAGCTCAGTTTAAGTGCTGCCGAAGACCCCTGCTAGCTGTGTACAACTAGCCATCTCCTCTGTCTCCGGACTCTGCCTTTTCATTGGCAGTCTCCCTGTTAGATGCTCTCCAGGTCTCTGTGCTCTCAGGCTTTCCTGCCTTCCTTCAAGAATGGGCTGAAATCTGATCTACTTAACTTTAAGAAACTTGTCCCTGTCTCTTCCAGTGCTCACGTCTTTCCTGAGTTACCTCCAATTTACCTCGTCTTTATATTGCATGAGCATAGTCGTTTTTGTGGTGTCTACCCTATTACAGAGTGAGCTCCTTGACAGCAGGGACTGTTTTTGCCTTTTTTTTTTTGTATCCCCATGGCCTAGGACAGTGCCTGGCACGTTGTAAGCACTTATTAAATACCAATAGTGTTGTTTACCCTGAGTAAGTAACTTAACCTTTCCTAGTCTCAGTTTCCTCATTTTTAAAAGTGTTAATAATAACACACAATTCATGAGGTTTGTTGTCAAAACCAAATGAGATGTTCTATGTAAAGTTGTATTTACAAACCTTAAAGTGCTATATAAATGTTAGCTATTATTAGTATTATGAAAATCACAACAGAGTATTTTTGTGCATTTAAAGGAAATTGATACAACTACCCTTTAAATTTTAGAGAATTCAACTTGGCAAACATTTATCCAGTACCCACTGGGCAGAGAGAACTGGGCTAGATGCTTGGAGCACTCCAGAGTATAAATACCGTATGTCTCTTGCTCTTTTTGAACTGATTGTCTAGGAGAAGGATAACATATGTGGTGTGAGGGCCAAAATTTGATATATGGAGCGTTATTTGGGTGACTCACCTTAATATTGGGGTCCCAGAAATATGAGGGACCTTTTAGGTTTAACCCTCCCCTCTGAACTTCCCTTTTTAGATATTTCTCCCAGGCCAGTAAGAAAGGAGCCTCTAAGCTTTAGTTCATAAAAGGATCAGATTTTATTACTTGGGAATTAAACAACAAAGGTGAAACTAATAAAAATCAAAGATAAGGAAATAGGAAAATAGAAATACATCGAAATGCTCTTAACTCTAAACTTAGCCTATTAGGGTTTTCTGTAATTAAACTCGCCAAACGCCTGAACAGCCCACCAGTCTAAGGTTGCTCACGCACCACCCGGGCCACAGTCGCCACACCAAGAGCATGAACACGCACCAGAACAGCGGTCGCCTGAGACAGCATGAACACGCGCCAGCTCAAGGGCCCAGAAGGAAAAAGATCGAGTTCCGGAAAATGCCTCACCTTCCGGAAGTAGCCTGCCTCCCTTCAGCAAGTGTTCAATCTCTCCTCCCCCAAAAGGAGAGGTCCTTCAAAAGCTGCCTTTCCGAGCTCAGTAGCATACATAACCTGGGGGTGGGCCAGATGTGGCCCCTCCCAAATGAGTTAGCTAAAAATGGGAATATTAATCTTTACACAAATAATTTTTTACCACAGTGGATAACTATAGTAATAATACATAAGTATATTTTGCTTATATTGGTAGTACAGCTCCATTGCTTCTTTTTTGTTTTGTTTTGTTTTGGGGTTAGGCAATTGGGATTAAGTGACTTGCCTAGGGTCACACAGCTAGTCACCCATCCCTTTGGAACGGTGCTCACTGATCTCTCAGGACTGACTGACCCATGTTCAACTGCTGTTTATCATCATGCTTAGGGGTCCATTGCTTCTTTAGGTAGATCTCAGAAGAGTATGCTAATTTGCTCACAAATTTACATTAGCGAATTGTTTTTCCTACAATGTGGCAAAAGCATATGAACTTTTATTTATGAGATGTTGACTTGGGAGATTCAGTGATAGGTAATTCTCAGGGAACTGAAACAGCACAGTTCAGAGAAGTTATAGGCATTTTGGTAAAGGCTGACAGAAGTAAATACAGAGTAAAGAATTAGCATTTTCCTTTTTAGATCCAGACCAGTAAATTCAGTAGAGCAGGGAACTTCCTGTATGGAAACTCCTCCCATTAATTCAGATCAGCTTTTCTATAGATTAGTCAGAGATAGTTGCATAAGACAGTGAGAAACTAAGTAAATAAATCAACTACAATGTTTAAAAGATATAGTAGGTGTAAATTATTGGGGATACAAAGATGAAAAGGATATGATCTTTACCATAATGGAGTCTATATTTTATTGTAAGAGACAGCATGTATACATATAAGTACATACAAATGAATACAAGTAGCTTAGGGAGGAGAGCACCAACAGTTGGGGAGGGGGGTTCAGAAAAGGCTTTGGATAGAAGGTGGTGGTGAGAAGGAAATGCATTGACTAGGGGATCAACCTGTTCAAAGTCTTGGAGATGGGTGATGAAGTGGTGTGTTTGAGGAACAGTAAGGTGGCCATTTATTGGATCATAAAGAGGAGTAACGTATGATCGATCTAAACCTGAAAAGGTAGGTTGGAGTTAGGTAGTAAAGGGCTTAAAATACTAAACAGAGGTGTTTGTATTAAAATATAGAGTTGATAGGGAACTACTGGAATTTGAGCAGGGATGTGATCTTGCTAGATTTCTGAGATGGACATGACACCACCTTGGACTGACATTTTGTCTACAGTATAGGAAATATTGGTATAGAACATTAGGGGATTATTACCAATAGTAATAACAATTTAAACTTATATAATGCTTTATGGTTTACAGAGCCATTTCATACAGTACTTATTTAATCATCATAACCATTCTGTAAGGTAAGTTGTAGAGATGCTATATATACAAACATACATTTATGCTCCTCATGAGCATAAATGACAGAGCTGTAAGCTAAAATTAGCCTTAGGCACCCCGAACCCCGGCCCCAGCACAACTGCTTTCCCCGAAACTGTCCCAGGCATGTAAGCCTTGAACCATGCCAAGCCCATGCCCAGCTCAGTGTGGATGCCCACGGGAGGCCTCAGGCATGCTGGAGCTTCCTCCACCCAGCCCCCAGCTCCGGGCTTGACCCAGCCTGTGGTTTGAGGGGAGAGAAGGGATATATAGCCTGGGGGGGGGATGCTAGGGGGTCAGTTGCTAGGAAAAGAGACACAGGGACACGCTATGGGTGTGGCTGATAGTGAAAGAGTGAAAGGAGATAGTGAAGAGGAGCATGGTTAGTAGTGAAAGCAGGTGCAGTAGGAGGAAGTGTGAAGGAGGATGCAACAGAGACAGATGGAGGAGCGGAGCAGTGAAAAGAGAGGGGAAGCTGCAGAGAAAGTTAAAACTCAGTCAGGTCGTATTTTACTTTTGTTATCCTTATCTTTAAGTTTATTCACCTCAATAAACTCTGGTATTTGATTAAATTGAAAAGAGGCTTCCTAATCTTTTTCTAATCAGGCTGGGAGAGGCAGTGGGGGAGGGGGAGCCTCCTACTTGGCTCTTCCCATATCGAATTAAACCCTTTACAGCTAAGTTTTCAGATAGAAAGTTTACAGATTAGTGATAGTTATGCTTTTTCAGAGCAAAGATATGAACCTAGGTCTGCTGACATAGTCTCCCCATTATAACATATCATAGTTGCCCCTGCCAGTAGGAAATTGAGAGGATTCTAGTTACATCTTGGTTTATGATAAAATTTTTCCAGTTATTGTATTTCTGTCTTTTCTGATTCTACCTTTTTCTTCTTAAAGTAGAATTTTGAGAGTTCTTATGGGTTTGAATTTGAGAGTTGGTGCTCTTTTAATTTTGCAGGGTTTTTTTGTTTTGTTTTGTTTTGGGTTTTTTTTGGCGAGGCAATTGGGGTTAAGTGACTTGCCCAGGGTCACACAGCTAGTAAGTGTCAGGTGTCTGAGGCCGGATTTGAACTCAGGTCCTCCTGACTCCAGGGCTGGTACTCTATCCATTGTGCCACCTAGCTGCCCCAATTTTGCAGTTTTATGTATAAATCTAGTTCCTACTCACTATAATTCTTAACAACAACAATAATAAATACATCGAAAAATGAGAAATCTTAAACCCTTTCTCCCAGAAATGTTTTTTCCTAATTTTTAGATATAAAGTAGCTGTGATTTCATAAATTTTTTTTCCAGCATGTTAACTATGGTTGTTCCAAAGTTAAGATGAATGTGAGTTAGTAGGCTGTAGTTCAAAGGTATAATTTTTTTTAATACATGGAAGTATTTTCTGAAAATGTGCTGTTTGTGGAGGGTCGGTTTTCCTGTTGCTAATTACAGAAGTAATTAAGGTTTCATAGAAATATTAGGTCATATAGCCTGCTCTCAGGGCAGTCCCTAAACAGTCTTTAATAGACCCTCATTCAATTCAGTTGTTGAACTAGGGTATCATAGTTACTACATGAATGTAATATATTCAAATCTTTGTGTTCCTAGGATAATAGCACTGTATTTTAAGAACTTTTATGGGACTTGAACCTTTAAGGAGTATAGTTGCTTCCTGCTTTTATATCCTGAAAATTAATTCATTTTTTAATGACCAAAAATTTATCAATATGTTTAATGAAGTATGGTGGCCTCTAGTGGTGCGTATGTTGATATAAGAATCACTAATATCATTACTAGGCACAACATTTTTGAATGAGAAATACATTGACAAAATTATTTTAGGAAAGTTATATGTAATGAAGGAAAAGTTTTATTTTTTGTGTAAGTTTAAATTTTATTCTGGAATTGGAAATTTTTCAGAGTATTATTGTGGTTGATTGTCAGTGCAGCTGAACTTTTTTCACATTGAATCACAGAATGTTATAGTTGGAAGGGACCTCAGGTGCTATTTAATCTGATCTCTGCCTGAGCTAGAATGCCTTCTACAACATACACAAAAAATGGTTACTTATCTTTGTTGGCTTGAAGACCTCCAATAAGAGGGAGCCCACCATGTTGCTAGGCAGCTGATTTCACTTTGGGATAGCTTCTTTAGGAAGATTGTATGTTTGTTTCATAAGGGGCTAAAATTCTAGCTAGTCTGTCTAAAATATCTAATGAGTGGTCACCAATAAATTATAAGCTTTAGCAAGAGTTAGACTTTTAAGCATTTATTAAGGAGAATAAGAATTTGATGAAGAGAAAGAGAAAGGCCTAGATTCATCTATCTATTAAAGGGAGAGCGTATTTCTAGCTCCCTTCTCCACTGGAGTCTTCAGGCAAGAGCACAAGTCAGAGTGCCAGCCTCCCCCTTCTTCCTCCCACAAGCAAATGTCACTTCCTGACGCCCTCAGAGACCTTCTTCTCATGGTGGAGCTTTTCTACGGTAAGTCTCCAGCAGGTGGCGTCATTCCAGTCGTTACAGTTTGCATCAAGCTTTAATTTTCAAATTCCATCTCTTTTTGCCAGTTCTTCCTTCTGAGACAAGCAGAACAAGTTTATTATGTCTTCCATATGAGAGCCCTTTAATTACTTTTAGTTAGTTTTCACATTTAGGTCCTTTGCCAGTCCATTCTTCGCTGAATACTCTTCAGCTTACCAATGTCTTTCTAAAAATTTTACACACAGAACTGATCCCAATCCAGATATATTCTGACTATGATAAATGAAACTGGGATAATCCCTTTATTCCTGGAAGCTGTGCCTTCTTGAATGGAGTCAAGCTTACATTTACTTTTTAGCTGCCACATCACATTTGATTCATATTGATCTTATAGTCTACTAAAAACCTCACAGGACCTGCTTCTGAGTAGCCACATCTGTTCCCACCTTGTACTTGTGAAGCTAATTTGTTTTATCTCAAGGCTAAGATTTAATATTTATCTTTGTTAAATTTCATCATCATAAATTTGGCTCCATGTTCTAATCTGTCAAGATCTTTTTGGATCCCAGCTGTCATCCAGTGTATTATTTCTCCTTCCCAGATATGTACCTGCTCATTTGATAAGCAGGCCACCTATATTTTTATACGTCATTGATAAAAATATCCTATGCCAGAAGAGCAAGCCTAGATCTCTGAGGCATTTCTCTGAAGACCTCATTCCAAGTTGACATAGAACCATGAATACCTGCTGTTTTGAGTCCAGCCATTCAACCTTTTCTGAATCCACCCCATTTTACTGCCATAGTCCAGCCCACATCTTTTTACATCTTACCACAGTCTTTTCCATAAGAATAGAATGAGAGACAGAGAAGAATCCTTTATGCTAAATTATAGTTTACAACGAAATTTTACTATGAAGTATCTATGAAGAGGGAGGGAAAGAATAATGGAGTCATTTTTAACATATTGCCTTGATACTTCTATTCATTTGTGATCTTAATGGTTTGAGTTTTCCCTCTACCAATGTAGGTTACAACCCATCCATACGCTTTCGACCTGTATAATTCTTGTCCCTGTCTTTTCTATCCATTCTACCAGTTAGAGATTGATTTAGGTTAATAATTCATCTTCTAAAAGACTGATGTCCCTTGGGTAAGTTAAACCTATATACTCATTTTTATTAATTACATTAATCAGATAATTAGATAAATAGCTGAAATCAGAGTTCTGATAATTTCATCTCTTAGAAGTAGAAGAAGAAAAGAAACAAAATACTCTATTGAGCTTGCTTATGACCAGTAAGGAAGAATTTATTGGCAGTGCAGAAGGGACAAGAAACCTGGGAGAAAACATCATCCATTTGTGTAGAACAGTAAGAGAAGTATTAGAAAGTGAAAAAAGGTAGAGATATATAGATCAGTAAGCATAACAATTTATCACTAGAGAAATATCAGCATGTATTAGGAAATAAGTTATTTTTCAGAATTTAGAATAAAGTACAGCATTTACTAAGGGTCACCATGGATTCAATAAAAAGTAATTCCAGATTCTTGACATTTTCTTTTTAAAAATTGAGTCATTAGGTTGATAGATTGGGGCAGTGTCGTAGATTTAGTATATATTTGATTTAGATAAACATTTGAATTTCCCGTTATATCCTTGTGAATAAAGGTTCCTGTATTAAGCTTATTGAACACTTTTACTGCAAGAATGGCATATAATCCCTGTGACAGCCTTCAGGGAAGGTCCAGTATTGGAATGCCACAGGGAACTAGCCATAACCCTGATTCCATCAACAGCTATTTAGCTTTTTAAATCAATGACTCTGACGAAGAAAGCATATTTATTAAATTGACAGATGACTCAAAATAAGAAGATATTGCTAATATAATAGGTGACAGTATCACAATTCAGTATCTTTTTGATAGGCTCAAATTCTGGAAGGATATCAGATGAGGTTTAACAGTATAAATTTGAGTTCCTTTATTTAGGCTAAAAGTTATCAATATTATAAATATGAGATTGGAGAAATCTGGTTCACATAAATGATTCTAGGGAATTTTAGGTGGCCAGAAGCTGAATGGAGTAATTGCTCACAATTATTTAGTGCTTTAAGGCTTAAAAAGTTCTTTCTTTATAACAAAGGCAATTTTGCCTTGGGCCCTGGCTATAATTTCTCTTACTGACAGTCTTTGCTGTGCTATGGATGGCCTGAGTTAAGATAGTCGACCTAGTTTGGAAAAAATAATCCTCAGCTTTTCTTGATTTAGCTCTATCTGAATTAGCCTTTGAATTTGGTCTAATGTATTTTCCTGTCTTCCTCATTTTCAACGCTATTACCCCTGGAATAATACAGTTATTATAGAATTCAGATCTGGAAGGGATCTTACATAGCATGTAGCCCATTTCTCTCATTTTATAAATTTTTTTCATTCAATCATTCATTCATTCAGTTATAATTTTCCCCAAGTTACATGTAAAAAACAAATTTTTTAACATTGATATTTTAAAACTTTGTGTTCCAAATTTTCTTCCTCCCTCTCTCCCTCCCCATCCCTCCCTAGAAATCAAACAATTCAATGAAAGTTATATATGTGCAGTCATGCGAAAGATCTCCACATTAGTCAGGTTGTGAAAGAAAACAGAAAAAATAACTTTAGAAAGAGGAACTAACAAAAAAATTATACCATCAGTTCTTACTCTATAGATGGATTGCATTTTTCATAAGTCCTTCTGATAGCATCCTGCTCATCATTTCTTTCACAGTTACTATTGCTAATGGTATCCTATCCCCTCCCCTTGATATTTACTCTATTTTCTGTTTGGTTGTTTGGTTGGTTTTTTTAGTGCGGCAATTGGGGTTAAGTGACTTGCCCAAGGTCACACAGCTAGTAAGTGTTAAGTGTCTGAGACCGGATTTGAACTCAGGTCATCCTGAATCCAGGGCCAGTGCTCTATGCACTGCAACACCTAGCTGCCCCAGACATAGGCCACCCCACCCTGCCTTCCCCACAGTAAAAAAGGATAAACAAAAAATAAATGCTTTACAGATATCATCCCTTTATATTCAATTCACACCTGTGCCCTCTAAGTATATTCTTTTCAGCTGCCCTAATACTGAGAAAGTTCTTATGAGTTAGAAGTATTATCTTCCCATGTAGGAATGTAAACAGTTTAACCTTTTAACATCCCTCATGATTTCTTTTTCCTGTTTATCTTTTTTATGCTTTTCTAGAGTCATATTTGAAAGTCAAATTTTCTATTCAGTTCAGGTCTTTTCATCATGAATGCCTGAAATTCCTCTTTTTCATTGAAGTACCATTTTTTCCTCCTGAAAGATTTTAATGAGTTTTGCTGGGTAGGTGATTCTTGGTTGTAATCCCAGTTCCTTTGCCCTCCAGAATATCATATTCCATGCCCTCTGGTCCTTTAATGTAAAAGCTACTAGATCTTGTGCTATTCTGACTATAGCTCCACAGTACTTGAATTGTTTCTTTCTAGCTGCTTGCAATCTTTTCTCCTTGACCTGGGAGCTCTGGAATTTGGCTATAATATTCCTGGAAGTTTTCATTTTGGGACCTCTTTCAGGAGGTGATTGGTGGATTCTTTCAATGTCTATTTTACCTTCTGCTTCTAGAATGTCAGGGCAATTTTCCCTGACAATTTCTTGTAAGATGATGTCTAAGCTCTTATTATTTTTTTTTTTCTAAGCTCTTATTTTGATCATGGTTTTCAGGTAGTCCAATGATTTTCAAATTATCTCTCCTGGATCTATTTTCCAGGTCAGCTGTTTTTCCAAGGAGATGTCTCATGTTGCCCTCTATTTTTTTATTCATTTGGAGTTGCTTTATTGTGTATTGATTTCTCATAAAGGCATTAGCTTCTATTTGCTCTATCCTAATTTTTAAGCAATGATTTTCTTCAGAGAGTTTATGTACTTCCTTTTCCATTTGGCCAATTTGGCTTTTCAAGCTGTTGACTTTTTTTTTTCATGACCCTCCTGCATCACTCTCATTTCTCTTTCCATTTTTCCCTCTACCTCTCTTACTTTATCTTCAAAGTCCTTTTTTGAGCTCTTCCATAGCCTGAGACCAATTCATATTTTTCTTGGAAGCGTTGGATGTAGGAGCTTTGACTTTGTTATCTTCTTCTGAGGGTGTATTCTGATCCGCCTTGCCACCAAATAAGCATTTGATGGTCTGCTGCTTTTTCTGCCTGCTCATCTTGTCTGCCTATTTCTTGGCTTTTAACTCCTTAAAGTGGAGCACTGCTTCCAGGACACACTGTCCCAAGTTTTAGGGGGTCCCAAGTTGTAAGATTTAAAGAGAGGCTCTTTCTCAGTCATCCTGGCCTGTAAGTAACCACGGCCCACTTGCTTTTTAATCTGGAAGCAGAAATACGATTGAAATCTGATTCTCTGTGGTCATGAGCTTGGCATGTCTGTGCCCCTCCCCCATTGGGCCACTTCCTTTCAAGTTCACTTCCTGTGCTGTGTGCTGAACTCCTCTCTTCTCTCACCCTGGTACAACAGACCTTCCCTGCTGCCCTTTTAAGCTATCTTTGTCTGGAAAATGATTTCACTCTGTTCTTTTGTGGGTTCTGGTGCTTCAAGAATTGTCTTATGGCATTTTTAAAAAATGTATGTGGATGGATCATGGTGGGAGCTCTGAAAGTTACAGCCTTTCCTCCACCATCTTGGCTCTGCCCCCCTCATTTTACAAATTTTTTTTTTTTAAAGTCAGTCAATAGCTCTTTATTTACATATCCAAAATTGAACTTACTATCTTTTCCCCTAAATGCTTTCTCCTTCCAAACTTCCCTATTACTGTTTCAGGTGCTATTATCTTCCCAGCCTTCCAGGTTCACAACCTAGATGTTGTCCTTGATTCCTCATTACCTCTCACGCCTCCTATATCCAGCCCATTGCCAAAGCCTGTAGATTTCACCTTTTCAACATCTTTCAGATATGCTTCTTTCCTATAATAACACCAGTGCTCTAGTATAAGTTCTCACCCCTCACACTTGGATTACTGCAACAACATTCTGCTTGGTCGGCTTGCCACAAGTCAATCTCCCCCGCCTCCAACCCCCAGTCCATTCTCTATTTATCCACCAGGGTGATTTTCCTAAAGTAAAAAAGTCCACCTATGCCACCTCACCCTTAACTAGTGGCTCCATGTTATATTTAAGATAAAAAACAGAATCAAGGCCCTTCACAACTTAGCACCTTTATTTACAGTTTTCTTACACCAATTCGTACCCCCTACCCCTTTTGACCCAATGATACTGGCCTTTTTTCTCTTCCTAGAACAAGATACTCTGTTTCTTGACTCTGACCATTTTCTCTGTTTGACCTCCATGCCTGGAATGTTCTCCTTATCTCTTCCTTCTTACTTCCTTTAAGTCCCAGCTAACATCCCACCTTCTACAGGAACCCTTTTGCAACCTTTTAATTCCAGTGCCTTCCCTCTGTTGTATATTTCCTATTTATCCTGTATATAGTTTATTCGTACATGTATTTGTATGTTGTCTTCTCCATTAGATCGTGAGCTTATCAAGGGCAGGGACTATCTTTTGCCTTTCTTTGTATCCCCAATTCTTAGCACAGTACCCAGCCTATACTAGGCTCTTAATTAATACTTATTAATGTAATAACTGACTTGTAAAGTAATAGGGTCTGAATTTGAACTCAGGTCTCCCAGTTACTAGTGCAGTATGCTGCCTCCTTAGTCCCTGAATGTTATAGTCATCAATAATGGGATTTGTAATAATTCATATTCTAATGTATTGGGTTAAATTGGGAAGAGTTTATATTCTGCATGATTATATTTATTTATATTTATATGCATATTTATTCTACTTATAATCATGGTTTGAATCCTGTTATTTGATATAAACTTTCAAAATATAAAATCAAAATAATGTTTTAAAGAGATAGTTTTGTTATTCCGGGGAAAATTTTGAAATAGGTGACTTTTAAATCCCCCCTCTGATATTTCCTGTGTGACCTCTGTATCTCTGGCCACTCTCTCTTTTTTTTTTTTTTTTTGGTGAGGCAGTTGGGGTTAAGTGACTTGCCTAGGGTCACACAGCTAGTAAGTATCAAGTGTCTGAGGCCGGATTTGAACTCAGCTCCTCCTGACTCCAGGGCCAGTGCTCTGTCCACTGTGCCACCTAGCTGCCTCTGGCCACTCTCTAGAACATCTTTGCTAAGTCACCATTTGATCAACTGCTGAATTGATGGAGGAAGTTTCTATGCTGCCAACTGTTTTTTTATTTTCAGTGACAGCTTACTTTTAGCTGTGATTATAGGAACTGTTATATAAATATATGGGTGTATATGAAATGACTACATGTAGATATAGCTTATATTTTCATTGAGTAATATGAACTTTATCAAATCTTTCTTTACCTTTTCTTTTTTTACTAAGAACATATTCATTCATTTTTTTTTTTTTACTAAGAACATATTCAACTCTTTTTCCTGGTATATAACATATCTGTAAAATACCTAGCCACAGTGAGAAATTAGCTATAATTTCTACAGTTCTTACCTGATCATTTGGCTTTTATTTATTTATTTTAATAAACATTTTTAAAGTTTTTAATTCCAAATTCCATCACTTCCTCCCTTCCTCTGTCCCCTACCCACTCCTTGAGGTGGCAAGCAATCAGATATAGGTTATATATGTGCCATTATGTAAAACATTTCTATGTCAGAAGACTCAAATAAAAGGAAAAAAATGAAAGAAAGGAAGTGAAAATAGCTTTCTTCAGTCTGTGTTCAAGCAATATCAGTTCTTTCTCTGGAGGTGGATAATATGCTGCATCATTAGTCCTTTGGATTTGCCTTGGATCATTTTTATTGCTAAAAATAGCTAAGTCATTTGCAGTTCTTCATTAAACAGTATTGCTATTATTGTGTACAATGTTCTCCTGGTTCTGTTCACTTCACTGTACATCAGTTCATGTAATTCTTTCCAGGTTTTTCTGAAACAATTCTGCTTGTCATTTCCTATAGCACAATAATATTCCATTATAATCATATACCACAGCTTGTTTCGCTATTCCCCAGTTGATGGGCATCACTTTAATTCCCAATTCTTAGCTACCATGAAAAGAGCTGCTGTAAATGTTTTTGCATAAATAAGTCCTTTTCTGGTGTTTTGGATGTCTTTGGGATGTAAACCTAGCAGTGGTATTGTTGGATTAAAGGGTATGCACAGTTTTATAGCCCTTTGGACAGAATTCCAAATTGCTTTCTAGAATGGTTGGATCAGTTCACAACTCCACCAACAGTGGATTAGCATCCCAGTTTACCCACATCCCCTCCAACATCCAACATTTTTATTGTATGAGGTGGTACCTCAGAGTTGTTTTAATTGTTATTTCTCTGAACAATGGTGATTTAGAGCATTTTTCATATGACTATAGATAGCTTTGATTTCTTTGTCTGAAAACTACCTGTTCATATTCTTTGACCATTTATCAATTGGAGAATGACTTGCATTTTTATAAATTTGACTCAGTTCTCTATATATTTGAGAAATGAGGCTTTTATCAGAGATACTTGTAAAAATTCTTTCCCAGTTTTCTGCTTTCCTTATAATTTTGGTTGCATTGGTTTTACTTGTGCAAAAGCCTTTTAATTTTATATAGTCAAAATTCTCCATTTTATATTTTGTAGAGCTTTCTATATCTTCTTTGGTCCTAAATTCTTCCCCTGTTCATAAATCTGACATTATTCCATGCTCTCTTAATTTGCTTAGGGTGTCACCCTTTATGCATAGATCATGTATCCATTTTGACATTATTTTAGTATATAGTATGAAACGTTGGTCTGTACCTAGTTTCTGACATACTGTTTTCCAGTTTTCCCATCAGTTTTTGTCAAATAAGTTTTTCTTCCAAAAGCTTGGATCTTTGGGTTTATAATTTTCTAAACAGTCATTACTGTAATAATTTACTATAGTGTAATTCATACCTATTCTATTCCATTGGTCCACCACTCTATTTTTTAGCCAGTATGTTTTGATAATTACTGCCATATAATAAAGTTTGAGATCTGGTATGGCTGGGCCACTTTCCTTTGCATTTTTTCCATTGATTTCCTTTATATCCTTGAGCTTTTGTTTTTCCAGATAAATTTTGTTATTATTTTTTCTAGATCTATAAATTTTTTTTGATAGTTTGGTATGGAATTAAATAAATAGATTAATTAAGGTAGGATTGTCATTTTTATTATATTATATTATATTTTATTATATTGGTTCAGCCTACTCATGAGCAATTAATATTTTTCCATTTGTTTAGATCTGATTTTATTTGTGTGAGTAGTGTTTTATAGTTTTGTTCATTATAGTTCCTGGGTTTGTCTTGGAAGATTTGGCAGTCTTGACAGACTTCCAAGAATTTTATATTGTCTATGGTTATTTTAAATGGAATTTCTCCTTCTATCTGTTGCTGCTGGACTTTGTTGATAATATAAAAATGCTGATGATTTATGTGGGTTTATTTTGTATTCTGCAACTTTGCTAAAGTTGTTAATAATCTCAAGTAGTCTTAACACTTACTAGCTGTGTGACCCTGGGCAAGTCACTTTACCCCAATTGCCTCACCAATCCCCCACCCTCCAAACAAAACAAAACAAAAACTTCAAGTAGTTTTAAAGTTGACTCTCTAGGATTTTCTAAATTTACCTGATTAGTTGTAGTTGATTAGCTTCTAAATAGGCAACACAACCAATTAACCTGTAGTTGCCTGTCAAACAGGTTTGTGTGTTGTTTTTGTTATTATTTTTTTTAATTTTATTTTTGGTAAGGCAATTGGGGTTAAGTGACTTGCCCAGGGTCACACAGCTAGTAAGTGTCAAGTGTCTGAGGCCAGCTTTGAACTCAGGTCCTCCTGAATCTAGGGCTGGTGCTTTAACCACTGTGCCATCTAGCTGCCCCTGTTTTTGTTATTTTTAAGGAAGACTATAAATGGTGGTTAGATTGGTTTTTTAAATCATTTTAAGATTTTTTTTTATTCTACTAAGCACACTGTAGCAGGAGACTCTGAACCCTTCCAAATACCATGTTGTAAGAACAATATATCTTTAATATAAGATAATGAAGGCATTCCTTTCTTTTTTTGTTTTGTTTTGTTTTGTTTTTTGCAGGCAATGGGGGTTAAGTGACTTGCCCAGGGTCACACAGCTAGTAAGTGTCAAGTGTCTGAGGCCGAATTTGAACTCAGGTGCTCCTGAATTCAGGGCCGGTGCTTTAACCAGTGCGCCATCTAGCTGCCCCAAGGCATTCCTTTCTTGACCTCAATCATTTCAAATTGCATGCAAAACCCATTATTTGTGACAATTTTGTATAACCCAGTTGGTCATCCACAGAGTAAGTGGAACAATTTGAATCTGAGGCAGTTTCTCACATCTTCACCTATACAATGCAAGGAAGAGCAAGAAAGGGTGGAGATATGTAGTCAGACATGTGCAATTTGCTCTTGAGTCAAGTGAGTACAAGTACAAAAATGTCATGCTATTTCTAAACTAATCCTCAACCTGAGTAATTATTTCCTTGATACTAGGTGCTCAACTTTGAGCTTATATGGAAAAGCATATTCTGTGTACCTTGTGACACCAAGGGCAATTTTGTTGATAATAAGAAAGTACTCAGGAGGATGAAAAGAGATTAGGAGTTATCCTTTTAATAGAATTTTTAGCCATAGGTACAGTTTTTAGATTAGGAAACTAATCAGCTTTTTAAAGGTAAAGACTGTCCAACTGACCAACAAACTTGATTTTTCCGTTAAGCATCTCTGCTATTGAGTAATGGCCCCCTTTATTGATTTGTATATATATGTTTATTGGATCTGTTTCACAAGAACCAGTGTTCCAAAGTCAACAGGCAAATATAAGGCTCTGTCAAAGGTAACTAATAGGAATTGGTCTATAATCCCTTTATTAGGATGGATTTATAGATACATAGAACATAACCTTCTTGTCTGTTACAGTATCAATTACAGTCTTCAGCTTTGCAAAGTAAGTCAATGACACATATTCTCAACTTGCTAGCCCTGTATCCTCTATCCAAGAGGCTTTGTAGTTTTTCTTAACTTCTAGCAAGTTTAAAGTATGAAAGCATCTTCAAATTAGCTTTAGTAAGCTAAAGATTGTTATTGTTATGTGCCAAATTTCTAGAGCACATTGAATCTTAAGATCTTTGTTAGAAGATCCCTGAAGTGTCATTCCATGATCCAGATGGCTGACAAACTGGCTATCTAGATGCATTTTGAAGATTTATTTTGATTAGAAACATACTGCTGCATAAAGGCACTTAAGTCCTTGAAATCTGACTGCTCATTCCAGTGGCTTTTCATCGAAGTGAAACTAAAATTAATTGGTAGTTTGATCATAGTTACACAGACACTTATCAGAAAACTTGAAAAAACAATGAAAATCCTGAAGAATGGATGAAACATAACTCCCTTCTCATTTCAGAAAATAGGACCTACCAGATCAGAGTATTGTGTACATTGCCAGAATTTGGATTTGGGAATAAAATAATATTGAATTTAAATGAAAAAATTCAAACACTTTGCATACATTATC
Source organism: Dromiciops gliroides (assembly GCF_019393635.1). Classification (NCBI taxonomy): domain Eukaryota; kingdom Metazoa; phylum Chordata; class Mammalia; order Microbiotheria; family Microbiotheriidae; genus Dromiciops; species Dromiciops gliroides. The sequence goes on from NC_057866.1 coordinate 55,205,723, forward strand.
TTATTTGGTCAGCTTGCCCCATGTTATTTTGTTGTTTGGTACTTACAGTCCTATTCGATTCTTTATGACCCCATTTAGGTTTGTTTTCTTTCTCTCTTTCTCTCTTTCTCTCTTTCTTTCTCTCTCTCTCTCTCTCTCTCTCTCTCTCTTTCTTTCTTTCTTTCTTTCTTTCTCTCTCTCTCTCTCTCTCTCTCTCTCTCTCTCTCTCTCTCTCTCTCTCTCTCTCTCTCTCTCTTTCTTTCTTTCCTATCCACTCAGCCACCTAGTTGCCATGCCCTATTTTACCCAGTATGAGAGCTGGGAACACACACACACACACACACACACACACACACACACACACACTATATCTGTATATCTACAAACATATACAAATTCTATGAATTCTCAGATATTCCCAGAATTCTTCTGTACTGTGATAAAAAGATTGTTCAATATTTTTATTTCTAAGACTTCTATCTATTACTTTATTTCTATAATTATCCAAGTTCAGTTCAGCAAGAGAAATTGATCAAAATGGTCAGCTTTTTTTTTTCCAAAAAGATGTTTGATATTGTAATATGGATGCTCAGTTGTGATGTGGATGTGACCCCTATGCTCTTTTTTTTTTGCAGGGCAATGAGGGTTAAGTGACTTTTCCAGGGTCACACAGCTATAGTAATTGTCAAGTGTCTGAGGCCGGATTTGAACTCAGGTCCTTCTGAATCCAGGGCCAGTGCTTTATCCACTATGTCACCTACCTGCCTGCCCCCCCCTTGTATGGTTTGCTTCCAAAAGCTTGGATCTTTGGGTTTATCTTCTAGGATTTACCAAGCTGGCAAGCCTTTGTGTTTAGGCTTGGCAATGGACTGTGTAGCTATCATCTGAGAATCAACCTAGCTAAGTTTGGAAGTGTTCATCTCCACATTGGATGCAGGTGATTAATTACCCCCTTCTCCCCCCCCCCAAAAGACTAAATACTTAATTGTAGAGGAATCTGCACTGGTGGAGGGAGTATTCACATCAGTGAAACCATGGATCTTTGAAGTAGTGAAATTTCTTAAACACTGTAAAGGAAAGATCCAAAACTTTAGTGTGACTTTATAATTCATAAAAATATTATTCAAGAATATATTATGTAAGAAAATAAAATCTAGCAACCCCTGCCCCCCCAATGAGAACAGATTGTTCTTCAAAACTAAACACAAAAGTAAACATGAGGGCAGTTACACTTATTTCTTTAGCCCAGGACATCAAATTAAATTAAGACCATAAGTCAATTTTCCCTTGCTCTCAGAGAATGTAAGACTAAAGTATAATTTTAAAAGACAAATTTTTCACTATTAAAAAATTTATTCAGCTTGTGGAATGTTCTATAGAGATATTTGTGGCTTTAGTAAGTATGGAGCTTGTTACCTAATTTCTTTCTTTGATTTGAAAGGATGGAAAATGTAATCCCAACTAGTCATATTTTGGAAAATGGAACTTTTATTGGAGTAGGGAGTAATACTGTTGTTTTGTCTTCAAAGCTTTTAAAACCTAAAGTGAGGGGCAGCTAGGTGGCGCAGTGGATAGAGCACCGGCCCTGGATTCAGGAGAACCTGAGTTCAAATCTGGCCTTAGACACTTAACTAGTTGTGTGACCCCAGGCAAGTCACTTAACCCCAATTGCCTCACCAAAAAAAACCCCAAAAAACCAACCCCCCCCCCCAAAAGAAAAACCTAAAGTGAGCTTCTTCACTGATAGAGTAAAATTTTGTGATATTGTAAAATATTTACATTGTCGACTGAGTACTGAGAACCTACTCAATAGAGTAGGATACTTAATCAATGGAACTTTTTTGTTGTTGTTTTGTTTTTTTTGTGGGGCAATGAGGGTTAAGTGATTTGCCCAAGGTCACACAGCTAGTAAGTGTCAAGTGTCTGAGGCTGGATTTGAACTCAGGTCCTCCTGAATCCAGAGCCAGTGCTTTATTCCCGGCACCACCTAGCTGCCGTACGGAACATTTTTTTAAAGTCATTGCTCACATTTATACACTGCTTTAATTAAGCTTTTCTTTATAAAGTGCTTTCCTTCCAATAATTCTGCCATATTGTCAAAAGATAGGATCCTTGATTCATTGGCCTTCAAATTTTTGAAGACATCTTTCATGTCTATCATAAATCATAATAATATTAATAACAACAATTACCATTTGCAAAGCATTTTACGGTTTGCAAAGCACTTTCCAAATATAATCTTTGATCTTCACAACAACCCTTTTGAGGTAGATACTGTTATTGTCTCCATTTAACATATGAGGAAAATGACACAAAAACACTAAGTGACTTGCCTAAGATCTCTGGAGGATAAAAGATGAAATAATTGAGGAAAACAAGGTTGGAGCATATCCACTGATTAAGCTATGCATGGCAATTGCCCAACAAACAAGTACCACACCTCCTCAGTTTAGGCTTGTCCCCTGATTACAGGAGGAGACAGACTTTTATACATTAAAAACAACTGGGGGCAGCTAGGTGGCACAGTGGATGAAGATGAAGCACTGACCCTGGATTCAGGGGGACCTGAGTTCAAATCCAGCCTCAGACACTTGACACTTACTAGCTGTGTGACCCTGGTCAAGTCACTTAACCTTCATTGCCCTGCAAAAAGAAAACAAAACCAAAACCAAAAAAACAATCAGATAAGACCGATTAATTAAAAGGAAACAATACAACTTTAGGTAATTTGATTTCTAATTGGATGCCAGATTAGGGACCTTACCAAATTGGGAGGGGGAGATTGAACAGGTACAATTCCCTGAAATCAAAAAAAGAGGTGTCCTATTCCCCCATGTGAGAAAACTCCTTGTACCAGTCTTTGAATCCGACTCGATTTCTGGTCAGCATAACCTAGGTTCTTAGTTAAGCATCTCTAAACAGCAGGTGTAGTGGTCTAGCTTCCCAGCCATATGGGGCTGGATTCAAACAATGAAACAAGGTTTTCTCCCAATTCCCACAATTGAATATAGTTTTCTCACAAGACAGAAATTGGACTAGACCCATAATTGGGTAGAAAAGGAACTCAACTAATTTCAGAATTGAGTCAGTGTTGTTCACTCAGTTTCCACAGTTCACCACTTGCTGTTCTTATCCCTTCAATTCCCTCCATTTTCTCAGATCACACTGCTAAATGTGACAGTAAACGATAGTAAATTTTGAAAATCATTTTGAATTTTGGAGGTTCCGTTGAATCTTTTTGCGTTTTTAGTGTTTGGAAAATTCTTTGTTTAGCTCCAGAGTTAAAAGCCCCTTCTGTCTGAGATGGTGTCTACTGGATGTACTGAGCTAGTACTAGTTTGTCTACAGTGCAAACTTGCGCAGCTGGTGTGCAGGATTCAATTCGAATTCCCAGTTCAGCACCGTGTTATTTAGCTCATCTTCTCTTCTCCATTCTGAACATCCTCAGTCTCTTAATATTCATATGCCATCAGCCAGAGCTCCTTGTCTACTTTAATTGCCTTCCTTAAATATGTGGAACTCAGCAAAACTGGTGGCACCGTGGGTTGAATTCAGTCCTGAGTCTGAATTCAAATCCCATCTCAGACCCTGGACACTTAACTAGCTGTGTGACCCTCGGCAAGGAGCTGGACTTCTTCTATAAAACGAGGAAAACAGGAGCACCAGCCACCCTTCCAGGGATATTGTGAGGATAAAATGAGATGGCATGTGTATGGCACTTGGCAGACCTTAGCGGTGCTCTATAAACGCTATTCTTGTTGTTGTTATTAGTTATTATGTTTATGACTGCTGTTAGATGTGATCTGACCAGGAGAGAGTAGTGGGACTACCTACTAATTCCTGAAAGCCAAACATCCTTTTAAAAGACTAACTGACATATTTTATTGATATCTTTGTTTTTATATTACCTACCACTCAGTATATACCCCTTTCTTCCTCTCCTAGAGATCTATCCTATATGTCAAAGACTTTTAAAAGGGGGGAGATTTTAGGAAAACTAACTAACATTTTTTAAAAAATCTGACTTTATATGCAGTGTTCCTGATTTCTGCAAAGAAAGGTGGGAGAAATATTCCTCATATTCCCCACTGTCTTTTAGATCATGTAGCTATACAGTCTTGGGATCATGCTCTACTCATAGGATATTTGTGAGTAAAAGTAATATTGCCAGACTTTGTCATTTCTATCTCCAAACAGCTCTACCAACACAATTTTCTTTCTGTGATCTAGCCACACTCTTCATCTCTCTTCCTTACACATAATACTGTCTCCTCTGTTCATGCCCTAGGCATCCTCCAGGCATGGCATACCTCCTCACTTCTGCCTTGTAGATTACTTCTTCTCTGTCATCTGCTGTTCAAGAACCACTGGAAGCCTTTCCTGATCACCTGCCAGGGCCCTTTCTTCTAAACTTTCTTAGATTTAGACTCTTTGTATTCATGCTCTTTATAATTATTTTGTGTATACTTAGGTATGTACTTGTCTTCCTCATTAGAATGTTAGTTCATTTAAAGGATGGATTATTTCATTTTTCTGTTTGTATCCCCAGTGCCTAGTATAGTGCCTGGCACCACTAAGTACTGGATTGTGGATAATTAGTTGATTGATCACAGATGTCTGGCCTCCACCTTAATTTAGGCCCTCATCACCTTTGTCTAAATTAAGGTGGTGGCTGTTTGAGTCTGTCAGTAGATGTGTGTGGGGTGGGTATGTATGCAAGTATGTATATAGATGCACACACATATATAATATCATCTTGTCATATTTTTAGTCACCTTATTTGTAGAATTCTAAATTTCCTTCCAGAAGGATTAGATGAATTCACAGCAATAGTAGTATTACATTTCCCACATTTCCTTTAACCTTTACTATTCCTGTCTTATATATGTTTCTCTTAAAGCAGCTTAAGATTGCAGTGGCTTTTTTGGCTATCATACCTATCATATCATATCATATCATATCATATCATATCATATCATATCATATCATATCATATCATATCATATCATATCATATCATATCATATCATATCATATCCCCTCCCCTCCCCTCCCCTCCCCTCCCCTCCCCTCCCCTCTCCTCTCCTCCCCTCCCCTCTCCTCCCCTCCCCTCTCCTCTCCTTTCCTCTCCTCTCTTTGTTAACCTCTAATATATTTTAATAAATGTTTAATACCTAAACTGTTAAACTGTTGTCCTAGTTAGCTTTCCCCACACTGGGCACAGGTGACCACACATTTAGTTTTACCTATCACATATCACACTGTTAACTCATATTGAGTTTATAGTTCATTAAGGCCCCCAAATCTTTTTCAGATAAACTGTCAGTCTTCTCTTGCTCCATCTTAGACTCATGTACTTGAGAAGATTAAAGTTTGTAACCCAGGTGTAAAACTTTACATCCAGCCCTATTAAATCTTACCTTATTAGATTCAGCCCAATGCTCTAGTCTGTCAGGGTGACTTCTGATTGTCATCCAGTGATCCTTCCCATCTTTTGCTATATGCAGATTTGGTGAACATGTCCTCTATATCTTTATCCATATCCTCGATAAATTTTTAAAATAGCCCCAAGTACTTGGCACTGATCTCTGGGGCATTCCATTGGAGATCTTTCAAGTTGATCATGAACTATGGCTCTTGCCTTTCACTAGTTCTAAGTGTATTTTGTTGCATAATAATTTCCTTCATGTCTTCTCTGAACTTCCCAAGATTAGAGCTGTCTTAAAGTGGAGGGGGCTGGGTTAGGTAGGGTGTTGCCCCACTTGTAGATCTTTAGTGCCTGGAAAACCATTTGTAGGGTATATTCTAATGGATGTTCTTTTTGTGTATGAGTTGGACTAGAAAATCTACTGTGGGGCCCTTGAACACTCAAATTCTGTAAGTCCATGATGACTGTTTTTCCCCAAGAGGAACATGAGAAATTTTATGAAATTCTTTGCTAAAATCCAAGTAAACAGCAACTCCAACATTCCTCTTATCATCTAGTTTTAGTCATCTTGTCAAAAAAGGAAACAGACACTGGATTTGCAGCTGGAAGGGAGCTCAGAAGCCATTTAGTCCAGCTCTTCTCATGGAGAGATAGGAAACAGAGGGCTAGAGAGAGAATACTTACCCAAGGGCATGCAGGTAGTAAACTGCAGAGTTGAGCCTAGTTCCTCTGCCTCAGAGATAGCACTTTCTCCTGCACCAAATGCTGTGATGTGGCGTTGGAAGGGACCTTAGAGGTCTTCTGCTCTTATTCCCACTGTTTACAGATGAAGGAACTGAGGCCCACTAAGAGGAAGTGGCTTGGCTAAGGGTATCCAGCTAATGAGCAGCAGAGCCAGGATTTTAACAAGTCCCCTGACTAGATCCAGTGCTTTTCCCACTCTACTGAACCTTTTTTTTTGGGGGGGGGGCTGGGCAATAGGGGTTAAGTGACTTGCCCAGGGTCACACAGCTAGTAAGTGTCAAGTGTCTGAGGCCGGATTTGAACTCAGGTCCTCCTGAATCCAGGGCCGGTGCTTTATCCACTGCTCCATCTAGCTGCCCCCATGAACCATTCTTTTCATAAGACGTTCTAGAATTTTGTCAGGAATTAAAGTCAATCTTACCGATCTAGAATTTATTTGCAGATTCCATTCTCTTCCTTTCTTTGAAAATCAAAATATCACTTTCTCTTCCCTTATCTTGTGACATCTTTCTTGCCCTTCACATTTTTTTAGAGATCATGGACAATGCCTCAGGACCTTAGGATATAGTTTACCTGGATCAGATGATTTAAACTTGTCAGTGGAATTTGGGTACTGTAAAAAATAATTATTAATAAGTATATCGAATCTGGAAAATTTTATAATTTGGGACTTATGAAAAATTATGATTGTACGAAAACTGATAAGTTTAGAAAAATTATAATTGGGCTGTAAGTTCCTTCGTGGTCGCCATTCAAATGTAGAAATATTTTTAAATGACTGGGGCTAATTTGCGGGGCTAAAGCTGACTGGGGTACTAATTCTAGGACCGTTGACTGTTTGGCTATCTGACTGCTGTTAATTTAATGTGGGCCATTTATAAAGTTCCACCACACTACTCCACTCCCAAATTGATAAGTACAGGATTAAGAAGCCTCTTAACTAAATAATCAAAGCAGAGTTTATTTACGAAATACTATTAAAAATTAAGAATACAGGGAAATAAAATGTACAATCTGATTGCTTTCCTGCGGTCTCTTTCCCACCTGCTTGCTTAGAACTTCTTGAATACAATAAGGGCCTTAGCTGCCTCTCACCTCAGGGCACTCAGGTACTTTATTCTAACTCCTCTTAATCTTCACTTTCTCCAACCTATACCCTGTGCTGACTGGTTCTGTGCTCTCCCCTGCCTCCTGTTCAGTCTGTCTTCCACCTTTGCTCCTAGTCCTACATTGCTGTTCATCTCGTTGTCCCCCCCCCCCTTCTAATCTTGTCAGCCCCCTGTCTCCTTGTCTGAACTGAACTCTCTGTCCTTCTCATCCGTCCTTGTCTGACCAAACCCCCTGCTGTCTAACTCCCAAGTCTATATATACCTTTTCTTCTCTCTACCCAAATCTTGGGGCTTCCTGTGCCCCCACAGACCAAGCTAATTCGTCAGCCAGGGCTGCAGCTGGTGCTGGGGTGGGGGTGGGGGATGCTCCAGCATTAAGTGTTAAGGGTTAAGTGACTTGCAGCCTTATCAGAGCCCAGCCTGGATGAGCCTGGGGGCTTCCCCCCCTCCCCCCCAGCTGTCTGACTTGGCATCCTGTACAGCCCACGGGGCTTTTTGGCTCAGCTGAGGCTGAGAAGGAAGGAGAGAGACCCTGAGGGCCTAAGGCTTTCTAATCTCAGCCTAAAGGTAGGGTCCCCAAATCAAAATAAATTTCCACAGTACCATTTAGGTATTGTCAAGTCCTGTCCTGTCCAACAAGTCTCATGGACACTCCCTTCTCTGCTCTGATATTGCCACCAGCCTGGTGCATGCTGTCATCACCTCATACCTGGACTATTGCAATAGTTGATCCCACAGCTTCAAGTATCTCCCCAGCTACATGCTATTTTCTATTCAGCTATCAAAACTGACCTTCCTGGGGCAGCTAGTGGATAGAACACTGGCCCTGGATTCAGGAGGACCAGAGTTCAAATCCAGCCTCAGACACTTGACCCTTACTAGCTGTGTGACCCTGGGCAAGTCACTTCACCCCAACTGCCTCACTTAAAAAAAAACAAAAAACAAAACAAAACAAAAAACTGATCTTCCTAAAGTGTAAGTCTAGCTATGTCAGCCCTCAGCCCCACTCATTCAATTCCACTGGCTCCCTATTGCCTCCAGGATCAAATATAAAGTCCTCTATAACCTGACCCCTTCTTACCTTTTCAGCCTTCTTACTGCTTACTCCTATTTCCATTCTCTGCAATTCAGTGACACTGGCCTCTTTGTTCCTCTCAGAAGACCCTTCATCTACTTACTGGAGCCATTTTCTCTGGCTGTTTACCATGCCTGGGACTCTGTCCTTCTTCTTCTTAGTTTCATGGCTTCCTTGTCTTCCATTAAGATCCCCTAAAACCTTTCTTTTTGCAAGAAGCCTTTCCCAGTGCTCTGTAAGTTAATAAAATTAAAGCCTTTTCTCTGTTGATTATCTTCAATTTATGCTGTACGCAGCTTGTTTGTTTTCAAGTTGTCTCCTCCAATAGATTGTAAGCTCTGAAGGGAATGGCTATCTTCTGTCTTTTATCCCAAGTGCTTGGGATAGTGCCTGACACATAGTAAGCACTATATAAATGCTAGTTATTATTCTTATTTTTATCTCACAGTGGCTGTTAGAATTTGAACTCAGGTACATCTCACTCTAGATTGATCACTTTTTGCATTGTGCTATAGAAAGATGTTCTTTGACACATGGAATTTATTTCACCATGTTTCAAAAAGATTCACAGGAGAGGGCAGGGTATGTGGGGAAGAGTTCTACTGCCATAAGTTAATGACACAGTAAATCTGGGAGAGCCAAATGGGACTGTTCTTTGCCTAAGATATTAGTTCTTCAGTAAACATGTCATTAGTCAGTAAGTCTAGTGTGTCTCTATTGATGAAAGTAGGCCAATATGCCATGAACATATATTATTAGATTCTCTATGAAAATTAAGCATTGCATTCAGGCACATGCATATCAGAATGTTTCCTGTTGATGACTTGAAGTATAAGTAGCCTTCTCAAATTGGATGCTTGACAACTTTTTGCAAAGAAAACTGGGAGGAACCGCCAAATTCTCTATGAGTCTTCAGAATTCCTAGCTATTGAATTCTCCAAGATGATTTCACCCAGTTCCAAAAGGTTTGAATCATCAGTGATTGTGAATTAGAATACATAATCTTTCCAATTCTTCTATCCTTACTTGGTCTTCTGCCTTCCTATTACATGCCTGTGCTTGTTTTCAACTCATTGTTTGCAAATAATTGCTTTAAAATATTCAAAAGCCTCCATCTTTATATTTATTCATTATTAATATTTCTACCCTATTTAAAAGGTCAACATTTTATTTTCTTTTTCTGCTTTTTCCTTTTCTGCTACTGTACACAGTTAAAGAATATTTTTTCCTTTTAAATGTTTTTATGGATGCCTTTTACATCATCATAGTTTTCCCTAGTAACTCTTGCCACATCTTTCACAGAAAGCCATCCCATGTAGCAAGTAATATTTTTAAAGATTAAAAAAAGGAAAAAGTCGGGAGGACCTAAGTTCAAATGGGACCTCAGACACTTGACACTTACTAGCTGTGTGACCCTGGGCAGGTCACTTAACCCTCATTGCCCCACAAAAACAAAACAAAACAAAAAACCAAACAAATAAAAAAAGGAAAAAGTCAGCACAAATAATCTATACATTGAAGAAGTCAGAAAAGATCTGTGGACCTCACATCTCCATAAAAGGGGTAGTTTGAGGTATCTTCATATCTCTCCATTCAAGTCACACTTACTTGTTTGTTTGTTGTGGGGGTTTTTGCAGGGCAATGAGGGTTAAGTGACTTGCCCAGGATCACACAGCTAGTAAGTGTCAAATGTCTGAGGCTGGAATTCACATTTGATCTTTATAATAATTTTTTTATATTCACTTTTGATTTTTGCATGTAATGTTCATTCCATTTACATTGTTATAGAATCATGTGTTTTGTTTTTCAGGCTCTGCTTATTTCACACTGCATCATTTAATGTAGATCTTGATCTTTCTTTGCTTCTCTACATTCATCACTTTCATAGATTCTTACCACACAGTAATATTCCATTACCTTCATGTGTCATAGACTGTCAGTGTGTATCTGCTTTGTTTTTAGTTCTTTGTTATAACAAAAGTGCTGCTATAGATATATGACAACTTTCTTCTTATCAGTGGCTTTTCTGAAATATAATCCCAGTCAATAAATCGTTAAACATTTATTAAGTGCCTCCTATGTAAGGCACTTATGTTAAGGCACTGGGAAGTATGTTAAGCACTGGGAATACAAAAAGAGGTAAAAGATAGTTCCTGCCTTCAAGGAGCTCACAATCTAATAGGGGAGAAAACTTGCAAACAAATGTATACAAAGCAACCTATGTACATAGTAAATAGGAAATAATTAAAAAAGGGAAAGCACTGGAATTAAGAAAAGTTAGGGAAGGCTTCCTATAGAAGATGGCATTTTAATTAGGAGCTGAAGGAATCCAAAGAGATCAGTACCCAGTGATGGAATTTCTGGTTCAAGGGGTATAGACATTTAGTCATTTTATTTGCATAATTCCAAATTGCTTTCCAAAATTTTTATACCAACTTACATATTTACCAACAATGACATCCTGCCTGCCATCCTATAATGCCTTCAACATTGACTATTGTCATTTTTAGGGTTATATTTTCAGGGGGCAAGGTAAAACCTCAGGGTTGTTTTGATTTGCATTTCTCTTATTAATTGTTTGTAACATTCACGTGGTTGTGAATACTTTGCTTTTCTCCTTTTGAAAACTTTTTGTTCATATCCATTGATCACTTATCTATTGAGGAATGGCTATTAGTCATATTAATATATATATTTGTTAATTGTTTATATATCTTACATACCAAACACTTAAAAGAATTTTTTCTATATCCTATTCATAGGTACTATAACCTCACTAGCTACCAGTTTAATTATGAGGGTAATTCAGTACATTTACTTAAAATAGTGATTTTGATTCAGGCTAAAACTAGATATAGATAGTTGTGAAATCACTGGAAGGTGAAACATTTCCAGTGAATATTTGAGAAATACCTTTGCCTCCCTATTAGGAGAACAGTCAAGATTAACAAGTCTTGTAAATGCCAAAGTGAGGAATTTGTATTTTATCCTAAAGGCTAAAATAGGGAGCCACTGAATTATGTGGAAGTAGAGTGGCATAGTAAGAGCTTTTCTTAAATAAAATTATTTTGACAATTCTGTGAAGGATTTATTAGTATTGAAAAAGGCTGGAAGCAGTGAGACAGAAGAGGTTTTTGAAATGGTTGAGAGGAATGATGATGTTAACCTGAACAAGAATGATAGCTGTGTTATTGGAAAGAATAAATTGGAAGCGAGACAGTAGAAGTAGAGTTGATGTGATTTAGCAATTACCTGAATAGAAGTGAAGAGCAGCAAGATGAATTTAAGGTTATGTATGATATAGGGTGACTAGTAAAGTGATGATATCCTCAGCAGAAGTAAAGAAGTTTGGAGGAGAGATAAGTTAAGGATGAGGAGAAGGAAGATAATGGGTTCTATTTTGAACACATTTAGACAAATATGTCACAGTTTTGTAGAGAATTGGACTCTTACCCTTTTGATTTACATCCTTAACTAAGAGATAAAGATTAATGGCCGACACAATTCATAAAAAAATTAGGATCTGTCTCATCATGTAATCTGATGAAATGCCTCATTTAAACTGGTTGGAAAGATGTTTGATGAGATTGGCTTATTACTTATTTCTTTCAAGTGATGTCATAATAATTGTTTTCAAATTTAGCATTTACAAGCGATTGCCTAGATTTTTATCAATTTCAGAACCTTGAAACACAAATAATGAACATTTAAGTGATTGTTTCTGCTCTACTTTTCCATAATTGACCTATCTTTACAGTAGTACTTAGTTATCGACTTCTAAAAATTTCTCAAAGAGCTCCAAATGCTTTACTAACACTGAGTTTCTGTGAACAGAAGTCTTTAGGAGTTTGCACTGTGTGTGAAAGGAAGATTGAAATATTAAAATAAGTGTCATCCTTTATCCATACCACTTCTAGAAGAAGAAAAGGAAATTCGGTCCCATTTTGTGCACTCTCCTCCTTTCCCCATCTTGATCCCTTGATGTACCAGTTTAACTCTACACTGTCCTCTTCTCTTGAGTCCCTTGCCATCTTATTATATTGCCAGTCTTCCATTGCTGGCTTCTTCCTTGTATCACCCCCTTGTATCACCTTTTTTCCTATGGAAGTGCTGCTTGACAAAGATTGAGAAAATCACAAAACCATGACAAATTAATTCACTACAAGTTTATATTTCATAATTTCAACTGGATCCTTATTGATGTTGGGCAGTCCTTCTACACTTTACTTATTGACTCTCTATCCCACTCTAAAAAGTGGCTCTTTCAAAAGTTTTTGTCCTTTTTCTCAAACTACCTAAGGCTCTTTCAACCTTCTCAGCTAAGAACCTTGCCTCATTTTGCAGAAAAAAGTTGTGGCCATTCACTGTGAACTCCCTCTTCTTCCCTATTCCTCATCTCACATCACTCATATTGCTTTAACTACTATCTCCTCCACCCCTGTTGCACATGAAGAATTGACCTTTTTACCAAGGCCCAGCATTCCACATGTACAAAGAATCCCATTCTATTCCATCTCCTCCCAACAGATTTCCCCCTCTGTCATCCCCACTGTATCACTTGTCTTCAGTTTCTTCTTGTCTCCTTTCATACTGTCTACAAAACATGACCATGTCTTCCCCATCTTCAAAAAATCCTCACTTGATTGGTCAATTCCTGGAAGCTATCATCTTATATTTCTCAGGCTTTCTGTGGTTAATCTCCTTGAAAGGACTTCCTCTAATGGGTACCTACACTTGCTTTTCTCTCAATCTCTTCTTAATTTTCTACAGTCTGGCTTCTGACTTCATCAATCACAATTTCAATTTAAACTGTTCTTTCCAAAGTTATTCATGATCTTTAAATTAACAAATCTAATGGCCTTTTCTCATTCTTTATTCATCTTCATTTCTTTGCAGTTTTTGCATTTTTCCCCCTGGGGCAATGGGGGTTAAGTGACTTGCCCAGGGTCACACAGCTAGTAAGTGTCAAGTGTCTGAGGCCAGACTTGAACTCAGGTCCTCCTGAATCCAGGGCCAGTGCTTTAATCACTTTGCCACCTAGCTGCCCCTTTCTTTGCAGTTTTTGACACTTGATCAGCCTTTTCTTCTTGACACTCTTTTCTTTCTAGGTGTTTGAGACACTACTTCTCATGATTCCCCTCATACCTATCTGGCTCCTCCTTCTTAGTCTTTCTTCTATCTTCATCTAGATCATGATCACTGACCTTGAATATACCTCAAAACTAGGTCCTTTGACTTCTTCTCTACTCACTCTATATCATTTTACTTGGTGAACTCATCAGTTTTATCCTGTTGATTCTCAAAATCTAATTATCTAGCCCTAACCTCTCTGCTGACCTCTAGCCTCATATCTCTAAATCCCTGCGTTGGACATTATTGAACTGGACATTCAATAGACATCTTAAACTCAGCATGTCCAAAACTGAACTCATTACCTTGTCTTCTATTCCCTCCTCACTTTCATATTTCCCTGTTACTATCAAGGGTACCACCATACTGCCAGTTACCTTAGATCCTAAGGAAGGTGTTATCTTCTATTCCTCACTCTTACCCCCTATATCAATCTGCTGTCAAGGCTTGTCACTTTTACCTTTGTAATACCCCTTTCCTATGACGTCTTCTCTCTTCTGATACTGCCACCAGCATGGACTAGGTCCTTATCACCTCACATTTGGACTGTTGCAATATCATGCTTCTTCTGCCTGTCACAAATCTCTCCCCACTCCAGTCCATCCTCCACTCAGCTGTCAAAGTGATCTTTCTAAAGTGTAGGTATGACTATGTCACCCCTCTACTCCATAATCTTTAATGACTCCCTATTGCCTCCAGAATCAAATATAAAATCCTCTTTTGGCATTCAAAGATCTTCATCCCTATCCTCCACCCCACCTCCCTTCCAGTCTTATGATACTCCCCTTGCCCCCCACCTCCCCACCCTTTACCCTTGAGTTAAGTAACCCTGATCTCCTTGCTGTTCCTCTCATAAAACACTTATCTCCTGGGGCCATTTTCATGGCTGTCCCTCATGTCTGGAATGTTTTCCCTCTTCATCTCAGCCTCATGGCCTTCTTGGCTTTCTTCAAGTGCCAGCTAAAGTCTCATATTCTACAGGAAGCTTTTCTCAATCCCCCTTAATTCTAGTGCCTTCCCTCTCTTAATGAACTCCAGTTTATCATGTATATAGCTTGTGTGTACATAGTCATTTTCATATTTTCTCCATTAGACCATGAAGCAGGGACTGTCTTTTGTTATTCTTTTTTTTTAAAATCTATAGCACTTAGCACAGTTCCTGGCACATAGTTGGAACTTAATAAATGTTTATTGACTCAGTGACTGGAGATAGTCAAGGAAGGTTTAAGGGATAAATCGAAGAAATTAGAGGAAAAGGGCATATGTTTATATCCCCCAACAATATTTGCCTCCAACAATATTTGAAGAAAAGACTGTGGCATACATGTCTCTGTGTTGTCTATAGCACTCAAGTGGGTGCCTTATTCCCAAATATTTGCCCAGTGAGTGTCTGAATGACTATCCTGTCCTTATTTGTGGTCTAGACTGTTAACACCCCCTCCCCCCCCAGTTCTGATGAGGGCAGAAGAGCCTTGTGTTGGAATGTGTAGATTTTATGAATCATGTATAGTTGAAATGCGTAACAGAAACCACCTGCTCCACAGAGAATAGCAGGAATTGAGCATGTGAATCTCTGCTAACCCGTAGGCAAATATTTGATTGGGAAAGTCATTCATGCTTTTGTTTGCAGAGAAAACCCAGATCTCATCATTAGATTACATTTTTCTGTTGTTGATGAAGCTACTTTTTAAACAGTATAAATTTGACTTATTAAGCCTCTTATTTATAATTGTCTTTTTAGGTTATAATTAGATAACTAATGATTAATAGACAAACATTACTTTTAATTGCCTATTTTATGTTAGGTATTTGAGATTATATTATATAAATTGCAGAGGATTAAATGCTAGACTGGAGTAATAAAGACCTGAGTACAATTCTTGCCTCAGACATTTGATAACTTTATTACCCTGAATAAATCACATTATAGCTCTTTTCCCTCAGTTTCTTCATCTCTCAAATGTAATTAATAGTAATACCTATTGCACGGGGCTATTGTGAGGATCAGATGAAATAACATATAAGGTGCTTTGCATGCCTTAAAGTGCTACATAAATATAGACAATTTTTATTATAAAGATAGATAAATGGAAACTAGGACCGCTTTATACATTTTATACTATTTTTAAAAAGATTTGCCGCCTGTTAGAACCCTAAAAAATGACTAAAATATAGCTATTTACAAATTCCTTGCTTTTGAATTTTGATATTGTCATTATTATCATAACTAGCAATTTAATCAGTAATCAGATGTAGAAAAACAGGTCTATCTAAAGATTTGTATTGTGCAGATTAAATTACAGGCAAATACCAGAAATCAAGCTTTGGATCTATCTCCAGAGAATCAGAATTTAAATCCAAACTTTGCTACTTACTGCTAGTATTACTTTGAGCAAGTCACTCAACCTGTCTGGGCCTTAATTTCACCATCTGTAAAATTAGGGAGGTGGATTAGATTAATTATGAAATCCCTGCCAGCCTTATTTCTATGATCTATGATTCAATTTCATGCAACATCTCCCAGTTGTTGAGCCTGTAGAAAACCATGGTATCCTAGTTCCTGGAGGGAAAAGGATGGCTGATTTTTCTCAAAGCATTCCAAGTTCTATTATATATAAAAAGGAAATGCACTTTCTGTTTGAGAAGTTTAAAAGGTAACTAACTGTATCAAACCTTTTATCATTTATTAAAAAAAGATAATTTATTAACCTTTTACAATGTGTTAAATTAAGCACATAAAGTGTTTTAAATACTGGGGATACAGATGCAAGAAAGCAAGACAGTTTGTGCCAATGAGCTTGCATTTTAAAGAGGAAGCCAGCACATAAAGAGGAGCTTGAAAGGAGGGGAGCTATTTCAGTTGTATGTTGCAGGGATCCTTAGGAAGATGGCAGAATGATTAATTTGAAAGAGTATATTGGTTCATAAAAGTTAAGATTTGGGGTAGATGTCCTTCAGTGGATCTGTGGCCTCATCTTTATGGGTATTTCTATCCTCACCATTACTTTTGTAGCACTTTTGCTAGCAGTTTGTAAATCATTTCACATACGTTTTCACATGTGATACCAAAAAGTCTTCTTATCTTCAGTTTTATCCATGAGAAATCTCAGGTTTATCATACAATTCAGAAATGTCAGTAGTAGGATTTCAATTCAAGTCTTCTTGACTTTGAGTTTCCTTCTCTACACATGGTACCATTCTGAAATTTCCTTATTCTGGTCTCTCTCCTGAGCTCTAGCCCTGTATCACCCATTACTTACTGGGGAATGACATGGGAGTGCCCAGAAGCTTCTCACATTCTACATGATCAAAGCAGAACTCATAATCTTTCCTCTCTCCCAGCCCCACCCCTATTTGCCCTTAGTCTTAACTTCCTTATTTGGAGGGGGGGAGGACTTGAGCAGGGAGCTAGGTGACGTAGTAGATAAAGCACTGACCCTGAAGTTTGGAAGACCTGAGTTCAAATCTCACCTTAGACACTTACTACCTGTGTGACCCTGGGCAAGTCACTTAACCCTAATTGCCTTAAACATCTGAGCTCATCTCCAGTCATCCTGATATATATCATGCCACTGGACCCAGATGGTCCAGCTAAAGGAGAGAGTGAGGCTGGTGATTTTACACAGCCCTCTCTCACTTAAATCCAATTCAGTGCAAGTTATGAAAGCACTTCCCAATGTCATGGTCCTCTTTGAAAATGAAGGACAAAGTGAAGCAGCAGCTGCTGCTGCTCTTGCTCCTGCTGCTGCCACCACCACCACCACCACCACCACCACCATCATCACCACTACTTCTGTCAAGGGCACCACTATTCTTCCTCATCCAATTTCACAACCTTGGATTTATCCTCAACTCTTTCTTCCCTTGCCCTTGTGCCCAATATCAATTCATTTGCCAAATCTTCTCAATTCTATCTCCACAGCATTTTCACTCCACATCCAGCATCTTAATATAGTAATTATATCAATATCACTAAGAAACACACAATCCAAAAAAAAAAAAAAAGAAGAATAAAAAAAAAAAGAAACACACCATCCCCTATTCGGCTGATATCTTTATTACCTTTTACTGGAATGTGTGAAATACTGTCCTAATTGGTTTCTCTGCCTCCAGTCCCTCCTCGCTAGTCTGTCCTTTGTATAGCTGCCAAATTGGTATTTTTGTAGCACAGACCTAACCCTATCATTACCCTGGTCAGTAAGCTCCTGTGGCACCCCCCCCCCCTTTAGGGTCATATACAAAATCTTTTGTTTTCCATATAATGGTCCTCACAATCTGTTTCCAGCCTACTTCTTCATATAATTTTCAATCAAACCAAATTAGTTTGCTTGCTGTATATTCCGCATACACAACATCTATCCCTTTGCACAGGTCATCCTTGTGGCCTGGAATTCTCTCCTTTCTAAACTCTGCCTAGTTTAAGTGCTACCTTCTACATTCCGCCTTTCCAGATCCTCTCACTTTCTCTTGCTCTGCCCTCCAAGAATTACTATGCACTTAGTTTGCATATAATTTGTCTTTACCTCTTCATAGACATGTTGTTTCTTCAGATAACATATAAGCTCCTTGACAAGAACAAGAATTTCACAGTTTTTCAAGTATGGCCCCAGTGACATATTTAACATATCCCTATCATCCAAAGATTTGTCCATGTAGGTTCGGATAGGCTCTTCCCCAGGTTTGCCATAGGGTGATACCACTTCTCAGAGGCTAGGAAATAAGTTATGGTGGGTGGGGAGAGTCCTCATACAGATAAAATCATAGGTCCTTGAAGTAGCACTGTGTTTTCTTTTTTTGCCTAGTTTTGGTGTGTTTTGTTGTTGTTTTGGGTTTGTTTGTCTTTTTTTTGTCTTAGCATGAAATAGCAAATTCAATTTACAGGCTACTGATAAAAAAGTTCTGACTAATTTGCATAACTCAAGTAGGTTAGAATGAGGTTAAGTCATTCAGAGAATTAAGATCTTTGTTAGTTTATTGTTTATTACTTTTGCTTTAAAAAGTTATACACACTATACTTTTTAAACTTTTCATTTATTTATTTGATATTAAACATTTTTATTTAAAGTTCTCCTCATTCCCTCCTTCCTTCACCCCTCCCTGAGGGAGTAAACAATCAGAAATAAGTTATACATGTGCAATTATGTAAAATATGACCATATTAGTCATTTTGTTCAATGTAGAAAACTCGAATAAAAGAAAAAAATGAAAGAAATAAAGTGAAAAATAACATGCTTCAGTCTGTGTTCAATCAGTATTAGTTCTTTTTCTAGAGGTGGATAGTATACTTCATCAATAGTCCTTTAGGATTGTCTTGGATCATTGTATTGCTGGGAATAGCTAAGTCATTAACAGTTCTTCATCAAACAATATTGTTGTCACTGTGGACAATATTCTCTTGGTTCTGCTCACTTCACTATACATCAGTTCATATAAGTTTTTCCAGGTCTTTCTGAAATAATTCTTCTTGTCATTTCTTATAGCACAATAATATTGCATTACAATTATATACCACAGCTTGTTCAGCCATTCCCTAATTGGTGAACATTCCTTTGATTTCTAATTCTTAGCAACCACAAAAAGAGCTGCTATAAATATTTTTATACAAATAGGTATTTTTCTCTTTTTTGGGGATGTCTTTGGGATATAAACCTTACGCACTATACTTTTTAAGTGAGTTATAAATCATTGCTAAATGTACTGTCAATAGCATTTTTTAAAAAAAGGTTTCTTTGGTATTTTCATCAAATCCTATTTTGTGTAGAAACTGAGACTGACGTGTTTGTTTGACTTGATTTCATTTGTCACTTTCTCCTTTCACTCACTGCCAAATTTGGTTTCTAAAGACTCTGGGGACAGTTTTTCCTTTACTAAGAATGCTATTTCATTATTGAAGATATTTGGTCTCTGGAAATAATTATTTTAAAGAATAAGTGATAGAAAGCCAAATGCCATTATAAAGAAATGTAATTTCAGTGACATTTTTAATTCTTTTACTCAGCTTGCAAAAAAAAAAAGTGAAATCATGAAACTTTAGCTACTTATTGGTCATCTTTAGGGGGTAAAGAAGGTCAGAACCATACTTTAGGAACATATTGTCTGATGTGCAATTTAGTTACAGAGTCGCAAATATTTTTCAGTTCTGGGCCAGAGTTCTCTTTCTTTCTTTGTATACAGGCAATAAACTGAAATTAATATAGCAATATAAGAATGTTTGGAGTTTGTTATATTGCCTTTTAATTTGAATGGCCTGAAAGATACTTAGTTGTTTCTTGATATCTCATAAATTCATTTAGTAAACTTGATTTCCCCAAACGTAAATCCCTTCAACATTCTAGTTGCCCTCCTTTGAACACTTTCCAGCTTATCAGTGTCTTTATTAAATTGTAGTGCCCAGAAATTAACACTTTACTCCAGGTGAGCTGTCATGAAAGGAGAGAGATGGTCCTCTTCCTTCCCCAATTGATAGGTGGTCAAATGATATGAATGGGTAGTTTTCAGAAGAAGAAATCAAAGCTATCAATAGTCACAAGAAAAAATGCTCTAAATCAGTACTGATTAGGGAAATGCAAATTAAAACAACTCTGAGGTACCACCTCACACCTACTAGATTGACTAACATGATAAATGCTGGAGTGGATATGGAAAATTAGAGACACTAATGCACAGTTAGGGCAGCTGGTAGCACAGTGGATAGAGTTCTGGGCTTGGAATGAGGAAGACTTATCTTCCTGAGTTCAAATCTGGCTTCAGACACTTACTAGCTGTGTGACTCTGGGCAAGTCACTTCATCTGTCTGGGTCCATTTCCTCATCCGTAAAATGAACTGGAAAAGGAAATGACAAACCACTCTAGTATCTTTGTCAAGAAAACCCCAAAGAGGGGGGGAAAGGGGAGGTCACAAAGAGTCAGACACAACTGAAAATGATTGAACAACAACAATGACAAACATGCTGTTGGTGGAGTTGTTAATTGAGTCTGATTGGGTTCAGTTGTTCTAAAGAACAATTTAAAACTATGTTCAAAGGGGTATCAAACTATGTATACCCTTTTATCCAGCAATACCACTATTAGGTCTGTATCTTCAAAGAGATCAAAGAAAAGGGGAAAGGACCTATATGTACAAAAATATTTATAGCAGCTTTTTTGTAGTGACAATGAATTTGGATATTGAGGGGATGCCCATCAATTGAGGAATGACTGAACAGGTTGTATAATTGTGGAATACAAGAAAAGACAAGTGTCATGTGTTCAGAAAAACCTGGGAAGATACATATGACTGATGAAAAGTAAAGTGATCAGAACTAGGAAACAGTACAAAGTAACAGCAACATTGTAATGATGATTAACTATGAAAGACTTAGCTACTCTGATCAATACAGTGATCCATGACAGTTCCAAAGGACCCATAATGAAAAATGCTGTCCACTGAGAGAGAGAAAGAGAGACAGTGATTGACCTAATGAAATCTGAGTGCAAATAGTAGGCTTAAAAATGTTTAATTGAATTGAATTGAATTGATTAGCCTAGGAAAGACTCCTCCGACTAGTAATTAGGGTGATGATGGACAAGGGTGATTGACTCCCTTTTAACAGATTAGGATAATTATCTGAAGGAACTACTAATTTCTTTGAGTACTTCAGTTCATGGAAATATCTGGAAGAGAGAATCCTAAAAGGGAATAATCCTATTCAAAGCAGGATTGAATGGTTTTGACCCTCCATGGGTTTGCTAAAAGTTGTTCTATTTGATCAAGCAAACTGCTAACTGAATTTCTACCTTAGCCTGAGTTCTGTTCCTATGTCATAACATATTGTGAAGTTCTCTTTGTTTAGAAATACTATAAATTATAATCTTGAAAATGGCTAGTCTAAGAAAGACTTTGAGGTATGAGATGGCTTTATTTTCTTTGACTTTTTCTCTAAGCAGAAGTGCTTAAGTTAGAATAATTAAAATGAATTTAAATTGTTTTTAGAAGGCTTGTTCCTAAAACAAAGATTATAGAATTTTCTTCCACAGTGATTTGCTCAGGATTCATAACTAATAAGTGTTTGAGGCGTGTTTGAGGCGTGTTTGAGGCAGAATTTCAACTCATTTTCTGATTCTTAAGTCCAGGGCTATCTACCATATGACCTAACTTCCTGTAAGTAGGTGGTAGTGACTCTGGTATGCCCTCATCTAAATGTGGTTCTGTTGTCACATTTCAGGAAGGACATTGATAAGCTGGAGAACATCTATTTTAGAGAAAGGCAACCAGTATATGTCTTTTCACGCACACATGTATATAAGAATACATAAATGTATATATACACATATATACATATGCATGTGCATATATACACATATACACACATATGATTTTTATTTATCCTACTGTTACTTCCAAAATATTTTCCCTATACAGAATCTGTTCTTTTAATTATGTTAATTTGCTTAAAACATTTGAATAAGCCAAAACATTACATCAACCATTTCTGAGAACATATGCAATGTTCTCTAACTGTAGTCTACCACCTTTCTGTTGAGTATCAGGAAGTGTGTTTCATGTGTGATCCTCTAGTTCTAAGACTGGTCATTACATTCAATTTAAATTGTGATTTCTTTTACTGTTGTTTTCATTTACATTATTGTAGACATTATATGTATTGATCTCTTTGTTTTGCTTTCATTTTTCATCAGCTCATACAAATTTTTATATGCTTCTCTGAAGTTTTTCTGCCCATTTCTTCTAGCACAGCAATAATACACATTCATATATCACACTTTGTTTAGCCACTCACTAATTGAGAGATACTTTGATTCCCATTTTTTTGTGACCAGCAAAATGTGCTGCTAGAAGTGTCTTAGTATATATGAGGCCTTCTGTTCTGTATTTTACTTCCATGGTGTGTGTGTGTGTGTGTGTGTGTGTGTGTGTGTGTGTGTGTGTGTGTGTGTGTGTGTGTGTGTGTGTGTGTGTATATATTTATTCTTGTAAATTCCAAATTGTTTTCTAGAATGGTTAGATCACTTCATAGCTTCATCAATAGAATATTTGTTTATCTCCAGCATTGTATAATTACATCTTTTATAAAGCCCTTTGCAAACTTGATGGATATGAGGTAAAACCTCAGAAAAATTTTCATTTGAAATTCTTTTTTGATTAGTGATTTGGACTATTTTTTCCATATGGATATTGATAGTTTGCATTTCTTCTTTTGAAAACTGTATAATTTAACAGTCATCTCTTTGTTTCTTAGTTTTATATATAAGAATTTTTATATATATTTTATATATAAGAATTATTTTTTTAAACTTTAATGAATTTAGCTAGATTTGGAGATAGGGAGAATAGTTTTTTGATTCTTTTACCTTTTTTTTTTTTTTCCAGGGCAATGAGAATTAAGTGACTTGCCCAGGGTCATACAGCTAGTAAGTGTCAAGTGTCTGAGGCTGAATTTGAACTCAGTTCCTTCTGAATCCAGGGCTGGTGCTTTATCCACTGGGCTACCTAGCTGCCCCTGATTCTTCTACTTTTATAGTATTTTTAGAGAAATGCTATTAAAATTCTTTCCAAATAAATATAATACTACCAATGGGGCTAGAACCTGCAGAGCAAGGTTATTTCCTTAGAGAATCTTATAAATGTTTTAATAAGTAGGTAAGGACCTTGTTTAACTAGCATACTCATCAGGCATGAAGCTCTTACTAAAGTGGCTTTTATGAGAGCTCATAAAGAGCTTCATTGTCCTAGGGAGTAAATATTCCCTCTGTTAACACTATTCTGTAGTTTGCTTAATAAGCTCTTTTTTATCTATACATAGTACCCCCCCAAAACAGCAAAACTTTGCTCAGCAGCTTAAAATGAGCACAAATTCCAAATTGATTTGCTAAACATTTATCAAACTAGCATAAATACAAATGATTCACCTACATTGAAATCTTTTTGAAAGGAAAAAAACGTAACCACACATTTAAAAACAACTATTCATGAATGTAAGGGAATATTACTGTTATAAAAATGACAAATATGTGGAATGCAGAGAAGTATGGAAAGAACTGATACCCAATGAATACAGCAATGAAAATGGAAAGAGCAACAACTACAAAACAATTAGAAATGAATGTTGCAGAGTTATAAAAAATAAGCTTGATCCCAAAAAAGAAATATGAGAAGATACCTCTATTCTCTCCTTTGTAGAGGTAGGAGATATGTTGGGAGAGGGAGAGTTAAACATTGCATATATTTTCAAACTTTTTGTTGTATTGATTGGGTTTGCTGGTTTTTTTTTTTCTCAAAATTTTTAACTATATAGGAAAGAAAAGGGATAGGGGTTCTGGGAGAAATTTAGGCAATGTAATATCATATGATATCAGTAAAATTTATTTTAAAGTAACATTATGTATAAGTAAAAGGAGAAAAATAAAACTATACATATTTATATTAAGATGTTCATTAGAGGAGGAATAGGGAGAAGTCCATATGAGGACTCTAGGGTTTGTTGGAAACAAAAAGGTCAGAAAGGAAACTTGCTGGTACCAGATTAAGGAGTTTGGTCTTTATTCTGTACAAATGGGAGAACCATAGATCTCTCTCAGCAAGGAAGAGTGTTATGTAAGTAGTACAATGCACTAAGAAGATCATTTTACCAGGGATGCTAATCATAATTTTGGAAGAGAGAGAATGGAGACAAAATCAATTGGGAGATATTTATGACAATGAGAAGAGTACCAAGTTTACTCTACAAGCCTTTTACCTATTTTTCAAATAAAGTTGGTTAGAATCTTTAAGTCAAAATTTGTTTTTATATTTGTATATTTTATATGAGTGCTTTATACCAACTAGAAAATTGATTTAAAATTTTATATTTGTTGTGTATGTATAAGAGCAGTTACAGAGTATTTTCAATCATAGTTATATATTATAATATGTAGTTATTTTAATAGTTATTATTATATGTGTGTGATAAACCTAAATAAACAAAAATTTTGTTGTTATGTCTCTTATTGACCAAACTGAGCCATGGCCATCTTTAAGTTATATAGGATCAGGGAAGAGAATTGACAGGGGCGGGTTTCATGAGTAGAGATGTCAGATTTCTTTAATGAATTCAACCAGTTCATCAACTGCTTTGCCATTAGAGTGCATTTGACTCTACTATTACTTGATTTGCAATGTTAAGGGTGTATTTTATTTCCTTTGTATATTAAACTGCATAATTGTTTTCTTAAGACAGTGTACTTGGTCCAAAGCAGTGGTTAAGTAACAACACTGGATAGACTTGAGGGAAAATTATCAGTAAAACACTTTTTTAAATGTACAGAAAAAAGTACAAATTTGGACATAAATAAAGTAGTTTTGTTACCAGTTTGTTAGACTATACATGTCTTTTTTTTCTTTAAAAGACAACTGTATATAACAGAAGTTTAATTTTTTTTACGATCCTCTTCCCTCTTCTTTGTACCTTGAAATATTTGTGCATGTTGATGATTTAAGTTCATATTAAAAATTAATTAAAACAGTGCGGCGTTGGCAGGATATTCCCTTGGAACAGATGGCTAAGTTTTTTATAGCAACCTTCCCTCTCTTCCCCTCTGACCCTCAGATGTAGCTAGAGAAGAGGAAGATTCTGGGTTTTTGTTTGTTTTTGCTGTAGCAGGTAATGCGATGGAAATAAAGAAAGAAGCCATCTGCTAAATGAGCTATTGTTAACTGTAGGCACGAGGGCGTTCCCATGAACTCCAGTGTTTCAAGTTGTTGTCATCCCTTCAAGTAAAAGAAGTAAAACTGTCTCTAACACTTTCTCTGTGCTGAAACTCACCTGGGACAAACCATTTAGGAATTAAGCTTTCTGTTATTAAAAACAGTTCTCCTTAATCTTCTTTGCTGTATCTTCATCCAGGCCACACCCACTAACCATGAGTGTCTCCCAAGGTTCTGCCTTTGGCTTTCTTTTACTCTCCTTCTATATTATTTAATTCAATGATCTTAGCAATTCCCATGGATTCAATTATCATCTCTATGTTGATATTTCTCAGATTTATTTATCCAGCCCTAACCTCCAGTCTCCTAGCTCCAACAACCTATTGGACATCTCAAACTGGATATCCCAAAGACATCTTAAACTCATCATGTCCAAAACTAAACTCATTCCTCCCATGCCTCTTCCTCCTTCATAACTTTCCTATTATTATTATTTTTTTTTTTAGTGGGGCAATGAGGGTTAAGTGACTTGCCCAGGGTCACACAGCTAGTAAGTGTCAAGTGTCTGAGGCTGAATTTGAACTCAGGTACTCCTGAATCCAGGGCCGGTGCTTTATCCACTACATGACCTAGCTGCCCACTTTCCTATTATTTTTGAGAGCACCACCCTCCTTTTAGTTACACAGACTTGCAACTTATATTCTCAGCTCTTCACTCTCTCCCACCACCACCCTTTCCCCTTCACCCCCATCCAATTTTGTTCCCAAGGACTGTTGATTCTCCCTTCTTAACATCTCTCATATATGCCCACTTCTCTTCTCTGACACTACCACTAACCTAGTATTTGCCCTTATCACCTCATATCTTGATGACTGCAGTAGCCTTTAGGTTGGTCTCCCTGTCTTGTCTCTTCCCATTCCATTCTGTCAAATTGATTTTCCTAAGGTGCAGTTCTGATCGTGTGACCTGTTCTTTACAATAAATGCCAGTGGCTCTCTGTTGCCACCAGGATGAAATATAAAATCCTCTGTTTGGCTTTTAAAACCTTTTGTAATCTGGCCCCATTATTCCTTTCTAGTCTTCTTACACCTTACTAGGACTCTACTATCCAGCAACATTGGCCTCTTTGCTATTCCTGGAACAAGACACTCGAACTCTGAGCATTTTCACTGGCTGTATCCTCATGCCTAAAATTCTTTCTTTCTTCATTTCCATCTCCCGACTTCCCCTGGCTTCCTTCATTTTCTAGCCAAAACCCTGAATTCTGCCAGAAGTCTTTTCCAATCCCCTTAATACTAAGTGCTTCCCTTTGTTAACTATCTCCAGTTTATACTGTATTGTCCTTTGTACACAGTTTGATTGTTGGCTCTCCCATTAGATTGTGAACTCTTTGAGAGTAGAGACTGGTTTTGGGGTTTTTTTCAGTGGGTGTTTGGACTTCTTTGTATTTCTAGCATTTAGCATAGTACACGGCACATCATAGGTACTTAATTAACTTATTAACATGACTTGTTGCTTGTTATCTTGAAATTTAGCTTTTTCTGTGGCTAGAGTTTTGGCACAGTGTTTGCCATAATTTTAACAAATATTTATTGAGCTGTCTGCCTAATCTAAGGCAATTATATATTGATTTTACCTTCCAAACTGAAGGGAAATATGAATATTATATTTCATCTTCCATGGCAAAATATATCTGGTGTATTCTAGAGTCAAGATATAGGCATTATTAAATTGTCGTCTTTGATTTTGTTTTATACAATTTGATTGCAAAAATAAATATAGCAATAAAAGCTTTCATTTATATAACAAACTTTATGATTTATGATGTGTTTTTCCTACAAAAATCCTGAGGAAAGTAATCCAAGTATATTACTTTTACAAATTAAGAAAGTGGACCTGTGAATTTATCAGGATAAGGAACTCTCATTCCCATTGTGATTCCTTCTACTTCCTCTGAGATTTATAGTCTTAATGAGTTGTCTAGATCATTGGCATTAAACTCAGATAGAAAAAGGGCCCTGCAGGTTATACATTCACTTAACATTATCTATGTTCTGTTATATTTTATTTTGTTAAACAATTCCCAATTACATTTTAATCTGGTTTGGGAATACTAAAACCCAGTGGACACCTTTGGTACAAAGGCCAGGGTCACACAGCTAGTGGTGTGAAAATGGGACCTGAATCTTAGTCTTCCTGGTTTCAAGGCCAGTTTTTTATGTCCTATGCAAGACTGTCTCTCAAGTCATCTCACTTTGATTTTTTGTTCTCTCCAGCACACCATATTGCCTAATGACATTCAATGTGATTTTCTACATGTGTGTGTACAGATACTATTATCACCTGTTCTAATCCACTCATTTTTAGATATTAACAAGAAAGTTACTTAATTGAACCATTGAATTGAATTGTGCTGTGGTTCCCTTAAACCATCCTTATGACATTCTTGAATAGCTTTATACATTTTTTCAAGTGTATTTTTCTTCCGTTTCTTTCTTATTTAGTGGAAAATTTGATCTGAAAAATAAAGGCAAGGATTTTTTGGAAAGGTGGATGAGAAACAGTTCTCCAATAGGTCCTCCAATGACCCATATATTTTTCTGGCCACTTATTTGGCAAGCAAGGTCGGACTCAACTCCTCTTGGACATAAATTTTCTAATAATGTTTTAAAATGACAAATAATAAAAACAGGATGGTTTCATTTTAGTTTGTATGTGTGTTTATGTGTATATACATACATACATACATACATACATACATACATACATACATACACACACACTCAGACACAAGAATTTATATCTTTTTCTTTTAAAGGAGGAAGTGGAGAATGGAAATTTGACCTATAATCACCTATGGATATATGCTTAAAACCATTAGGATATCTAACTGCTTGACTTTTTACATTTTTGTCTTTGTTTTACTCTGGTCCCTGTTGTAATCTGGAATGCAGCGTGAACTTCCGGGAAGAACAAAAGTGTTACTAAATAGGAATAGAGTCATCAGTCAGTGACTAAGGAAAGCTGAATTCACTGTAGCAAGTTGTTGAAGGTTTCTAATGTCCTGTCCTACAGTGACACAAGCCTTTGGCAGTCAGCTTTGGGGATTGTGGGAGAGGTGAAAGGAAAGGTGAATTCTAATAATGAATCCAGGCAGGAACTGAAGGAGGCTTTGTTTGTTTCTCTTACTTGTTTTGTAATGAGATCAGTTGTTTCAATGAATAAGTAAGCTGGAGTGACATGAAGAATTGCACGTTGCTATTGAAATGCTAAATGATATGAAAAAATGCCAACATTCTTTTCATTTATCATGAATTCCAGAATGAGAAGAGTTGACCAGAAGTGTCACATTCTTTTCAACATGTAATGTTATTTTTTAAGAGAACATAAAATCCTAGCTTTTCTGAAATCCTGCTACTGCTATGTAGTTGTAATCAGAAAAGTAGCTTGCACAAAGAAAAGTGGTTTTTTAAACCTCTTCAATTCAATAATCATTTATTGAGCACCTACTCTGTGCTAGAGTGATATAATGATACGGGAGGGATAACATATGCAAAAATAAATATAGTGTAGCCAAAATCAGGAGGAAGAGAACACTAACCATTTGAGAAATGAGGAAAGGCTTCTAGGAGAAGGTGCCATCTGAGCTAAGTCTCAAAAGGAGCTAAGTAGAGATGAGAAGTACATTCTCAGCATGAAAGACATCCTGTGCACAGGCAGGGAGATAATGGATAGAATCTCAAGTTTGGGCACAGCTGGTCGGCCAGTTTGGTTAGAACATGGAGTAGTACACAAGTAGGAGAAATATTAAATTTGGAAAGATAGGTTAGAAATATATAGTAAAGGCTGAGGAGTTTGTATTTTATCCTAGAGCCATTGGGAACTATTGAAGATTTTTGAGCAGGGGAATGATATGGTCAGACTTGTGTTTTAAGAATATTATTTTGACAGCTGCATAGAAGATAGATTGGAGCAGAGGTATATTGGAAGAGGATATCTAGATGGCATAGTAAATAGAATGCCAGGCCTAGAATCAGGAAGACTCAGTTTCTTGAGTTCAAATCAGACATCAGACACTAGCAGTGTGACCCAAAGCAAGTTATTTAACCCTGTTTACCTCAGTTTCCTCATTTGTAAAATGAGCTGGAGAAGGAAATAGCAAACCAGTCTAGTATCTTTGCCAAGAAAAGCACAAATGGGATCATGGAGAATTGGACATGACTGAAATGACTGAACAACATCATTCTAGGAAAGAGACTGAACACCAATTAGGAGGCTATGGCAGTAGCTTAAGAGAGATAATGAGGGCCTTTATTAGGGGAATGGTTGCATGAGTGTAAAGGAAAGGAATGAGAAATGATGCAGAGACAGATTTGATGACTAAGCAGCTAACTGGATATGTGAGGTGAGGGAGTGAAGAGACAAGGATGACTCCAGGTTTTCAAACCCAAGTGACTAGAAGGACAGTGATTTCCCCAACACGATTTCAGAATTTCAAGGGAAATAAAATGAGTTCTCTTGAGTTTGTTACCAGTACTGCATATTTAGGATATTTCACCAGCAGGTAGTTGGTGATAAGTGTCTGGATTTTAGGAGAGAGATTAGGGCTTGATATAGAAATTTGGAATATATAAACACATATAACATAGCATATTATAATAATATATATTATATAATTAATATAATTCGTATATAAATAATATATAGTATATAATTAATAATATATAGTATATAATTTAGTTATCACAATCTGCACAGAAGTGATAATTTAACCCATTGGATTTGATGATATCACAGAATGGGGAGAGAAATAGAGGCAAAGACATATGAAGAGACACAGGTAGGAGAATTAAGAGAAAGCTAGAGAAGGAAATGGCAAACCACTTCAATATCTTTGCCAAGAAACCCTCAAATGAGGTCATGAAGAGTTGGACATGACTGAAATAACTGAACAACAGTGCCATAGAACCTTTTTTTTTTTTAAAGTGAGGCAACTGGGGTTAAGTGACTTGCCCAGGGTCACACAGCTAGTAAGTGTTAAGTGTCTGAGGCCAGATTTGAACTCAGGTCCTCCTGACTCCAGGGCCGGTGCTCTATCCACTGCGACACCTAGCTGCCCCCGTTCCATAGAACCTAAGGGAGGAAAGCATCTAAGATAAAGACCTAATGAGATTAAGAAAACAACATAAGATTTACTAGTTCAAATTTTAAATAAAGTTGTGATTGTGTGATTGTGTTAGAAGCAAAATTATAAGGAATTGGGAAGTGGGAGGTGAGGTGAAAGTGATGAGCAGGTACAGGTTTTTCTGGGAGTTTGACTGTAGAAAGGAGAATAGATATAAGATAATAGTTTAAAGAGGCTGCAGGGTCAAGTGAAGATTTTTTTAAGGATCAGGGAGCCCTTAGGCATGTTTACTGGCAGCTAGGAAGGAGCCAGTGGATGAAGAGAGGTTGTAGATGATGTAGCTGATAAAGGCATACAGGAAGGGATGGGTTCAAGAGTTCATCTAGAGGAACTGGCCTTGGCAAAGAGAAAAACTAGATAAAGAAGGAAGAATGAAGTACTTTTTAGTGGAACTTTGAGGTAGAGAGTAGGGGTTAAGAAGGAGCTCATGGTAGAAAATATGTTTCCTTAGTAAGGCAGTTTCTTGCATTTCAATGGAGAATGATACTTAAAACAACCTCAGGAACAGGGCCAATGATGTGTCCGGGCCTTATTTCAGAGAAGAGGAGAATTCACTCCACCCTAGAAGAGAAAACACTACAACAGGCAATTGCTCATATAACATTTAGGAGTTGTTTGTTTGTTGTTTTTTTCTCCCAGGATATTACATTAAGCTTTGGCAGAAAGACATCTACATAATTTAGTTACAAAAGGGGTTTGTGCATTGGCCTTCTCTTAATTCAGCCAATGATTGAATTAGCTTTTGGGATTGTCATATCAAACTGTATACAGATACTGAGCTTGCAGTCTTGCTCCTGAGACCTCCAGATCTTTTTCAAATGAGTTACTGTCTAGTCATCCCTTCTCTAGTTTTTATTGGTGAAGCCAAACATACACTATTTCTTTTGGTCCTTCTTACTGTGGGAGCAAAAATTTAGCATATTTGGAAATTTTTAAACAAGCTTTTCAAACAATTGAGCTCATATTTTTATGTTGCTTTTGTTAAAGAATTTCCTATCTCTTTTATTATTTTCTTTTGTAATTCGTTTATTCTAAACACCAGGTTTAGAGTGACTTTGCCTCTTACAATGAGGATCTTTTTGTGTATTCTTTCATCAATGTTGCTAGATCTTTTTGGAATTTTGCTCTCAAAAGATTTGGTAATCTATTTTAATGAAGATTGAAATTATAATTACATAGTGGTATCTGTCAGATTCTCTGTTTTATTTTCCATTTCCCCCCCCTAAGTTTGAAGAGGGAAAGCCCAGATGTATTTTAGTAAGAAAAAGTTCAATCTTGTCATGCATGGAATGTGACATTTTACTTCATGGCTAGTTTCACTCATACTCTGTTTCTTGAAATTTGACACTTAAATTTGTGGTGACTCAAAAATCAACATTTATGGCATACAAATTCAAAATTGAATTGAAATGAAAATTCTAACTTGTTTCTTTTTTGAAGAATGGTAGGTTTTGCCCTTTTTAACAATAAAAGAAAAACATCTGTGACAGTGTGGAGTAATTTTTGTGTTTTGTTTATTTATATTTAAAATCTGACCACAGTTATTTGCCCTACTGCCTGAGAAGAAACTTTAAGAGAAAGTTGAAGAGTTGTTGGCATAACATCAGACTTGAGTGTTTAAGCATGTGTGGGTAAAAAAATTAATGCATTTTATAGTACAAGAAAGAAACAACCTAATTATTTTAGTTTAGTGGCCTGTACAGTGAACACAACCTGCATCAAATGTTCTAATTTACTGTTTAGTTCACATTCTTTTAATTACTCCTGAAGAATGAAACACAATCTTCATTTCTTTCATAGTAACAAAAGTGGTGATTATAAAATGTGTTACACATGAATTACAGCTCTGGACACATTCTCCCAACTTTCATTTACACTAATGAGTTTGGTTACCAGAAAGTAACTGACTGTTGCTTCCATCAGGGTTCTAGGGTTAACCCCTGGAAACTGGGGATTCTTATACTATCATTCATGAGCCCCCGTCTGGTGTGCTCTTTAGTATTGATTAATTAGTTGACATCAATTAGCTTTTATGAAAGGATTTTACTAAGAAGGTTGATTGATGATGTTTGTCCCTCCTTCCTGAAGAGGCCCATGACATCAGGAGGTGATGTCATGACTTGTAGTGAATTGGATTTAAGTGAGGCAGGGCTGTGCAAAGTCACCAGCCTCACCCTTTCCTTCAGAGCCATCTGGAGTCCAGTGGCAAGATGTACATCAGGACAACTGGAGACAGCCCTGGATGCAGAGACCTTGGCCTTTTAAGCTAAGGCCTTTCACAGGACTCAGTTTGTCTGACGCAGTGCCCACTCAGTGATTAAGGCTAGGTAAGAAATGAGGCAAAGAGTAGACTGGATATACATCAGGATGACTGGAGATGGCCCCGGATGTTTTAAGGCAATTGGGGTTAAGTGAGTTTCCCAGGATCCCACAGCTAGTAAGTGTCTGAGGGGAGATTTGAACTCAGTTCCTCCCAGCTTCAGGCCCAGTGCTTTATCCACAGCATCACAGTGCCAAAGGATTAATTGCTTCTTTGCTTAGCTAGGCTAACTCCTTGCTGCGCTCCATGTCCTGGCTGTCAGATCAGTCCACTGCTTCTCATTGCTGCTCCTCACCTCACTATCCCACTGGCTCTGGTATCTGAGAACATCTCTGGTGACTTTTGCAATTTTTCAAATCTCACAAAATGGTTACTTTTGTCTTTGGATACTCGTTCACTTAAGATCAGGAAAGAATAAACCCAGCTGACAGAGGCATCATGTACATAGAGACACCTGGTGGCTGGGTGGGGAGATGAGGCAGCCTTAGCAGTCGACTGACCGGGACTGACCGGGTAGTTGAAAGCCAGAGATCTTTGGCAAGAACCTTTTGTATGAACACTCATCTCTGGCTCAACCAGTTAAAAGATTTTTCCATTACTACATGGTATGCTCACAGGATACTTGCTCCTTCCGTGCAAAGGGGAAAGGGTCATTACACATGCCTGGAAGCAAAGCTCACCAAAGTCTCATTTGTTGGATTGTCAGCAGGCGGAGAGTTTTGCATGGGCTCTGGATACCTCATCAGGAAGAGTAAATCTCTGCGTGCTCTAAGGACTAAGCCCCCATTGATTAATTTCTCATTGTACAGAGCTTAACAGTAAAGTTTTATACTTATAAAATATATTTGTAGATATATGTATCATATATGAATTCATATTTATATACTTGATATGCTCAACATTTACTAAGTTAAAATGAAAGCCCTGTTTTATCTTTTATATTAATGTGTATAAATATGCAATGCAAAAAATATTTTTAGAGTTCTTGTTAAGGCTGTTATTAAATATATATAAGGAGCTAGGCAAACATGGAGTTGCTTTAGCTTGTGCGTATTTTCAATTTATGCAACAGTAATGACCCAACTAGAATATACAGGAAGACTTTCCTAATTTCCCAGCCACTGGTGTCTTTTCCCCTAAAATTACCTCATGTTTGTTCTATATGTTTGTTTTATGTAAATCTTTCTATATAGAATGTGATCTTCTTGAATGGGGGACTCTCCAGTGATAAAGATTAAAGCCCATCAATGTGTCCTCGTCCTGGGGGATGACATCATGTCCTCCTATAAGTCCTCCACAGGAGGTCCACCCAGTGGTATATGGGGGCCTTCTTCTAAATTTCCTGACCTTTCCTAGGTATTCTAGGAATATGTGAACTGACCACAAGTTATCCTTTGTTCTCACCATATGGCTTACTCTTCCTCTCTGATCATGTATCCGTCTTGTGACATCCCTCACATCACTTCTCTGAGCAGTTCTTAGAAGCATGTTGCCTTCTTACTATGCAAAGTGGTGGCCTCAGGGTGACCTGGAATTTTAATTTTTCTGAAAGTTTGGTATCCTATGATTGGCAGCCATATAACATTACCAAAAGAATGCTGTTATTAAAAGGATAGGCCTTAATGGGCTATAAAAATATGTATACCCTTTGACCCA
The DNA here is from genome assembly GCF_019393635.1 of Dromiciops gliroides. NCBI lineage: Eukaryota > Metazoa > Chordata > Mammalia > Microbiotheria > Microbiotheriidae > Dromiciops > Dromiciops gliroides. The sequence goes on from NC_057866.1 coordinate 55,240,028, forward strand.
GCAGTACCACTACTGGGTCTGTATCCCAAAGAGATCAAAAGAAAGGAAAAGGGCCATACACACACACACACACACACACACACACACACACACACACACACACACACACAAAACTATTTATAGCAGCTCTTTTTTGTGGTAGGAAAGAATTGGAAATTGAGAGAATGTCCATCAATTGGGGAATGGCTGAACAAGTTGTAGCATATGATCGTGATGGAATACTATTGTGCTATAAAAAATGACAAGCAGGATCATTTCAGAAAAACCTGGGAAGATTTATATGAATTGATGCAAATTGAAGTGAGCAGAACTAGAAGGACATTGTCATAGCAATAGCAATATTATAACTATGATCAACTGTAAAAGACTTAGTTACTCTGATCAGTACAATGACCTAAGACATTTCCAAAGGACCCATGATGAAAATGGCTATCCCCTTCCTAAGGAAGAACTGATAAACTCTGAGCACAGATTGAAGCATACTTTTTTCACTTATTTTATGTTTATTTCTTTTTATTGTTGTTATTGTTTGTAACCTGTCTAATATGGAAATATGTTTTGCATGACTTTATATCTATAACTGACACATTGCTTGCCTTCTCAATGGGTAGATGAGGAGAGGGAGAAAATTTGGAACGCAAAATGAAAATAAAGAAATGTTAAAAATAAATTTAAAAAATTTTAAATAGATGGTCATTTGTCTTCAGGGAGAAAAGAGGGTGGGGCGTGGGGGAGGTTGTGTTGTTAAAGGCACTTTGCTTTTCTCCCAGAAGTCAGTCCATACCACTTTTCCTCCTATTTCAATTTTGGGATTAGCTTTTTGTCCAAAATAGCTGTCCAAAGGATCCTACACCATGGTTGGTCTGAGGGCAGCAGGCTTAGGTTCATTTTGAAGTCAGAAGACCTGGGTTCAAATTCCAGCTCCATTTAACTTAGACAAGTTACTTAACCTCTCTAAGACTCTTCCTTCATTTGTAAAATGAGAAGGTTGGACTTGACCTTTAAGATCCCCTCCATCTCTTAGTTCATGAACTGTATATCATACTCTGAATAATAGGCATCTTTGATTTTCTTGAGTTTTACCAGGTGGACAGTTTAGTCACATTCATCTTAGAGATCACTGACACCATTAGAGAGTGGCTACCATCAGTGTTCTTGAGGTTGATGGGATCAGAGTAATGTTATTTCCCAAGAGGACCCTCACATTGAGTAGGCATATATGTGGAATGTATAGACTTAAAACATTGTGTAAATATGAATAGTAGTTGTTACATGTAGTATTTGATCTTCCTACCTTATGAATAAGATTGCATCAATAACTTAACCTCTTTTGTGCAGATAAGAAAGATGAGTTACAATGTTTACATGGTTAGTAAATGGTAAAGATGGGGCTTAGTTCAGCTAGTCAGGGTTTTTTCCCCGTGTGTACCATATGCTTTCTTTAAGTTGCTAATTAAATTAAAGTTTGTCATGACTCATTTATCTATCTATAATGATTCTATCTGTAAGATTTGACATAGCTCAAAGTCACAAGGTATACTAATTAAAATTTGCATTAAAAAGTGTTCCATAAAAATGTCAAAACAAGCTTTTAATTGGGGACTGCAATCAATATGATTGAGCATATGGAAGAGGATAAAAAATGAATTCTGAATTCTTAAACTGATTAAATCAGGACACTAAATTACCCTTGCTTTAAAGCAAATTCATAATATATTTGCATTTTTCTAATAATTCAATAAATATTTGCAGTGTCATGCTAGTTTTTGAATAATTGAAGAAAAAATTGCCAGATTTCCTCCTTGCAGTTTTAATCTTGGCATGTTTGTGAGTGACTAGGATGAATGAGGAGGGAAATGTTGTTTTATTTTTTCCTACATCTGGAAGAGTGAATTCACATCTGGTTCACGGATTTCCTCCATGGAGATAATCCAAATTCAGTGTCAAGATTAGAGCAAACATTTATGGGTGTTCAGAATTTTGTGTGGAATTTGAAATATTTTGTTTAGAAGCAATGGGCAAAACAATTGACTCAGATGTTTGTGTTCATATGTTCTAATTTTAGATATATTTCTCCATATTTAAAAGTAAAAAGTTTTGTACTTCATATCATACCAAGGGAATTATAAACACTTGCTGAACAAATCCTTTTAGGTGCTCCTACCCCTAAAATATCCTATGAAAGAAGCTATAAATTTACTTTATTTCCTTTCACTCTTCAAGTCTTTATCATTGTAAAAGTTCCCAAACTGTTCTTTTAAAAAATATACCATGTCAAAGTATTCTTCTAGTACATAGTTTCTGGCAAGATGAATTGTTGTTTCAATGTAATTATTAACTCTCTTCATAAGCTACATTAATCATTTTAAAATTTATTGTAATCTAAACCTATGTAAAATGATATTCACAAGTTTTGTATTTTAGAATGTGTCATTCATTATTCTGCATCTTTCCCATCACTATAATGGCTAACAAATGTATTTGTGTCTGAAAGGGGTCCCTTAAGCAATTAAAGTAAAAACATGTGTGTACCCAATCCCAGGAGTGTGCAAACTAAAAATAGCATTATTAAACTTTTCTGAATTACTAGTTTTATAGGGTTAGGTTGCCAAACCAAATTTCTGGTCATGTGAAGTAATCATGACATGGTGAGGTAAATGGGTGTGGATTTATAAATGTCCCACATTAGAGAAAATGCCAAACTTTTTCAAACATTATTATATTTTGGTTTCATTCTTAACATTTCACCATTATGTTCTTGTTGTCATATCACATTTTGTTTTATGTGTAAGAGCAGTCCTAGATATTTTTAGTGATCTCTAATTTTCTTGGTGTGGGCACTCCCTTCATTTGATTCATACCTTTTCATTGTACATAATTCTTATCTGTGTTTTTCCACAAGTTCTCTACATTGAATCCATTTATTGGATACTAGGGAACTTCTGTAGTTCTTTTAAGTTCTTTATCTTATCAATATAAGATTTGAATTTCCTATCTTTTATTTCATTCTTGTCATTTGCCTAGCCAAACTCCTTTTGTCATTGTACATATTATGGTTGATATATTTCATTCCACTTCTTGCTTGCAAATAATCTTTGTAACATTGGTCATCTTTGGTAATAATAGCTACTATACCAGATATTGAACTTTTCATTGCTGTTTGAGCTGTTTGTAGTTTTAATTCTTATGAATTTTCCCCATATTATGCAATCAGCATAGAATGAACTTTGGACCTGTGCAAAACAATACAATCAAATGAATTATCTGTATCTGGAAAGCACATTGAAGATCATCTAATCCACACTCCTCTGAAGGGGGCCAAGAGAGGGTAAATGGCTTCTCCAAGGTTACCCAGTGCTAAGTAGCTGAGCCAGATTGACACTCAAGTGTTGTACATCTAAGCCAGTAAGTGCTCTTTATACTCTGCCATGTGGCCTTTTATTACACCCAACTAGCTCACATGGGTTGCAGCAACTTGACATTTGAAGCATAAATTTAGCTTTAGACTTTCTATGGAGTCCTTCACAATTGTAGAAAAAAGCATTTTAGATGTAAAGTATAAGGGTTCTATCAGCTATTATTTGTATTTCAGCCAATTAATTTTTCAAAATGCTTCCACCATTTAGGTAATTTGGCAGTCCTTATAAAAATGCCATCCTTTAAGGTAGCTGACTGTTATTGTGTCTAATAACAATCAGATAAACGCTTCTTAACTAATGGATACCTTATGATGAAATAACCATTCCCTTAACTGTGGTAGAAATTGTTATCCTATTATTTTGATATTATGACATTTTAAAGTTGCAAATGGTTGGGAAGTGACTTGGGGCAGGTGCAGAATGTTTAATTAGACCCGGGTGGTATCCAAGCTTGCAAGTGGACTGAATTTGGTAGGAAATGATAGAAAGGCTATGGCTTTCAAAATGGAGCAGGGGAGTTGAGTCAGTAGGGAAAGCCATATAGTAAAGAGGCATGGTGATCAACGGTAAGGCAAAACTTAGGTAATGACCAATTAGCCCCAGAAGCTAACAGATTCAGCTGCCCACTCACAGATAAATCACAGCTGTGTTCTATAATATTCTAAAATAGCTCAACACTGGACTCTGTAAGGTCTATTTCATTTTCATGCTTCTGTTATAGTTCTGTCTCAGGTAGCTAGTGTGAGAAACTATTTGATAGAATATCCTTTCTTACTACCTCTTTTCTTTGCCCTAGGTGGATCTTGCCATGCCATGTATGCTTTCTCCTTTTCCTTTGTCTTTCATTACTAGTTAATTCTTCCTCTCCCTTCCCTTCCCTCCTCAAATATTAGCTCTAATATAAAACTGTCTCTAATAACTTCATCTTCTGATGATCTCTTCTCTCTGGGAGAAGGTACTTATATTAGTGATAATAAAGCCCTCCAGAGAGGCCTTACCTTCCTCAGTGCTTTGTGCCTTTAAAACTTTAGATGGTTGTTATGATGCACGCTGCTAGAATAACAAGTAAATGTCAAAGCAACAGTCCACTTCAGTTCCATGCTGACACCTCTTGATCGTGTGCATCAGGCTGCTTTATAGGTAAACATGTAATGACTATGACCTTTTGAATGGAGTCTTCCTTACACTGAATTCTGTTCCTCAGTGAATAATTTTTAGTAGTGTATCCTGTATGAAAAAGTCCTAAAAACCACTGTGACCCTTTGAGAACACCATTTAACAATTTTTTTAAAAGTTGGATTAGATGCATGATTAGGTCCTTACCAGTTCCAAATCTATTATCCTAGTTCAAATGTTCATATTATGGTTGAGAAAATTGAAATCCAGATAGGGGAAGTGAGTTGTCCAGGAACCCTCAACAGCCACACATCATTATTTGAGTTGTGGAGAATAGTGTTTGTGTGGTGCTTCATTTGAATTTTCTCTTTGTTATTGTTTTTTTCTTATCCTTTTTCTTATCTATTTATTTTATTTCCTTAAAGGAAGGAAAGGAGTTTGCTAAGACATATCATTTGGCTTCCTTTTTCACAGGAAGAAGTGTCTATCTATCAGTGTACCTTCAAGTCAATATAGCCAGAACTAAGTCAGGATGTTAGCTGCCTTTCTATTAATACAGGATGAAGGCATTTCTACCAGCCAGAGTAGTCACATAGTACAAACAGTTGTTTATGGATCACTTAAAGACTAAACTAAGCACCAGAAGTAACTGTTTTTAAAATTCTCAAATGTCTGAGTCATATCCTGTGATATATACATTTATGTTGACTACCCACTATGAATATGTGAAAATCATATAACTTTTATGAGCTTATGAGTGTAACCTTAGAGATAAACGTGATCTACTGAATATTAAAATCAAGTATGTATAAACCAGGAAGACATGTGCTCACTAAACGTATCCTTCACTGTCACAGAGAGTAACCTATCCAAAGTCCAAGTAAAAGAGGTATTGTGTGTTGTCAGTGAGGTTATTCAAATGTTCATATTCCTAAGTGGCATCTTGCTCATTTTATTTAGCTACAGAATATAATTAAGTCATCTTCAATTACAGTTATAGTAATTTTCACATGATAGGCTTAACTACCCATAGTAGTTAAACTAAGTGGATAAAGAATATAGTTTAATTTGCATATTGCAGTTTAGTGGGCAGCCCATGAGTCAGGAAGCACACATCTTAGATGAGAGTTCAGACACTCTTAGGGAAGCATTGACTCTGGAGTTTGCAGGTAAGCTGAGGTAGAAATGAGAACTATGGTATCTACATGAGCAAGAATAAAGGGAACAAATGGGAGGGACATTTGGAAGCCAAATTTATTTGACAGTTTGATTCTATGGGGGATAAAGTAGAGGGAAGAGTCAAGAATGACATTGAGATTGTTAACTTCAGTTATTGGAAAATGGTGGTGCCTTTGATAGAAACAAGAAAGTTGGGAAGAGGGATGAGTATTGGGGAAATAGAATTACTTCTGCTTTGGTCATACTGAGTTTCCGATGCCAATGAGACTGCAAGCAGAGACGTTCAACAGGCAATAGGTAATATGTGACTAGCCTTTGGAAAGAGATTAAGACAGGGTATATGTATTTGGGAGTCATCTGCATAAAAATTATAATCAAACTCATTCGAGCAGATAAGATTATCAAGAAAAAGAGCATGGATGAGAGAAAGAACAAGACAGGGGAGGTTTCATGCAAATTTAGGGTAGAGTTTGGGATACAATGATATTAGGATGAATTAGAATATTATATTGATATAGCCAAAAACAGCACAGAAAGGTATACCAATTCAGTCAGGGATAGCATTGTATGTGGCCTTCCTTGCCCTCACTGTCCATTGGAGCAGTATAGTATGGGTAATGGCCTATCCAGATGTGCAGTAGGATATACCTTTTGGTTAAAGGCAGTCACTGGGGGCCTGAGTTTACATAAGATTTTCAGATAAGGCCTTGGCAGCTGTCACATTGTCAGTGGGATGATAGGATGAGAGAATAAGTGCTAGTGTCAAAAGGAGGTTTCTGAAAATGAACCAGAAAGGCCTAATTCAGACTGAAGAAGGTAGTCTTAAAACTATTTTTCATTAGCAAGCTTCCTGGAGATTTTCAGCTGTCATTTCTAACTAGAATTGGGTACAGTGAAAGTCTTAGGTGTGCCAGAGTTATATAACAGGAAACAGACCTAGGAATGTAGGGTTATAGCTTCCTCACCTCCTGGCCTGACTCATCGTAAGCTTCACCTCCACCAATTGTACATCAGTTGGCTGAGGAAGTGTCTGTGGGATACATTTTAGGACATATCAGGCAGGCATTAATACTATGACAATATGAGGATTAGGACAGCGGATTGTAGAAGGCCATTGAGTCATCTTTCCTAAGATCCTAGGCTGGACCAGGAGAACAAATCCCATGGTTCTGCTTAACCTTGGAGAGCCAGGTGGCCTGGATCTCTAATCTTCTCTAGGGAATGTACATCTTCACTGCTGTTTATACAAAGGCAGGTGTTGGTTAAGGCATAGATACCTCCTTTACTATCTGGCAGATATTCTAGAACAATGTGGTCACATAAAAAAATTGCCCCAAATTACCAAGCAGGTAAATGCAGACCTTTGGTTTTATCCATTTCATTAACTATAAGACTTATGGTGGCTAAAAGTGGCATTTTTCTTCATATGTCCCTATTCATGGTAGAAAGATCCTTACAATTTAGTGGCTCATTATTGCATTTATTATAAAATACAAACTCCTTGACATGGCATTTAAAGCCTTCCAATCTGTCACCAAACTTACCTTTTCAGGTTTATTGTGTATTATGCTCCTTTATGTTTCAGCTAGATTGACTTCATCATCACTGTCATCATCGTTGTTGTTGTTCAGTCATGTCTGACTCTTCTGACCCCATTTGGGGTTTTCTTAGCAAAGATACTGGAGTGGTCTGCCATTTCCTTCTCTCATTCATTTTACAAATTAGGAAACTGAGGCAAAAAAAGCATTAAGTGACTTGCCCAGGGTAACATAGCCAACAGGTGCCTGAGGCCAGATTTGAACTCATGAAGATGAGTCTTCCTGATTCTAAGCCTCTCATTGTCTCAGATTGGCTTCATAGAGGGGTTCAATCTCCTGCCTCTGCCTGCCTTTTCCTAGTCCATTCCCTGTGTAGAAAATGCTCCGTCTCCTCACACCTGCCTTTTGGAAGTCCTAACCACTCAAGGCTCTGCTCAAATACTTCCTCCTAAAGGAGGAGGCCCTCAGGTTTTAGAACTTCCCCCCACATACTTTGTCTCTGTTTTATATGGATGTGTATGTACAGATTGTTTTTCCTCAATAGAGTGTAACCTCTTTGAGAGAAGAGACTGTTTTCATTTTTGTACCTGGAGAGGCAGCATCACAAGGTAATAGAGAAGTAGCTGGTCTCAGAGACAAGAAAACCTGAATTCAAAGCCTACCCCCAACACATATTGGCTGTGTGACTTGGGCAATGCCTTGCATATAATAGAAACCGAATAAGTGCTTATTGAATAAAACTGATTGTCCTCTAGCTTGTAGTTGATATTTATGACACTCAGTGCTGACTATAACAGCCTAGAAGTCATCCTATCATCAAGTAGTTTGAGATTATTCCTTGGTGGGAAGGCCATTCTGCTAAGGCATTAATTAGCTTTTCTTGGCAGCCATGATGCTGACAGGTGCTGAGCAGTGTAACGATTGGAATGACGCCACCTGCTGGAGACTTACTGTAGAAGAGTTCCGCCCATGAAGTGAATGTCTTTGAGGGCAAGACCAGGAGTCTTTTCTTTGGCATCAGGAAGTGACGTTAGGTAGTGGGAGGAAGAAGGAAGAGACCAGCTCTCTGTCTCCCTCTTTCCTTTGGACTCTGGTGGAGAGCGGAGCTAGAAATGTGCTCTCCCTTTAATAGATAGGAATCTGGGCCTTTCTCTCTTTACCAAATTCTTATTCTCCTTAATAAACACTTAAAAGTCTAACTCTTGCTAAAGCTTATAATTTATTGGCGACTGCTCATTAGATATTTTAGACAGACTAGCTAGAATTTTAGCCCTTAACAGCAGACAGTTAACTACTAAACAACAACAAATGACACTTATTGAAAGCCTCCTTTTACTGAACACTGTTAGGTATGGGAAGAAACAAGTTCAGCTCAAACATGATTCCTGCCCTGTCCCTGTCCCTACCTCCACCCCCAGCTTAAAGGTAGCAACACTTGCTATAAGAGAAAATATTATAAAAGAAATTCATAAAGACTTTGCAAAATAAAATGCTCTATGAGACCTAAGGGGGAAGATGGTTATCAACTAGAAGTTTCAGAGAAGACTATTTGGGAAGGTTTGTTTTCAGTTGGACTTGGATGGGTAGGAATTCAAAAGAGGAAAGAGATAGAGAAATCACTCTAGAATCTAAGGAGCAGTATGAGCAAGAGAGGTCGTGTATTGTATCAGAAAGAGCAGTGGATCTGAAATCCTTCACGTGTGAAGTTTGTGGTTTTGGTAGCCTGTCCTTTTTCTAGAATATTCTCTATCCAACTTTGTGTGCTAGAAACTTCCCTTCCCGAGGCTAATTCATTAATTGATGATATCAGAGATCACAAACCAACCAGATGCACCTGAGGGAGACCTTACCCCTCTAATAAAACTTCTGATCCTCTCATTGATGAGCTACCCTGTTGTGTGGCCAGTTTATCTTTTCAGTGGAAAGCTCCAAACTAAAGCTGAAATATCATATTCTATATTATCTTATTGTTCTGAGATATCTTTTATTTAGCTAATCATTTGTCAGGCTTGGCATTTCCACAGTATCTCTTTATTTCCATCCATTCTTTTTTGCCCCATTCACACGGGTACCATCCTAGTTGAAGCTATTATCACTTTTCATTTATGCTATATTTCAGTAGCCTCCTAATTTCTAAGAAATTTCTTGATTGTTTCTAATCTTACTTTATAATCCACCCCTCATATAGCTGCCAAAATAATATTTTCTTTTTTAAAAATTTAGGATATTATATTGTGTAGCAACCTAAAATATCCCAGACACAAATTCAATATTTTAACTTATTAGATAGACAGATAAGCATTTCAAAATTGCAATGAAATCCAATTATATAATACATAATATAGTGATAAAGGCCTACCTTATGTGGGCTGCTTTTCTCAACACAGCTCTTTTGCATGCCAACCATGCATAATTATAGTATTAAGTGCAGAATAGCTCTGTGGTACCTTCAACTGTTTTGAAAAATGAGACATTTGAAGTACAATAAACCTTTTACATGTCATCTCCTAGTTATTCTAATAATTTTCTTATATTGGTTGTTTTACATTTGTTTCCATCAAATAATCTAATGTGGAGGATGCATGTGATTTGCCAGAAAAAAATAAAACCCAAAACCCGGCACGATCTCAGATTGAATACATTTAAACATGTTATTCTCTTAGGAAGTGCTATCAGCATAGTCTTTGCAACTAGCCAAAAGCATATATTTAAGGAATTTTTAAAAAGCATTTGTATGTTGATATGTTTAATTTTTATGCCAACTAGTTTTCTGATGAAGACAGCATTGTGCATTATGCAACAATAGAAACTTCAAACAATCACTAGGAAGTTACTAAGACTTAACAGAGGGGCAGCTAGGTGGTGCAGTGGATAAAGCACTAGCCCTGGATTCAGGAGGACCTGAGTTCAAATCCAGCCTCAGACACTTGACACTTACTAGCTGTGTGACCCTGGGCAAGTCACTTAATCCTCATTTCCCTGGGGAAAAAAAAAAGACTTAATGGAGAATAAACTAGGATGGTCCACAGAGATAAGTTGAAATCCACGAGAGCCAGACTAGGAAACAAGCCCAAACCACCATCAGAAGAAGGAAATGGTTCAAGATGTATGCTTAATGTTTTGATTCAGCCCATAACCCTTAGTGTGAAAATTGGTCTTCAGTTCAGTCCAGCCAGCAGAAATAAACTGTGCAATTTTCCATTGTGTTTAGTGGACAGATTATGTGTATTCTAGGGTTCCTTTAGTGCTACATTGTTGTACTTCTTATCCCAGCAATTTGAGGGCTTGCAAATTCCAGTGTCATCAATAAGAACTGGCCATGCTCCATCAGAATTAGATATATTATCTGCTATCATTATCCTGAAGTCTAAGAGAAGATTCCAGGTATCTTTAGGTATTGATTGGGTATGTTTTCCAACAAAAATGTGTTCCACAAGACTAGAAATTTAAATTTCCCATTAAGTGCTAAATTCCAGGAGGCAGTGGCCATTTCTATATCTCGTCCTTTTTGTCCTGGCTTCTTTCCGAAATTGAAAGTAAACTGGCAAAAATCCTTAAATCATCCTGGCTCTTTCAATTCTTGTTCTATTTTGGGTATTTGGGCCTTCAGCATTTCTGTGCTATCACATCCTAATTCTGTCATGAACACCTGCTTTGAGAATTCACTATGTTGCTGCTCTGAACTTCCAAGCAGTGATTAGTACTCTAATCCTGACTTGGTCAAGTGCCAGGTCATCACAAAATTGCTGTATGCCATCCATACCAATTTTATTTTCATCTTGAGCATCTTTAAACAGGAATATGTATGACCTCTTTGTATTGATTGTATAATTTCTTTTTTTTTTTTGGTGAAGCAATTGGGGTTAAGTGACTTGCCGAGGGTCACACAGCTAGTGTCAAGTGTCTGAGGCCGGATTTGAACTCAGGTACTCCTGAACCCAGGGCCGGTGCTCTATCCACTGCGCCACCTAGCTGCCCTGATTGTATAATTTCTAGCTATTTTCTGTCTAGTGATCCTTTAGCCCTTTCTTGTATAATATAAATTACAGGATTTTGAAAAGAAAAATTTCTGTTGCAACATTTTCCAAGATAGACAACTCACAACTGTTTTTTTCACTAGATGGTGTGAAGACCATAAGCTGACAAGCCTTATCCTTCTGCAATGATTTCAACTTGTTCATGTTGGCATCCTCTAGGTCTCTGCTCTCCTTTACCTCCTCCCCGCTGCTTCTGCCGCCTCCTGGCTCTTCAGCAAATGGACAGCTGTGGTCACAACTTATAGTCACTCTCACAGCACATATCACTGTGGAAAGGAAAAAGAGGAGGTGCCCCAAATACTTTTTCTTAAACTTTTCTCTATTAACATTTTATTTTCTCTTCCCCCTATGACCCACCCTAGCCATTGGAAGAAAAAGGAGAAGAGAAAGTCTTGTAACAAATGTGTATAGCAAAGCAAAATTAATTCCCTCAGTCACCATATCCAAAAATGCATTTTTCATTCTTCGCTCACCTGAGTCCATCATTTCTCTGTCAGGAGGTGACAGTATTCTTCATCATTAGTCTTCTGGAACCACGGTTCTGCTAAAATTATCTTCATGAAGCACACACTGATGTCCCATTCAAGAAACTTAGACTTTCTTTTGTTGCCTCTTGAATAAAATACAGATTCCTCAGCCTGGCATTTAAAGTCCTTCATGCCTGGCCCAAGCCTACCTTTCCATGACTTTGCCCAAGTTTTCCCCCCATGCCTGAAATGCACTCTCTTCACCTCTACCTCTTAGAGTCCTTAGTTTCCTTCATGGCTCAATTTAGGTGCTTTTCCAGATCTTCTCAGTTACTTACTCCTCTGTGTAAAATATCACACTGTCAGAGTAGTTAACTCTTTTAGGGCAAGGGCTTTTTAAAAATTTTGTCTTTGTTTACCAGGTACCTTACATAATGCCTTCCACCTAATATGTATTTGTTGAATGAATGAATTTGTTACTATATAAGTGTCATTTTATTCTATTTAGCTCATAATCATAAACTGTCAAGATTATATGATCCTTATCGCATCCAGTATATTTGCTCTTCCATCCAGTTCTGTGTTATTTGCAAATTTTAGACATATGCCATTTTTGTCTTTATCCAAATCATTGACTCATATCCTTGAAGTATTTCTGTGGTTTTCTCCTTCCAAGTCAATAGCAAACTATTCTGAGAAATAATTATTAATAACTGATATCTCGGGTGGTATTCAGTGCTTTCCCATTTTTTTGTAGCCCTTTCTTCCTTCCCACTCAAAGATCCAGTTCTCCTTAAAAGTAATATTACATGTGGAAATATGTTTAACGTGATAGTAACGTATAACCTATATCAAATTGCTTGCTGGCCTCAGGAAGGGGGAGTGAAGGGAAGGTGGAAGAAAAATTTGGAGCTCAAAGATATCTTTACATGTAATTGAGAAAAATTTTAAAATTAAATGAAAAAAGTAACATTACATTGAATCTCTTCATCTTGGTCAGGCTCAACCTAAGCTTATAAGGAATCTTGGGTAGAAACAGATCTGGTTATCTAGATAACCAAAGGCTTCTCAGTCTAGGGTAGAAGTTACTAGAAGGGCCCCTTTTGAAGAGGAGGACATTCTTTGAATTGATAGCCCAAGACTGGAGATAATCTCTCTGTGCAGGGTTCAATTAGCGGCCCATTGACTACCTTCTGTTCCAAAGGTATAAAAACCCTGTGCACCACCACCATGTGATCTCTGGTCTGAGAGAGATGTCCATTGACCACCCTTTTATTGATAACCTGTTGGCCTTATTAAATAAAATGATTAAATTATCCAGGAACTGTTTCTCTCCTTTTTAATCATCACACCATTAAGTCTAGTCATTTTGAGTTCTGCCAATCAATCAGTCCTGAATCTACCTATGGTTTAGAAACATCCCTGCATCTTGTCCACAATAACAACATAACTTTGTCAGACACTTTGTTTAAATTTACATAAGCTACATCCTCAGCATTGGCCTTAGGCTAGTTGTCCTTGCAAAAAAAAAAAAAAAGAAGAAAGGAATTTAGCCTGTTATGCCCTCTTTTGATGAAACCTTACTGGTTGTTTGGAATTTCTACTGTGAGTTCTAAGACTAATCATCCCTTTAATACAGAACTTTCAAAATTCATAGTAATAATAGTTTGCATTTCTGTAGTGCTTTAAGCTTTGCAAATTTCTTTATTCTGAACAACCATGTAAGTTGGGTAGTGTAAATATTATCACCATTTTCATTCAGATGAAGAAACAGATTCCAAAAATATAAATAAATTTATCCATAATCAAACAGCTAATAAATGTCAGAGCCAAGATATATTTATTTACTAAGTTATATTTAGTAACAAATGAGCAAACTTATATGTTTATCTTTTTAATTATAATTCATATAGAGAAAGATATAAATGCATTACAGATTATGGTCTTTCAGGAAGATTATTTAATATTTCACATATATATATAAATATATATACACATACATATATGTATATATGTATATATATGTCTTGTTTCATTAACTACTGTAGGTAAACTCCTGAAGAAGAAAGACTATGTCTTTTTTGGGGGGGAGGAGGGGACAATGAGGGTTAAGTGACTTGCTCAGGGTCACACAGCTAGTACGTGTCAAGGGTCTGAGGCCAGATTTGAACTCAGGTCCTCCTGAATCCAGGGCCAGTGCTTTATCCACTGTGCCACCTAGCTGTCCCTAAGACTGTGTCTTATAGTTGGCTCTTCCAATTCTTCTGCCCCCCAGAACTGCACCTTTACATATAGTAGATTCTCAATAAGTACTTACTGAATAAATGAAAACTTCAGTAGGAAGTTGAATAGAAAAAAGGGAATCATTATAGCTTCAAGAAGAAGCGTCATCATTTTGGAAAATGCCTTTTCCCCAAGTAATGCATTTACATATACATTTTATATTAAAACATTTGGGACAGACACAAGGGGAAACACTTGAAATGATGATGAAGTAAGGGGTTGGAGACAAAACCCTTTAATCTTCTATATGGCAGCAATTGCAAGGGAATTGCCCATACTTGCCAAACTGTGTGTGTGTGTGTACACATGTGTGCACACATACATACACGCACACACACATACATACACACACACATATGCACACATACATACATGGGTGTGTGGATGCGACTTTTTTTGTTTGGTTGGGTTTTTGCGGGGCAATGGGGGTTAAGTGACTTGCCCAGGGTCACAGAGCTAGTAAGTGTCAAGTGTCTGAGGCTGGATTTGAACTCAGGTCCTCCTGAATCTAGGGCCAGTAATTTTATCCACTGCGCCACCTAGCTGCCCCCTTGGATGTGACTTTTAAGCTTAACATCCCAGAAAAAAAACCTTGGCAAAGAGTATAGGAAGATCCTGACCCTTGCCCTCTCTATCAAATCAGATGAGCTTCATTTTGTTCCTGTTCTCTTTGACAGAGTCCATGATTATAGATGTATGAGTTAAACATTTATCAGGATACTCAGTAAAACTATGAAGACATGCTTCCATAAATGTTGCTTATTTTTAGGAAGATTATTTATGAAATCAGTCATTGTTGATGACAAAATATGAATTATTTTTATTATTTCTTCATGCATTATGAACCCTTACAGTAGTCGTATTTTTCTTGCCAATTTCCCTTAGTCACAGGATTAGTTTACATGACTGCAAAAGTCATGAGTTGCCCTGGAAGTTCAAAGAAATGCGATTTTATACAAAAGCTACCTTGAAATGTTGTCTTGCTGTCAACTTATATCCATGAAAACCATAAGAATGTTTTCTAATGTAACTAAACTTTGAACAAGACTTTAAGATTCTTCTCTTCATTCTTATTTCTAGTGTATTGTCATGGCTTTAAAACTAGTGTTTAAATATATTTCTCAAGTACCACTTAAACCTGTGCAAGTCACTGAAAGCTATTTGCCTTAGTTTCTTCATCTGTAAAATGAGCTGGAGAAGGGAATGGCAAGCCATTCGGTATCTTTCCCAAGAAAACCCCAAATGGGGTCATGAAGAGTCAGACATGACTAAAATGAATGAACACCACAAACAACAAAAATTAAAAAGTTTTTACACAAAACCAATTCAGCCAACATTAGAAGGAAAGCAGGAAACTGAGGGAAAAGATTTTACAGCAAGTTTCTCTGATAAAGACCTTGTTTCTCAAATATATAGGAAAGTGAGCTACCCTTTCCAGTAGGACAGAATACAAATTCTTTTTTTTTTTTTTTTTTTTTTTTTTTTTGGTGAGGCAATTGGGGTTAAGTGACTTGCCTAGGGTCACACAGCTAGTAATTGTTAAGTGTCTGAGTCTGGATTTGAACTCTGGTCCTCCTGAATCCAGGGCGGGTGTTCTATCTGCTGCGCCACCTAGCTGCCCCCAGAATACAAATTCTTTAGCCTGCTATTTAAGGCCTTTCACCCTCTGTTTCCTACCTTATTTCATGACATTCCCTTTCAGAAATTCTGCATTCTGACCAAATTGAATTACCCATTGTTCCTGGAACTCAACACTCCTCTTCTCTTTCCATGTATTTACAAAACATGTCACCATATTCACTTGAAGTGCCTTCCTTCCTCCTCTTGCCTCTAAGAATTCCTTGTCTTCCTTTATGGTTTAGCTCAGGAAACAATTTGTTGTTGTTGTTGTTGTTGGTGGTGGTGGTGGTGGTGGTGGTGTGTGTGTGTGTGTGTGTGTGTGTGTGTGTGTGTGTGTGTGTGTGTGTGAATCCTTCCCTGATCCTCCATTTTTTTTGGTACTATTTTAATTTGTGTGTGTATATATATATAATCTCTCTCTGCCCTGACCTGATAGAATGGAAGCTGCTTCAAGGCAGAGACTATTTAATTTCACATCAGGCATATAGTGGATACTTAATAAATGTTGAATTGAACTTTAAAATGTCTCTTTTTATAAAAAATGAATGTGTCTTGATCCTTCTCTTTTCCCAATCCCCTCACAGAGAAAGTAGATTTATTTGTATTCAACACTGTATTACACTAAGTTGTAGAACAATGATAGGGACATAGATTTAGAGCTAGAAGGGACCTCAGGAGTCATCTAGTCCAGCAATCCACACCCGGAAGGATGAAGTGATGTGCCCAAGGCCACCCAGGTAATAAATGACAGAGCAGGATTTGAACCTAGATCTTCTACTTCAGTATTTCACACTGCCTCTCCAGACAGTATATAGACAAGAGTGAAGGAAAAGACTCTGGTCTGTTTGGGACAGAAAACAAGCACTGATAAGGGATGCTCAGTACAATGTGGAAGGTTTACATTCTGTTGGTAAAATGATACATTTTTCCATATGAAAAATGGATGCACAATATGAGACTTAATCTTTTGTTACTGACCACATCCCTCCATTCAGAAAAACAAGGCATTTCATAACAGATGTTGTGTAGCTGGGTGTCCAAGACAGTGGTCTCAGCCACAAGTGTTGGCCAAATATTGTTCTTGGAAGAGGGACCCTTCCCTTCCCTTCCCTTCCCTTCCCTTCCCTTCCCTTCCCTTCCCTTCCCTTCCCTTCCCTTCCCTTCCCTTCCCTTCCCTTCCCTTCCCTTCCCTTCCCTTCCCTTCCCTTCCCTTCCCTTCCCTTCCCTTCCCTTCCCTTCCCTTCCCTTCCCTTCCCTTCCCTTCCCTTCCCTTCCCTTCCCTTCCCTTCCCTTCCCTTCCCTTCCCTTCCCTTCCCTTCCCTTCCCTTCCCTTCCCTTCCCTTCCCTTCCCTTCCCTTCCCTTCCCTTCCCTTCCCTTCCCTTTTTTTTTAGGGTAACATGGCTTCCTACTGAGTACCTCATCCACAGATAGTGAGAGAATAGTTACACAGATTTTATTCTCATCATAATTTTATTTTATTTGAATGAACCCTAAGTTGTCATAAATAACTTGGTATTTCCCTTGTTTTTAAATGTCTGCTGTTCTTTTTGAAGGTCTTTAGTGTGTTTTTATGATGCCAGATGCTAGTTGAATGGGTTTTCACTATAGTATTTGTTTTAGAAGCAAAGTCATGTAAAAGAATGCTATAGACCATCTTCAAATCAAGTGACTTTTAAAAAAGTAAACATTTGCACTAATAGTGCTATCATTTATAGCCATGCTGCTAGGTATGGCCATTATGGTAAAAAGTCAGATTGAGTCAGCAATCATGTATTAAGCATCTACTCAGTACCAGCCGCTGTGCTAAGTGTTGGGGAGGCAAAAAAAGGCAACAACAACAAAACCAGTCCCTGCTCTCAGGGAGCTCGAAATTTCATCTTGGAGACGAGAAGGCATTAAGATTAAGGAAGACTAAGAAACTTTTTCTTGTAGAAAGTGGGATTTTACCTGAGGCTTGAAGGCAGCCAGGGAGGCTGAGAAGTAGACAAGAGGAGGAAAACCATTTCTGAGCATGAAGAAGAGCCAGCCAGAGAAAATGCATGGAGTCAGAAGATGAAGTATATTGCAAGAGGAACATGAAGTAAGCCAGTGACGCTGGATTTTAGAGGAGGCCACAGAGGGGACTAGGTGCGAGAAAACTGGGAAGATGGGAAGGAGGCAGGTTATCAAAGGCTTTGAAAGCTAGACGGTTTTGTATTTGATCATAGAGATAACAGGGGGCCACTGGATGTGATTGAATGGAAGTAACATGGTTACAGTGTTAGGAAGATTGATATTAAAGCCGAGTAGAAAATGGACTGGAGTGGGGAGAGACTTGAGACAAGGGAGACCAACCAGAAGGTTACTGCAGTAGTCTCAACATGAGGTGATGAGGAAATATTATGAAGTATTAGCTGGCAGACAATTTTAAGGATATAGATAACAACTTTAAACACAACAGAAAGATCACACCTATGCTTACTACAAGGAAACTGACAAGAAGGGCAGCCAAATAGACCCTCCTGGATCAGTTTCCCAGAAAGCCATCCTGTAGTGTTTCAGAATCCATTAACAGGGTGCCTGTCCATATCTCTACAAAGATGCCCTTTTGAATTTGATGACCCTGATTTAGTTCAATTCAGCAAGCATTTGATAACCATCTACTGTTTGAGTATTCTGTGTTGGACTTTACATAAGGGATAGTACCGTCCCTGATGACATACCTGCAACAGGTAACTGCTTATTGAAGATGTTCCTTCACCTTCTGGTTTGTGGTAGTAAAAATGTCAGAATTATGAAGATGTGCAATAAGAACTTTGTACTCTGATATTGCATCCCATGGCACTGCAAAGCAAATGATGATGATAATTATCATTTATATAGCACTTTAAGGCTTCCAAAGCACTTTTCTTATGTTACCTCATTTGATCTTCTCAATTGAACCTACCCGTGAAGTAGGTGCCATTATTATCCCCATTTTACAGTGAGGAAACGGAGGCTGAAAGAGGTTAAGTGACTTGCCCAGGGACACACAGATATTAAATGTCTGGAGCAAAATTTGCACTTAAGTCTGACTGATCTTAATTCTAACATTCCATCCCCTGGGCCACATAGCTGCCTCAGAATTAAAGTTTTCTCAGGGATTGAAAACAGACTCTAGACAACTGCAAAGTAAATAACCCACATGTAGATCATTGAGAGTATTTTGTTTGTTGATTTGTGTCCCTTTAGGATGATCCCTTTTAAGAGACTTTCCTACTAGGGGAAAAATATCAATGTTTGGAGAGAAGTCTGATAAAATTTAATTTGAGTAATTTATTGTGTATCCTCTACCACTTAATCAGCATTTCTTTGTGACTTCCAGCTGATCTGTGCACTAGGAAGAGATACAGAGAAGTATCTTTTTTTTTTTTCCTCGGGTGGGACAGTGAGGGTTAAGTGACTTGCCCAGGGTCATACAGCTAGTAAGTGTCAGGTGTCTGAGGCCAGATTTGAACTCAGGTCCTCCTGAATCTAGGGCCGGTGCTTTATCCACTGCACCACCTAGCTGCCCCCTACAGAGAAGTATGCTAATAAATCATTGCCGTTCAGGATCTTGGAACCATGATACCTATGTACATGAAGCAGTTGAGGGGCAATATAATGATCTAATGATCTAATTTCAAAATGTCTGGTGCATGTAATTGTTTCTGTGAATGGCCAGGAAGGGAAGAGAACATAAAAGAATGGATTGCTTCCTCTGTTCCACCATATCTTCTTACTGAGGGAGATAATGATATGAAGCTGCCTTGTAAAGTATAAAGCACTTCACCAATAGACAGTGGTTGTGGGATTCCCAAGACCTTCCCCTTCTTCTTTACCCCTAAGAAGCATACTCTTAACTCTTGCCTCCCAAGTGAACAAAGCCTTTATCCAGACTGTGATAAATACTTTTGTAATGAAGCCTGTATTTTTGTCATTGACTGTACAGGTGTATGTTACTTAAGTTCTCTTCTTGAAATGTACGTAAATCAATTAAACCAGCAATTATTAGACATGCATAATGTACTAGACATGGACATACAAAGACAAAAACGTCCTTGCTTTCAAGATGCTTGAGAGAGAGAGAGAGAGAGAGAGAGAGACAGAGAGAGAGAGAGAGAGAGAGTGTGTGTGTGTGTGTGTAGTACAAGGAAAATTGGAGAAGGAGAGCACTGGTAGCTAGGGATGCCACAGAAGGCTCCCTGGAGGGGATGGCTCCTGAAGTGAGCCTGGAAGGGGAAGACAAGGATTCTGAGAGGTGGAGATGAGGAAAGAGTATATTCTAGACATGAAGGGATAGCCTATGTGAATGCATGGAGTTAGAAGGTGCAGTGTCGAATTCATAGAATGGCTAGTAGTGGTACAGTTCTAGAACTAGTACTGAAGGGGAGTAATAGGAAACAAGGCCAAAAGGATAGCCAGATTTTAAGTCCTTAAATGTCACTTCAAGAAATTTGTATTTTGGGCAGCAAGTTGGTACAGTGGATAAAGCACCAGCCTTGGATTCAGGAGGACCTGAGTTCAAATCTGTCTTCAGACACTTGACACATACTAGCTGTGTGACCCTGGGCAAGTCACTTAACCCTCATTGCCCTGCAAAAAAAAAAAAAAAAGTATTTTGTCCTTGAGGCAATAAGGAGCTAATAAAGGTTATATCAAAGCAAATATTAAAATGCTATCCTTTGTCACTTCATCATATTAAGCATAATTTTCCCAGTGAGGCATAGAGCTGTGTCTCCCATTATAAGTTCATTGACTCTAGGTCAATCAAAAATGGTTTTTGCAAGACCTAGATCAATTCTTAGCTTAAAACAACCTCTTCATGAATGACTTGGTAACAATAACGACCAGAGAGATCACTTCCTTTTTTCTCTTTTGTCCATTGCTTCCAGTGCCCACTTCACCTCCTTTATGCTTCTTTCTAGGCAGCACAGTGTGGTCCAGTACAAAGAATGCTGCATTTAGATTCAGAAGATCCAGGTTCAAGACCTGTCACATACTAGTTCTGATTTTAAACAGGTCACTTAGCCTTCCTCAGATTCCCTTTCTGAGCCTGGAAAGTAGGGGAAAATGCCTGTATGCCTTACCCCAAAAGTCAGTATGAGGCTTAAATGAGGTGACGTGCAAGAAGCCACCGTCAGGCATTCAAATTAAACAAGTATTTATGAAGTTCCATTTGGGGGCCTAATCTCTGCTAAACTCAGAGGATTAAGAAGCCATAGTCATACATCAGGCTTCATATATGCAACCCACCAAATTGGAAGATTTTCTTGGTTTGTTTGACATTACCCCCTTATCACTGGCCAATGCTTTTTCTGGGTGTTCCATTCTCTACTGTGCTGGCAGGGACACTTTGTGACCCTGCATAGGGGATCCTCCTTTGAGTCAGAAGAATTTGACCTTCAGGCCTAGCTCTGCCACTGATTCAATGAGTGACTTTAAATGTGACCACCTTCTCTGTGCTTCATTTTTCTTGTTGGTAAAATTGGAAGCATGCCTAGGTGACCCCTGAAGCCCCTTCTCATTCTGACATTCCCAGATTCTGAATCTACAGGAATTTACTCTGGAATTACAATGGATCATCCTACTTCTGCCATTTACTCAACAGCATAGAGCCTTTCATCGAGGCAGAAACTCAGAGGGTCATAATGGCCAAATGTTGAATTTTCCCTCCCCCTTCACCTTACTGGACTGTACAGTTCATCCTAAGGGGAGGCACTATTCTCCAGGCCCTCCCTTTGGAATATAATCCAGTTTGACAGACTTTTAAATTAAGTGCCTGCTAAATGCCTGTATTCCCAGTATACTCCTGTTTCCACATACAAGCTTTTCTTCTCAGGTCATCCTTTCTCTCTGCCTACGAAGGTTTAAAAACAAACTTCAGAGTCCAAGTTTAGTGAGAAACAAATTGGTTTGCTTTACGAAATAATTTATCTCTGAACATAAGAACTATGGAAAAAACAGTGTTAGTGTATGAAAATACTCAGATCTTTCTTAGGCTCTCAACATCAAAGCAGTATTTTTTAAAGAAATTATTAAATAATTATTAAGACGATTAAAGAACAGCTGATTTATCTGTGAGATTTATCTTATAATAACTAAGAATTTAAGGAGGGACCTTAAAGATCATTTAGTTAAACCCCTTTCATATTATAGACAAGTAAACTGAGGTCCAGAGAGGAGAGAGGGATTTGTCCAAGGTCATCCAAGTTGTTAAAGTAAGAGCTGGAAATAGGACCCAGGTCTCCTCACGGCTGCCTAGTCTAATAACCTTATACCATCTCACCTCCAGGCTCTAAGCAATTTCATTATGTTGTATTTACATAGTGACCTTCATCCAAGCATCATAAAGCTCTTTACAAATGTGGCCATAATTTTCTTTTCAAATGGCACATAAAGTAGAGGGCAAGTATTTTAGATTTGAATAACTGATTGCCTGTGACATTCTCAAGGTTACTGTGGTAGCACAGCCAGGAATGTAATAAGGCCCTTTCAGTTCAACTCAGTTGTGTTGTCTACAGATATTTGAATTTTAAAATAAAACTGATTAATTTTAAGTGGTTTGAAAATGAGTGTTTATAGAAAAATTACAAGTTTTCACTTATCCTAACCATAATGTAATAAAAAGAATGATAATCTGCCTTAAACTTAATTTAATTCAAGGATAGAGAGTAATTTTTATTTCAAACCTTTGATTACTGAACATATTTTAAAATACAATAATGTTATGTAGAATATTGTAATTTTTAAGTATTTCTGATTTTTAAAAGTTTTTGATTCACATATATCTCCACCTTGGAAAAATCAGGGAGTCACTATATTTAAATATTTTTAAAATATTGAATATTGTTAGTGTCTTTTAGTGTGTTACAATCAAGTTTAACTTATTTGGAATAATTGGATGTTGGGAGAAATTCTATGATGGTTATCTAGTGTAATATAGAAATGACTTACTACTGCAAAATAACCTAAAGACTGACTGGAGGCAACTTGAAATAAAGATAAAGTTAACTTGTTCAAGTATCTGGCTCTGATCATAGTAAGAGATATTTTTCCTCTCCAATTTTACATGACCATTTTGGTTGGGACATTTTGTTCAACTGTGTAATAGTGCTACTTAAATCCAGTATCAGATAACAGTAATTTCTCCCCTCTTCCCCTCCCCCCCCCCTTCAATCTTTGTGGTCTTTGCTTTGTTCCAAGTTGCAGAAACTTACATCCTCTTCTGACCTTATTCAACTGCATCAAAGTGGAGATGTGTTGCATTTTTTTACTTCATCTTAAGAATTTGCCAACATGGAACATAATTCCTACAACATGTACTGTATGTTTTACCTATGAAGTTCATATATGATGGTGGAACTTTTAATGTTTATTAATCTTGAATTAGTTTTGAACTTAATTTTTGTAATGAAATTATTTTAACATTAATTATAACCTTGAAAGGTTTTCAGAAGCACTTTATTTGCAATATTTATAGCAGTTCTTTCTGTGATAGCAAAGAATTGGAAATTGAGGGGATGTCTATCAGTCGGGTAATGGCTAAATAAGTTGTGGTAATATTAATGTAATGGAATATTATTGTGCTATAAGAATTAATGAGTAGGCAGATTTCAGAAAAACCTGGAAAGACATGAACTGATGCAAAGTGAAGTGAGCAGAACCAGGAGAACATTATACACACTAATAGCACTATTGTACAATGATCAACTGTGAATGACTTAGCTGTTCTCAGCAATACAGTGATCGAAGAGAGTTCCAAAGAACTTATAATGAAAAAAGCTGTCTACCTCCAGAGAAAGAACTGATGGAGTCTGAATGCTGATCAAAGCATAATATTTTTCACTTCATTTTTTCCCTTTTCTTTCCTTTTGGTCTGTTCTTTCACAATGTGACTAATATGGAAATGTGTTATAAATTATTTCACCTCTATAACCTATATAAAATCGTTTACCCTCTTGGGTGAGGAAGAAAATTTGGAACTCAAAAAAATTTTAAAACAATGAAGGTTAAAAAATTGTCTTTACATGTAATTGGCCGGGGCAGGGGGATAAATACTATTTTTTAAAGTACATTATTTGCAAAACCACCTGCCCTTGTGACACAGTTTCTGCTATAGTATCAGCCATTTTCTGACCTCACCTCTGTCTTGATTCGTTGCAATCTTTGTTTTATAAAGGCTACTCTGCCGTCGCCTTGGATTGTATCCCATTGTTACCCTAAGGGATCTCTTTCTCTTTCCTCATATTTTTCATAGCCCTTTGCCTGGGCCTGCCATTTTACATTTCACTTACTGTCCTTTATATCATAGTTATTATTTTGCATATCACATTTGTCTTTGCAGTCCACAGTACTTAGAACAGTACACTTTCCACAGTACCAGGGGGCTCCAGATATATAGTAGGCACTAAGTAAATGTTTAGTGAATTAAAATAAATTCTCTACCTGTCTCTCCCTTTGGATATTTTAGTATCACTTGATTGCCAAGAGACTGGCTGCATTCCAGAACTGCTTTATTCAACACCCTGTCTTGCCATTTAGAGATAAATGTGGCATTAAAGTGATGTTGATGCAACTGATTAAAAAGCTGGATATCATTGCTATGCAGGCACACTCCTCATAGTCTTTATGAAACCTAACTACAAAGTGCTGGGAAATCGTGGCAGACAGATAACCCTGGCACAGGGCAATCTGGAATAGGCTGAGTCCCTGAGGAAAGGCGTGGGACAGTCTGAGAGGAAGAGTTGTAAATGACCCTACATTTCAAAAAATAGCTACTGTAGTCACAAGATAAATAGAAGCTTTATGTGTGTGTACTTTGGAAATGTCTGTTGGTCTTCACAAACACATATGTACCCAACTAATGCTGTCACTTATCAGTAAGCCATATCAATAATTTCATATCTTTAATCATGTTTTTTTAAAAATAATGTATGAGTATTTGAAGAACCATTTCAGAGACTTGAAATGTAAAAGAAAACCATTTTTCCCCCCCAGAATATTTCAGTGTGATATAAAAAAGAGCACTTGTCCAAGAGTCTGGAGACCTGGATTCTGGGTTCTGCTGCTTTGTCTCTGACAGAGAACAGGTCCCTTTTCTTCTCAAAGCTTGTTTCTTGAAGCTAAAAGGAAAAAGATTAGACTAGATTGCTTAGGAATCCTCCAGCTCTAGGAATCTGTGGTCTATAATTCCTTCTTTGGATGCTTTTTATGTCTCATAATTTTTATTTATTTATTCATTTATTCATTCATTCATTCAGTGAGGCAATTGGGGTTAAGTGACTTGCCAAGGGTCACACAGCTAGTAAGTGTTAAGTGTCTGAGGTTGGATTTGAACTCAGGTCCTTCTGAATCCAGGGCCGGCATTCTCTCCACTGCACCACCTAGCTGCCCCTTTGTCTCATAATTTTGACATTAGGTGAGATGATCAAGACTGCCTAAGCTGACAGATATTGTGGTATCATAGAACTTGAGTCACTGGACAGTTTTTGGTGAACTTACAGCAACATGGCACACATGATTCATAGGCAGAAGCCCCTCCTGCCTTCAGAAGCAGCTCTGCCACTTGCTAGGTGTGTGGCCATGGAAGGCTCACTCCCCTAACCTCTCCTAACCTGTTTCTTTGGTATGTAAAGACAATAATATGTGTGTCACTTATCTCACAGGCTTATTGTGAGGACAAATCAGCATAGTTTAAGTAAAAGCACTTGATAGACCTTAAAGTATTATAGAAATATAAACTGCTGTTATTATATTATTATGTTAGAGGTCTGTCATTGCATCATTGTGCTAACTCCCTCCATCAAGGTATATCATGACCTATCTTTAATTTTGTCGATAAGACTTAAGCATTGTCTTAGGCTCAGAGAGGTTGTGACTTGCCCTTGGTTGCACATTTGTGTCAGAGACGGTTTCTGCATCCAGGTCTTTCTGATTTTAAGTTCAGCACACACTCCATTATGCAACTGAGCTGTTGTTGATTCTACTGCTATCTTGTTCTGATCATTTCAGTAGAATTCACATACAGATAGTCCTGGAACAAATCACTATCATGCTATTACTCTTTTATAGTTGATGTTCTATGATCATCAACACACAAGAGGATAAAATGACTGCTTTTTTAATTAAATAAAAGTATTGGAATATAGACTGTAGAAACAGCAAAAGCATCTATGGAACAACTTCCATGATTATTATGAATATTGTTAGTCATATAATTTGATTATTGTCTATAAAAGAATGTGGAGACGAATCTTGCAAGATGATAAAGTGGGGACACCAATGGAGGGGAAGTACTCATGTAGATGAGATAACAGCTTTATTGAAAGAATGTGTGGTGTGGTTTGTTGTTGTTGTTATTAGGGTTTGTGTGACCTTGGACATAGACTGTCACTTCTCTGGGCCTCAGTTTCCTCATCTGTAAAACAAGTAGGTTGGACTAGATGATTTTAGTAGCTCGTTTATAAAGTACTTTATAGTTTAGAAGCGCTTTCTCATCTGTGAGGCCCTTTTCAGTACTAAGGTTCTGTTCTGCCCCCTTTTTATTAATGTAGAACCTTGGGACACATCTCCCTCTGATGGCCACAGATGGAAGTAGGATGCTTCAGACCGATTATGTTAGCTTCTTACCAACATCTTTGGCGAAAGAGCACCTAAACCCTACACTTGTTACTTGCAGAATTCTACTATAGTGGTGATAGGCTGTCTGGTCTGGAGGGAGGAGGAAAAGGTGTTCGATGGCTACTCTTCAAGAGAGGATAGAGGGCCATTTAGTAATGTCCATGGTTGAACAGTGATGACTTTTGGATCTGATGTTGCTCTTCTAGTGCTAGAAGACCCATAGCTCTCCCAGGGAACTGCATAGGTACTTCTGATGTGTAGCCCTTTCTAGTTATACAAGAGGCCATTTACTTCATTGGAGACAGATTTTAAGACCATTAGTATAATTATAATGTTAGTTTTTAAACACTTAACAAGTGGTTTAAGATCATCATAATTTTCAGGGCAAATATATTAAGCTGAGTATGTATACTTAGCTACACAGAATTAGAAGACCCTTCTTATGGCTTTCCTCCAGGGATTAGGAGAGAAGCAAAACTCCCTAAAACCCTAGTGAAGTTGACAGCTTTCTCTGGTCCAAATTCTTTTTTGCTCCATTAATTGTATCACCTTCTTTTTACAAACCACAAAAATGTATCCTGTATCATCTGTCAAGTATGGAAATTCCCTGAAATGAAAATACTAAGTTATTCCTTCATTCAACAAGTATCTATTAAGTGCCTCTTTATTGGCTTTAAGGACAGACCTAGGTACTCTTGGGGATACAGTGTTTATGACTCTGTTCCTATAATCTAGAACATAAAATAAGATAATCAAATGTCACTGATAGAAGGTTATTATAGATGAGGAAACTTGGGTTTAGAGAGGTAACCTGCTGATTACAATATTCTTTAAGTAAACCTTCTTTCCATTACAGTATCACTGTGTAGTACTGCCCTCTAAGAGCTGGAAGATAAATAGGTTTACTTCAAAGATTATTATTTATTTTTTTTAATTTTTGCAGGGCAATGGGGGTAAAGTGACTTGCCCAGGGTCACACAGCTAGTAAGTGTCTGAGGCCGGATTTGAACTCAGGTACTCCTGAATCCAGGGCCGGTGCTTTATCCACTGCGCCACCTAGCTGCCCCTACTTCAAAGATTAAAAAATAACACTAGACAGTTGCATTAAAACATGGAAGGGCAGAGCTTCTGAGTATCTAAAATCATCTGGAAATAGTAGTACTTCAAGAAACAATGTTGTCATCCTTGTGAGTTCTCTTTATGCCGATGAAGCTCATGATCTTCCCATGCCTAAGTTAAAGGGTCTTCATTAATGTGGCTGTCACCAAAAAGAAAGTCATCACTTGATGGCCAGCATTCATAACATAGCTAATCTGGTCTTCAGACAATACACATATTGCTAATCTACCACAGAGCTTATGTTCTGCTGGCATAGCCAGAGAAAATTCAAGATGACCTCCATCAGAGGAACACTTTAATGGAGGCATTTGGAATTCAATTTCAAGTCAGCAAATATTTATTAAGTACCTACCATGTTCAAAGTCCTTTCGTCAAGTCTGGGGAAGACAGAAACAAAGACAAAAATGAGAGTCCTTGCCTTCTAAAAGTTTATATTTTACTAAAGGAATGAAACACATACATAAAGAAGTGTGATACACTGGAAAGGGCACTGGTTTATAGTCACAAATCTTGGTGCTGCTGCTTATTACTTCTAGAATCTTGGGAAAATAACTTAAGCCCCTTTGGACCTTAATTTCCTCATCTGTGACATGAGCCAGTTGGATTAGATGACCTACATGATTCCTTCGAACTCTAGATCTATGACTCTAGGTATAATATAAGAAACTGGCAAGTTGAGAGATCAGCTAATTGTCCAGTTTATCTGGAATGTAGTATTTACTTACTTGCTACACATCAATCCAAAAGATATGATATTATAGTTAAGTGGAAGGATGACTCACAGGTTCACTTCCTAGAGGAAAATAAAGGAGTTGGTGGAATTGGTTTCATCATGTACCCTAAGACAATAAAGAACATACTTTCATGAAACAATTGGTTATCTCTGCTTTCAGTATTCATGATGAGCGTAAGAGATCACTGCGAATTTGAATGCAACTTATGAGCCAGCATCTTTTGTTGAAGATTATTAGAAGGTAAAGAAATTCTATGAGAAACTCCACAAAATCTTCCAAACTAAATCAACACATTGATTCTTGGTGACTTTAATTCAAAGGTAGGCATAAGGGAGTATGGTTAAAAAATTCTGGGAAAATATAGTTAAGGATTAATAAACAAAAGAGTATAAAAAATTTTAGACTATTTAGAAATGTATGCCTCTGTATTGAAATAGTATATTACAGTTCAATAGTGTATACAAATTAGGTATTTATTGAGCCAACTACAGTGTTCAAGACCTTGTTAACCTTAGCTTTCTAGGAACTAACAATTTAGTTGGGGCATCAAGAAATAACTAATGAACAGTATAAGGCAATATATGAAAATAATGTTAGAGATAAGTCCTCTTTTGGGCTGGAATAATCAGAGAAGGCTTCTTAGAGAAAGTGGGGATTAATCTAGGTTCAAAAAAAGACTTAAAATTCAAGACATTGAGAAATGAATGAATAAATATTTGATAAATTCTTACTGTTTGCCACACACTGCATTAAGCTCTGGGGATATAAATACAAAACCAAAGATAGTCCTTGCCCTCAAGGAGCTTATATTTTAATGGGAAAGACAACACATATAGGAGAGCTGCACTTTGCTCTTCCCAGTTATAGGAATGGTAAGAGAAGCCATTAGGGAGAAACAATTGCAAATTTGATTTGATCATGATTCATGGTTCTAGAACTAGAGGGCAAGAAAGGAGGACTGGGTAGCAAGGCAGTTAGAAAGTCTGTTATATAGAGGCCAGAAAATAGGGAATGAACTGAAGCATCATGGCCTACTCTATCCTGAAATTGTGATCTGGGAGTATGATAAAATAATGGGAACTAGGGCGGCTCCGCCCTGAGGAGAAAGCATGTGACTTAGCTATAGAACCGCCTGTAGTTGTGTCAATCAAAGCTAACAGCCAATTAGCTTGGAGCTGTGTGTGTGGATGGCCCTGCTTCCTCTTTCACAGAGAGCTTCTGGGAGAAGCTGCTGAGGAGCTCTTTTTTTTCGTCTGGAACTGGTGTGGTGGTAGCAGAGGGAGAAGGGGGGTGGGGGTGGGCTTTTAGTCATTCGGACACAGGCTTGGTGGTGAGATATTTCACGTGGGCTGTTAGGAAAGGAAATTGCTTTCTTTCTCTCTGGTTATACCGAATTAGATCTGAGCTAGGATTTCCATGCTATAAGGAATCTGTTCTCAATCCCTCTCTATTCATTAACTTAATTAATTAATCGTTAAATGCCTAAACTCTTGTTGAATTCATCAGTGATTTTAGCCAGCTTCTCCCCAAGACTGGGGTGGGGCAGATTAGAACCCACAATTTAGATTTTAAACAACACAAGGAGGTAGTTATACTCTCCAGAACCTGCTTTAGATTTATTTCCCATCTAAATTGTAAGCTGCATGAGGGCAAGAACTGGGTTTAATTCTCTTTGTATATCCAGAACCTGGCACATAGTAAATGCTTAATAAATTTTTGTTGTTAATTCATTCTTAGAGAGGTTAAAGGACTTGTTCCTAAGGCTACACAGTTTGTAATTATCAGAATTGGAATTGAAATCAGATCTTCCTATTTCCAAAGCTGTCAATCAAACCCCTGCTCCATTCTGCCTTTTAAGAACAAGAATAAGCAATATGTAAAGTTAGTTTGACCACGCTTTTAGTAGGTATGCTCAGTAAGTAATAATACTTATTTGAAGCTATTAAGTTATTGTTTTATTTGTTAGAGAGAATGAAACATAAACTAGAAATAATCCCCCTTTTCTATTTTTTGTTGTTCACATTTTTGAAGTCATTTGAAAATACATGCATGTGAGGCATCTATAAATCCAGGAAGAGATGTTGATTATCAAGTACAATCCAGTGATATACTTACTAATTTAGTTAATAATAAAGGTTATAGAATGAGTTTTAAAGTTTACTTTTTATAACAAATTTCTTTCCCTGTTCCCCTTCTCCTTTGAGACATGATATTTTGTTTTTGTTGTTGTTAATTAGTTTCAGTTACTCTGTGGGAGCATTTCTGAATCATTCATCACATAAGTGCTGCAAATGATAGCACTTTATTATGGAAGGAACTGAAAAGTGATTGGAATGTGTTTAAAGGTACTGCAAGATTGTATGGAGCCAAAAGAGAAAGAAAATGACTGAGAGTAGTCCTTTTGTAAGTGAAAGAATGAGCAATCACAAGTTTGGCAGAGAGACACTATAGCAGCTCAAGCTGCTGTATAATACTATACTGCTGGGGATCTCTCTCTCTCTCTCTCTCTCTCTCTCTCTCTCTCTCTCTCTCTGCCAAAAGGATAGATAGATAGACAGACAGACAGATAATTTATTAAGCACTTACTATCTGCTAGGCGCTATGCTATGTGATGGGGGTATAAAAAACAAGAAAACAAGAGAGTCCCTGCTCCTAAGAAGCTTATATTCCAATTGGGGAGTGTGAAATGTAAAAGGAAGCTGAAGAATGGTTGTGTGTGTGTGTGTGCTCGCATGCATGTGTGTGAGGGTGAAGACAAGGCAGCCAATGAGGAAGGAGGTGGAACAGATTGCAGAGTGAGCTAGAAGTGAAGTGAACAACATGGCTAGGCTTCCTCATGATATAGCAGTTCCAGGCAGTGGAATCAGTGTCATCCACTAAGTAGGACTGGGAAGGGGGAGGAATGTATGAGGTAAGAAAGGGAAAAGTCAACTGAAGTGGAACAGAGTGGAGAATGAGCTAGAAGTGAAGAGCAACTAATAATTTAGTTTTAATTGCATCCCTTAAAAGATGAAGGAACCAAAAAGGGTAAATTCTGTTCTGGAATGATTCTCACTAATAGAAAGGAACTGGTGAAGGCGGTAGAAATGATGGAAGTCCTGTGAGGGGAGAGTGAGCATTTCATCTTAAGAGTATATGGGGGGGTGGCTAGGTGGCACAGTGGATAAAGCACCAGCCCTGGATTCAGGAGTACCTGAGTTCAAATCCGGCCTCAGACACGACATTTACTAGCTGTGTGACCCTGGCCAAATCCCTTAACCCCAATTGCTCCGCAAAAAAAAAAAAAAAAAGAGTATATGGTAGCAGGGGGCCGAGGTGGGGGGGCTGGAGAGAGACAAGTAGGTAGCGCAGTGGATAAAAGCACTGGTCCTGGATTCAGGAGGACCTGAATTCAAATTTGGCCTTAGACACTTGACACTTACTAGCTGTGTGACCCTGGGCAAGTCACTTAACCCTCATTGCCCTGCCTGCCCCCCCCCAAAAGTATATGGTAGCGAAGAAGAAATCTGAACATAGTCTAACTTGAACCCTAGATTTTTAGAAATCAAAAACCACAGGATTAACGTCAAAGATAAAATGGTTTAGGGGAAGTCAGCTCAGAAGAAATGGGAGATACTAAAAAATGAAATTCTGAAGACTCAAAGGGAAACAATTCCATTGAAGATGAAAATCAAATTTGTCAGAAAAAACTGAAGTGAATGCTTGGGGTGGTCACCAACCAACCTAGATTTCAAAAAGAAATGTGCCTAAAATGAAACCAAGACTAAGGTAACAGAGGATCAATATAAGAACATGGCATCACCCTATAAAAATAATGTCTGATGAGGGAAGTGAATGGCAGCAAAAATGTTTTGTTTTTTTAAAGCAATATTCAAGGAGAAAGCAGAACTTCTCAATTCTTATTTTAGTTCTGTTTTTTTTCTGTAAAGGAGAATGACCTTTACACTGCAAATGACAAAACAAAAATGACTAACAGGGAATGGATACGCAGGTAAGAGGATACCTTTTTATCTTTGATGAAGTGAAGTCACGTACTGAAAGAACTAGCATATATGAGTGTTGACTCTCTATAGTGGTGTGTGAAACAGCTACCACAAGATTAGAAAAGAAAAGAGAGGTTGCAAAGTAGAGGTCAGTGAGTTTACATAATTTCCTGGGATTATTTCTAGAATGCATCATTAAAGGGATGGTTATTGAGCATCTAGAAAGAGAAACAGTGATTACAAACAGCTAATATGGCTTTGAGAGGAACGGTTATTTCCTTATTTGACAGGATTATTAAACTAGAAGACGAAAGGAAAGTTGTGGAGATAGTTTACCTAGATTTTAGCAAAACTTTTGATTAAGTATTTAATACTTTTCTATTAGAAAAGATGGAAAGATGTGGATTGGATGATAATATGATCTAACAGGATTCAGAAGTCAGGAAGCTCACTATGTTCCAGTCACTCTTCTAAGCACAGAGAATACAAATAAATGCAAAAGAAAGACAAATCCCTAACTGGGAAGGCAACTCATAAACGATAGCCAAAAGCAGGGAGGGGGGAAAAGTTTCTGTACAAAGGCACGATGGTGAAGTCCAGAGAGTCCGAAACAGAGCTGGGACGAGTGAAGGCTGGTTGTCCTGGTCTTTTCCTCAAAATAGAGGTTCTCGGAAGAACTCACTAATGGGAGGAGGGATCACAGGGGTGCAAGGATGTTCCAGCATGAGAAGGCAGCTGAGGCATCATGGTCAAGACCAGAGAGTCAGATATGTAGCGGGGAGAGAAGTAAAGACCTGGTTGGAGGGCTGGTCTCCAGGAGTGAGAGTGTGGTGAACTCAAGGAGTTAATAAAGGTTATTCACAATTCAATGTCACTGTGACCAAAAACCCTTGTATCGGTAAATGTTTTTATCAGCGATTTGGATAAAGGCATAGATAGTGTGCTCAACACATCAGCAGATGACATCAAACTGGGAGGATTAGCTAATGTACTGGATGAGGGAGTCAGGACCAAAAAGGATCTTGGCATGCTAGAGCTTTGGGTCAGAGTTAAGAAGACAAAATTCAAGAGGTATAAATATAAAGCCTTGTACCTGGATACAAAAAAAACTACATTCATAATTAAAAGATGATGGCAATAGAGTTAGAAAGCAGTTCTGAAAAATATTTGAGGGTTTTAGGAGACTGTCAGTTCTCTATGGGGTTTATGTATATATACATATGTCATATATGTAAATATGTATATATGAGAACAAATATGTCAGAAACAACAATCACACACATTTACTAGTGCTTTCTCCATCAATATAGACACACATACGTACTCATATATATACACACACACACTCAAAGCAGACATAAAGTAAGCTTGATTGGGGTTATTTACATATATACGTGTGTGTGAGAGAGAGACATATAACAAAGCAGATATGAGGTAATCTTGAGGGAGAAAGCATGAGCAGTTGGGAGGACCATGAAGAGCTTGCCAAAGAAGGGGTTCTTTTCCTGAATTTTGAAGGAAACTACAGATTCTAAGAGGTGAAAGTGAAGAGAGCAGACATGAAGGACAGTTATTCCAGAGATGGGAGATAGAACATCATTTGTCAGAAACAGTGAGCTGCTAGCACGACAGTACCAGAGAGAACACACAAAGGAGGAAAATGTTAGAAGACTGGAAAGATGGGAAGGCTCCACATTGTAAAGAGCTTTAATTGCCAAAAAGAAGAGTTTTTATTTTGTTCTAGAAATCATTTGGAGTTCCTAGAGATGAGGTGACATAGTCAGACCTGAACTTTCGGAAAATCACTTTAGGAGCATGTGGAGGATGAATCAGAGCAGGGAGTGTCATGGAGACCAAATATTAAGGGTGTTGCAGCAGACCAAGCAAGAAGTGATGTTGGCCCAAACTATGGTGGTGACAACATGAGCAGAGAAGGGGACAAAATGTGAGAAATATTGTAGACATACAAAATACAAGAGTTTACATTTGAGTGGCTTTGTAGAGTCAGGTGTCAGGAATGACACTGATGATGTGAACCTGGGTGACTAGAATTGGTAGTTTGCCCAATCAGTAGAGTAGGGACATCCAGAAGTGAGGAGAAATGAGTTCTGTTTTGGATATGTTATTGAATTAGGGTAGTTAGATTTCATTTCATTCCTACTATCAGTAAACCTTATATCTCATCAAAACTAGTCATGATGTGGATAAATAACAATCCAGGTCTATGTAGAGTCCGATTATTTGCTTGTCTTTTTTCTATTAAGTATCATTAATCTGAAGGAGGTGGGGATTACCTGGAGGCCAGATGTAAGCAAAGAAAAATAATCAATTTGAATTAACTTTATGTAGTGTATATGTATACATACATATTATACACATGCGTTCCATCAAAGTATTAGAATGAAGAGAAAGAGGGAGAAACAAAAAGAGGACTAATTTTTTCTTTTCATTGCTACAGTTGGTGAATAAAGAAGAGTCTGTCATGCCTGTCTGACGATTCTTTTTTTTTTTTTTTAACCTCCTGGAATCTGGTTTTACCCCCTCCCTCTAGGAACTGACCTCTTAAAATAATCATTGATGTCCTAATTGCGGAATCTTGTAATAGCCATATTTCAGCTTTCTTCCTTAATGAAATCTCTATAGCATTTAACACTGTTGACTGCACTTTAAAAAACAGTTCTACTGGTTTCTCTGCTACAATTACTGGGGGTGAGGTGGGAGAGTGGATGGGGATTGGGATAGGGGAGTTTTAATGATATTATATTATAAAATATTACATTTAATAATATTAAAACAGTAATATAAAATGAAATATCCTTTATTATAAAAATGAGATATTATTTCATTTATTTCAATGGATCTCATTAGTGAGGGTATTGCATATATTTTCGCAGATCACAAACTATGTCTTTTTGTAAACCCATCATAGAGGATCTATCCAATGTGCTGGAAGTCTACCTTTTGAATCTTTTCTTTTAAAAAATTGTCATAAACCAAAGAGATGCCACAGAACTCTTTTTCTGCATGAGAAAGGGACTGCAAAATTCTGGAAAGTGAGGAGAGCTTTATCTCCCTTCAACATTTTTACATTCTTACAAGGACTTTGCTGTGATATAAATGGGCCAGTAAAATAGCATAGCAAAATGGATCTGGATGTGCAGAGACTACATAAAAAAGACCCCACTCTATATGGAATACCACATGAAATACTATATGGAACAACTTTGACATAGAAATCACTTGAAAATTGAACTATTATGGTGTTTATTGATATCGTTTAATATTTAGTACCTGTTAAATGAATTGCTGTGTCTTTTGGTCCTTTGATAAAACTATATAAACTCCAGTGTAAATGGTCTTATGCTTCTAAAAATTTATGTTCATAACTTGTAAGACTGGCATATATATATACCATACACATACCACAAGTGTGTGCATAATAAAACACAAAGAAGAGGCATCTTTTCCATTTTTTTGAAAGTTAAAAACTTTTATTTTCAGTTTCAAATCCTTTCCTCCACTCCTTCCCCTAACCACTGAGAAAGACATGCAATATCCACTATACATATCAAGTGATACAAAACAGATTTCCACATTAGCGATGTTGGGGTGGGGTGGGGTGGGGGGGGTGGGGAGGAAAAAAGTATGCTTCAGTCTGGACACAGAGTTCATCAGTTCTCTATCTGGAGGTGGAGAGTATTTTTCATCATGAGTAATAGGCATCATTTTCAAAGGCAGGGATAAGAATCATAAAATGGAAAAAAACCCTAATATTTTATTTTTCCATTTTGACGAGAAATGATCTCGTCAAACCCCTTCATTTGACAGATGAGCAAATGACACTTGGAGAGGTTGTGATTCGCCTAATAAGTTTCAGAGGTGGACCACATATTCCTTTAACAAGTTAATTCCTGGGGGTGGGGGGGGGGCATTGACCAAAAAAATTATCTATAAAAGTTCTTGAAGGTTAAAAAGGAACTTTTATCCAGGTTCTGAGTTCTAGTAGGTCTAAGAAAAGGGCCTGAGTAAAAAAGCTGGTATTTCATATGTACCCCTCCTATCTGGCTATAGAGGCAAAATTCAGTGCCAGGATAGTAAAGTCAACATATTGCCGAAAACTGTTAGAGCTATGTAATGTGTGATAATGTCCATATGGAACCCAGTATCTTGTGATAATTTCTGCCCCCTCCCCCCATGGAGGAAACTATGCCACTATGTGTGTGCTGGAGTTTGTACTACCCAAGTGCTTCATTTCTAAGTTAACCTGATGGCACAAACCACTTCAGGTCCTTTCCTTTTTGTTTGATATATAGATTGCAATTTGACTGTAAGGGAGATTTAATGCCCAAGTGGTTGAAAGCTGGTCTCTTCACTCTTCCCATCCATTTGCTCTTTCTTCAACTTGCTTCTCGTTCAGCTTGTCCTTGGTCTGAAAGATGTATGTTAACGTTTGTGCTCACAAGAGAGAAATACTTTTAAAATCGATCAAACTGGGGGGAAGAGGAGAAACAGTTGAGTAAAATTAAATAAATTTCTGCATCTTACCTGAAGTAAGGGACAAAATTCCCTAGAACCTTAATAAGGTAGGAATGTGGGAAGACTTCTCCATCTAATCAAATCAATTAAAGCTGTAATTCTGTGTAAGTGTGAAAAATCCTTGTGTACATTGATTGTTCTCCAAATTTCATGTAAACTCCTTGAGGGCAAGGTCTGTATAATTTTT
Organism: Dromiciops gliroides; assembly: GCF_019393635.1. Classification (NCBI taxonomy): domain Eukaryota; kingdom Metazoa; phylum Chordata; class Mammalia; order Microbiotheria; family Microbiotheriidae; genus Dromiciops; species Dromiciops gliroides. The sequence goes on from NC_057866.1 coordinate 55,276,867, forward strand.
GTCTTAGTATCCCCAGTTCCTAGAACAGTGTTTGCCATGTAGTAGGCACTTAATGAGTGCTTTGTCAAGTGACTAATTGAATACTATAAAGCAGATTCCACCTCTTGATCCCTTCCCCTATATGTCTTTTTCCCCTGCTCCCCACACACATAGCACACTCGTTTTTCAAAGGCAACTCTACTGTAGAAATTCCTGAGAAGCTACAATTGATGCCATCACACAGTAATGTCCAACTGAGCATTGTTTTGCAATTAGAACATGTTGTTCTGTTTGCAATTGCTTTTTCGAGCAATAGTGAGAAACAACTTAAGCAGATAGCAATCTCTTGTTACTGCCTCTAACAATAATATTTAGCAGCCAGTGGATATTCTGCAAGTGTATTTCTCAGAAAAGCTGTGTTAAGTAAACAAACACTAAATACTCTGAATGACTGATAAATGATAGAATGAAAAGACAGTAAGCTGCCCATATCAGAGTAAAACATTGTTTATACATCATGGTAAATAATACTCCTCTTGTTTAGACAGGTCTTATCAAAGACAGTGTTAACATTTCATACCAAACATTTTTATAAAGCTCACGAGAACTAAAACTAACAAATTTTGAACAAGGCCGCCTCTAATCATATTTCATCAGTTTGTATTCGTTGTATATTTTGATTTATTTCCAGATTAGAAGTTATAATACTGTTTCAAAGGAGGGAAGATCATAACTTAGGCAGTATTTGAACCAGCCAACATTTACAATAATAACTGTATTTGGGGAACCCAGACTAGGTTCGTTTTGCCATTCTCGACAACAGGGAATGCCTTCACTTCACTTCATACAAATGTTTCTATCTTTTTTAGTCATTTTGCCTTATAGAAAAGAATTCAAAACAATGGGTATTTCTCTTTGTAGAGTGTGAATGTACATACCCATACTGGAAGGTGAAGCCTGACTTAGTTGGGGTTGAAGAATCACTAAATATTTTTGAATCGATGTAGACTAGGCATAGTCCTGTTAAATGATCACTTGGAAAAAGGCCTTCTTCACTTCACTTCTGCACAACTTTGTGCTCTGGTATTATGAGGGTTTCAAAGATGAATAAGGCACAGTCCGTGCCCTCAGAGAGCTTACCCTGTGTTAGGCAAGCTCCTTGTGAAGTACAAAGAGGCCAGTACTTGTCCCTGCCCTTAGAGTAGTTCAGAAAATAAAACTAATCTAGGGGAGACAGCATGGTGTAGTGGAAAGAGTACTGAACTAGGACGCAGGAGACGGGGATTTGAGTTCCAACTTAGCCACTATCACTGTGGACTTGGACAAATCAGTAAAATGAAGGGGGTAGATGAGATGATCTTGAAAGTGTTTTTGGCTCTAAACTGCTAATGAGAACATATATTTAACTATTTATTCACTTTTTTCATTTATCAGATATCTATTAATAGCCTATATGCAAAGGCTTGGAGGGACAATACCGTACAACGTACCAGGCTTTGGCTCACCGAGAGCTTACGAGAAAATAGGAAAGAGAAGACATGGGCAAATAGTGACACTCCATTGGCTGTGAAAGCCTGTTTTATTCTTGCATAACCAATCAGCTTAGATAGGAAGCGCAGTGTCCTGAATACTGATGAATGAATTTAGGTTATATGCTTTCATTGCTTTTAATGTGGTTATTTCATTTAGGGGACATTTTCTCTTACGAAGGCAAATAATATGATTCAAACCTACTCATAACATACTTCCGTTTGAGAAGTTGTTCCTTGTCTTGTGGGTATTTAGAAAGCTTTCCTTTAGGAACTATATATCCTGTAAATGATGCTCTCCTTACTGCAGAGATACATCACTATTGGTATATAGAAGATCCTCAACTTCTCTGTTTTTGTAGTGGCCACCAGCCAGTTCTCAAGTCAGTAAATACGTTTCCAAAGATAAGAGTTCAGTAGTTGAATTATTGTCATTCCTGGCACAATTATTTAATTATTTATCATGCTATTCCTTGTGTATGATGAGCTAGATGTAAGAGCAACATAAAAATAGGAGAACTGTGGCTTTTTTGGCATGTGTAAAAATTATAATGGAGTGGCATGGGAATTAAAAATGGAAAAGCCCCAAATTAAAGAATTCCAAATTGTCCTTGTCCAGGAAGTTAGTAAAATTCCTGTGTTTACAATTTACCAGAAAGAAAGGTCACACAAGGTCTTGAAAGGAGATCCACCTTACTTCCCATGTAAAAATATTGGTTTTGAACATACTTTTTAGAAAAGGGAATTTTTATGACTAACAGGAAATTTCTCTCTTTTTAGTATTCTTTATAACTGCTTCCTGAAGTTATTATGCAGGTATGTTTTCCTGAAATACACTGAGTTTTTAGAAGTGAGCAGGTTTGGGACACGTAGAAGAATTAAAAATGCCATTATACATGAAATATACAAAGCTTCTATTATGTATTTCCCTCTTGACTTAGAAATTGTTCATTTCATTTTGTATATTAGAATTATTTTTAATTAAGAATGTCGGGGCAGCTAGGTGGCGCAGTGGATAGAGCACCAGCCCTGGAGTCAGGAGTACCTGGGTTCAAATCCGGCCTCAGACACTTAACACTTATTAGCTGTGTGACCCTGGGCAAGTCACTTAACCCCAATTGCCTCACTAAAAAAACCAAAAAAATTAAAAATTAAAAAAAAAAAGAATGTCTACCTAATAAATTCAAACTTTGATATAAAATGATTCGGCATGCAGAGAGTCATGTAATGACGCGGGAGTTCTTACCATGCATTTATTTCTACCTTAGTTGTAGGTTGGTTTTAAAAGAAGCTCTGAAGAAAGTCTGTTGTACACTTATAAATGTGGCTATAATATAATTTGTAACAAAGCCACTGTATATTGCCAGGTAACTTCAAAAAAGAACTAATCATAGGCTAAGGCTTTCTTGTCAAAACTGAAAATAAACCTTTGACTAAAATGCTATTATTTTTCAGGAAAATACTGGCTTTAAATTTTCAGTTGAAGGTTATTTTACTGTGAGATATAGGAAATTAGAGAACCAAGTGGACAGCTAAACCAGGATATACTGAATGTCTTTCTTACTTCAAGAGGTTATCTGGCTTAGGGCTCATAGTATTTAGTTGTTAAAGAGATACATTTACCCTGACACTTGCTTTGTAGGATTTAGAGCTGAAAGGAACTTTAGAAATCATGTGACCCACAGTATCGACAACATTGTGTGTCGATCAACTGGGATAGACTTGATTCTTCTCAGCGATACAATGATCCAAGATAGTTCCAAAGGACTCATGATGGAAAATTCTCTCCAAATCCAGAAAAAAAAAAAAAGAGTTGAATCTGGATGCAGATCAAACCATACTATTTCTATTGTTTTTTTTTTCTTTTTTGAGGTTTTTCCTTTTAGCTCTGATTCTTCTCTCATAACATGTCTAATGCAGAAATATGTTTATTGTGATTGTACATATATAACCTATATCAGATTACTTGCTGTCTTGGGGAGGGGAGAGGGAGAAAAATTTGAAACTAGAAATATAATAAAAACAAATGTTGAAACTATCCCTAAATGTAACTCAAAAATAATAAAATATTTATAGGAGAAAAAAATCACGTGACCCAGTTCTCTCATTTTATAGATAAGGAAACTGAGGCTCAGACAGACAGAGAAGTTGTAAGTAGCAGAGCTGAGATTCTCTCAATCCAAATTCAGTACTCTTTCAAGTACACCCTGATTGCTGACTTTTGAAAGTTACTTTTCAATTATTTGAAAATATATTTTTACCTTTACCTCACTGCTATTTCACCTTCCCCCACACATATCCTCCAAATATAAGCCATCTAGCCAGGTAATTAATTCATAAAAATGTCTAGGTTAAGCAGGTTGTAAGGAATTGTGTTTTTGACAACATTCTAAACGTAAATTACTTTTATGCTAATTATTTTGTATTATCTGTACTTGTCTCCTTTCTTTGGAACAGGTGAGAAAAGTTTAACTAAATAGAAAAACAACTTTCTTTCAGATGCTAGTGCTGAGATTTTGTTTATAGAAAAAGCATTTTTTTCCATTTAATACTATTTCTTAGTATTGCAGCTATGACCTTTGCATTGGAGATTCTGTTGGTAATAATAATAAGAATAAGAATATCTCCTGTTAAAGGTGATTTAAGAGCAACAGTTGACCCAAGATGAGAATGGAGATTAATAGGTTCAGAATGTAAGTGCCATTCTCTCTGCTAGTTCATATGGACTGATAATGCCTGGATAGGAGTAAGAAGATCTTTTTGAAAAGAACATTGGGAGAAACACAAACCAGGATGAGCTGGTCCAGAGTGGGCAGGGCTAGGAGAATACTTTAGTGGAAATCCCAAAGGAAGGTGAATTCTTTGTGGCAGATAGCAGTAGGTAAGTAATTATTAGTTTTGTTTGTTTGTTTTTAGTGAGGCAATTGGGGTTAAGTGACTTGCCCAGGGCCACACAGCTAGTAAGTGTTAAGTGTCTGAGGCTGGATTTGAACTCAGATACTCCTGACTCCAGGGCTGGTGCTCTATCCATTGCGCCATCTAGCTGCCCCCAGTAATTATTAGTTTTAATCGAAAGCCAAAGGGAATAGACATGGAGAAAAGGTTTTACGTCTTCAGAGATCACCACAAAGCACTAAAAGAAGTAGTTTGATCTTCTAGACTAGAGGGTAGAAATGGGAGACAGATCTCTCTGTTTGGCATTTAAAGATTTTTATACTCTGGCTCCAACATATCTTTCCAGACTTGTTTCATATTACCTCTTCTTTCCAGCCAAACTGGCTTACTTGCCATTCCTTGTACATGGCAAGCACACACTCTCCCATCTCTTTGCCTTTATATAGGCTGTTTCCCATGCCTGGAATGCTCTCCCTCTTTCCTTCTCAGCCTTCGAATCCCATTTCCTCTCAAGGCTCGCTTCAAGTGCTGCCTCCTTCATGAAGTCATTCTAGATGCCCATGATCCTCTCCTACTACCTTGTTTATATTTAGCATTGATTTGCCTGTGTACCTGTTGTTTTCTCCCAGGAGAAAATAAACTCCTTGAGGCTAGGGACTGCTTTCATTTTTGTCTTTATAGCCCCACCTCCTGGTGGTGCCTGGCATACAGTAGATGTTTTATAAATACTGGTTTAGGGGGCAGCTAGGTGGCACAGTAGATAAAGCACCAGCCCTGGATTCAGGAGGATCTGAGTTCAAATCCTGCCTCAGACACTTGACACTTACTAGCTGTGTGACCCTGGGCAAGTCACTTAACCTTCATTGCCCAGCAAATAAAATAATAAATAAACAAACAAATAAATAAATAGATAAATGAATGAATGAATGAATACTGGTTTAACTGAATTAAATTGATGTACTAGCAAGCTAAAAATTTAAACAAGAATACAGGACTACAGAAGAAAAGAAAAGTGAAAACAGGCTAAGGAGCCTGAAGGTATAGTCCTAGTGCTGCCCACAATGGGTGGAACTTTCAGGTGCTTCAGGGAAATTCTCATGGTAATAAAAGGTCAATATACTTGAGCAAAAAGAACAAAGTACATTTTTATAGCTTTGAATAAAATTGGAACTCCAAATCCTGCATTCCATGGTGGCTTGACACTTGGCAATTGTTCAGCCCCGTGTTAATGAGTATATTTTCCTAAGTACAAGTACTCACACTGCATTAGAGAGGAGTGAGTCATTGCATTAGTAATCACCCAATCTCAATTAGAAGAGTAAAATATAACAGATTTTTTCCAGCTAATAAATGTCTTGAATGTCTATGTGCTTGTACTACCAAATAAGATATTGTATTAGCTTTTTGAAAAATATTAAATTTTAAATTATTAAAATGTAATTATTCTCATTTAAAAATTAGTCATTTACATAAAGCTTAACCTTGTAGTTATATAAAACCTATCTAGTATCTGGGCACACGAATACTAGATAAATAAACTTGTTTTCATAGGGCATTTTATGGTGCAACAACAATTTAAAAATACATTAATAAACCACAAAAGGAAGTGCAGACCTCCGTTTATAAACATATTTCTTATAAAATCTGCAAATATGAATGTATATCATTAACTAAAGAAAAAGAATGCCCACCAGTAAACTACTGTCCTACATTTATGGCTACCACAGCCTCTCAGTTTTATAGCCACAGTATATTGCTAATTTTGCCTCTTTACCCCAGGGGGTTGCACAAAGTCTTTGCTTTAAAATATTCTGCTAACTCTTTTATTAGATTCTTTGATATGACATTTTCTGTACCCATCAGTTTTGCCACACTGTTTGAAGTTATTCTTCAGAGTCTTTATCTTCAGTAATATCTACTTTATAGCATCAGCCCTTGCTGTATCATGGTCCATTCATTGTGCAGATGTGTGCCATTAATCACAAGAGAGTTGACTGTTGATGGATTAAGCCCAAATTCATCCCTTTGCTTAGAAAAACAACTCAGAGCTCATGCTGTACTTTTGGTGCATGATAGGTTCATAGAATGTTAAATCTAGAAGCATCTTGGGAAATATCTGACCCAGTTTGCTCACTTCACAGATGAGGAAATCAAAGAAAGAAGAAGTAACTTATCCCAAATGATTGGGCTTGAAAATAGCAGAACCATGACAAGACATTGGTCTTCTTGGCTAAATAGTTCAGTATTCTTTCTTTCTTTTTTAGTAAATTTAAAAATATATTTTAAACATATACAAAATAGGGGCAGCTAGGTGGCACAGTGGATAGAGCACCAGCCCTGGAGTCAGGAGGACCTGAGTTCAAATGTGGCCTCAGACACTTAACACTTACCAGCTGTGTGACCCTGGGCAAGTCATTTAACCCCAATTGCCTCACTAAATACACACACACACACACAAAATGGAAAAGGGGAAAAAACTTTGCCATGTACACAGCAGAACATAAAAGAAGATTCAATATAAAACAATAAATTTTCATTTCAAGAAAATTACTACACTTTGTTTTCAAAGCTGTCCAGTTTTTCTTTGCTTCCTTATTGATTTCCTTTGTTCTCTGCTGTGTACTTTTTACTTAATTTCCCCCTCCCCCAAGAAGGCTAAAATTAAGCATGGATATATGTACATGTACATAGATATCCATAAACATATACTCATATAGTCATACACACATTGCTAAATCTGCTTCATTTACATCTTTTCCCATGGTTTCTTTGAAGTCCCTGACCTTTTTTCTTCCAAATAAATTTTATTATTTTTTATAATTCAGTGAAATAAATTTTTTAGCAATTTGATTTAGATGACTTTGAATAAATAAATTAAGTAAAATTGTCATTTTTTATTATATTGACTTTATCTACCCATGCACAATAAATATTACTTCAGTTATTTAGATCTGACTTTGTATAAGAAGTGTTTTAGTTCCTGTGCCTATTTTGACTGGTATATTCTCAGGTACTTTATACTGTCTAGTTATTTTTAAGTGGTCTAAAACAATATTAATACTATTACTAACAGTGTAGTTTCTCTATTTTTCTCTTTTGATAAAATCTATTTGAACTTCAATTTTGAGATCATGATTACTATCCCTGCTTTTTTTTGCATAATAAATTTTACTCCTGCCCTTTATTTTATCTGTATTTCTCAATATTGTAATGTTTTCTGAAAGCAACATATTGTTGAATTGCAATTTTTAATCTACTGTTTCTGTTTAATGGGTAAATTCATCCCATTCACATTCTAAGCTACACTTACTTGTGTATTTTCTCCTTCCTTTTCCCCCTCACTATCCTTCTCATCCTATTTACCCTATCCCTCACTCCTCTGCTTTACTTCTACTCAGTACCTTGCCCTCCTCCTATTCCTTAACCTACCCAGTCCCTCCCTTAATCCTCTCCTTTTATCCTATCCTCTTGCCCTCTTATTTCTTTCTGAATTTAGAAGACTTTTATACCCTTCTAGATATATGTATTGTTCCCTCTTTGACCCATTCCCCATGAGTAACATTCCAGCACTACCTGCCTCCCTCCACTAGTTTCTTCTGTATCCTTTTATGTCTCATTTGTATGAGATAATTACTCCTTTTTCTCTCCCTATGGTTTTATTTATTTTTTTAGAATCATGCTATGATACTCAGCTCAGCCCAAGCCTTTCTTTCAAGCTACCCAAATAATGATGACAGTCATAAGAGCAGTACTAATATTTTCACATATAAGAAGTAAATGCTTTGTTCTTATAGTCTCTTATTTGTCTTTAATGTTTGTTATATTTCTCTTGGCTGTTATGTGTTGAATTTTCCCCTAAATTCTGGGTTTTTTGTCACAAAAACCTTAAAGTCTTTCATTTTGTTAAATGCAGCCTCCCTTTTTTTTTTTTTCCATTCAGGATTATACTTAACTTTGCTAAGATACCCTTGGTCATTACCCCAGCTCTTTCGCTCTATAAATATTGTATAAAATACTGTATTTCAACATAGTAGCGTCTAAGTCTTGTGTCATCCTTACTGTAGCTCCATGATATTTAATTTGTTTTTTTCTTATTGCTTCCAATATTTTCTCTTTAACTAGGAGATTTGAAACTTGGCCATGCTATTCCTTCAAGAACTCTTTTTGTGCTTGGAACCATTTGATGATTCTCCTTGAAAAGGGAGTGGCTTTTAAAGCTCCATTATTGTCCTCTGAATATGAACCCGGATCTTCTCTACCTCCATAGTAACTACCTATGGTTGGGTTCTTTCTCCTTTGCTTACTTATCTTTATTTGTTCATTTATTTGTTTTATTTTGCTTTTAGCAGCTATTTTTCTGAGGTCTATTTTGGGGCCCAATGTTGGGCTCTCCACTCCACTCCTAAGCCACAGCAAGGACCCCCAGCCATACTGTTCTACAATTGATCTTGATCCCTGTGGTTTCTCCAGGGTTTGCAAACTACAGCTGTCCTCTCTGCTCTCCTGCAAGTGCCCACAGCCAACAGGGTCCCCAGCCCTCTGCCGCTGCACTCACCAAGTGTATGCTAGCTGCTTCTCCCCTCAGCCACAACCTGGAATGTGTGGTCAGCACAGCTGTGCTTGGAGTCCCCTGACTTTCAGTCTTCTCCTACTCAGCCATCAGATTCCCACACTGTCTGCAAGATGAAAGTTTCTAAGGCTGAGGCTGCCTCTCATCCCAGCTGCTCCCCAGGGCTTGGTTGTTAATTCTGCAGCCAACCTGGAGGTGTTTGCACCTCATTCAGGCTGAACTACTTCGCCCCTGGAGGTTCGTTTTTTCCTGGTGTCTTCTCAGATTGTTCTAGGAGGACAACTGCTTTACCTGAGTTTATCTCTGTTGCTTTGGGCTGTGTTCTATCTTTTTGGTGGAGGAAATGTGGAGAAGTCAAAAGTTTTATGACCTACTTTGCCGTTTTCCCAGAATCCTCCTCCCAGTGTTCTTTCTGTTATGCCCTACTCTGGTAGTTTCATCTTAAGTTATAAAGGATGAGAGGGTTTTGGTGTGGCATTAGCAGGGTGCTTGGCGTGTAATAGATGAAATCACTCAGGAATGTCCATCTTTACATCATTGAGTCTTTGCCCTGTAGGAAGTTGAATGCTATTGTTTACATGTTCTACAGATCTTTCACTTTAGTGATTCCTTGGCACAGAATTCATAATATTCTGTAGCATATGCTGACAGTGACATCACAAAATCCTAGAATCCCAAAGACAGAAGGAAACTCAGTGACCCAACAAGTCCATTCAATAAGTAATCATCCAGCCTTCTCTTAAAGACTTCAAAATAGAGATAACTCACCACTTCCATAGGCAGCCCGTTTTACTTTGGGATTGCTCTGGTTATTAGCAAGTTTTTCCCTACAATAAGCTTATATTTGCTTCTTTGCAATTTCTACCAGCTGCTCCTAGATTTTCCTCTGAACCGAAGTAGAACAAATCTAATCCATTTTCCAAATGACATCATCTCAAGTAGTAGAAAATAGCTATGTCCCAGTGTCCTACCTATGGCTTCTTTTCTCCAACGTGCCCAATTACTTCAACTGGTCTTTATATGGTAAAACTTGGGGTTCTTGGTCATCCTAGTTTCTATTCACTGGATGGGAGGGGGAAAGAGAAGGGAATAAGTATCTATATACAGAATACTATGTGTCAGGCATGGTGCTTAACACTTTATAAATTTTATTTCATTCGATCTCATTTGCTTTTCAGTTTATTGTCCTTCCTAAAATTTGGCAATGAGAACTGTACATAGTTCAGATATTGCCTGACCAGTGCAGAGTACAATAAGACTATCATTCCCTTATTCCTGGAAAATATGCCTCTCACAGTAGCCTAAGATTATATTAACTTTCTTGGCTATACTGTCACACTATTAATTTTCTTTTTTTTCTTTTTTTTTCTTTTTTAGTGAGGCAATTGGGGTTAAGTGACTTGCCCAGGGTCACACAGCTAGTAAGTGTTAAGTGTCTGAGGCCAGATTTGAACTCAGGTACTCCTGATTCCAGGGCCGGTGCTCTATCCACTGTGCCATCTAGCTGCCCTGATTTTCTTTTGATAATAAACATTTTTATTTAAAGTTTTAAGCTCCAAATTCTGTCCCTCCTTCCCTCCCTCCCCTACCCCTCCCTGAGGCAATTATCAATCAGATATAGATTATACATGTGCAATTATGTAAAATCTTACCATATTAGTCATTTTGTAAAAGAAAACTCAAATAAAAGAAAAAAATGAAAGTAAAAAATATCATGTTTCAGTCTGTGTTAAATCGATATCAATTCTTTCTTTGGAGGTGGATGGTATGCTTCATCATTAGTCCTTTGGGATTGTCTTGGATCATTTTATTGTTGACAATAGTTAAGTTCATTCACAATTCTTAAACAATAGTGCTGAAACCGTGTGCAATGTTCTCTTTGGTTCTGCTCACTTCACTATATATCAGTTCATATAAGTCTTTCCAGGCCTTTCTGAAGTCATTGTGTTTGTCATTTCTTATAGCACAATAATATTCCATTACAATCATATGCCATAATTCATTTAACCATTCCTCAATTGATGGACATTCCTTTGATTTCTAATTCTTAGCCACCACAAAAAGAACTGCTGTAAATATGTTTGTACAAATAGGTCTTTTTCTCTTTTTTGGGATGTCTTTGGGATATAAACCTAGCCATATTATTGATTTAAATTGAACTCTCAGTCTATTTAAATAACCAGATCTTTTTCAGATGAACTACTGAGGAGCCATGCCTTTTTTATCTGGGAAGGGCACTCCATTAGACAAGAATCCTAGTTAAATTAAATTATTAATGACTATTCTTTGTGTCATAACCATTCATGGATTTATTTCTGATTCCATACAATCATACTATCAAGTTACCCACATTTCTCCATCCTTTTCACAAGAGTAACATGAGAATTTTTATCTTATATTTTACTAAAATTGAGGTAAGCTATATGTATGACATTCTTTGATCTACCTGTTTAATAACCTTTTTCAGCCCACCTTCCTCACCCCACCAAAAAAATGAAATGAAGTTAGTCTGGCATGACCTGTTATTGAAAAAGCTATGTTGACTCTTTGTACTTAGCTGTTTCCTTTTGTAGATGTTCAGTAATTATCCCTTTAATAATACATTATAAAAATTATGTTTAACCAACATCTTACCCTATTTAATACATTAAGTTTAAAATGGATATGTGGCCTGAATAGAAAGATCACACCATAAAAAAAAAAATAGAAAAGAACAAGATCAGGTACCTTTCAGAGCTATGATTGGGGAAGTCTTTAACTAAGCAAGAGATAGAGGTGATTCCAAAAGATAAAACAGGTAATTTAGATGAAATGAAATTTAAAAGCTTTTGCATAAACAAAATAAATGTAGCTCAGATAAGAAGAAAAATCTTTGTTTGCGTAAAAAAATTTGCATCATATATTTCTAATAAAGGTCTGATAGCCAAGTTTTATAGAGAATTAACATAATTACATAAGATGAGGGACTACTCAACAAGACAAAGTAGTCAAAGAACATGAATAAATGATTCTCAAAAGAATTCCAAACTATTAACAGCCCTTTGTAAAAGATTGTTCCAAATCAGTAATAAAAAAGAAGTGCAAATCAAAGCCAACAAATTTAAGAAGGATGGCATAAATGAAAATCATATTGGAAGGGTTGTGGGATGCCTAGAAAGGCACATCAGTATGACATTGGATCTGTAATTTTTCCAACCATTCTGGAAAACAATTTGGAATTTTGCTAAAAATGTGCCTATATTATCTTTATCCTTTGACACAGAGATGCCACTGCTCGGTATAGAGCCCAAGGATGTCAAAGGCAAAACCAAATGGTCACATATACACAAATATTCATAATAGCAATTTGTGTCTGTGTGTGTCTGTGTGTGTCTCAACGTAGACTGTCAATAAAATAGTTGTTCACTGATGGGAGAAGGGCTAAACAAATTATGGCACATGGATGTAATAGACTATTTTACTGCACTATAAAAATGATGAATGTGAGAACTTCAGAGAAGAATAGGAAGATTTGTATGAACTGATCCAGAGATGTTGTCAGAACCAAGAAAAAAAAATATATTATCATTACCACAATGTAATGGAAAAAACAAAAGAGAGGAAAGGAGAGAGACAGAGACACAAAAACACACACACACACACAGATGGAGTCAAAGAGAATGCTTTGTGATTAGAATGACTAAGAAGCTTGATCCTAAATATGGGATAAGAAAAAAAAAACCCTTCCTTCCCTTCATTGGAGAAGTAAGGATCTATGGGTATAGAACATTACAAATACTGTCAGACTTATTTGAAATATTAGTTGTTTTTGTAGAACTTTATTTTCCCTCTTTTACTCTTTGTTGTAAGGAATGGTCTTTAGGGAGCCTGGAGGGAGGAAGGATATATATTTACAAATGAAGAAGGCATAAAACCAAAAGATATCAGTACAAATTAAAAAAAAATAAAGCATTTTAGAATTTGAGCAGCATGTGAAGTCAAACTCACTGGCCTTTAGTTTGCAGACTTAGGATCATGGGACCATCATTCTAAGGCTGGAAGTGGTCACTAAGAGGCCACTGAGTATAGACCTCTCTCTCTCTCTCTCTCTCTCTCTCTCTCTCTCTCTCTCTCTCTCTCTCTCTCTCTCTCTCTCTCTCTTTTTTTTGCGGGGCAGTGGGGGGTCAAGTGACTTGCCCAGGGTCACACAGCTAGTAAGTGTCAAGTGTCTGAGGTCAGATTTGAACTCAAGTACTCCTGAATCCAGGGCCGGTGCTTTATCCACTGCACCACCTAGCCACCCCCAGACCTCTCTTTTTTATAGATGAAGAAACAGGCCCAGGGAGGTTAATTGATTTGTCCAAGGTAACCCAGGTAGCAAGTGTCAGGGTAAGAATTTTTTTTGGGGGGAGTGTTAATCTTTCTCCCCCCCCCCCACTTAATAGTATTTTCTTTTTTCTAATTACATGTAAAGGTAGTTTTCAAAATTCCTTTTTATAAGATTTTGAGTTCCAGATTTTTCTACCTCACTCTCTCCCCTCCCCCTTCCCAAGACACCAAGGAATCTGATATGGGTTATACTTTAACAGTCATATTAAACATATTTCTACATTAGTCATGTTGTGAAATCACGAGAAAGAAAAAATAAAAACAAAAGTGAAAATAGTGTGCTTTAATCTGCATTCAGACTCCATAGTTCTTTATGCGGATAGAATTTTCCATCATGAGTCTTTTGGAATTGTCTCAGACCATTGTATTGCTGAAAAGAGCCAAGTCAATCATAGTTGATCCATTGTCCTCCCGATTCTGCTCACTTCACTCAGCATCAGTTTATGTAAGTCTTTCCAGAGTTTTCTGAAATCTGCTTGATGATATCATTTCTTATAGCACAATAGTATTCCATCACATTCACATGCCACAATTTGTTCAGCCATTCCCTAATCAATGGGCATCCCCTCAATTTCCAATTCTTTGCCACCACAAAAAGAGCTGCTATAAATCTTTTTGCACATGTGAGTCCTTACCCCTTTTTATGATCTCTTTGGGATACAGATGTAGTAGTGATATTGCTGGATCAAGGGATGTGCATAGTTTTACAGCCCTTTGGGCATAGTTCCAGATTGCTCTCCAGAATGTTTAGATCAATTCACAACTCCACCAACAATCCATTAGTGTTCCAATTTCCCCACATCTTCTCCAATATTAATCATTTTCCAGAGTAAGATTTTAAATCTAGGGGCTCTGACTCCAGAACCAGTGCTCTTTCTACTACTACTACTTTCTGCCACACTGTATCTCATTCTCTTTTCTTTTTTTGAGATAGAAGTAATTTTTAAAACATTTGCCCTTTTGTAGTTCTTTGTTTCTCTTTCCTATTTTCCGTGGGTTTTTTTCCCCCAAAATATAACTGACAGTTCAGTAGGGTGGGCCAGGTGGCTAGAACTCATCTCTGTCTTACTTATTGTGGGTATCAATTCCCTATTATCCATTTTTTATTCTGTCTTTTTCAGCCCAAAACCTTGAGGGCAAGGACTAAATTATTTTTCTCTTTGTATCCTTATAACTTGGCATAGGGTTTTGTACATAGTAAGTCCTTAAGAAATGGTTTGTTTTTTTTCATTCATACATTGCTCATGAAGAAAGTTTTCAAGATATACAGATATGAGACTTTGAAACTGTGATAAGCTTTTCACTTGTTTCATTTCTTAAGTTGAAACATATTTTCCAGCTTTTTTTTTTTGCGATATTTTGTCATGCCTTCTTTCTTATGGGAATAACTGAATTTCAAGTCATAGAATTACTTAGGATACTCTTCTTAGAATTTTTTTATAATTTCTCTTCTTCATTCCTTATAAGTTTTGATGCTAAGATGTAGGCTTTCTTTCTTTCTTTTTTTTTTTTTTGCAGGGCAATGGGGGTTAAGTGACTTGCCCAGGGTCACACAGCTAGTACGTGTCAAGTGTCTGAGGCCGGATTTGAACTCAGGTACTCCTGAATCCAGGGCCGGTGCTTTATCCACTGCACCACCTAGCCGCCCCAGATGTAGGCTTTCTTAATGGTACTCTCTTTACTTATGCTTATCATGAACACTGAAAGATGAGATGAACAGTTTTCCTAAGGAATGATGTTTCTTTTTGCCTTTGGTTCATGATGGGGAGCTTTTGAGACACCTTTCCATTTAGATACAGCTTTCATGGTTTCTGGTTTCACTCATAGAGAAAATGTTACTTTAAGTGTTACTTTGTTACGAGTTCAGTTGTTTTAGTCATGTCTAACTCTTTGTGACCTCATTTGGGGTCATTTTGGCAAAGACACCGGGGTGGTTTGCCATTTCATTCTCCAGTTCATTTTACAGCTGAGGAAAGTGAGGGTTAAGTGACTTGCCCTGTGTTACACAGGTAGTAAGTGACTGAGGTCAGATTTGAACTTAGAAAGAAGAGTCTTCCTGACTCCAGGCCCATTCTGTATTCATTGCTCCACCTGGCAGCCATATTTAATTACTATAGAAGTATATAAACATTTTGGCCATTGGACAAAGATTTCACCTTAAGCATCAACATTCAAAGTCATCTTTATAGTTGGTATAAAAGCTCTTTGTGAGTTAGGTACTGTCTCTCACTCACTGCTCATCTTTACTGAGGAAGCACAGAAGGGCAATACAGACAATGTTACCTATTTCATAGTTTTCTAGAGCAAAAGAGTTTATCGACTATCGGCCACGCTGCTGATTATGACCCTCTTTGTTCTTAGGTGGGCTGATCCCTAGACAGCAGATAACCTATTGCTGGCACCTTATCAAAGCTTTTCAAACTTGGAAAGCTTGAGCTTTGCTTTCATAGCTTTCAGTCAACTAACAAGTATTTACTACATATTTACTATGTGACTGGCATCAGTGAGACAAAGACAAAAATGAAACAGTTCTTACCCTTCAGGATCTTACATCCCAGTGTCACTGTTATCATATTCCTGCCCTCCCCCACCCCGCCCACTTTGCTCAAAGAAATTGTATTTGTCTTTGCACAATCATGTGTCAGGCATTGCAGTTCTCAACCATTAGGATGACTAACAAATTTGAGTTTTTCACTATCATATGAAAACATTGAAATACAAAAATCTTACATTAATTAACTAGATGCACAAAATTTACAATTATGTAAGCAATAATTTTTTTTCAGCTTAAGATTTAGTGACTTACACCCATGACATTGAAGGAAAATAGTAGGTTGAGGAAAAACAAAACACAAAAACACTGGCCCCTATGGCTTAGACTTTAAAATATCTCTATGACAAATTGTCAATTCATGTATGAGTTCTTATTGGTCTCAGTAGAGAAATTCTGAAATAGCTGGCTCTTTTCTATTCTGAAAATCTGACCTTTTGATTCTTTGTACAAACCTGATGCTCTGCATAATTAAATTGTACAGCTGACAAGTGTCAACCAGTCAGAAAACCATGTTATACTACCAGGTCCATTCTTTACAAACAAATTAATCTTAGATTATTTGCCACTTGAAGTGTCTTGTATCAGGATTTAGATCAAAGATATGTATAAGATATGCTAAAATGTACGCCAAGGGAACGTTTAATTTGAATATGAGACCAAATCATTATTGGTTCAAAAATCTAAGAAGTGTTGATATTTGTTTAATATGAAATTCAAACTTCACTGAAAAAAGGGTTTTGTTTTTGTTTTTCCTCAAAGAATTCCAGTTCTATGAAGCCTAATATGAGGTTTATAGTTGCCATGGCAAATTTATTATTTTGAATAATCATGCAAATGCTACACATCTGCTGGAAGTCCATTTAGGATTATTTGCAAGCAGACATTTTCATAGAAAAAAAAGTATACTATGTTATGTATGAAAACAATCTTATTTTGTAACATGTGTCGTATTTTTTGATAATGAGGCACCCCATCAAAATATTGCTGTTCTTAATGACAATAAAGGGTGTAAGATTTGTGAGATAGTTTTGAATATCTAGTTTTCACCATTTTTAAGTCCTGCACCTGTGATAGCATATTTCTTCCTGTTTGCCAATAAAGTCATTAGGGGGGGAAAATCATGTTTTTATCCTGTTTGCTCAATCCTTATCATTCTATTCACAATCTTTCAGTGACCCTTCTCTTTACCAGCTGTGCAAACATTCTTTCATATCCCTAGCAAGATCTTATGTACAAATTCAAGAATTGTAGTGTTGAAATATCATACCCTTCATACATCTTTTAGGGAAAAAGAATAGATCTTATTGCTGAAATTCCTAGGTTGTTTAATATTTATGGTATTTAAAGATGAGTCCTATGATGAGTGGTGGTTTGGGGGTTTTGGGGGGTGGTTTGTTTTGTTCTGGTTTTTGTAATGATGAGTTGGATCTTCTGTATCTAAAGAAATTATTTTTGTCACTCAACAGCCTTGCATAAAAGGGCCTTAAGAGAGAGAATGGTATAATAACTAAAGATATGGGATGTCAAATCTGTGGCTGTAGTGAAAAAAAAAAATTTTTGGAGAAGGACTTCATAGAGAGGTATACAATGGAATACAGGAGGGTATAAACTGAAACTTACATTCAAAGGAAATTGAGGAAGCTGTAATATTTAATTGTCTTCCACCATCATTGACCTTTCTAAACTGTTTTAGATGAGTTAACAAATTTGAAAAGGAAATAAAGGTTAAATCAATTACTTTATGTCCTTCTAAAATTATTTGTTAAAGAAAGCTCTGCTGCATAATGGAAAAATCTTTATTCTACTGAACAAGTGAACTTAGCATCTTTAAATATGTTACTTGTATAGACATGATTAGTTTTGCCTCCATATACAGCAAACCACAAACGTGTAGACTGTAAGGCTCTTACAGAAGTCCTAGCAGCAAAAATCCAGAACCAGCCTCCCAACTTACATAACTTCTACCCTGTTATAATATGGAAAGTTTGAATTTTTTTCTTGGAAAAACTCTGAATTATGTCACCACAGTTGTCCCTGAAATTTTCCTTGACTCATTTTCTCTTCCTTCTTTCCTTCCTTCCTTCCTTCCTTCCTTCCTTCCTTCCTTCCTTCCTTCCTTCCTTCCTTCCTTCCTTCCTTCCTTCCTTCCTTCCTTCCTTCCTTCCTTCCTTCCTTCCTTCCTTCCTTCCTTCCTTCCTTCCTTTAGGGGCAATGAGGGTTAAGTGACTTGCCCAGGGTCACACAACTAGTAAGTGTCAAGTGTCTGAGGTTGGATTTTAACTCAGTTCCTCCTGAATCCAGGGCCAATGCTTTATCCACCATGCCACCTAGCTGCCCCTCCCCCCTTGACTCATTCTTGCTGAAAATCTTATGAGCTTCCCCTTTTGTACTGTAGACAAGACCAAAATATATCCATTGAGGTGAGGAGTCGTGGTTTAATTAGTCTGGTATTGGATGCAGGGTGTTCATTTTTATCATTAAAAGAAGGAATTGGGGCACAAACTTTCTTTTCAAATTTTCAAATTTGCTCATTTTTATTTTAAAACTTGTGAAATTCAGATTTTAAAAATTGGCAATTTGAAAAACTATTTTTTGGACTATAAATATGAGGAATGGGTGAAGTTCTTGGGAAATTGAATGTGGATATGATATCCAAAGAAAATTTGGAATGAAACAACTTTGTCATTAACTTAGAAGGCTATTTGTCTTTCTCTAATTTATAGCATAGGAAACATATTTCATGCTCTTTCAGTTTTATTTCTATGAAGCAATATTGATGCAGATAAATAGTGCTGAAACACTGGTTCTATCTTCTTATATGAAGTTATTTTGTGGTATCTATTATATGAACCTTCAATAGAATAAAATCATTTACAGCTGTACAAATTGATTTAGCTCTCTTTAAAAGTCAACAGTTTCTGTAATTTGAACAGTTTTACAATATATCTTATATGAACCTCATCGAAAACTTGAGAATTCATTGAAAGTGTGTGTGTGCGGGGGGGGGGGGAGGGGGGAAGGAGTTGGCAAACATGTCCATCATGGTTCAGGGGGTATCTTTGAGCTCCGGGAGTCTGTTAGGTCAGTGGTCAACTTACCTAAGGGGCCATTAAGCCTCTGAAACAGCTTGTACTATCCAAGCTCAAATAAAACCGGATTGATATCAAGTAATTATTTGCTTTACAGTGAAGGATATGAGTGTGTCATGTCTTCTGTGTAGACTCTTTTTTCCTTGTATCTAGGTCTCCTGGAAAAATGATGAATAATTAGAAGTTTAATGAACACAGAACAAAGCAAAGGGAATAAGATGGTGTTAAAAGCTACCCTGACGACCTCTTCCCATTAACCGCAGTCTAATATACTAGAATTCCTCAAACTGGTCCAAACATATGCTGTGCTATAAAATGAGAACTCTTTGGAAGGGGGGGAATACATATAGTACATATAATGTTTCTATACCACACATGTACACACGGGGGGGGGGGGGGTTGTTGGCTTCATTCAGGCTTAATCTAAACTAGATTTGTGAAAGTGGGAGGGGAGGAAGGAACATGTTCTTTCTATTCATTCTTCTTTTTCTTCCTCTCCTCCCCCTCTCTTTCCTTTTTCTTCCCTTCCCCTATTCTTTCCTTTCTGTCCCTTCCCTTCCTGGTTCCTTACATTTATGATGGACCTTTAGGATTCTGTCACCATACACCTGGAATCAGGAAGACTAATTTTTCTGAGTTTAAATCTAACATGAGACACTTACTAGCTGTGTGACCCTGGGCAAGTCACTTAACCCTGTTTGTCTCAGTTCCTCACCTGTAAAATGAACTGGAGAAAGAAATGGCAAACCACTCTATTATCTCTGCCAAGAAACCCCCAAATGGGGTAACAGAGAGTCAGAACTAGACTGGGCAACAGGGAGCTTCTGGTAAGGAGCATCTTCTCTACTGATACAGACCAGCCCCAGTTCTTCCCTCTTAGCGTCT
Organism: Dromiciops gliroides; assembly: GCF_019393635.1. Classification (NCBI taxonomy): domain Eukaryota; kingdom Metazoa; phylum Chordata; class Mammalia; order Microbiotheria; family Microbiotheriidae; genus Dromiciops; species Dromiciops gliroides. The sequence goes on from NC_057866.1 coordinate 55,296,736, forward strand.
TAGAGAGATGCTGAGGCACTGAGCAGTTATTTGACTTTCCTTAGGACTTGAACCCAGATCTTCTTGCTTTGAATCCATGTCTCTAGGTAACTAGGTGGTACAGCAGATTGAGCACTAAGTCTGGAGTTAGGAAAACCTGAGTTCAAATCCATCCTCAGATACCATCTGTGTGATCCTGAGCAAGTCATTTAAGCTCCCTCTGTTTCTGCTTTATCAACTGTAAAATGGGGATCTTAATAGCACCTACCTCAGAGTTGTTGGAAAGATCAAATGAGTTAATATTTGTAAAGCACTCAGCACAGTGCCAGGCACATAGTAGGTACTTAAGAAATATTTTTTCCCTTCTCATATTCTCCCATCCACTGTACTATTCTGTCTCACTCCTGTATTTAAACTAATCTAGTGATTTGGCCATGGAACACATTTGGACTTGAAATATATTGATGGAATCTATATATGTTACTGAAGGAAAGGAAGTCTGAGAAATGGAATCACATAAAGATAAAGGGGTTTGGGGGGCTAGAGGAACTGTCAGTGACATAGAAGAAATTCTCTTTTTATGCTAAAAACCATCAAGTGAAGGGGTAGGTAGGTGACCCAGTGAATAAATCACTGGATCTAGAGTCAGGAAAACTTGAGTTCAAATCGAGTTTCATTTACTAGCTGTGTGACCACTTAACCTCTGCCTCAATTTCCTCATTGGTAAAATGGGCATAATGATAGCATCTTCCTCCTTGGGTTGTGAAGATTAAATGAGGTGATATTTGTAAGGCACTTAACAAACTGCCTGGCACAGGGTATGTGCTGTATAAATACTAGCTACTGTTAGCATTATTACCTTTCGTGGAATGAATATTGTATCTCAAGTCAGAAGACCTGGATCCAAACTTGACTCTGTTATTGACTACAGATTTCTCTTCAGACAAGTTAGCCTTTCAGAGCCTGAGTTCCCTCATTTATAAAATGAAAAGACTGTATTAGAGAGTATCTAAAATTCCTTCTCACTCTAACCTATTTTGATCCTAATTTTTATAAAAGCCAAGATAACCTTGTGACTCAAAATCACAGCCCTCTGGGCCCGTGTGCTTTCTGATGTACTAATACTGACTCAGCTCACATCATGCCAGGACTTTGGCCAGCTCTTGAACTGGGAAATTCACTACTTATGAGGCAGACCTTTTCTAATAGCTCTTGATTTTTAACAAGTTTTCCATATACCAGGGCTAAATTTAGCCCCATCCACTTCTAACAATCTTTCTCATCTCTTCCTCCTGGGCCAAGTAGAACAGTGAAAGAAGCTCCGAATTTAGAATAAAAGAATCTGGGTTCTATAGCTTCATATCTCTGTGTGATCTTGGGAAGATCACTTTGCTTCTCAAGGTATCTTTTGTAAAACATTTGTAAAATAAGGGGCTGGGATGAGATGACCTCTAAAGTCCATCTCATCTCTAAATCTAGGATCCTATAGACTTGACTTTTACATGAGGACTTTGTAAATACTTGAAAGCAGTTATCCTTGCCTCCCTTTCCCCAATTCTTTTCTCCAAGTTGAACATCCCAGTTTTGTTTTGTTTTTGTTTTTAAACTGAGCCGAATTGGCATGAAAGCAGGTCCTCTTACCAACCCGATTTCCCTTTCTTTGGATGTTATCTGATCAATCAAAATCCAACCCACAGAACTGAACACAATCTTCTCCTTGTTTTCTGAGTAGATCAGAGTACAGTTAATTATGATAGCCCTTTCAGCATTGGGGGGGGCAGTAGTCACATCTCCCCTTAATTGTCTGTTCTCTATTCTGAATATTCTCTGAGTGCTCCAGCTATTTGTTTCCATTTCCCTTTTTTCTTTGGGTTATCTTCCTTTTGATGACTTCTGATATGGTACAACTCCTTTTAAAATGTAGTATCCAGAGCAGCTTGGTGGTGCAGTGGATAAAGCACCTGCCCTGGATTCAGAAGGACCGGAGTTCAAATCCAGCCTCAGACACTTGACACTTACTAGCTATGTGACCCTGGGCAAGTCGCTTAACCCTTATTGCCCCACAAAAAAATAATAATAATAAAAAATAAAATAAAATGTAGTATCCAGATTCAATATGATTTAAACAGAGTAAGGAATGATGATTACTTCCTATGATCTATAAAATAAAATTTAAAAATTCTTCTGCAGCCTAAGATTGTTTCAATTTTTTTCTGGAAACTGTATCATTATTTCATAAAAGCCTGTTGTCACCTGAATTGCTCATTTATTTTTCATGTGAGTTGCTCACAAACCATTTCCCCCCATCTTCTACTACCCTAACTGTTTTTGAACCTAAATGCAGGGACTTTGCATTTATTGTTATTTAGATTTGTCAAGCTGGGTGCTATTTGGGGACTTCCTTTCTTCATCATTTTGGATTGTTTATGTCACGTTGTCTAACACACATAAAAACCTCTATAAACATTGCATTGAGTTGTTTTTTTTTGTTTTGTTTTGTTTTGTTTTGCAGGGCAATGGGGGTTAAGTGACTTGCCCAGGGTCACACAGCTATGTAAGTGGTTTAGGTGTCTGAGACCGATTTGAACTCAGGGTAGCTCCTGAATCCAGGGCCGGTGCTTTAAACCACTGCACCATCTAGCTGCCCCCCATTGCAGTGATTTGAATAAAGCTGTTGTTGATATGCTATGGACAACATTTTGACAAGTGTTGAATTTGAGCTCTGCAGTGGGCAGATGTTTCCAAGGATTCTCTTTTTTTCTGTTTGGGGATAGTGGGAGGATTTCTGAGCTATCAGGCAGAAAGAGGCTCAAAGGAAACTTAGAATTCCTCCTGTCACAGGGCCTCCAGAATAGGAGTCTTCTATATTTGAAGAGCATATAAAAATGCTTTCAGAAGGGGTTTTTTTGTGTATGTGTGTTTGGACAGTACTCATCTTATTTTAAAAAATACAGAGCTTTATTTAAACAGGAGATAATTATAGCTGTTGATTCCTACTTTAAAATTAAGAAATTTAGGGAAGATGATTAGTGCTGTAGTTTAATAGGTAACTAATTCATTGAGCTACTTACAAAAGTGCTATATTAGGTGGTTACAATTTTTTTAATTTCATAAACATAGCACATTGTTAATTCTCCAAAGAAAAACTTGACAGGATTTTTATTTGTAAAGAAGTGGTTATTGCCAGTAGCAGCTTATACTAATTTTAGAAATAAGCTCTCAACTTTGTTCTTTTCTGTGTGCATTAATGCTAGGTAAAAGTGGCGAGACCTGCTAATGGGAAAGAGTATGTGATCAGGGAAACCAGTAAAGAGAAGTAGACAGAGCAAAAGGTATTGCTGAGTTGTGATGAAAGTGGCTTTGTAAACTTCAAAGCACTTTATAAATGTGAGTTGTTATTAGTGGGGAATAGAAAGTTACTTGTGTTAGAGGATGGTTGTGCTAGTGAGGTCAGAGAATGAGACAGTACTCCAAAATAACTCCCAGTTCTATTTTCTGTCACATATTTTGAGAAATATTGCTGGATTATTCTTTTATTTATGCTGAGCTGAAAATTAAGTATGTCAGCCTTTGAGTGAACTTTAGACAATCTTCTTTTTTTCAACTTGATACCCTTTGCTATTTTTATTGCAATTCCTCATGAATGGCCTTTATCCCCAAAACCACCCAATTCTGCCTTTTTTTCTCATTGTTAAAAAACAAAAACTTTCTCTTTATTTTTGCCTTCCTCTTTGTCCTAATTCAGTACCCTCAGAATGGTATCTGTGGAAAATTCAGACTTTCCTTATAAAGCAATATACATGTTAATGGAAATTCCAGATGTTATGAGTTTCTAAGTGAAATTTGACTTATTTCATGATGTAAGAAATAAATATAGGTCAAGTGGATAGTAAAGCCTAGACCATTAACTGTTTAAAGTTAAAGAGAATTTTGCACAAAAGTTTTTCACTACAAAATTTCACGAGAAATATAAGGAGGAATAGACTTATGTGTATGTGTATATCTATATATCTTCATATGTATGGATATATAGATACATGCATGTATACATATATGTTTATATATAATATATGTGTATATCTATAAATTTATATAATTATATATAATATTATATATAAATAATAATATATAATATATACTTTATAATATATTGTAAATATATATATAATTATATATAATATATACCTGTGTGTGTATATATATATAAAATTTGGGGGGAGAAGGCAATTGGGGTTAAGTGACTTGCCCAGGGTCACACAGCTAGTAAGTATTAAGTGTCTGAGGCTGGATTTGAACTCAGACTCCAGGGCCAGTGCTCTATCAACTGCGCCACCTAGCTGCCCCTTATATCTCTATATAGATAAATGTACATATGACTATGTGTGTATTAAACTGTTAAGCTTAAAAGTACACTAAGAGTTTTGAGATATGTGTATATCTCTTTAGTAATTACATAGTATTAATTTTTCATTATTCTTTCAAAATCAAATTATAAACTGCCTTTTTTTTCTCTTCCCCAATTAGTTTTGCCAGCCTGGAGGATGGCAACTGTCCAGAGAGAGAAAACAACCAACATTCTTCGTGGTTGTCCTGACCGATATTGACTCAGATCGGCATTATTGCTCATGTCTAACTTTCTATGAGGCAGACATTAACCTTCAGGTAAAGTACCTTAATAACAAAAATTCAAGCTCAATTTAATTAAATTAAAACAAAAATTTATTAAATGCCTGCTATGTAAAAGGCATTTTTAACACAAGATGAAAACGACAGTATCTGCTTCCCAGGAACTTACAGTATAGTATGGGTGATAAGTTACATACATAAGCAAATATAATGCAAATTAGACTATGACGAATAAACTGTTTTTGTTGTTGTTCAATTGTTCATCTGTGTCCAACCCTGTGTAACAACGTGAACTTTGTTGATGGGGTTTTTCTTCACAAAGATCCTGGAATGGTTTGCTATTTCCTTCTTCAGTGCATCCCCTTTTTTACAGATGAGGATCTGAGGCAAACTATTATGAAGATACCCCAACAAGGTTTAGGGACAGAATGTTCCCATATATACACCAAAATATATTTTAACAAACACTTTTGGGAGCAGCAAAGAACTAGAAACAACTAGATGTCCATCAATTAAAGGATGTCTGAATTAATTATGGTACATGTATCTAATGAAATATTACTATGCTACCAAAGGATGAATATGAGAAAGTCAGAGAAGCACAAGAGAACATATAAATTGGTGTAAACCTAGTCTGTTGTGAAGTTTGGAAAAGTCTGACTTGGCAGATCACTTGTCCTAGGTAACTTCTGCCTGGAAGAATACTGAAAACAATTGCAACTGAAAAAGCCATGTGTGTTGTTAGCTACAGTGTGGCCCCGGGGGACTGAAAGTCAAGAGCTTTGGGGTTCCCAACTTTGGCCAATAACTCCTGTAGAGAGGTGGAAAGGCAAAGCTGGGAACAAGGAAAATTCAATTTGTCAGCATTTACTTCCTGAATAATGCAAAGAAGTTGATGCTTCAAAGTGTCTCCAGGAAATGCCCATTGTTAAAGCACAAGTACAGTAGCCATATATAATTCTTCTTCTTCTTTTTTTTTTTTTGGCAGGGCAATGAGGGTTAAGTGACTTATTCCAGGGTCACACTGCTAGTAAGTTGTGTCAAATGTCTGAGGTCAGATTTGAACTCAGGTCCTCCTGAATCCAGGACAGGTGATTTATCCACTGTGCCACCTAGCTGCTGCCCCAGCCATATATAATTCTTAACCCAAAGTCATTTTAAAGCTATTTTTTTGTGTGTGAGGCAGTTGACGTTAAGTGACTTGCCCAGGGTCCACACAGCTAGTAAGTGTCAAGTGTCTGAGGCCGGATATTGGACTCAGGGACTCCTGAATCCAGGGCCAGTGCTCTTTTCACTTCACCACCTAGCTGCCCCCAAAGTCATTTTAAATCTCAGTTTTGTGCACTGACATACTGTTTGGTTAAATTTTATAAATATTTCCTTGCCTCATCATCTGATTACAATTGTAAATATTGATCTCCAGAAATTCCTATTGCAGTCTGAGATGCCTCTCAGAACACTTGGCAAATCTTTGGGAATAATTCTCACATACAGACCTTTGAGGCTAAATTTACCTACCTTATTTCATAAATAGTAAACAGAGGATAAGTGGATTTTCTTGGGTATCTGTGAAAACAGAACTTAAGAAAATGCTTGAAGGGGGGCAGCTAGGTGGCACAGTGGATAATAGCACCAGCCCTAGAGTTCAGGAGGAGCTGAGTTCAAATTTGGTCTCAGACACTTGACACTTACGAGCTATGTGACCCTGGGCAAGTCACTTAACCCTCATTGTCCTGCAAAAAAAAAAAAGAAAGAAAGAAAAAAAAACAAGCTTGAATTGAGTAGTAGCCTGTATTTGGGGGGATGTTTTGTAATTACTGTCTTTGTGATACTTAGTAAATACAGCTTTCAACAAAGCTTTTAAAAGGAAGAAGTCATGTAAGAAAGCAACTCTTTTCTTGCTTTGGAGAGTTTGGAGATCATAGTTGTGGCACACTAAAGATAACATTAGACTTTCTCAGTATGTGCATTAGTTTTCCTAAACTGTTAGTTTTCTCTCTTTTCCTTTGTTATAATGGATGGCTCTCTTTGAGGTGAAATGTAAGTGATATTAAAACAATAGATTTCAAGTTAAAATTTAAGGGCAAACCATATAAGTTTAGTCTGCTTACATCTGATTGTTCTTCATATCCCAGTCATGTTGGAGTGTTATGTTGGTAGTTATAGGATCTCAATCTCTCTGTTAAGCATGGTCAGGCATCAGATCCTAGCCAGAATTTCCATGCAGTTAGATGACTGTCCGTCCCCCCCCTCCCAAAAGGCAAATGTCCAGGCACTTGGTCTAAAATATGGAACAAACTATTGAAAAGCTAATAATAAACATGATTTGGCCAAAATTGAACCAGATGACCTCTGTGGTCCTCACAGTTTCTGCTATATTTCTGCTTCTCCAATTCTGATTTAGAAATCAGAGCTATTCTCTCCAGAGATCATCTTGGTTTTAAGATGTCTGCTTTTCTGGGCATGAGCCATTTATCTGTGTCCTTAAAAATCTGTTTTTCTTTATTTTTGGATAATCAGATGAACTCAAAAATAGATACTTGAATTCTCATTTAGTGTGAATTACTTCATACCATGTATGCTATGACACACTAGTTGGAAGCCTAAAAGAGGGGACCACCTAGGGACAGATATAATCCAAAATGCAGTTGTGCAACTTTTAAGAAGATATATTGTCTTTTTGATATACAGTTATACTGTCAGCAATCCCAAGAGTATTTTTGGCATTAAATGTGTTAGTAACCTTTCCAGAATGATCTATCTAGGAAACGTGATCCCAAATTTTCTTTAGTAACTATTAAGAGATGAATTATTTGATACACAAAAAACATCATAGCTTATAAAAAAGGACTTCTTGGTGTTTTAATTACATTAAAATCTTGTTTTGAAGAAAATAATTTAATACTCATTACAAACCTTAACCCAATTGTGTAGTTGATATTTAAGATATGAGTCTAAAATGTAATAATATTTTTAAAATTTAGATAATATGTCAGCATGACTGTTTTCTGCTAAGAGTCAGATAGCAGATAGAACAATATATTTTTTTGGAAGAGCAATGAGGGTTAGGTGACTTGCCCAGGGTCACACAGCTAGTAAGTGTCAAGTGTCTGAGGCCGGATTTGAACTCAGGTCCTCCTGAATCCAGGGCCGGTGCTTTATCCACTGTGCCATCTAGCTGCCCCGATCAGTTCCTTTTTGACAGACTTACTAGATTGGTTTACATGTGTAGGCCTGTAGACACTTTAAGTATATTTATATTTCAGCAAAGCATTTAACTAATTCTCTCATGTTATTCTTGTGAAAAAGATGGAGACAGAGATGAAAAATAAATAATAGTATGGTTGGGAGGATCCTGAACTCATTAAATGTACAGACTCAAAGATTACTCATTAATGATGGTAAAGAGTTCTTTAATGGAGGACTCCAAAGATCTGTGCTTTTCTTTGTGTTGTTTAAAATTTCTGTCAGTGACTTGAATAATAGCATAAATGGTATGCATATAAAATTTAGAGTTGACAAAAATCTAGGAGAGTTAGCTAAGACATTGGATAAAAGGATAGAACAATAGACTAAATCTAATAAAATTAAATGTAATCAGAATAAATATAAAGTCAAGATATAAAGTTCAAAATGTCAACTTAATAAATACAAGATAGGTTGGTATGTCTAAATAACAGTTATCTTGAAAAAGACTTGAAGATTTTTGTGGACTAGAAGCTCAGTATGAGTCAACAAAAGATGTTGATAGCCCAATTGTAGCTGTATTAAGAATGGTATTGTGACAAGACTGTGGAAGCATTCCCATTCTGTTCTGCCCTGGCCAAAGCACGTCTGGACTATTGTATTTACAAAATCCTGAGTGCCACATTTTAGGAAGAACATTGATTAACTGGACTTGCTCCAGAGTTGGGCAGTTGACCAGTTTGCCTAGAGAGGTATTTTCATGTAAAGGAATAGTGGGAGAACACATTTGAGAGGAATAGAAGTCATGTTGTAGAGGATCTTAAATGGCAGCCATAGAACTTGATTCTGCAGGCAATTTTTGAGGATTGGAGACAATATGCTTTCTGGTTTTAGGAAATCTAAGTCTGTCAGTGGTGTATAAAGTAGATTACAGTGGAGAGTGAGGATTCTCCTGTAGTCTAGGAATATGGTAATGAATACATGGACTTCTTTATTGACTGGAAATAAGAGACAGATTCCAGAAATCTGGAAAGGAAGCATTGACTGGCCTTCCTTTGATTCTGTGACTCTCCAGCACATGAGAGGAGGGAAGAATGAGAATCCTCATATGCTTCCAAAGCTTTAATTCTTTGAGAATATAAGAGTCAGTCAGTTTGTCTGTCACCTAGCCTTTATTAAACATTTGTTTTATGCCAGGCAAATTTGCTAAGCCTTGAGATACAAAGAAGGCTAAAGACAGTATGTACTCTCAAGGAACTTATAGGCTAATGGGTCAGAAGACATACAAACATCTATATACAAAGTCTATACAGGATAAATTGGAGATGATCAACAGAATTGGGAAAGGCTTTTTGCAGAAGGTGGAATGTAAACTGAGGATTGAAACCAAGGAATCCAGGAGGCAGAAATGAGGAGAGGGTTCCAGGAGGAACAGCCAGTGAAAATCCTGGAAGTCAGAAGACAGCATGTCATAGGCAAAGTACAACCTGAAGGCTAGTGATACTACAATCTCAGTGTCCATAGGACAAGGGACCATGGAAGGTAAGTGTAAGTGTAAGACTGGAAAAGTTAAAAGTGAGCCATTAGAATTAATTGAATGGGGGCAGAGCCAAGATGACAGAAAGAAGCTAGGAACTTTCCTGAGCTTTCCCATATTTCCCTCAAAAACAACATTAAATCAAGCCTCTAAACAGATTCTCGATCTACAGAACCTACAAAAAGAGAGACAAAATCCTGCTACATGAGATAATTTAGAAGACTTCAGAAAAGGTCTGTCTCACCTGGGTGAAAGGGGAGGGCAGCTCAGCACTACTTGTCCCAGCTGGCAGCTCACTTCAGCAAAGCTCGGCTCAGTGGGCAGCTCAACACTGTTGCAACTTGACACAGCTGAGAGTGGGGCAGCTGAGAGCAGTAAGAAGCTTCCAACTGTGAACCCTGTGACACAGGAGCAAACTTCAACTTAATTAATTTAAAAATAGCCTAAAACATGAGCAAGAAACAAAAAAGGACCCTTACCATTGACAATTTATATGGTGAAAGGGAAGGTCAAAATGCCCACAAGTGAAGACTCAAGAGGGAAGATGATCTTGTCTCAAGACCAAAAAGCCTTCTTTGAAGAGCTCAAAAAGACCTTTAAAAACCAAATAAGAGAGGTAGAAGAAAAAATGGAAAAAGAAATAAGAGAAATGAGAGTTACATTGCAAAAAGAAGCACAAAAAATGACTGAGGAAAACAATTCCTTAAAAAATACAATTGGACAAATGAGAGAAAAAATTGGCCAAGCAGAAGAAGAAGTACAAAAGCTTACTGTGGAAAATAAGGCCTTAAAAATTAAAATTGAGCAGATGGAAGCTGATAACTCCATGAGACAACAAGAATATGACAAGCAGAATCAAAAGACTGAAAAAATAGAAGAAAATGTGAAATAACTCATTGGAAAAACAGCTGACCTGGAAAATAGGCCCAGGAGAGATAATCTGAGAATTATTGGACTACCTGAAAGCCATGATCAAGAAAAGAGTCTAGACACCATATTCCAGGAAATTATTAAGGAAAACTGCCCTGAAATTGTAGAATCAGAGGATAAAATCATCATTGAAAGAATCCACCAAACACCTCCTGAAAGAGACCCCAGAAGGAACACTTTAAGGAATATTGTAGCCAAACTCCAGAATTATCAGGTGAAGGAGAAACTACTCCAAGAAGCCAGAAAGAAACCATTTAAATACCATGGAGCCACGGTCAGGATTGCACAGGACCTGGCAGATTCAACATTAAAGGATCACAGGGCTTGAAATACAGGAAGGTAAAGGAGCTTGGATTACAATCCATCATCAACTACCCAGCAAAACTGATCATTCTGTTTCAGAGGAAAAGATGGACATTCAGTGAACCAGGGGACTTCCAAGGCTTCCTGAGAAAAAGACCAGAACTGAACAGAAAATTTGATCTCCAGATACAAGACTCTAGAGAAATATAAAGAGGTAAAGAAGGGGGAGAAAGGGTTGTTCAGTGATATTAAACTGCTTGAGTCCATATGAGGGAGGATAATACTTTTAACTCTTGAGATCTGTATCTCGGTAAAGGTATTGTTATTAAATCAACTTTGATGATATAAAGAAACTTAAGGGACAGAATAAAGAAGACTAGGGGAGGAGAGGAAGGGGTAGGTGGAATGGGGTTAATTATATCATATGAAGAGGCACAAAAAGAACCCATTACAATAGAGGGAAAGAAGGGAGGGGTTGGCATTGTTGCAACCTTACTCTCATCAGATTTGGTTCAGGGAGAGAATAAAATACACTCCCATTTGTATAAAGAAACTTAGCTTACTCTTTAAGGAAACAAAAGGGGAAGGGGGAAAAGGATGGTATTGATAGAAGGGAGGGCCCAAGTGGGGAAAAAGGGGCAAGAAAAAGAAGGGCAGCTGATAAAAGGGAGGGCAGGATAAGGGAGGCAGTGGTCAGAAGCAAAACATTGGTTAAGTGGAATGGGGGATTGAAGAGGAAAAAAGTATAAAGGGAAAAAGAAGATGGAGGGAAATAAACAGTTAATAATTTTAACTGTGAATGTAAATGGGATGAACTCTCCCATAAAACGGAAGCGAATTGCAGAGTGGATTAAAAACCAGAATCCTACAATATGCTGTTTACAAGAAACACATTTGAAGCACAGAGATACACACAGAGTAAAAGGTAAAAGGCTGGAGCAGAATATATTATGCTTCAGCTAAAGTAAAAAAAGCAGGGGTACCAATCTTTATCTCAGACAAAGCAAAGGCAAAAATAGTTCTAGTTAAAAGAGATAAGGAAGGAAACTACATCTTGGTAAAAAGTATTATAGATAATGAAATAATATCAATATTAAACATGTATGCGCCAAGTGGTATAGCATCCAAATTCTTAGAGAAGTTAAATGAGTTACAAGAGGAAATAGACAGTAATACTATACTAGTGGGGGATCTGAATCTTCCCCTCTCAGAATTAGATAAATCTAGCCACAAAATAAATGAGAAAGAAGTGAAAGAGGTGAATAGAATACTAGAAAAGTTAGACATGATAGATGTCTGGAGAAAATTGAATGGTGATAGAAAGGAATATACCTTTTTCTCAGCAGTACATGGCACATTTTCAAAAACTGACCATGTATTAGGGCACAAAAAACATCATAGTCAAATGTAGAAAGGCAGAAATAGTAAATGCATCTTTCTCAGATCATGATGCAACAAAAATTACATGTAATAAAGAGCCATGGAAAGGTAGACTGAAAATCAGTTGGAAACTAAACAATTTCATTCTAAAGAATGAGTGGGTCAAAAAACAAATCATAGAAACAATCAATAACTTTATCCAAGAGAATGGCAATAATGAGACAACATACCAAAATCTATGGGATGCAGCCAAAGCAGTGCTTAAGGGAAATTTTATAGCTCTAACTGCTTACATGAATAAAAAAGAGATAGAGGAGATCAATGAATTGGGCATGCAACTTAAAAAGCTAGAAAAAGAACAAATTAGAAATCCCCAATTAAATACTAAATTAGAAATCCTGAAAATTAAAGGAGAAATTAATAAAATTGAAAGCAATAAAACTATAGAATTAATCAATAAAACTAAGAGCTGGTTTTATGAAAAAAAAAACCAATAAAATAGATAAACCACTGGTTAATTTGATTAAAAAAAAGAAAGAAGAAAAACAAATTACCAGTATCAAAAATGAAAGGGGTGATCTTACCACCAATGAAGTGGAAATTAAAGCAATAATTAGGAACTATTTTGCCCAACTGTATGCCAGTAAATTTTACAATCTAAAGGAAATGGATAAATATTTACAAAAATACAAACTGCTCAGGGCTAACTGAAGAGGAAATAAAATCCTTAAATAAGCCCATATTAGAAAAAGAAATTGAACAGCCATTAATGAACTCCCTAAGAAAAAATCCCCAGGGCCAGATGGGTTTACAGGTGCATTCTACCAAACATTTAAAGAACAATTAATTCCAATATTATACCAATTATTTGGAAAAATAGGTGAAGAAGGAGTTCTACCAAATTCGTTTTATGACACAAATATGGTGGTGATACCAAAACCAGGCAGAGCAAAAACAGAGAAAGAAAATTATAGACTGATTTCCCTAATGAATATTGATGCTAAAATCTTAAATAAGATATTAACAAGGAGGTTACAGCAAGTGATCACCAGGATAATATATTATGACCAGGAGGGATTTATACCAGGAATGCAGGGCTGGTTCAACATTAGGAAAACTATTAACATAATCAACCACATCAATAAGAAAACTAACCAAAATCATATGATTATCTCAATAGATGCAGAGAAATCTTTTGACAAAATATAGCACCCATGCCTAATAAAAACACTAGAGAGCTTAGGAATAGGTGGAGTTTTCCTTAAAATAATAAGCAGTATCTACCTACAACCATCAGCAAGCATTATATGTAATGGGAGATAAGTTAGAGGCCTTCCCAGGGTGAAACAGGGATGTCCATTATCACCTCTATTATTTAATATTGTAGTAAAAATGTTAGCTTTAGCAATCAGAGAAGAAAAAGGAATTAAAGGAATTAGAATAGGCAAGGAAGAAACAAAATTATCACTCTTTGCAGATGATATGATGGTATACTTAGAGAATCCTAGAGAATCAACTCAAAAATTACTTGAAACAATTAACAACTTTAGCAAAATAACAGGTATAAAATAAATCCACATAAATCATTAGCATTTCTATTTATGACCAACAAAGTCCAGCAGCAAGAGATAGAAAGAGAAATTCCATTTAAAGTAACAGTAGATAATATAAAATACTTGGCAGTCTACTTGCCAAGACAAACCCAGGAACTCCAGGAACACAATTACAAAACACTTTTCACACAAATCAAATCAGATCTAAATAATTGGAAAAATATCAATTGCTCATGGATAGGCCAAGCTAATATAATAAAAATGACAATTCTACCTAAATTAATGTACTTATTCCATACCAATCAGATTACCTAAAAATTATTTTATAGAGCTAGAAAAAATAATAACAAAATTCATCAAAAAGTCAAGAATATCAATGGAAGTAATGAAAAAAAAATGCACAGGAAGGTGGGTTAGTCGTACCAAATCTGGAGCTCTACTATAAAGCGGCAGTCATCAAAACTATCTGGTACTGGCTAAGAAATAGAGTGGAGGACTAATGGAATAGGCTAGGCACAGGAGACACAGTGGTAAATGTACTGTTTGATAAACCCAAAGACCTTAGCTTCTGGGATAGGAATTTAGTATTTGACAAAAACTGCTGGGAAAACTGGAAGATAGTATGGCAGAAATTAGGCATAGACCAACATCTTACACCTTATACTAAAATAAAGTCAAAATGGGTACATGATTTAGACATAAGAGGTGATACCATAGGTAAATTAGGAGAAGAAGAAATAGTCTGCTTTTCAGATCTTTGGAAAGGAGAGCAGTTTATGACCAAACAAGAGATAGAGAATATTATGAAATGCAAAATGGATGATTTTGATTACATTAAATTAAAAAGGTTTTGTACAAACAGAAGCAATGCATCCAAAATTAAAAGGGATGCAGAAAGCTGGGAAATAATTTTTATGGTAAGTACTTCTGATAAAGGCCTCATTTCTAAAATATATAGGGAACTAAATCAAATTTATAAGAATCCAAGTCATTCTCCAATTGAGAAATGGTCATAGGATATGAACAGGCAGTTTTCTGATGAAGAAATCAAAGCTATCTATTTATTGCCATATGAAAAAATGCTGTAAATCACTATTGATGAGAGAGATGTAAATTAAAACAACTCTCAGGTACCACCTCATATCTGTCAGATTGGCTAATATGACAAAAAAAGGAAAATAATAAATGTTGGAGAAGCTGTGGGAAAATTGGAACACTAATTCATTGTTGGTGGAGCTGTGAACTGATCCAACCATTCTGGAGAGCAATTTGGAATTATGCCCAAAGCGCTATAAAGCAGTACATACCCTTTGACCCAGAAATACCACTTTTGGGTCTTTTCCCCAAAGAGATCATAAAAAAGGGAAAAAAGACCCACATGTACACAAATATTTATAGTGGCTCTTTTTGTGGTGGCAAGGAATTGGAAATTGAGGGGATGTCCATCAATTGGGGAATGGCTGAACAAGTTGTGGTATATGAATGTAGTGGAATTCTATTGTGCTGTAAGAAATGATGAGCAGGAGTTCAGAGAAACCTGGAAGGACTTGCATGAACTGATGATGAGTGAGATGAGCAGCACCAGAAGAACATTATACACAGTATCATCAACATTATGTGTTGATCTACTGTGATAGACTAGATTCTTCTCACCAATCCAATGGTACAAGAAAGTTCCAAAGGACTCATGATGGAAAAGACTCTCCAAATCCAGGGGGAAAAAAAAGAAGAAAGAAAAACAAAGGAACTGTGGAATATGGATGCTGATTCGACCATACTATTCCTTTTGTTTTTGGTGTTGTTGGTTTTCTGTTTTGAGGTTTTTCCTTTTTGCTCTGATTCTTCTCATATAACATGACTAATGCATAAATATGTTTAATGTTATTATGTATATATAACCTATACCAGATTACCTGTGGTCTTAGGGGAGGGGGGAGGGAGGGAGAAAAATTTGAAATTGGAAATCTTATATAAACAAATGTTGAAAACTACATGTAACTGGAAAATAATAAAATACTTTTATTTTATTTTATTTTATTTTTTTTGGTGAGGCAGTTGGGGTTAAGTGACTTGCCCAAGGTCACACAGCTAAGTAATATGTTAAGTGTCTGAGTCCGGATTTGAACTCAGGTACTCCTGATTCCAGGGCCAGTTGCTTTATCCACTGCACCATCTAGCTGGCCCCCGAATACTTTTATATTTTTAACAAAAAGAATTCAATGAATGGGGCAGTGTGACATGGCCAGGCCTATTCTTTAGAAAGATCAGTTAGAGACTCTTGCAGAAGTATACACTTGAGGGACAGATAGGTGGGCAAATTGTCAGAGAAAATATGTAAATGAAAGAAGTGAGAGAAGTTTGTGTTAGAGCAGATCTAGTTTTGGGGTAGGGTAAAGATATGAGCTCACAAAAGTGGGCTGAGCTTTTAGACTTTTTGTATTTAAGGTTACAGAGCAATAGATGGGACCTGTATCTATAGGCAGTTAGGCATTTAGAATTGATGTTCAGGAAAGAAGTCAGATTAGCAGGCCTACATATGGAAGTCACTTGTCAATCAAGTAGTAATAGTTAAAAGTTGAAACCATATTAGTAGATAAACTTATTAAAAGGAAGGTATAGAGCAAGCAAAGAAATATTTAAGCACTAAGCCTTTGGGTACTCTCACATTTAGGGGGGTGAGAAGAGTATGTGAACCAGTAAAGATGTCAGCATAGGACTAGACTTGTATTTTTTTTTTAATTTAAAATAAAAAACTAACTTTATTTCTCTGGAAGATGCAGATATGTGGAGGCAGGACAAGAGCAGCAGTTTTGGCAAACAAAGGTTGTTGAAGAAAAACACAACAGCATTGGGCTGGGCGGGGAGCACTGGTCCCCATGTTAGCTGCCAGTAATCTGTTTCCTTCTGCACATCCTTGGGGTTCCGTCCCCCACCCTGGAACTGGGTTTGGATCCTCCCTGCCCTCCACATCCTGAAATTCTTGACCTCAGGTGACACTACTCACCCGATCCCCCCAGTTACCCCAAACCAGGTACAAGATCAACTGAGGTCTGTATCCTGAGAGCCCTCTCTACCATAACAGTCAGTGCCTGTCTCATGACACCACATCTGCTGAGAAGCTAGCAGGCTCCACTGAGGTGAGCAGAGCCCTGGGGTCTCTCCTGTCCTCACTGCACCCCACTGACACATTCCTTCAGACTTGTATTTTTTTAAAAATAATTGTTGGTGGAAGTGTGAACTGATCAAACTGTTTTGGAAAATCAATCTGGAATTATGCCCAGGAGTTATTCCAACTACCTATACCCTTTTTATCCAGCAACTACCACTACTATGTCTATTTCCAAAGATTATTAGGGAAAAGGAAAAGAATCTCTATGTTCTAAAATGTTTATTTTTTATTATTTGGGGGGCGGGGGCAATGAGGATTAAGTGACTTGCTCAAGGGTTACACAGCTAGTAAGTGTCAAGTGTCTGAGGGCCAGATTTGAACTCTGGTCCTCCTAGATCCAGGGCCGGTGCTTTATCCACTGTGCCACCTACTAGCTGCCCTATGTTCTAAAATGTTTAAAGAAACTCTCTTTGGTGGTGGCAAAGACTTGGAAATTACAGGGGATGCCCTTTGAGAATGGCTGAATAAGTTGTGGTATATGATTATGATGGAATATTACTGTGGTATAAGAAAGATGAGCCCAATGATCTAGAAAAACATTGAAAAACTTGCATGAAAGGACGAAGTAAAATGAGCAAATTCAAGAGAATGTTTATACAGTAATAGCAATATTGTTTTAAGAATGACTTTGGAGGTAGCTAGGTGGCGCAGTAGATAAAACACCAGCCCTGGATTCAGGAGGACCTGAGTTCAAATCTGGCCTCAGACACTTGACACTTACCAGCTGTGTGACCTGGGCAAGTCACTTAACCCTCATTGCCCTGCAAAAAAAAAAAAAAGAAAAGAAAAGAAAAGAAAAGAAAAAAAAAGATGACTTTGAGTGAATCATCATTTTATCTATTATAATACCCAAATTAACTATAAAGGGACATATGAAGAAAGATGCTGTCTGCATCCAGAGAAAGAACTGATCAACAGAAGTATGTATAGAGTAATTTTACATATATATATATATATATATATATTATATATATATATATACACACATAATATATGTGTGTGTGTATATATTTTTGTATCTATTGGTAGCCATCTCTAGGGTAAGAGAGGGAGAGGGAGGGAGAAAAAAGGGGGAAAAGAAATTTACATGAAAATTTTGTTTGTATTTGAAAGGAATAGCAAGTTGTGTATAGTAGATTTTCAGTGTTGTGTGTAATCATCTTATGTATTGTATTGTGTTATGGAAATACTTGTTTTATTCCATAAATTAAAAAATAAAAAATTTTAAAAGAATCAGGATATCTTCCCTTCCCTTTCTTTTCTCTATAAAAGATCATCAAGATATAACAAAGCCATACCCAGGCCTTCTCTCTTATTAAGCTTCCTCTATGACCCCTGATGATTTTAGGACTTTGGGACATACTTATATCATCTTCCTCTATTGGCATGTAAATACTGTGAGCCAAGATGGCAGAGTAGCAGGAAGCAGTATAATGAACTCTGTTTCCCTCTCCCAAGTTCCTCCTATATCTAACTGAATCCTGTTGGGAAGTCTAAGAAAAGTCACAGTGAATAATTTTTTCCAGGGCCAAGTCAGACTAGGGAGCGAGACCTCTCTGAATAAGGGGATGGTATCTGGCCCAGAATGCCTGCCACATGGGGGCAGTGCCCTGTCAGCTCAGAGAGGGCTTTGTATCAGGGCAAGAGGAGATCACAGACCAGTATCAGAGAACCCATGACAGACTTGGCTGCCTTCTCACTTCCTCTAGAGTTTACAGCCAGGCCTCTTTTTTCATGCGGCCCATCCTGGAGCTTTCTGCAGCACTTAGGACCTTTTCATTCTGGAACAGCCTACCATCCCAGCCCACTCACCTTGAACTGTCTCTACAAAGCTAATTGCCCACCCCCCCCCTCAGATTGGTGAGTTCCTCCCGGATCCTGCATTTTGTGGAGGAGCCAAGATTGGTCCTTGGGCCTCCTACCTCAGGTTTCAGATCTCTGTTGTGAATGGATCCGTTAGTGCTTTGTTATCTTGAACCTGAGACCGAAGAGGAACAATAGCTGAGTCCAGAGTTGGACAAATCCTATCTTATTGTTGGTCTGCCTTCAACGTTTGGGGTTTTAGAATTTGTGCACTGAGAAAAGATATATCATGAATTGAGCTACATTTCAGAACTATTTTGCAATTTAGATCGATAGACTTTTTATAGAAGGCTTTTTCTTATCCTTAAGTTGGAGTTGGCTTACTCTGGAGGCTGAAGCTAGCAGTAGAATGATTAAGGGTTACAATATTGTTTTGGAAGTGCTGCCTATCACGTAGTTTGAGGTATTATGTACTATATTTATTATTGGAGTAGGAGTGAATACTACAGATCCCATAAATTTAGACTACAGCTTACTTGGCATTGACATACTGATTCTTATAAAGAGGAATGATACAATATACATAGAATTACTCCAGAAAATATAAATCATTACTCTATGTTTGAAAAACAGTTTACAAGTAAATTCTAATAAAGTGCCATTCAGTTTGGGGAAAACAACCAGCATGGTTTTAAAGGAACTTTTGGCACATGTTTTTATTCAGTGTGACTTGGTACATCTTTTGATTAAAATGTCATACATGGTTAAAAAGATTTATTAAATAAAAATGCTAGAATCTTATGAAGACAGTTTTATCACAAACATTCTAATTCATCTTATTTTTTTTTTAAAGATTTCTGTTCCTTATTAATTCAGATATCTATTGAAGAATGAGTAGTTCAACTACAACTAAAAGGTTTTCTCTGATGCCTCATAGTGGCAAGGAGGCAACTCTGGGGGTCTTCAAAATCAGTGATGTTCTAGCATGTTTTACCAAGTTGACAATGTTTTGAGTGTGGTACTTGTAGTAGCCTACATGTCTTGACCAAGGAGCAGTTTAAGTTGGAAAAGGTTCAGTACCAGAAGACTGCCTGAGAGGTGATAAATTCTTGGTCATAGCAACTCATAGAGGCCACCTAATAAGTCATACAAGGATTACAGTTGAAGTCAGTGGATGTCATAATTCAGCTTACTATATCATGGATTTCCAAAGTATTGAAGTCATACTAGCTTAAACCTGTGTCTTCATATTCATAAATCCATTAGTTAATCACTAATTGTTTCAATCTTATCTTACCTTAAAAAATATGAGGAACAATTAAACCAGTCAACCATAGTGACCTATTGATGAAGCAAATCTTTTCTACACTTAATCTGCCATAATATGCCATTTGTGGCATATTCTATTCCAGAAATTTATTCCTATAGGCACAATTTACCAACACATAAAAATATCTTAATAACTTCCTTGCAAGTTACCTTTTGGTGCAGAGTACAGCAGCTTACCAGCCTACTCTACCCTTGAATAAGAGCCTTGAAATATTGTAAAAGTTGCAGAAATATCATGGAATGTTTGGACTAAAAGAGGACCTTTAAGGTAGTCTAATCAACCCCATCATTTTACAAGAATTTAAGATATATTTTTAGGTTGCTTGTATTCTGAACTAGGTAAGTTCAGAGCATTGGAGTCTATCTTAATGCTGGCTAGCCCAAAATATACATTTGTCAGATATTCCACATATTTGTTTTTCTTAATAATTAATTAATTAATGTTTTGTTAAGTGAGATATTTGGTGTGAATAATAAATGTCTTGGGAAAGATAAGAAATACTAGGACACAGGGAGGAGGAGTGTGTGGATTTGCAACTGATTTTTTACATCTAGTGGTAATTTTTATTTCAGCTTTGGAAATTGTGATTTTTCAAATATTGTAGCATATATTTCATATGAGTATTGATAACTTGGATTTCTTCCTTTTAAAATTGCTTTGTTCATGTCTTTTGTCTATTTATTGATTAGAGAATGTCTTTTATTCTTTTTTAACTTTAATAGTATTTTTTTCTAATTACTTTAATGACAATTTTTAGCATTCATTATTTACTAAAATTCCAAATTTTCTCCCTCCCTTCCTTCCCTCCCCGCAAGATGATAAGCAGGTTTGATATAGGTTATATATGTGCATTCATGTAAAACATTTCCATTAGTCATGTTGTGAAAAGAAACAGAACAAAAGAAAAAACATGAAAAAAATAAAGTGAAAATAAGTATGCTTCAGTCTGATGGAGTCTGAATGCAGATTGAAGCATACTTATTTTCACTTTATTTTGGGATATAGTGTGAGGTAGTTTGTACCAGAAATTATTCTAGTTTTCTCAGCAGTTTTGTCAAATAATGAATTTTTACCCCAGTAGCTGAAGTTTTGGGGGTTTATCAAACACTAGATATTGGGCTCACTTGCTTCTATGGATTGTGCATCTAATCTGTTCTACTGATTGACCTCTATGAACCAGTATCAAATTACTTTAATGATTACTGTGTCATAGTACAGTTTGAGATCTGGTCCTAAAACCCCTACTTTCTCCCTTTTTTCCAATATTCCCTTATGTCCTACCATTACCACTTTGATCACTATCTCCCCTGAGACGTTAATGGAGACAGCTTAGGACCCTGAACCCATGAACCTTGGGTATAGCAGTGCTTCTAGTTCAGTGCCCACAGCTATCATCCTGGGAAGCAACCTCTATGGAGATGCAACTTCTCCAGGTGTAACAGCCAGAAACTACTGAAAACAAGGATAGGAAAGTTCTTGTCACTAAATTCTTTGCATTATCAGATGGTTTCACATAAAAAAAACATCACGAACAATTGTTACCATCTGCTTTGCCAAACACTCTACTGAACGTAGGATAAGCTGGATGTCCATATGTATTGTCTCCTGCCTAAAAATGTCTTATTTTTGGTTTGTATCCCCAACATGTAGAACAGTGCTTTTCATATAGTAAGGCTTAATAAACATTCATTCGTTCATTTGCTATTTTCCTTGGGATTCTGACTCTTTGTTTCTCCAGATGAGTTTTTGTTATTTTTTCTACCTCTATAAAGTAATCCTTCAGTAATTTGGGATAGTATTGTCATTTTATTACATTGGCTCAGCTTATCCATGAGCAAATAATATTTTCCCCAATTATTTAAGTCTATATTTCATAAGGTATTTTGAATATTTCTTCTGTACATGTTTTTATAAAAATCTGAATTTATGAGTTTTCAGTGTATTCTCATTAGTTCTCTAAACTAATGAGGGAATTGAGGGGTATTAGGACATCATGTAATTAATTATGGGAATTGAGTGAACCACATTGATTCCATCTTGTGATTCAAAATCTGGATCAAAATGCATCTTTTCTCTTTTCCTTGGACAGTTCCTGGGGACTGTGGCAATACCAGTCACAGTTCCTGTTTCAAATGGTTTGGCTTAAGTCTTTTTCTTTGCTACCAGGGAAGGCTCCCTAGTTGAATGGGTAATAGAGTATGTCTCAAAATGACAATAATGGGGAAAAACAAAAGTCATCAGTAAAGCTTTAACTAAAAGTAAAATAAAGGGATAGGATTCGATGATCTCACAAGTTCTATATAGCTCTAACACTGTTAATCTATGAAAACTAAAAGACTACTTCTTGAACTTAAACTTAAATAATTCACACTACCATGTAATCCTATGAAACTTTATATTTGCAGTGACCAACAAAAAAAATAACCTATAGGAATATGAAGAATATTTTCAATCACATACATGGCACATTTTCCAGTCAGTACTCTGAGTTTCCCTGACATGTTTTAGCTCTCCACAACATATGTAAAATAAGTTTTTAGGGGAATGTAGGCATCAGCAAACTCAACAGCACCATGTAATTCTTTCAAAGATAATTGTGATATTTCCAAAGAGGAAGAAGCTATTATGTCAGAAGGCTAAATCTAGCTCCCAGATCTCCCAAGTACTGTCTCAATTTTAAAATGTAATTGGGAAATATTTAACAAAATACACAAAGCTATAATAAAACTTGGATAATGTTAATATTTGGTTTTCCAAGTCAATTATTTGCCCATAGGTATCCTTATATATGTTTTAGTGGCCCCCATTTGTATTTGAGTTTGACATTATGCTTTACATGATCAATTGAGCATTCATAGAATTAATAAATTATTGCCAAAGTACCCTATTGCCTTCTCATGGACCAAGCCCATGTTACATCATAGGCTACAGTGTGTATTTTTGTCATAGAGTACATTCTGCTTGGAAACAGAGAATGGGAATTTATCTTTAAACTTGGAACATGTTATTCTCTTGGGGTGAATATTCTGAATTAAGAATAAAAACATCTCATGATTCACAGCAGGCCTACAAAATGAGAATCCAACATCTGTATATGAAAAGTGATAAAGATAAAAATGGAAAGGTTTTCTCCTTACTGGTTTATGGGAATGGGTATTTTTTATTTCCTGTTGCTGATTGCTCCATTGAGTGTGTAATTCATGGAATAGACTTCTAGAACATAATTTTAAGTGTTTTATTTTGCATTGTTTTTAAAGTAGGTTAATTGTCATTTATTTTAAATTGTTATCTGTTTTAGCTGACTTCTAATAGTACTCCTGGGTATTTTTCACAATGTGGATATCTTTATCTTTTCCAGGAATTTCCATCATTCTTTTGTCGTTTTGAATTCATTAATAATCATATAAAGCATACAATTCATTATTTGTAGACACCTATTGGTACATTAATGTTCTTCAAATTTTGTAATTTCCAGGGATTCTACAAGCCAGCTTATTTCAACATATGCTTTGTAATAAAGTTACATTCCTAGAAATAGTTATTTATAGTATGTTCATCCTGAAAATTAAATGTAAATTAATATTTTCCTTTTGGAAGTTTGTTCTTATTCATTCATCAAGAATTTCTTAGGATCATAGAATTTTAGAGCTGGAAGGGATCTCAGACATCTTTTCCAACCCTGTCACTTTACAGATGAGGAAACTGAGGCCCAGAAAGGTTAAGTGACCTGCTCAAGGTCACCCTGGTAGTAAGTAGCAGAACCTGCCTTTAGAGACTAAATCCAATGTTATTTGCACATTCTATTGATAGGACCACCTTCTTAATTCAAGTCCTCATCACCTCTTAACTAGACTACTGCATAGCCAAGCAAAATATAACATGTAACTTATAACATAACATCTTACTCATTCTGAATTTTAAGTTTGTCATCTTTCTGTCAAGAAGTGGGTAGTGCAGGGCAGCTAGGTGGCACAGTGGATAGAGTACCACCCCTCGAGTCAGGAGGACCTGAGTTCAAATCTGGCCTCAGACACTTAACACTTAATAGCTGTGTGACCCTGGGCAAGTCACTTAACCCCAATTGCCTCAAAAAAAAAAAAAAGAAGTGGGTAGTGTACTTCATCATCAATCCTTTGGAATTATGGTTGGTCAGTGTATTCATCAGAGTTCTTAAGTCTTTTGAAGTTGTTTGTCTTTACAGTATTTTGTTATTTTATAAATTGTTCCCTTGATTCTACTCATTTCACTCTTTATCAACACATACAGTTATTCTAAGGTTTCTCTGAATCTGTCCTTTTTGTTATGTTTGCAACACCATGGTATTTCATTACATTTATATACCCTGATTTATTCAGCTATTGCCCAGTTCTTGGGCATCCTATTAGCTTCCAATACGTTGCTACTATAAAAAGTGTTACTATAAATATTTTTGTATATTTTATTTGATCTCTTTGAAGCATTCCTGGATCAGAGTATCTGAACAGTTTAGTGCTTTGGACATAGTTCCATAGTTGCTTTCAAGAATAATTGGACCAGGGGCAGCTAGATGGCACAGTGGATGGCACACTGGCCCTGGAGTCAGGAGGACCTGAGTTCAAGTCCAGACTCAGACACTTAACACTTACTAGCTGTGTGACCCTGGGCAAGTCACTTAACCCCAATTGCCTCACACAAAAAAAAGAATAATTGGACCAGGGGGCAGCCAGGTGGCACAGGGAATAAAGCACTGGCCCTGGATTCAGGAGGACCTGAGTTAAAATCTTTTAATTTTCTGTGGGAATTAACTTTTTGGCAGTTTTCTTTCTTTTTTCTTTTGATTGTAGTCCTTTTACTTCATTTGACACTTTTTTTTATTTCAGGGCAATGAGGGTTAAGTGACTTGCTAGTAAGTGGCTGGATTTGAACTCAGGTCCTCCTGAATCCAGGGTGGGTGCTTTATCCACTGTACCACCTAGCTGCCCCTGACACATTATTTTTTATTTTAAGGTTTTTGAAGTAGAAGTATAGAGAACTGCGGTTGGCATGAACTTTTACTCCTTCTGATCCCAGAAGTTCATGGCGGTTGGCCATGAACTTTTACTCCTTCTGATCCCAGGAAACACAGTCCCTATTCATATATAATTATATATATATATATATAATTCATAGTAGGACCAAGTTTGAATCACTGTGCAGGTTATCTGTATGTTCTCTTAACTCTGTTCTGCTCATTAATAAGTCTGGGCCAGTACAGGCTGGATTTTTTTGGGGTGGGGGGCAGGACAATGAGGGTTAAGTTACTTGCCCAGGGTCCTACAGCTAATAAGTGTCACGTATCTGAGGTCAAATTTGAACTCAGGTCCTCCTGAATCCAGGGCCGGTGCTTTATCCACTGTGCCCCCTAGCTGCCCCACAGGCTTGCTTTCTTATCAGAGTAAAGAGCAGCTAGGTGGCACTTAGGGAGGGGAGGGAGGGAGACAAATTTGAAACTAGAAATCTTATAAAAACAAATGTTGAAAACTATTTCTACATGTAACTGGAAAATAATAAACTACTTTTATGGGGGGAAAAAAAGCTGAACTAGGAGTCAGGAAGACCTGAATTTAAATCCAGCCTCAGATTCTTATTAGCTGTGTGGCCTTGAGCAAGTCACTTAACCTCTCTCAGCCTCAGTTTTCTCATCTGTAAGATGGGGATAATTATAGCTCCTATCTCACAAGGTAGTTGTGAGAATCACCTGAGATAATATATGTGCAGTACTTTGCAGACCTAAAGGTGATATGTAACTGCTGGTTATCATCATCATGATGACCATCATTGTTTATTCTGTCCCCATTCAACAAATGGAGAGAAAAATGATCACTTTGCTCTGTATTCCAGGTTCTGCCCACTCCCTCCCAACAAAATCATTTGTAAAATGCGGGATCATAACCCTCCCTTTGCAACAAAATGAAGTGATGTATGTGAAAATCCTTCAAAAATAGTATAGTGACATAAATGGATTTGCTACTGGAAGCTCTTGATGAGCAAGTAGTGTCTAATATAGTGTCAGGGGACATTACGAACTCAACAAATATTTGTTGACTTTATAAATTATACATCTACTCTGTTGGTTTTATTTTTAAAAATCGGTTAAGTATCAGTGCTATTGGCGGATAGGAGTGAAGCTTAGAATTGGCAAAATCCAAAGAATATGTGTTGTCCTTATGTCACTTGGGATTCATCATTCACATTTTCCTTTGCTGGTACAGAATAAGTAGTAGCATAGATACCACTGGGAGCCAATCTAGCAGTTCTACCTGGAGCTTTCTGAGAGACATGAACATATTATACAGTCAGGTCTATGTAAAAGGTACATGCAGAAAGCCAGAGAAGTTAGCTTCTCATTCGTCCTGTTCTGTTTCTTAGAATTTTCAAGTAACAGTGTTCATTTTCATTGACTAGTCTCTAAGGTCCTATTCAACTCTGAATCCTCTGATCTCGTAAGAGTGACTATTTTGGAGGGAATAACATACACAATCAAGTGGGTATAGTCATATATTTTGCCCTGAGGGAAAGTGGGAGGGGATGGGGAAAAGGGGGGAAAGGGGTAGCAAAAAGCAAAACACTTTCAAGGAGGGATAGGGTGAAAGAAGATAGAAAATAGAGCAAATATCGAGGGGAGAAAATAGGATGGAGGGTAATACAGGTAGCAATAGTAACTTTGAAAGAAATGATACTATCAGAAGGACGTATGAAAAATGCAAACCATCAACAGAGGAAGAACTGATGGTATCTGAATACAGACTGAAGTATAATTTTATTTGTTAGTTCCTTTTTCTAAAGTTATTTTGTCTATTTTCTTTCACAACCTAATGTGAAGATATTTTGTATAACTGCAGATGTATGACATACTGAATTGCTTGATTGCAAAGGTAGGATTGAGGAGGGAGGGACAAAGAAAATTTAGAACACAAAGTTTTCAAAAATCAATGTGAAAAATTTTGTGTTTTTTTCTTTCCTTACATGTAACTTGGGGAAAATTATAAATAAAAATTAAAATAAATTTAAAAATTAAAAAATAAAAAAGAGTGACTATTTTGAATATACTATAAAACATAAGGTAAATCTTTTAATTCTAATAAAGTTTCTATTTAGATAATCATTATACTCTAGTAGAGGCTTTTTTTCAACTTTATGTCTGTTTAAATAGAATTTGAGGATTTTATGAACAGTGAATTAAATATCCCCTATTTTGATATTTTAAATAAGCTGTGATTTCACTTGTTCTGGTTTTCCATTATATCCTCTCTTCATGTGAGGAGATAACTGATAACCTTGATGAGCTGCTAGTGCTAGAAAACTTCATCAGATCACACAGTCATCCTTTGGGTAATGAGCTTCTCCACACTTAGCTTACGCTGATCTTTGCAGTCTGTTCCCTAAAGAGACTGCAGTGTTTCTGTCTTCATGTCTAAATTTGAGAACCCTGAGTCATCACCAAAACTCTAGAGGTTATAGATTTAGAGCCAGAAGAAACCCCAGAGGCCATATATAGGCTAACCCCCTTTAACCCCTTTGTTTCAAAGATGAAAAAATGAAGAAGTAGGGAGAATGAATGATTTGACCAAGGTAACAACACAAATATTAAGTGTCAGAGGTTCTATATTTCTGTTAATCTTTTTTTTTAAACTGTACCAGGTTGCCTTTCTTAAAGTAACCTTCCTACCTTCCACTTTAAAATTGCCTTTATCCATTTAAAAGAGCATATGAACTTTGCCATGCTTTCTTGATGTGGATTTAAGTCGTTTGATGATCTGTACTGTTAGGTCCAAACCAAGGACAATATTTCTTTCTGTTTGTTGATCGCTGTCTCTGTTTTCTAGGGAACAAAACAAGAAGACATTGAAGGTGAAGAGGAGGTCACTGGTTTAATTCAGCCTGCAGAAGTATTTGCTCCCAAAAGCTTGGTGATGGTGTCCAGATTAGATTATCCAGAAATTTTTAGGGTAAAGAACCTCACAGCTCTCAAATTTGGTCTGTGCTAGTTTGCAAATCTGTTTTTAATGAATCAACAATGATTGGATTTTAAATGGTCTTGATATAGGTTTAAGAATATTCCAATAACATGAAATTAACCCCAACTGAATAGAATCCTTGTCTGATGGATGGAATATCCGATAAGTTAATGTGGTTATTCTAAACTACTAAGGATCTAATTTCTAATCCTTGATATGCTCTAAGTATTTGACACATGATTTATATCATAAAGTAACGCTTACTTTTAAAATTATTCCAAATAAACTTGACATTTGGAAGAATGTAATGGGCATGAAAATGGGCTCTTAAGTACAAGTAAAACAAAGAGGCTGTTGGAGGTTTTGACATGTTCTACCAGCACCAAATGCAGCATGAGGTTTACACACTGGGGGTTTTCTTTCCTTGGACCCTGCATATTTTCACATCAGCAATTATTTTTGTTTGTAAATATTCAGGATTAAATAATGATGACATGATATATGATTTAGGGAAGTAATTCACATGCCACACAAATTAAATGGCAAGAAAGAACCAAGAAAGGTTGATTTGTCAGAATTGCAAAATTGTGATATAGGGGAAAATTAAAGCAAAGGAAGACAAAAAAAATCTATAAAAATTATTTTTTTAAAGTTGAAAAAAATTTCTTAAGTGTAACATTTCATCACTATTTCCACCTGTCACTGCAACTCTGTCCCAGCTCTTAGGTGAAAATCTTGTCTCATCTTAACTTGAAACACCCAGATGACTCTCTTCTTTTGCTTAGGAGGGGAAGATTGGGACTATGATTTCATTGATATAGGGAATTCCTAGTGATGAAACTCCCTTTCCAGAGTCAAATCAACAAATGTTCTTCAATTTACAGACTTAAAGAATTGCCTGAGACACTAAGAATGCCTTGTCTAAGGTCATATACTAATAGGTCAAAAGCAGGATTTGAATTCAGGTGTTGCTGATTCTGAAATTACCTCTCTGTATAAATGCTAATTTTCTGCCTGCCCTAAGTAATGATCAAAACAGATTAAATATTATTGTGGAACAAATATGTGGAATTTATAAAATTTAAAACTAAAGTTTTAAAATGTTTGCTTTTAAAAACTTGAGATTTTTGAGGTTTGTTAAAGAAACATAGCAATTCAGGTTTAATGGAAAAAGTGGAAATTGAACAGAAAAACCTATTTGACAAAAGTTTCTGTTACGGAGTGAGATTTCATTTAAAAAAAAAGACATTTCCTTCATGAAATATATTATATATTCATAGCAAAATAGCCTCATTAGGTTCAAAGAAAAACTTGATTTTTCACATGTGATAGAGAAGTAGCTTTTGCACCTCTGTGTTCATTATCTGCCCTCATTTTATTTGCAGGCTTGCCTGGGCCTGATCTATACTGTGCATGTGGACAGTCTGAATTTCTCCTTGGAAAGTCTCATTGCAAACCTTTGTGCATGCCTTGTCCCAGCGGCTGGGGGTTCTCAGGTAAACGCAAGAAAAGGGGAGCTGGAGAATGGAATTTTTGTCAGTTAATTCAATTTACGAAGAAAGTAAAAAATAAATTCTTGGAATATTTTTCTTTTAAAAAAAAAGGATCAAAGTTCAGTTAAGTACTGTCCCCATGGCCTGCCTTATAAAAAGAGCTATAATTCCATGCTTTACTAAGGTCATAAGGTTAATTTTGCTGGTGGATTTCCTTTACAACAAGGCATAATAACAAATTATTTGTATGTAACTCGAACTCTGCCTTAAACCTAATTTGAAATATGCACATGTACATAATTCTAGTAAAGCTATTTTTTTAAAAAACTGTATTCTCCAATTTTATTTGTCCATTTTACTTTTCCTAACTTCATCTTTAGCCTGTTGTTCTAATTGGACTTTTAATACTAATTTTTGTAAAAATAGGATATTACAATCACTATCTTTTATCACATTGTTACTTAATATTTTCAAAAATTCCCTCTCTTCTATGACTATCTTATTTATAGGTAAAGATGTGGAAGTAATAAAAGGAAAAATGTAAGGGGATAGGATGGAAGGAAATATATAATTAAGTCATAACTACAAATCATATGAACTCAGTCATAAAAAAGAAAAGGATAACTTATTAGAAAGCAGAATCCCATAGTATGTCATTTACAAACAATACCTTTGAAACACAAAGATTTACAGATAGCAAAATCCCTTTTGTTTCTGCTGAACTTACAAAAAGCAAGGATAGGGGGCAGCTAGGTGGCGCAGTGGATAGAGCACTGGCCCTGGATTCAGGAGGACCTGAGTTCAAATCCAACTTCAGACATTTGACACTTACTAGCTGTGTGACCCTGGGCAAGTCATTTAACCCCAATTGTCTCACCAAAAAAAAAAAAAAAAAAAAGCAAGGATAGCAATTATGGTATCAAATAATGCTGCAGTAAATGTGAAAAGATTAAAAAGAGATAACCAGGGAAATCAAACTAAATTATAGTACTAAAAACTACCAGAGGTTAAGACTCAATATCAACAATTAATATAGGGACACATAACATAGTATCTAAATACTTAAATGAAAAGTTAACTGAATTGGAGGGAAAATTTCTAAGTCACAGTGTTAGATGAAGAAAAAAAAAAAAAGAGTCTCCAAGCCAAAAGAAAATGGGTTTATTCAGAGACGGATCCTGTCTCACAGTAAAGCTGGTCGCAGGTCTGGAACCTGAAGACCCTGAGCCTCAGGATCCATGAATATTTATATACAATGACTCCTCCCACAATTTAACATAATTCAAGAGGTACAAATATATAGAATAGGAAGAAAGAGACCATCAGATATTAGCATAGTCACTTGCCATTCTCTGTACTCTATTTAAAATAGCCCTGTTACTAAGTAACAGCATAAGCCATCTATTGGAATGAGTCTTTGCCATCTTGGACAAAGCCTCTCTTCCCCCTCTCTCTTCCTCTGAGTTGTTTCCTAATATCAAGAATTTCCATCACGTTGGCTAAGCATGGTTTTCGAACTCCTCACCGGCTCTGATTGGTCTCTTATAACTTAGAAGTTACTATTTTAGGTATTTGACCTTTAAGCTGATTGGTAGCTATACCTAACCACAACTGGAAGTCAGGTAGTTGAATTTTAGGTAAGTTGTAGAGTAGAGAAGTTGACAATATAGTTTAGGTCCTTTCTCTCTCCCCCTCCCCCCCCCCTTGTGGTGCAGTGAGGGTTAAGTGACTTACCCAGGGTCACGCAGCTAGTAAGTGTCACATGTCTGAGGCCAGATTTGAACTCAGGTCCTCCTGAATACAGGGCCAGTGCTCTATCCATTGCACCACCTAGCTGCCCCCCATTAGCTCCTTTCAAAATCTATCTTACTTGCTTTATTATCATTTTCTTAATGTTTTGTGGTTGGGACATATCAAGAAATTTGGAATTAACAGTGTTTAAACTGGCCAGCCAAACTGAAGGATGAATACACCTTGAGAAGTAAGGGGGATAATCTTATTAGGTGTGGCTGCTGCCCGATTGGTGCCAGGGGACAGAGATAATTCAAAAGTCCTGACCACCACCTCTCACTCAAGCTATCCCCACCCCCAAATGGAACTTTCCATTGTCAGGTGGTGACCCCATCCACCATCTATAAAAACTTTTGCCTTTCTCCTGTTCTAGGAGATAGGTATCTCTGAGAATCATCTCTGAACCATCTCCCCTCGAGAGAAGTCCTTGGCTTCTCTCTTGGTCTCCTTTCTCTAGCACATAAATAAAAGATTATTTTATTCTATTTGGATTTGAATGTGAGGGGGTTTCATTCTTTAAAGAAAAATACCTAAGGACCCCTAGCACCAATTTCCCCCGTGACACTTAAGCTACTAAAGAATATCTAAATTATTAAAATCACAGTTTGTAGTCTATAAACTGATTAGTAATATTGTTAAATCACTTGTATCTAAGGGATAGGGGAAATCTCATTCAGAAAATTAGAATTATAATAGTGGGGGACCTTAATGTCTTCCTTTCAGGCCTTGACAATACTAACCAAAAGATAAGAAAGAAATTAAGGACCTAAATAGACTTCAAAAAATTTAGAGATGCTAGCTATTGGGTGATTGCCAAATGATGCTGAATGATCAGTTGAACCTACCACCTTTACAATTTACAATATTTATAATATTTACAATATATTGGGGCATAAAGAATTCACCAGTAAATGTAGAAAAGCAGAAATACTAAACATTATTTACTGATCTTACTACAATAAGAATTACATTTAATAAAATGTCCTTAAAGAAGTAATTTAAAAGTAATTGGAGACTAAAGAACATAATTCTAAAGAAATGATGGGTCAAAGGAAAAAAAATATAGAGCCAATAGAAAATTCCATCATGACCAAAATTAGTTCACATACCAAAACTTACAAGATGCAGCTAAAGTAGTTCTGAGAAGAAAATTTAAATTTCTAAATGCTTGTATCAACAAAAGTTAGAACAAATCAATGAAATGAGAACAAGACTTTAAAAAAAAAAAACAAACCTTAAACAAACCATAAGTTTCCAAACAAAGCAGAAGTTCTGGAAATTGAAGAGATTTATAAAATTAAAAACAAAAAGACAATTGAATTGGTAAATCAAACTGGGAGCTTATTTTAAAAACTAATAAAATAGATGGTTAACCTGATTTACAGAGAAAGGAAAAACCAGCCAATCAGCTAACATTTACTGTGTGCCTATAGTGTACCAGGCACTGTGCTAAGTGCTGAGGATACAAAGGCAACAAAAAGAAAAACCCAACCCTGAGCCCTTTCTGGGAAGGACCTGACAGTCTTGATGGGAGAGACAGAGTGCAGGCAGCCTGTGAAAGTGCTGATGGTCAGAGCAGCAGGGAGCCCAGTGCTGTGGGACTGCACTGGGAAGGCAGGAGGCTGCTGGCTTTGTAGGGCTTTAAGAAGGTGTGATATTTGCTTACGGAGACAATAGAGAGCCCTTAGAGTTTGTTTTTTAAGAGACAGTGTGAATTCTTTTTTCTGGATTGTTGTTGAAGGATTTTAAAGGATATTCCTTAAGGGAATAAGAGAGTGAGATACAGAGTTAATTTTTTAATATATTTTTTAAAAATTTTAAATAAAAGCATACATTCCTTTATTTGTCTCCTGGAGTACTGTAGGCATCAATTTGTCATTGTGCTCTGTCCCTCACGGCCTCCTTTTTCTCTTCTTTCTCCCATTTCCTACCCTCCTCATCCCATCATCTTACCTGACTCCTCCTTCCCAACAGAACACATGCTGGCAGAGCCTACAATCAGGCTTGGAGGGAACTTGACTGTTTTTATAGTTAGATGAGCTTTTTGGGAAACCTAAGTGCATCTTCTTATTTGCTTAAAATATATGGCTAAATGGAAATGAGAAATTTTAGCAGGAAATGACAGTAATTCAATTCTTGAAGTATTAAATGTGTTCATTTTCTCCTAACTTCTCCTTGCTCTCATTTGCTTTTGTGAATTGAATCTTAGTTACACAGTTGTGAACCCTGGGAGAGCAGGGATTGCTTCCTTTTTAGCATTCTGTCCTAAATTGCCAGCTTAGTGCTTCACACATGCAAAGCACTGGAAGAATGCTTACTGATCGATTGATGAATCCTGCCCCTGCTGCTTTAGTTTGAGCAGAGCAGCTCCAGGGCCATCCTATGCCACAGTCCTGTCTAGGGAATCACTTTGGTTTCTGCAAAACAGCTTGAACCCAAAGTCTAAGAATTGAAATTTCCATGTGTACGACAGTGAAACCATATTCTTAAAGTTGAAATGCGAACCCCTAAATAAGACAGACTATCTGTTTGCAGATAATTTTCTTCTGTTTACTCTAGATAAAAAGAGTAATTTTTTTTTCTACAGAAGCTATTTTCCTTGGGAGCAGGAGACAGACAGCTGATACAGACTCCTTTACATGATAGTCTTCCTGTCACAGGCACCAGTGTGGCTCTCCTATTTCAACAATTGGGTATGTCTCTTTTGGGTTCCATAAGGGTCTCTTAAGGAAGATGATGAGAAACTTTTCATTTTAGGCCAGATCACCTGTCATGAAGCCAAGAAAGCTTTTACTATATAGATTTTTTTCTTTTAAATATAATTTAGTCCTATTTTTATCTGCTTTCCTTTCAGACTTTTGTTGGGGCCTAATTATGTAGTATGTTGGGTCTGTCATTCAATCATAAAGCAAATTAAATTAAATGTATCCTAATTTTTATTGTGATGTATGTCTTTAAAAATGCACAAGAGGCAGCAAACTATTTTTACCTTCTCCAAGAAAGTAAGTCAGCAAGCTTCTGAAAGCTATTTACGCACCGTGACTTCTCCTATTTCCAAAAACTGGAGCTACCTAGCAGCCAGTTCTCCTACGCAACCTGCTTTGTCCCACAGCCTATCCCCATTCTGGGAAAGTTTCTTAGAATAGCCAGAACTTGATTTCTTACAAATAACACACAGTCTAGCCTACAGTCTTGGTACCTGAGTTTGTCCTTTAGTTTTGTACTGTACTTTTCCCCTCAAGTCTTTCTTTTCGAAACATCGTTTTGTAGGCATTCAAGGGAATGTTTAAGGCAGGGAGCTAGGATTCGGACAGATGAAGAACAGTCAGAGTAGTGTGAATGACCGTACTAACTTGAATGTTGGGAAGGAATGGTAAAGAGAGATCCTGGTGCCTCTCAGATAGAATGCATGCCCCTCTGTTTGGCATTAAAAACTCTTCACATCCTGACTCCAAGCTGCATCTCTAGCCTTCCCCACTCTCCCATACCACCAAACCTCCCCTTACTGTTCCTCACACATCGTATTCCCTTTCTTGTTGGTGTCCTCCCTCCTCCCTGCCACTTCTTGGAATCCGCAGCTCCCATCAAAGCTCAGGTCACATGCCACCTCCTCTGCAGAGTCACCTTGTATTTATCTTGGGTATACTTAGTGTCCCTCCCCACTCAGTTTGCTCATCTGTAAATGAGAAGGTTGGACGAGATGGTCTTTGAGTTCCTTTGCGGCTTCAGGTCTGTGATATAAGTCTCTGCATGGAATCTGCCATGAGTATAAGCAGCAAGGACCATTTCATCTTGGCCTTTGTATCCTTACCCAGGACATTGGCTGGGAAATAGCAGGGATGTAATACAAAAAGACTTTTTGATTGATTGATAAGGAAGGTGGCCATATTGTGGTAGGCCTTGAATGTCAGGGCAAAGCTGTTTAGATTTTATTCTCATAGATCTTTATTATTTTAAGAGATAAGAGATTGAACTTTATATTCTCTATTCAGTGGAAAGTCATTACAAGTTCTTGAGCAGTGTGAAATCATTGTTTTAGGGAGTCCAGAAATAAGAGATAGATTGGCATAAGGAGAGAGACCAGCTGGAAGATTTATGTTATAATCTAGATAAAAGGTGATGAGATCTTGGGCTTTTTCTGCCTATTCATTCCAACAGAATGGCTATGGTTTGTTGATTTCAACTTGTCAGTACTAACAGGGTAGAACTGAATAAAAATATGCTTCTTCTGGTTATAAAGAGATAGCATCTCTATCATTTTAAAACAGTGAAGAAAAGGACACATTGTGTTTTGGGTCTGAAAATGGAACTTGATGCATGTTTTAATTTTTCTATCATCACACTAACCTGCTCCTTTAACAGCCAGAAATTGTTTGTAGGAACTTTTGAAAATGCCTCCCAAATGGCAAAGGCACAAGTAGTACAATTTTAAATAAAGGACAGAAGTTAAAAATGTGTTGACCATAAGTCTTCCTCTTACTTCATTGAGTGAAAAAAGAAATTTAAAAAATCTATTTTTGAGCTTTTTGGAGATAAGTAGCATTGAGCATCATTTGCTGTCACACTAGGTCATATTTCTCCTTTGAAAGGCCTGATGTGATACTTTAGAATTCAGTATGCTATACTTGGAAGAAAGTGTTCAGATAAGATCTTGTCTTCAACAGTTTCACAAATGTCAAAGTAGGCTTTTTATGCATTCTTTTTTTTTATTAATTGGGAGAGTAGGCTTCTGGCTCACCAAAATACTAGTACTGCCAAGGAAATATGTGCCTCAATAAGACTGTAGGGCCAAAAGTTCTTGATTTGATAATGAAATCCATTGCTGAAAATGTAGTGTTGTATTCTATTTGTGTTTTCAAGGACATTTGAAGATATTATTTGTAATTACCAGTGGCAGTGAAATAGTAGTTCTCTCTCCAAACTTATATAGCGGCTCATATGCATTTACAAGTCGGAAAAAATCGTTTTTTCTTGTTTGTTTTTTGTGTTGTTTTTTTACTGAGGCATTTGGGGTTAAGTGACTTGCCCAGGGTCACACAGCTAGTAAGTGTTAAGTGTCTGAGGCCGGGTTTGAACTCAGGTACTCCTGACTCCAGGGCCAGTGCTCTATCCACTGTGCCACCTGGCTGCCCCAAAAATCGTTGTTTTAAATTGCACAAGAATCTGGTTGTTTTTTTAAAGAAAACTTGTCATCTAACCATATGGTTCATCTAACCATAAAGAAAATTAAGTGCTTTCAAAAATTAAATTTACTTCGACTAATATTGAATAAACAAAAGAATAAGAAATTGTCTTGATTTACTTAAGAACGTTATGAAAGAAAATAAATCAATTGCCTACAAATATTTTTGTTAATGATAGTAAGTTTTGAAAAAAATTATTGTGAATTACAATAACCTTGTCCGCAATGTTTGGTGTAAAGATTGTTTTTCCCACTTGATATTTTCTCTTTTCCCAGATGCATTGATTTTGTTCGTGAAAAGTTTTACATTTTAGATAATTAAAATAAAATAATTTAGTTAATTTCAAAAGAATTAAAATTGTTTTATTTGAAACTATTTTGAAATTAACTAAATTATTTTATTGACAAAATTTTTTCTTATATCATGCAGTTAAAAAATTAGAACATTAATGTATTTTTGCATGATATTTATTTCCCACTAAACACTCCTGTACTCACTACTGTCTCTTACCAACAAGCAAACAAAAACAATTAAGCAGAACCCATCAAATACAGTAACTAGTACTGACAGCATATGCAACATTCCGTATCTTTAGGGCAGTACCACCCAGTAGAGAGGAAGCAAAATTTCAGCATCGTACATCTGGAATGAACATTGTGAACATTCCGTCTGTTCAGACTTCTATTGTTATTTTCTGTTCCCTTTATTTACATTATTGTATTCATTGTGTATATGATTTTCCTCCATTTGATTTGTTCATTGTGTATCAGCTCAATTTCCTATGTTTCTTTGAATTCTTCATATTCTTCCCTGTGGGACAATAACATTCTCTTCTGCTTATGGACTAGTTTGTTCAATCATTTCTCAATTGATGGACATCTCCTTTGTTTGCAACTTTTAGCTTTCACAAAAAGTGTTACTATGAATTTTTTGGTTTACATAGAACTTTTCTTTCAGTCACTGTTTGAACAGTCTTTTACATTTTTATATATAATCATGAACTGTTAACTAGCATTTATATGGTAGCTACTATCTGCGGGCACTGTGCTAAGTGCTTTGCAATTATTATCTCATTTGATCATCACAACAGCCCTGTGAGGCAGGTGTTATTATTGTTGCCATTTTACAGTTTAGAAAACTGAAGCAGAGGTTAAGTCACTTGCCAGGATCACATAGTTAGTAAGCATCTGAATCCGAATTTGAATTTAGTTCTTCCTAACTCCAGGTCCAAAATTCTAATCTACTGTGTCATCTTGCACACTGATTCATAGCTCCAAAATGCATTAGTGCATTTTATCATCTTTGCCACTTTCATGTATTTGAGGAGATATCTCACTTGTTTTAATTTGCAATTCTCTTATTACTAATTTAAATCATTTTCATGCATTTCAAAATAATATTTTGCATTTTTCTTTTGATTCTTATTTGTTCCTATCCTTTTAACAATACATTAGAGAATGGCTCCTAGTCTTCGATATTTGAATCAATTCTTTATAGATTTTAGAAATCAGAATTTTGTCATCAATTTTTGATGTAAAGATTGTTTTTCCCACTTGATATTTTCTTTTCCCAGATGCATTGATTTTGTTTGTGCAAAGTTTTAAAATATAGATAATTAATTTTTTCTTATTTGCTTTTTTGCAATTTATTTAATCCCCTGTCTGATTATAAATAGTTGGTTCTCATCTCCCTAGTTGTAATGGATACAACCTTCTATTCTCCTCTTTTGTTTTGTGATATAATTTTTGTAATATGACTTGATAATACTCAGATGTATTTTCACTGAAAGTGTTTGCCACTGCCATGAAAAAGATCCAGTGCAAAATCCAAGTTGAAGATAATTCTTTATGGATGTTCTAACTTTATGGATGCTCTAACTTTTCCTGGTTTGAGGTGACTTTGTACTGGTTGCATCAAAGTCGGAGCTTTTGCAGAGCCTCCTGGATGAAGGTTGTATCTTCTCCTTGCCCGCTCTCAGAAGTCTTTGCTCTGTTCATCTACACAGGAAAGACAAAGGGGATGAAGAATATATTTGGCCCAAGTATGACATTCATTTGAAAGGACAACCTGTGGGGCTGGTCATTCAGTATGTATCTCTGAGCTTATACGAATGGACAAGTTAGACCCAGAACTAAACAATAAGGGAAGAATAGGCTGGATTGCCTAAAAGAAATTATAAAACTTTTAATGGCCCCACATTTTCTTAAAAATTAGCCCCAAAGGGGCCAAGATTTCTAAATGTGTGACCAGAAATATGAAGTACTAGGTACTTCGTTTGATCCTCTTAACCTCTTTTATCTTTTTAACATAGGAATCACATTTAAGAGTTAAAGGAGTTTCAATTATTTCTAAAATTTAAGACTCCAAGAATCCTAATGAAGCAAAAACTCAATAAACTAATAGCAAAAACCAAAAACTCTGAATCCCTAATGTATTTACTTAGCACTCCTTGCCCTACCAGCAACCACAGACTGGCAGGACTACACAAGTTGATCCATAGGCTTGCAGTAGAACTCAACCATAGCCCCTCATTCTCCTTGTACCTCAGAAAAGTCTGGAGGCAGAAGCTTTCTCTGGCTGGGATAGTAACATAATATCACTTTGTTGCTACACTCAGCCTGAGGATCAAGTAACAGAGAGAACTAGGACAGGATATTAACATGTGTGGGGCCCTTTATAGGCTATTAGGAAGAAGAACTGGTATCCAGATGTGGCTAGTTTGGTACCACCATAAATCACTTGAGACAGAGACCAAGGCCAGTAAAATGTGAATTTCCTAGAGTAGAAGGAGGCTGAGACAGTTTCAAGTCTTACTCCCAGAAAAAAATACCATTCAAAGGGGAGAGAGTCAGAAAGAGAGCAATAGGGGAATATAAGGGGAAAATATTGAAATGACCAAGGATCTCAAGAAAAAGAAAACTCAGTTAAAGAACTTATGCATAAACATATAAATCAACAGGAAAGATATATTTGTGTGTATAAAAAGCAACTCATCTTTATTTGGAAATAAAGCCCATTATAAGAGTACAGGCAGCAAATAAACAACATTTAAAGAAATCAGAAAACTCTTGAGAGTAATACATGAAGGTTGGCCAGGCAACTATAAGTCAGGAGGTTGGCATGCTGTGGCATGGGGGGCATGGTGCAGGGGAGTGGAGACTGGCAGAGCTGGAGAGGGAGGATTGGTAATAATGGAGTTTAACTGAGTATGTCTCTCCCTCCTTTTCTTTTCTCCAAAGGCACACTCTGAATATTTCCAAACAGATTTTTCTATTATTATGACTATAATTGTATTTTTTATATTAAAAAAAGACCAAATCAAAATATATTTAACAAAAAAATGAATTCAACATGGGCCATAATAAAAGACCTATGGCTTTTTGCATTCATGATATGTCTGTTTTTTGTTGAAACCTTTTCTAAGTTTCCTAACTATTAGTAAGGAGAGCTACTGTTGGAACCGTAAGATATTCCTTAATGTTGGGGTTCTTTACCTTTCTTTTGCATCTTGGATCCCTTTGCCATTTTAGTATAGCCTATGGACCTCTTCCTCAAAATAATGTTTTTAAATGCATAAAATACATAAGATTACAAATAAAACCAGTTATGTTGAAATACAGTTACAAAAGCTCTAAATCCAAATATTAAAAAGGTCCAAGGATTACTTGAAATTTATTCATGGTCCCCTTGCCTGGGAGGGTCTGTGGATCCCACGATCAGAAGGACTAATGCTCCTGTGGGTCTTGTCTCCACGGATAAGAAGCCCCAGTACGATGAAGCCCG
Source organism: Dromiciops gliroides (assembly GCF_019393635.1). Lineage (NCBI taxonomy): Eukaryota > Metazoa > Chordata > Mammalia > Microbiotheria > Microbiotheriidae > Dromiciops > Dromiciops gliroides. The sequence goes on from NC_057866.1 coordinate 55,336,758, forward strand.
ATGATCTGTCTTCTACCACTTTAATGTTCTTCCTTACAAAGTTTTATCATGTCCATTGAGTCAGGCTTCTGTGTGTGCCAGGCCAGCAGGAGAGACTTCCCATGAGAGTGCATGACTTTCATCCCTGTGAAAGTTGAGACGCGTAGGGATTGGGCTTGCACCTGGTGATCTGGCACTTCTTTACCGGGTGCTCCTTGCCATGAGGAGTGTAGTGGGCTCAATCTCTGGAAGCTACTTCTCTGCTCTGAAGCTAAGAGCCTTCTGTAGGGAAGATATTAAAAACAGGAGGAAATATAACAACAACATCTAATAGGTACTAATAGAAAGGGAAATCTCATTCCAAGTAACTACGAAAGACCTGACTTGAGGATCAGTCTACCACAGCATAAAAATACATGTATGGATTTAATTATAAAGCATTACTTAAACCAAAGTTTCTTAAACTGTGGGTCAAGTAACTGAATATGGAGATTGCACAAAATTTGGCAACAGTAAAAGATTTCTGAATGTGCAACAGCTAGAATACACACAAATACACACACACACACACATATGCTCACATAAAAATTTCTTGGGCGAAAAGGGGTTGAGAGTTGAAAAAGTTTAAAAAGCCCTGCTTTAAACAAGTAAAGAACTTGAATACCTAGAGGAATAGTCAGTGCTCGTGGCTGGACCATAACTATATAATAAAAATAGCATTACTAATAAATCTGACTTGTACTATTAATGCCACATCAATCATATTATCAAAGGGATGATTTATAGAATTTGAAAAATATTGATAAAGTTAATTTATAAAAACAAGATATAGAATATCAAGGGAAATGATAAAAAATAAGTAGGGACATGGTACAAATAGCACTTCCAGATCTCAAGCTATAGTGTAAAGCAGCAGTCATCAAAACTAGTTAGTATTGATTAAAAAATAGTGATGTAGGTCAGTGGAACATATTAGTGAGAATGAGAAACAATGAAAGTCAATAATCCATTGCTTGATAGATCAAAAACTGATTTATTAATACTTAGGAAAGAACTCCCTGTTTGATTTTTTTAAACCGCTCAAAAAAATTGATAGCAGTGTGGCAAAAAATGGGCAAAGACCAATATCTTACATCATATTCCACAATATTTGAACACATTTTAAATGGATTTACAGCTAATATTGAAAATCATACTATTGGGAGGGGGTGGGGAATGAGGGTCACACAGCTAGCAAGTGTCAAATGTCAAGTGTCTGAGGCCAGACTTGAACTCAGGTCTTCCTGAATTCAGGGCCAGTGCTTTATACACTGCATCACCTAGCTGCCCCCGAAGATCATACTTTTTTTTAAAAATTAGAAACAGATCATAAAACTTTTACAGCTGTAGGTAAAAGATTTATTCCTAAACAAAGGAGAAAAGCAATTATGAAATTTAAAATAGATAACTTTGATTGCATGAAACTAAAAAGTTTCTGCACAAGCAAAATTAATACACTAAAGAGAAGAATTGAATGAAATGGGAAAATTTTGTATCAAGTTTCTCTGATAAAGATCCTAACATTCTTCATTTCCCATCCCCTGAAACCTGACTCAGCCAGTAGTAAGCAGGTTGTTATTGATTGTTGCACCCTGATTTTAACCCCTAGTCTGTCCTGGTGAAGATAAAACACACTTTAATTTATGCCAGAAAACATTCCCTAGAGGAAGAATTTTATTATTGCAAAAGGAAAGAGCCTTAGTGTTCTGAATAGTTTTGGATTAAAGGACTAAAATCAATTACTGTTCCTAAAACCCCTGTCTATATTCAACTTAAAGTATTATGAAGTAAGAATTAGTTGGATTTTGTCATAGGTGAGAGGTGATGGTCCTTAGTTATTCCTCAATAAAGAATTACGCTCTCACACACGGTCCAGTTAAAATTAAAGTGCTCTTTATTTGGTGCTAGGGAAAGTGACTGAGTAGAAAGTCAAAGACTTTACCCCTTGAGAAGGAGGGCTTAGAAACATTCTCCTCCTCAAACAGAGGGAAGGCAAAAGTGTTTATAGAGGATAGATGGGGGGTCCACTTGAAAACTGGAAAGTTCCCCTTTGGGGTGGGGTGGGAAATCTTGGATGCTTGTCATATTCCTGAGAGTCAGGGATTTTTTTGCAATGATGGTCTTGACCTCTGGGGTTATCTCTGTCTCCTAGCTCCAGTCAGGTAGTAGTCATGCCTAATTGACTTTCCTTCTATAGAGTTTTATCTCCCCATACCTCTTAGGTATGTCAGTCCTGTTATCTAGTTGGTCAATCTAAATTTTAATAGTCCCTTGATTCCTTGATATGTCTATCCTGTTATCTGGTCATCTTTGGTTTTGCTTCTCACAGGAGAAACTTCTGATTTATTCCAAGCCCATGTCATCTAACCCCCCACCCTTTTTATATATCTAAGGGAAAAGGGGGCAGAGATTCTTCTTCTGTAACTGCTTCAAGCTGAACAGGATAGCAGAAATCACAGGGGGAGGAGGGGTCTGGTCCAGAGGTTGAGGAGGTGTATGGGCAAGCTTGAGCCTAGGCAAAACAAACTTTAACAAGATGTTAAAAAGACAAGGGGCAAAAATCAAAAGGACAAGAACCAATATCACTATTGAGAGAAAAGGGGTCCACCAAGAGAAAATCTTGGACCCCCAAGATCCCACATTAGGAGTGAAGACCTGTTCACAAGTGCCTTTCATCATTAAAAAAAAAATTCCCACTGTGCATTGTCTATAGTGTTTGCAGGGGCTTTGGGGCACCTCTTCAGTTGATTTACTTCCCTGGTTCCAGATAACTTCATTTTGAAGTCCAAATCTAAATATCTCTTGATTTAAAGTAGTTGCAATTTAATTAAGTTATTTTTTCCCTAAAGCAGATTTAAGACATTTCTGATTCAATTTTAAAATGCATAACTAATAACAATCTGATGACAAAGCCAGATGTTTATACGCTTTAATTGTTTAGAATATAAAAAAGGAGTAGAATTTTTAGGTTAAATAATTTAAACCTTATACCTGCATCTTATAACTGCATTTGCAATACTAACCTAAAGGATGAAGATCCAATATTGTGTTCATGCTGACATGATAGGAATTTGCCGTAAAAGAAGAGGGACAAAGCTCTCAGGTAATAATGCTTCCCTAAACTCCACTTCCACTCCAGATAGAAGTTGTATAGATGGCCAACTGCAGTGGGCCAGGCATAAGATCAGCCAGGTGGGATAGTTTCCATTTCATGTGTCATATTAGGGAAATTAAGTCAGGAGAATCCTATCTTAGCCTTTGCCAAAAGTTGTTCTCCCAATCTTTCCTAGGACAATCCCACCACATGCAATCCATGTATGTGAAACCCCTTAGGGTTTCTGGCACCATGGCTCATTGGCTCAGTAGTATTTTTCGATGATCATACCTGGAGTCAGACTCAGAATAATAACAGTTAACAGTCCCATAATGTCTTTAAATACCAAGTTTCAATAATCAGTACTGCAAATAAATTCACTTCTCAAGGGTTATATATTCTGGATAGCAAGCATTAACTATACTTATGCAAATTCTGAGTAGTGCACAATGTAAAGACATCCTTCAGCAAGAGTCTGCCCTTCACCCACCTTCCCAGCATAGACAGAGGTGGGGAAGGCAAAGAAATCTTAGAATTAACTTTAGCAACTATAAGTAAAAACTTTCTGTTCAGAGAGACAAATATGGTACTTGATAATGTCAAATATTAAAATATAGTTTTTGTACCTGCCTGTCTCCTACAAACAGATCAGAGAAATAATGTTTAGTCTCTGCTACAAAATGAATAAACAGATAAGAGAAATTATAATATTTCATAATATTTCCTACTAACTAGATCAGAGAACATGATATCTATACCAGTCCTCCTACAAAACAGATCAGAGACAAACAGAAAAAACAAACAAACCCATAACATCAGTTTAATATTTTGTCCCAAGAAAAAAGATAACACAATATGGTCATGTGGAGACTTCCCTCCTAACAGAGAAGCTTGGGGGACTCCCCATTTCTGAGGGTATATATGATTTTAGTCTACTGATTACAGTGTGTTGTCAGTTTCAATAGTATAATTCAGAAATCAACCCAGAAGCAAAAAGCAGTTGAACAATTTCAGTTATAACAAGTATGGAGGGAATACAGAAGCATCATAATAAGACTACAGAATTCCAAAAAAAGGTTTGGCAAGGATGAGGATGCCCAGATGTCACCATAAGATAGGAACTTACTATCCTGAGGGAAAAGAAGTCACTAGGTAGGGTCTTTTATCTGCTAGCTATCTGGGTTCAGGTTTGGAGTTCAGTTTAAGGACATTTTGCTCCTATTAACCCAGGGTTTCATAAGAAATACTTTTGGATAATAAGGTACCTCCGTCAAATCCAGGTGATCCATATATTCATATTAACAATAGACACATAAATGCATATAAGACACACAAACCAAACAACAACTGTGAGATAGCCCTATCAACATTAAAGATTACTTCTTCTACTGCTTCATGACAACTGAAGGAATCTTGATAGGGGAGAAGCTCCTTTTTGCTTAACAATAGCTTCCAATAAGCTAGGAACATCCTAGATTGTTCCCTCAATTCTGAGTTCTGGTTTAAAGCCTTGAGGACTTTCCCCTTGCAGCAGTAGAATAAGTCCAATTGCAACCCCCCCCCCCCAAGTTTGTAAGGTCGAATTTAGCCCAGTTGTTCAAAATATACCCTAATGGGGGGTCCCTTGGAATATTCTCTCCCTGCCCCACAGGTGGAAGGCTATTTAAACCTTTACCCAGATATCATCCAATCTGAAGCTCTGAGCTGGGGTCAGAAGTCAGGTTGAGCTTTTTGCAAGGGAGATGTCCCTGCCCTTCATGTGGAAAATCTGACCCTTCCTCCATCTGTGATTTCTGCCACCCTGTTCAGCCTGAAGCAGTTACAGAAGAAGAATCTCTGCCCCCATTTCCCTTACATATAAAAGGGGGAGAGGGGTAGATGACATGGGTTTGGAATAAATCAGAAGTTTCTCCTGTGAGAAGCAAAACCAAAGATGACCCGATAACAAGATAGACATATCCAGGAATCAAGGGACTATTAAAATTTAGATTGACCAACTAGATAACAGGACTGACATACCTAAGAGGTATGGGGAGATAAAACTCTATAGAAGGAAAGTCAATTAGGCATGACTACTACCTGACTGGAGCTAGGAGACAGAGATAACCCCAGAGGTCAAGACCATCATTGCAAAAAAATCCCTGACTCTCAGGAATATGACAAGCATCCAAGATTTCCCACCCCACCCCAAAGGGGAACTTTCCAGTTTTCAAGTGGACCCCCCATCTATCCTCTATAAACACTTTTGCCTTCCCTCTGTTTGAGGAGGAGAATGTTTCTAAGCCCTTCTCAAGGGGTGAAGATTTTTACTTTCTACTCAGTCACTTTCCCTAGCACCAAATAAAGACCATCTTAATTCTAATTGGACTGTGTGGAAGAGTGTAATTCTTTATTGAGGAATAACTAAGGACCATCACCTCTCACCCATGACAATTCCTATTTAATTTCTAATGCTTACCCTCCATATATTGAAACTGCAATGGGAAAAGGCATAATGTGGAAGAGATAACTGTACTCTCATATAACATGGTAAAGACAGTTGATACAAAACCTTCTCTCTAAGAATCTGGTTCATTCCTTCCCACAAGTACACACAGCATCCATAGGAAGAGTAGGTTTAAATGTAGACCATAATAGTCGTGAGGCATACAGGTAAGAAATTTGTGCGACACTGTTTAGTTTGCATTGCCTGCTCTGGAAATTCTCTCTGTGTAAAGGCTTCATGCAGAATCCATGTTGTTCATCCTTTGTTCTTGAACAGGACCAATGACATCACGAGTGTGATGTCTTTACTTGCTCATGAATTGGATTTGAGTGAGGCAGAGCTGTGAAAACTTTTCAGTCCTCAGCCTTCAGTCTCACTCTCTCCTCCAGTCTTTGGAGTTCTGTGGCAAGACAAAGGTCAAAATGACTGGTGATGGCCCAAGATGTAGTGGGTGACTTTGGCCTTTCTAAATTAAGGTCTTTCCCTGATCTCAGTTTGCCTGAAGCCATGCCCATTCAGTGACTAAGGAGTAGGTAAGAATTGAGACAAAAGGTGGCCCAAGGGGACAGCTAGGTGGCGCAGTGGATAAAGCGCCAGCCCTGGATTCAGGAAGACCTGAGTTCAAATTTGACCTCATACACTTGACACTTACTAGCTGTGCAACCCTGGGCAAGTCACTTAACCCCTGTTGCCCTGGGGGAGGAGGGGGAAGATGGCCCAATTTACCATCCCAAAGATAGTCTGGGAGAGGAAAACCCTCTGAATTTCTGGCCAGAGGGTTTGTACTCATTTTAAGCCTAAACTATGGCCATAAATGCTTGGGCTTGGCCTATATTGGCCATTCAATGAAAGCCTGAATGATTTGGGTTTGAAGGCATAGTCAAGTAGCTCTATTGAAAATACAGTGAGCTTTTTAAAGCCTATTTTTCCATGCTTGACCTTTATCTTGCCCCTGGACTCCAGATGACTGGAGGAGAAGGGAGAAAGACCTTGAGCAGCTCTGCCTTACTCAAATCCATATCCCAGGCAAGTGAAGGCATCATACTTGAGATGTCATCAGGCCTCTTGAAGAATGAACAACTTGAGAGCAGGAACTGTCTTTCTTTTTCAGATTTGTATTTCTTGCATTTAGCAGCACAGTGTCTGGCACCTATTTGATGCTTACAATATAGTTATTGGCTAAGTTCTTGGACAGTTCATTAATTTTACTTTCACCCTTGTTATGGGGAAATTAAGTGGGGGTTGGAGGTAGGGGTTCTTAGGAATTCCTCTTGCACACAAATCCATTTAGAATAAAATAATAGTTTATTTAAGTGCTAGGGAAAGGAAACCAAGAGAGAAATCCTTGGACTTCTTCTGATGGGGAGAAGGCATGGCAAAGAGGCATGGCTCTCTGAGATACCAATCTCCTCGAGTAGAAGACAAGGAAATCCTTTTATAGAGGACTGATGGGGGTGATCAGCTGACTGTGGAAAGTTCCCTTATTGGGGGAGGACCATCCCCCACTGGTGGTGGCTGGGGGAAGTTGGGTGAAGGGCGGCTCTGGAACTCTCAGGCCATCTCTGTCCTCCTCATGGCACAAAGGCAGCAGCCACACCTAATCTTATCTCCCCAAGGGGTGGGGGAGACTTGAATGAAGGGTGATGGTCCTGGAGCTAGCTTAGCCCAGATCCAGTGCCACTTATCTCTTTAGGTGTGTCTGTGGTTTGGTTTAGTTTCTCAAGGAGAAGGTTCTTTGATTTGCCCCATAAAGATCCTTCTATACCTCTTTGATGGTAATTTCTGTAAATAAAAGTTAACTAGTCTATCAGATTAACTAAGATCAGCAGAAGCATTTTGTTTGAAAAGAGTTTAGACCACAACCTGTAAAATTAATTAAGCCCTTAAAAAACTGAAGTATTAAAAGTTTGAGCTATTTGAAAGAAGTTAGTTACTCAAAAGGATCTGTGATCTCATCACGTTGAGAGTTCCCTCCAGTGATTCCTTTTCCATCCATTCATGCCAGACTATACTGTATTCCTCTTGCTCGTGTCCTTCCAGAAGTTTTCCATACGAGATCTATCCAGTGTGAAGGAGGCCTTTCCTCCGACATTGCAAAAGTAACAGTAAAGAACTCTGGCTATATACCTGCCATCCCTTATTCTTGCCACATGGCCAGCCTATTTTCTATTCCTGTTACAATTCTTTACTTCCATTCTTTTTCCTTTTCAGAGTTCCCTAGAGGATTATATGTTAGATCCTGTTCATTCCTACCATTCACCTTTCTTTGTGTTCTCTGTGATACTCTAGAGAGGTGTATGAGGTGTTAAGGGAAGACCAGTGACTTTGGTGTAAGGGCTTGTTGAGCCCTTTTCAGGGCTGCTTATCCACCTTTCATGTCCAATCAACCACCCAGCTTTCACCTGTGGCTCCAAGAAGCTATAGTATGTGCACCAGCAATGCTCCAGTAAAACCATCTCAGCAGACAGGCTGAACCAAGTTGAGAGACCTATCAGTGAATTAGGGAGAGGTCTACCCCAAGCATGTGAAGATTTCCCCCTGGCAGAATGAGTGAATGAGAACAATTTGTTCTAATGGCCATGAAGACAGCTGAAGCAGGCCCTGGGGAGGGCATAGAGCTTGTTCAGACATTGATGATGCCAAGGTCTTTCACTCCATGCCAGGCCATCAACATTTTATCTTGCCATGACTTTGTGCAGCTCTGCCCCACTTAAGTCCAGTTCACGTGCAAGTCACGACGCTACTCCATAATGTCATTGATCCTTTTTAAAAATGAAAGACAAGCAACTGATACTCTAGCTCTTATAAAGCAATGGTGTTAGATATCTCACTGCTATGTGGTAACAATAATAAAATGTCACTATTAAAAAGGTGGACTTTTGCTTTATGGGATATATTAGATCAGTAAGAGCTTTGCAATTTTCCAATAGCTAGCTATCCCAGTCTTATCTCCCTGTTCAACTCTAGGCACAGCTCATTATCCACCTGGATTTTCTGTCCCAGATATACATGCTGCTGGACAAATTATAGAGTATCTTTGCAATTGCAAGTTGAATTCAGAGCAATAGATATCTTCATTCTCTGGGTCTTTGCTATTTTGATGGATGAACCAAGCTTTTTACAGTCAGCACATTAACACTGGCCAACAGGAGTATCTTGGGGAGCCTCACCATCTGCAGGTTCAACTGGACTTGTACGACCTCCATCAAGTGTCAGATACCTTCAGTGTATATACATCTTCCTGTTTTATGCCTGCCTGGTGTTTATTGTCAGAGGGTCATTGAATATGATTATTTATATTGTGAAGTACTCCAGGGAATCTTGAATATTCTTGATGTGTGGATGAAAGACATTATAAAAGAGCTTATGGGGGCGGCTAGGTGGCTCAGTGGATAAAGCACCAGCCCTGGATTCAGGAGTACCTGAGTTCAAATCTGGCCTCAAACACTTGACACTTACTAGCTGTGTGACCCTGGACAAGTCACTTAACCCTCACTGCCCTGCAAAAAAACAACAAAAAAAACCCCAAACAAGAAAAGATAGTTACTAGCTGTGTGACCCTGGACAAGTCACTTAACCCTCATTGCCCCTCCAAAATAAAAAAAAGAAGTGTTTCGATATATAAAGATGTTATGCATTGTTGAATGCCCCTTTGTGAGAGGCTGCTTATTCCCAACTAATACTCTCAGCAAGGATATCTATAATTTACATATAGATGGCTACCATAAAGATTTTGTATATATAGTTGGAAGGTTGGGAGTTATTTAAATGCTTTTGGTTAATTTATTCAATGTCAATAAGATCCAAGATGTTTTCCATACATTTGTTATTTCCCCCTCTTCAGATACCTAGCATGTTGATCAATCACTGTCTTTATAATTGTAGTGTGTAAGAGGGAAAGCCAAGACAGAAAAGTGGAGGAAGCTGTACAATTAGCTTCCCTCCAAACATATCTAGGAAAGGGACCAGAATGAATCCTAATGGGGAAATCCAAGGAAAAATCAAAGTGAGTCATTTGCTCAGCTCAGTTCAGGTCTGTAGTAGTCTACAGACACTAGGGTTGGGGTTGGACTTGGGGCACAATGCATGTAAGGCCTCCAGTACCCAGGGAGATTGTGTTTACTGGAACAAGAAGAGGTCTAGACCCATATCCAAGCACCGCCAGTCCGTACTATGGCTGTTGTTGGTGGTGGTGGTCCTTCATTCCTCAAGAGGACCATGGCATTGGGAATTGAATTTAAGTGAGGCAAGGCTATGCAAAGTCACCAACCTTCACTCTCCTCCAGAGCCATCTGGGTCCAGTGGCAAGATATATATCAGGGGGCTGCTGGGTGGCACAGTGGATGGAGCACCAGCCCTGGAGTCAGGAGTACCTGAGTTCAAATCTGGCTTCAGACACTTAACACTTACTAGCTGTGTGACCCTGGGCAAGTCACTTAACCCCAATTGCCTCACTAAAATTAAAAAAAAAAAGATATATATCAGAACGAGTGGAGATGGCCCCAGATATTAAAGGCAATTGGGTTTAAGTGACTTGCCCAGAGTCACACAGCCAGTAAATGTCTGAGGTGAGATTTAAACTCAGGTCCTCTTGACTCCAGAGCCAGTGCTCTATCCACTGTTCCACCTATCCGCCCCCATACCATGCCAGTGCAATCGGATTAGGTACAGGGTCCCATTTTCAACATTTAGCTCAGCCTACGAAAGAATAACCAAGGCAGAAATCTCAGGCCTAAGGGGAGCCTATAATTCTGCCAGCCTGAACAAATAGAGCTTTCCAGGTAACTATTAGGAGCTGAGTCCGATAGTAGTCTACTATTGTTCAGACAAAAACCTATGTTAGGAACTGAGAGCTCAGACTGGGGTGGGGGGGAGCGGCAATCAGACTCTGCCTTGAATCAGGCCACTATGAGAGCATTGAAAGTTTACAGGTCTCCAGACTTCCCTGAAATCCTAGAATGACACAGCACTCAGTACCCCAAGAAACCATCAACAGGACCAACTTAGACCTTTTGCCCCTAAGTGCCACAGAGCCCAGCCCTAACATCAAAGTTCAGAGTCAGGTAGGCTGGAAGAATGAACAAACAAAAATAAGACTCCTACCATAAAGAGCTAGTATGATGGCAGAGAAGTTCAGGACATAAACCCAGAAGAGAATGACTCCAAAACATATATAAGCAAAGCCTCAGAGGAAAAAAAAAAGGCAGTTCACATACAAACTCAGCTAGAATTCATAGAAGAAATGAAACCAAAAAAATTATTTTAAGTTAAAAATGTTTTTTCATAAATGTCAGGAGAAAGTTTGAGGAGAAAATTGGAAAAGAAATCAAGTGATGGAAGAAAGAGAATTAAAAGCTTTGGTGTAAGAAGCACAAAAACTCACCAACGCAGCAAACCTCCCTGAAAATTTGAGTGGATAAAGTAGAAACTAATGATTCCATGAGGCAACAAGAAATATTAAAACAAAGTCAAAAGACTTTTAAAAAGAATAGAAGGTATCTTATAGCAAAAATAACTGACCTGGACAGCAGATCAAAGGAAAAAACCTAAGACTCATTGGACTATCTGAATGCCATGACCAAAACATACACACAGCCTAGACAGCGTCTTATTACAAGAAATTTTAAACAAAAATTTTAAATTTTAAACAAAACACCAACTGCAGATTTCTTAGGACCAAAAGGCAAAATAGAAACAGAATCCACTGGTCCCCTCCTGAAAAAAAGTCCTAAATGAAAACTTTTTTGAATATCATAGCCAAAATCTAGAGTTTACAGGTCAAAGAAAAATAGTGCAAATGGCCAGAAAGAAAGAATTCAAGAATTTATGAACCAGTCAGAATTACATAGTTTAGCAGCCACCATTCTAAAAGAGTGTAGAACTCAATAATAACTTACTCAACTGATTATAATGCTCCAGAGGTAAAAATGGATGCTGCTGAAATAGAAAACAGGTATTCCTGATTTTATTTTTAAACAGAGATTTTTTTTTTTTTGAAGTTCAAACAAAGCACATTGAGAGTGTTAAGGTCTGAGTGTAGTGGTTCTATCACCTTTGATGGAGAATCCAGATTGGTTAAATATTTTTGTACTAGATTATTTATATTTTTATTCTTTTTTCTTCCTTCCCTTTTCATCCTTAATGCCCTTGGGATGACTTTTTTGCTGGGTTTTTGACAAGCTTTTAAAACATTGATTTTACCCTTTGCTGCTTCTCTCTAGTTTATGAAACAATACTGCTCACAATTGTAAGATTTTACAAATGGATTTATATTTAACCCAGTTTGGCATCCATTTTGCTTTGGACTGAAGTCAGACATTTGTTGAGGAATACATTTTGGAGTCTCTTTTGGCCTTTTTATTGAGACAATGTGTATAGCTTAAACTTCTAAATAAATTACTATAGTGTCCATGTTATTTTGGAGTCTTATTTCCCATTTTTAATACTGTTATTTGTTTAAATAGTTATGGGTTAAGTCATTTCAATTATACACCCAATTTTTCACCTTTTTTCATTTTTTGAATTGATTCTTTGTCTTTGTTGCGTTTCATTTTATTTCTTCAGGACAAAGAGCTAAAGTCAAAAAAAGGTGGAAAGACCTATTACTTTCTACACTAACCTTTCTTTTACATTTTGCTGTAACCTAGTTTGTAACTGTGAATTAGGTTTTTTTTTTAATTAATGAGATTTATCATTGCATTATAAAAGATAGGTTTGCCTTCCTATTTGCCACCTCCCCTGCCTCTAATTTATATTTTTCTTTTCTGCTTTTAGTATTCTCTCCCTTAATTGACACCGATCAATCTAAATTCTTTGAATTAGAACAAAATTTTTGAACAGTTCATGAATTAAGCCTTTCCAGATGGTACTATTTTAGGTTCTATTTGCTTTTTAATTACAAATTATAATTAAGTAATGCATTTTGCTTTCTTTCTTTTTTTTAGATTTTACATGAATTATGACTAGCACATTGTGAATCTTAACCAGATTGTATACATCTTTAATGTCAAATTGTTCAGGTTTCTAGTCAGTCCCCTACTTTAACTAGGGCTGTCTGTCTTCTTGTCAGGGAAAATGATCCATATTTTCATATACAAAAATTTCTTTTTGTTATTTCCCACAAGAAACATTAGACTTACCCTCAAAGAAACTTCTGGAAAACTGAAAATAATTATGTTTCCTTAAGCATGAATTTGACCTAGACTCTATCAGCCATTCTTTTCGTAGCTGTATTTCCTGTATATCTTAGTAACACAGCTGATGGAAAGGGGGAAAACATACCAACTCCCAAAGGGAGTGGATCCGGATAGCAATTGTTTGAAGTTGAGAAGACCTTGAATCCTGGAAAGTAGTGACCAATAACAGGAAACAAATAAACAAAATTGAGACATAATTGAGAGCCCTCCTGCCTTAGAGTCAGAAGGCTTAATACTTATATTTCAGCATTAATAGAAAAAGCAATACAAACAATAAAGAGTAGAATCCTGTGGTTCTTCATTTCTGCTTTTTTGGTAAATCTGTTATAGAAAAAAAATGACAGAACCTGACAAAAACCACCATAGTGTCATTATCAACTTGCATGCTTCTTAAGGTAGTAAGTAATGCCCATTATTTCAGTGAAGCAGCTTAGAAACCACATGCATTATCATTGACTTTTTGAGAGGTGACGAGGATTTTCATTTTTAGTTTTCCAGTAAGGCATTCCTTGTATAATATTGCCTTAACCACCTTTGTTTAGCAGTGGCATCATTATAACCCAACTTCACTGCAGCATTGCAAAACACTTTTGTAATGCTATTTAGCCATCTACCCATTTAGAACAAGGTTCCTAAGATAGTACATGGCAGCCCTTCAAATATTGGAATGTAGACATTCTCTCCTATAAATCTTCTCCAAGCTTAACTTCCCCAGTTTCTTTCATCAATACATATACATTATAGTTATAAAAGTATCTTATGTTATTCTGGGTATCTTCAGAGGGTGGAAATTAGGGTGAGGCAGATTTTGGTTTTTTATATAATTCAATGTGTTTCTCATTAGATTACCTTTCAGATATTTTATTCATTCTTGCAGATATATATTTTTTTAAGTAAGGCAATTGGGGTTAAGTGACTTGCCCAGGGTCACACAGCTAGTAAGTGTTAAGTGTCTGAGGCCGGATTTGAACTCAGGTATTCCTGAATACAGGGCCGGTGCTCTATCCACTGCGCCATCTAGCTGCCCTCTTGCAGATATTTTAACAATTTCTCTTTCTATGTATTTCTCTTAGATTTTGTTAGTAATATACAGAAATTCTCTTGATTTTATAGATTATATAATATATTCTTATTACCCTCTTTATTGATTTTACTAGGTTAATTTTTTTTAATTTCATAGGATTTCGGAGTTTGAAAAAACCATAAAAATTATCTAGTTTAATCCCTTTACTTTGCAGAGAAGGAAACAGAACTGAAGGGTTAATTGAATTGACCAAAGTTATACAGGTATAAAGTGACAGAGCTGGGATTCAGGCCCATAACTTCATATTCTAAGTCTTGTATTCAATTTCTTTACTCATGATGCTTCTAGCAGAATCTGATGTAGTGAAACAAATATCTGAGGATGAAAATTCAACTTCCACAGATTTCCAGCTTCCTTTATGACTTTATAACTAGAATAATTTTTTGTCTTTACCATTTCATATCATTATAAAATACATGAAATTACGGTTGGACTGGAAATAATGAGGATTTGTAGCCTTGATTAGGTTGTTTCTTATATTTATGTCTAACTAAAGTAAGTGTTTTAACATGTTTCTTAATAGAACACTGGACATGGAGTCCGGAAGACCTGAGTTCAAATCCAGCCTCAGAACCTTACTAACTATGTGACCCTGGGCAAGTCACTTACTGTCTTTTTCTTCACTTTCCTCAATTGTAAAATGGGGATAATAATAGCATCCACCTTCCAGGATTGTTGTATCGAATGAGATAATACTTGTAAAGCACTTAAAACAGTGCTGGGCACATGGTAAACCCTACACAAATGCTTGATATCATGATTATTATTTATAAATATTGTGAATATATGTAAATTGGTTGATTAATCCTAAATTCTGAAAATGAAAACTAAAACAGGAGATGGCAAGAATAGTAAGGCCTACATGATTGGGGTCTTTGCTCCATTTTCTCACTGTTTTTTGTTTCTTTGTTTGTTTTTTACTTACATAAAAAGATCTTTTGCACCAGAGGCTGTATACCTTTTGAAGAAAAGAAAACTAAATGCACCAAATACTCTGTCTTTCATATATTAGATTTTAAGAACATGATAGACATACCGTAGTAGGTTTGGGGCTAATCTGCTACTTTTTTTTTTTAATTGGCAAATAAAATCCTAAATTGTTTTGGAAGAGAGAATGCAACGGTTTGACTCTCACTTGTGGTAAACACATCAAGTCTTTCTTCACATGTTTTAATTTGACCCTTCTTGGGATGCAGGTTCTTAGACTAGTACTGGGCTGCTCATATGAAATAACATGATCATCAGCAGCTTGTTCTTTTGTTTGTTTGGTGATTTTTTTGTTTTGTTTTGTTTCAAGCCCTTATTACACTAGGTCGAGAGTTCAATACCTGGGGGGAAACTTTATGGCCCATAGACAGGAAGCAGATAAGGCTGCTGTGACTTTGCTATTCTTGATCAGTTTTCTTTCCTGTGTGTGGTATCAGGATAAAAGCATTATTCTAGCTCTTGGGTGTTTTCTTCTTTCTAAGGATTGCTGTGATAGTGAAGTGTTTTTCCATGTTTGAGCATTCTGCCTCTGTCAGTGGTCATTACAAGGCCTTCTCTGCCTGGTGATTTCCTGTTAATCTCCTTCACCTCTTGCTCTCTATCAAATTTTTTTTTAAACAAAAATCCTTATTATTTCCTCTGTGAATTTTAGTGGAATTACTTGGATTTTGAATGTAATACAAAGTAATTGTTTTCAGTATTTATAATATTTTCTTCATTTTAGGAACTGGAATTTATGTGACTTATAGTTATTGCAATGTATTTCATACCAAAGTATTATAGACTCTTACAAGTGGTTGGAAGCTTAGAGATCATTTAAGTTGCTCATTTTACCTAAGTACAGAGGGTTACCCTTGCTGTCCAAGATTACCCAGGGGCACAAAGACACCAGAAGCAGAACAAGCTACTCCCTTGTCACAGGTCACATCAAATTCAGGGTTGAATTTGGGTAGTTAGATGATTTTTTTTTAAATGGGGCCCTTTATTTTGCATTTCCCATTTCATGAAAAACTCTTCTGGTGCCATGTAACTAGCTATTCAAAATAAATTTTCATTTAAACATGTCAATTTTTAGTATGTTGTAAAGGAACCATTTCAGTCACATCCATCTTTATCTGCATTAGTCCTTCTTCCTGTTCCTACCAATTAAAATTATGTAATGACTTTTGAAGTGGGATTAGCTTTTACAGCAGAAATGAAAGGATTCTGTGTTCCTGAAAGTAAAGTTTGAAAATACACAGGAAGAAAGAACCAAGGGTTCTGACAATTGTTCTCCTAAGTAGCATCTTTAAAGAGAACATTCTGTTTTCTTGGATCAGAATAATTAGCAGCCTACAACGGTAGGTTTATGGCCATGCAAGAGTCCTGGGATTGGGAACCTCTCAAATTGCCTTTCTCTTGAGGAATGAATGCTTGTAGCTGTTTTTCATAAACTCAGAAAGTATTAGAATCTGATGCTTAAGGTCATAAATGTGTATGTTAATGCCCTTTCCCCATTCCCTATACTGTTGCTATCACTAATCTTTCATTTTCTAGGCAGCTGTAATAAAAAAGTAAAATAACCCTATTCTCTCTTGTAATCCATATAACACAGTTAGAGAACTTGGGTGCTGTAAGAAATCAGAATGTATTTTATGCCTCAGAAGAAGGAAGTAGGAAATTTAATTTTCTGTTACAACCATATTCATTATTATCTTCTTGATGGTTTCAAATCCCTTCCTTTTGGGACTGAAGCAAGCTTTAACCCATGGCATCAGTTTTTGCTGGAGCCCTCCATTCTGGAAACTAACTACTTAGAGGTCATGCTAAGACAGGGGATCTTCAGGGGATCCCAGTCCAATTCAATTTCTCTAAGGATACAATGGAGAGGAAATACTGCTGTAGAAGGTATGAGTTGAATCTTGAAGTAAGACAAAATTATGATAGGTAAAAGTAGAGAAGGAGACCATTCCAGGAATGGGAGACAGCAGCAGTTCACCGGTGGTACCACTTGTGCATTCCCCAACTCCATTGTTATCACCATTGCCTTTTTGGAAGATGACATTCCCATATTCCTTGCTGTAGACACTATCTCCATTGCTGCTACGGTTTGTTTAGTTCCATTAAGTTTTCAGTCACTGCCTTCAACTCAGGACATCATTCTTGCTCCTCCCTCCCCCCCCCCCCAATTCAACATTTGGGATCAAAGGATCGTAAATCTAGAACTGGAAGAGACTTCAAAGTACAACTCCTTCATTTTACTCATTTGGAAACAGATCCTAGGAGATTGAGAACCTGCCCAAGGTCCCACAGGTAATAAGCAACAGAAGGTGGAATTTGAATCCAGTTCCTCTGACACCAGCAATAGTGCACTTTCTGCTATACTATAGCACCTATTAAGTGCCTTCCAGTATAGGACACTGTATAAGTTTCTGGAGATAGAAATCTTCCTTACTGGCTTACAATAGGAAGGGAAGGCCAAGTATACAAATAACTTTGATAAAAGGAAAAGTGAAATTAGTGCAAAGTAATATAAGAAATTTGTGGTAGAGAGATTTTTGTCTGGGGGTGGCAGGGAATCCTTTATGAAGGAGAGAACATCTGAATTGGGCCTTCAGAGGAGAGAGAGACTTAGATGGTATGGAGGGAGACTATCCTAGGTGGAATGGAATGCATGCCAAAGACATGGATACTATATAATCAAAATAGGGGGCAGTGCTTGGTTGTTACAGTAAGGGTAGAATTAGTCTAATTTGAAGCCTGGTTGTAGAAGGAGTCATAAGTTAGTATCAGAAGACTGAGAAGAAGGAAAAATACTCTCTTACTTGACTTAACTCTCAAATCCCATTTTTTTGGGGGGGGAGATGAGGCAATTGGCTTTAAGTGACTTGCCTAGGGTCACACAGCTAGTAGGTGTTAAGTGTCTGAGGCCGGATTTGAACTCAGGTCCTCCTGATTCCAGGGCCAGTGCTCTATCTACTGTGCCACCTAGCTGCCCCTCAAATCCCATTGTAAAAATAAAACAAACTTTGTGTGTGTGTGTGTGTGTGTGAGAGAGAGAGAGAACCTCCCTCCCTCCCTCCCTCCCTCTAAGGATTCATTAACTGAGGTGTCATTAACTGAAATGTTAAATCAAAAGTTGAAATAATTTTGTAAACTGTTTTCTTGCTCTCCAAATTATCATAATTGCTTATCAATCTGCTTTGACATTTAAGAAGCATCCCAAATATGCTTTCATTTCAATATCAGTTAAATATCCTAGTCAGTTGCAAACAAGTTGCTATAAGAATCATTTTCTTTAATAATACCATCAAGAAACATCACTATCCAGTGAACTTGTAGAATGTGTCAGTGGGTTAGAGAACTGAAGAACAGAGGAAATGGGACAAAACACATGTAGGGAACTGTGCATCACTCCACTAAAGGGCCCAGAATCAAGCTGGGGCCAGTTCTGTCCTCCCAGAATTCACTCAAGACTGAGATCTTAAAGCTGGTGAACTGTAAGTTGTCCAGCAGGGTAGGAAGCTGAAATGGTTTGAGAGCCAACCATAAAGGAAGCTGCCTTCAAAGGGAGAGGTATCAGAAACTGAGCAATAGGGAAAAATAAAGGGGGGAAAGACTGAAATTACCAAATATTTCAAGAGAAAAAAACTCAGAAGCCTTGGATAACATCAGATAAACCAATAGGGAAGATATTAATAGCAGGAAAAAATATGGATTCTAGATCTAGTAAATGAACTTAGGCATATCTGAATAAATACTATAAAACAAATGAAAATTATTCAAAATCTGACAAGGCAGAGGACTCTGTGGATGTTGAGGAGATAATGGAACCACAGCAGAATGTTCCTGAATGGTTTAAAACAGAAAAAAAGCATTTTGTCATTATAATCTATGCCCTTCACAGAAATAATTATCAGAATAGAAAATTAGCATCCACAATGGTGTCTCACCAGAGAGGCTAAATAGAGAGAGGATAAATGATTATAAATGCAAATATACTGCAGTGAAGAACAGCCTCAAAGAAGAGAAATGAAAAGTAATAATTAGGGGACAGCTAGGAGGCACAGTAGATAGAGCACCGGCCCTGGATTCAGGAGGACCTGAGTTAAAATCTGGCCTCAGACACATGACACTTACTAGCTGTGTGACCCTGGGCAAGTCACTCAACCCTCATTACCCCACCCCCCTCCCCAAAGTAATAATTAAAAGAAAGTATGCTCTCTATGTGAACAAAACATAATGATCTCAAAGACAGAATACACAGAGACAAATTACGGGTTATTGGTCTCCCAGAACCCAAGTTAAAAAACCTGAACGCTATAATAGAAAAAATAAGACAAGAAAACTTCCCAGTAATTCTAAACATGGGAAAACAATGTGTCAATCAAAAAAATCATAGATCTCCTCAGGAAAAAAAAATCTTGACTGCAAATTCTAAGACATATAGTAGTTAAATTTAATAATTCCATTCGGAAACAACAAATTCTGCAAGTGATCAGGAGGAAGACCTACAAATACAAAGAAGAAGAAAAAATAAAATCACAAAATTGTTCTGCCCCTACCATAAAATGTAGAGGGAGTGTTTTAAAGAACAATGGAGCTAAAGATACAGTCCACAGTGACCTACCCTACAAATCTGAGCCTAACTATAAATTAGAAATGATGGCTATTCAATAGTGAAAAGGCATTTGAAACATTTTTATAAGCAAACCAGTCCTAGAGAAACTATATGCTTCTCAGAAACTTTGGACAACAGAAATACAAGAAGCATCAAGAAATACAGTAACAAAGGGCAACAATAAAATATCAACAAGAGAGGTCATTAAGAGACTCCTTTCCAAATGCATTCTGGGAGACAAGGGTGAAAGCAGAAGTCAAATAAAAATTAAGGTGGAGAAACAGGCCTGAAATATTATGGACTAAACCTTACAATACTTCATCTAGAGGTAAATCAATGTTTGTTTTTTCTTGTGCTGTTGTTGTTGTTGTTGTTGTTGGATTAAGATATAAAATAGGAGAAGAAATAAAAACAGTAATTAGAATGCTTTATGCATAGTTATATGTTAACAAGACTGAGAAGACACATAAAAAATAGAAAATACTTCCAAAAGTATAAAATACCTAACCTGACAGAAAACCAAATAGATATCTTAATCTTGGAAATCTTGGAAAATCTTGGAAAAGGAAATAAATCTGGCTGTGAAAAAAACTATCAAAAAAAAAAAAAGAAAAGAAAAAAACTTAAAGTACCAATGAGTTCACAGGAGAATTAAACCAAACTTAAAAAAAAAATCAGTAGTCGTACTATACAAACATCCTCAAAAATAAAAATGGAAGTACCCTTTTAGAATCCATTTATAGGACAAATATAGTCCCAATACCGAAACCAGGGAAGGACAAAACACAAAAGGAAAACCATAGACAAATATCATTCATGAATAACAATTCAGAAATTTTAAACAAAATCCTGTCAAACAGACTACTTTACCCAAGAAATCATTCATCATGACTAAGTTGGAGTTATACCATGGATGCAAGAATGATTCAACATTAGGACAATAATCAACAAAATCATTAAAAAAATATCCATGGGGTGGCTAGGTGGCACAGTGGATAAAGCACCGGCCCTGGATTCAATAGTACCTGAGTTCAAATTCAGCCTCAGACCCTTGACACTTACTAGCTGTGTGACCCTGGGCAAGTCACTTAACCCCATTGCCCGCAAAAAAAAAAAAAAATCCATACCCACATGCTTATCTCAATAGATATAAAAAAAGAAAAGTCTTTGATGAAGTTCAACACTCATTTGTGCTTTAAAAAAAACCAACTACAAAATATTGGTAGAGAGGAACCTTTTTTTTTTTTTTTTTTTTTGTGGGGCAATGGAGGTTAAGTGACTTGCCCAGGGTCACACAGCTAGTAAGTGTCAAGTGTCTGAGGCCCGATTTGAACTCAGGTACTCCTGAATCCAGGGCCAGTGCTTTATCCACTGCGCCACCTAGCCGCCCCCTGAGGAACCTTTTTTAATATCACAAAAAGTATTTAATACCCAAAACAAGTATCATATGCAGTGAGAATGCATTCTCTCCCCACTCTTATTCAATATAGTTATGGAAATACTAGCAATAGCAATGTCAGAAGAAAGAAATTAAAGGCATGAATGTAGATAAAGAGGAGATAAGACTATTTCTGTTTACTACTGATATGATGGTATACTTGGAAAATTCAAATGAATCAATAAAGACACTAATCAAAACAATAAGTAGTTTCAAGGTTGCAGGCAACAAAATAAATCCTTAAAAGTCAGCTACATTTTTATATAATAATAATAAAATCTAAAGAGCAGTAATAGAAAAGCAAATCCCATTCCAAATAACTACAGAATGAATAATGTATCTGGAGCTCAATCTACCAAAGCACACAAATGACTCATATAAATTCGATTACAAAGGGTTCCTTAAATAAAGAACAATTTAAATAGCTAGAGCAATACTGAATGTTTTGCTGGGTTGTGCCAGTATAATGAAAATGACAATATTACCAAAATGAATTTACAGGTTTAATTCTATACCAATATGATTATCAATAGAATATTTTACAAAATTTGATTAATAACAAAATTCATTTAGAATAACAAAGGATCTAGGATATCAAGGAGAATGATGAAAAGAGGTAGGGATGAAGGGAGAATAGCACTTCCAGTCATCAAGCTATGTTTTAAAGTAGCAATCATCACAACCATCTGGTTGTTTAATGGAACAAGGGGGAATCAAAAACAATGGAACTCAACTTAGCAGAAAATCAAAATTATTTAGGTTTACTATTTCTGCTTTCTGCATTTGGCTGTGAGGTTTTTATGTCTTAATACATGGTCAGTTTTTATGTAGGTGCCATGTACTGCTGAGAAGAAGGTATATTCCTTTCTTTTCCCATTCAATTTTTTTTTTTTAAGTGAGGCAATTGGGGTTAAGTGACTTGCCCAGGGTCACACAGCTAGTAAGTGTTAAGTGTCTGAGGTCGGATTTGAACTCAGGTACTCCTGACTCCAGGGCCGGTGCTCTATCCACTGTGCCACCCAGCTGCCCCTATTCCCATTCATTTCCTTAAACTTCTTTCTTGTTTATTTTTTGGTTAGATTCATCAAGTTCTGATAGGGAAAGGTTAAGGTCCCCCACTAGTATAGTTTTATTATCTATTTCCTCCTATAACTCATTTAACTTCTCCTTCAAAAACTTAGATGATATACCATTTGATGCATATATATTAAGTATTGATATGATTTCTTTGTCTATGGTACCATTCAGCAAGATAGTTTCCTTCTTTATCTCTTCTAATTAGATCTATTTTTGCTTTTGCTTTGTCTGAAATTATGATTGCTATCCCCTGCTTTCTTTGCTTCAGCTGAAGCATAATAGATTGAGTTCCAGCCCCTAGGTTTGCCCTGTGTATATCTCTCTGCTTCAAATGTGTTTCTTGGTAAACAACATTTTATAGGGTTTTGTTTTTTAATCCATTATGCTATCTACTTCTTTTTAATGGGTGACTTTATCTTGTTCACATTCATAGTTATGATGACTGTTTATTTCCCTCCATGTTATTTTTCATGTTTATCACCCCCACTCTTGCCCCCTACCCTTTCCCTCCTCACAAGTATTTTATTTATGATCACTGCCTTCTCTAATATCCCCTTCCTTTTATCAGTCTCCCTTCCCCTTGTATTATCGCTGTTCCTTTTTTACTTCCTTATAGAGTAAGATACATTCTATATCCAACTGAGTGTGTATGTTATTCCCTTTTTGAGCCAACTTTGATGAAAGTAAGGTTTAATCTTTGCTTGCCATCACCCCTCCATTGTAATAGTTCTTTCCTGCCTCTTTTTTTTGGGGAAAATTTACCCCATTCAATTTCCTCCTCATTTTTCTTCCATGCAGTTTCTTACCTCATTATTTAGGTTTTTGAGGGGTGTCATCCCATCAATGTTACCTTATAACCACACCCTCTGTCTACATATACTCCTTCTAATTACTCCCAATAAAATTAAGACTTACAAATAATTATCATCCCATCAAGGCAGGAATGAAGGAAAGTCCAGGCATGTCCAAATTTGGTTGGAGCATTCAAGAATGGAAAGGAAAACAATAGTAGATGAGGCTGGGGATGTAGGGACCAAAATGTATAAAGCCTTGACTAGTTTTCATTTTGTCTGTTTTTGTTTTGTTTTGTTTTACTCAGAACAAATAGTGCTGTAGAGAAGCACCAGGCACAGTCAGGAAGACTTAAGTTCAGATACATCCTCAGATGCTCATAAATGATGAAACCCTAGTCACTTAAGCTCTGTCTGCTTCAGTTTCCTCAACTGTAAAATGGGGATCTTGATAGCATTTACCTTTCAAGGTCCTTATGAGAATCAAAGGAGACAATATTTGTAAAGCCTTGTACAGAGTAGACACTTAATAAATGTTTCCTTCCTTCTTCCCTCCCTCCTTTCCTTCCTTCCTTCCATATCCTTACACTGTTCTCCTTCAACGAAGAGTATTTACTATACAAATCATTCCAAAGGCTGCTCCTCTCTGAGGTTCATATCAGCTCGGCAGCTACTTTCTGGGTTTGTAATCTTTTTTTTTTCAAGACTTGTTAAAATTATTTATTGGTTAGTTGGCTGGTTCATTTTTTTATGGTTTATACTTCCAACTAGTTACAAAAGCACTTTATTGATTGATTGGTTGGTATATGATTTACAATCCCAACTTGTTGTTGTTGTTGCTGTTGTTGTTGAGTCATTCAGCTATCTCTGTCTCTTTGACCCAGTGAAACATAGAATATTGTCCATGGGGTTTTCTTGAAAAGGGTTTGCCATTTCCTTCTCCAGTGGATCACCTTTTGTCAGAACTCACCACTGTGACTTATTTGTTGTGGGTGACCCTGCATGGCATAGCTCATGGTTTCATTGAGATATGTAGGTTCCCCCACCACAACGAGGCAATGATCCAGGAGAGAGCCCAACTTGTTATGTACAACAGCACTAGTCACATTGTTTGGTTTTTGGAGATATCTCAGTTAGAAGGCTCCAAGAAAGAGAAACTAAGGCCTTTAATGCACCTGGTCATTGTGGGAAAGGGAAAACATTTCTATCAGTAAATGCTTTTTAATGCGAGTGGTTCGATTTTTCAGGGCTAATTGGCATTTGTCCTTATTAAGACCATTTCTGAGTCTCTTCTCGTTAGTGACTGCTACTACTGCACACTTTTCAAAAAAAAAAACCAAAAACCTCTCTTATCTTCTGTCTCATTTATTCTGCTAATAGCCCATGCCTGTAAAGAAGCATCATTATTTCCATGTACTTTTTAAAATAACATTGGTTATCACTATTCAAAAACATAGCCTGGATTGTAGAAATTAAGTTCAAGGAAACATAATAGAGCATATCCAGACTATAATAAAATAATGAGTTTTAAACTGATTGGAAGGATATAGACAAACCAGACCGGCCATTTGAAAAAACAGCAAATTCATTGGCTTCCTGCCCCTTAGAGCTGCACCACCTGTTTTCCTGTGGTGATTCCAAGAACACTGATTTCTCCTTCTTGTCATTTTCATCTCTTTGCTCTCTGTTGGCAGTGTGTTTGAGGTATGTACGTGCATGTGGTAAAACTATGTTCTTGTCTTTTCAGGAATCCAGAATGTCCTCAGCCTCTTTTGTGCCGTACTCACAGAAAACAAGGTTCTCTTTCATTCCACCAGTTTCCAGAGACTTAGTGATGCTTGCCGAGCACTGGAGTCTTTAATGTTTCCTCTTAAATATAGGTGAGTTTTTATTAATTGGCCCCAAGATTTATCCTCAATTGAAATACTCTTACTCACTGTAAAGTCCATGAAGACTAAATAGTAGAGTTAAGTTTGAACCACTTACATGTGTCTCACAAAAGGGTTTGCAAAAAAAGACTCATAATTTTGACCACCGTCTCTGATAAAATTCTAGACCACATTGAGGAAATTATAAAGAAAAAAGTGTATACAAAATGAAAAAGAGAAAATATATTTAATATGATTTTTTAAAATTACTTCTAGTTATCCTTATATCCCTATTCTTCCGGCTCAATTATTGGAAGTTCTAAGTTCACCAACACCTTTCATTATTGGAGTTCATTCTGTCTTTCGTACTGAAGTTCATGAACTTGTAAGTATTCACGTTTATAATTACTGTCATTATTAAAAAATTATAGCATATCTTTTTGTTACCAGTTATACCTTTAATCTAGTGTTAGGATGTTGCTGTTAGTTTCAGTTCTCAATAAAAAGAGGTGATAATAAGAAAGGACAATAGGATCCACTGGAACTTAACTGTCTATATGGCATTAGACCATCTGGAATCAGTGCTACTGGAAATGTGTATCCCATGCTACAGTGAAACTCCAGATTAAGACTTTTGTGGAGAATTTTTACACAAGGTTATCAAAATACCAGTTGGATTAATGTCAAGCTAAAATACTTGACAATTCTGTTTTCTTAATTAGGTAAATGGATTCCTTTTCTATGTCATTTATCCTGCCCCATGCGCTGCTAATGCAGAATATCCAGGACCTCAGTCAGTTTGATTAACAAGTTTGACCAATGATGTCTACTTGAATCAATTTTACAATACATGCGTTTATATTTTTACATTAACATAGAATCAGTTTCAGCTTTGGTTTATTTTTGTTTCCTCCAGTTAGATGTAATCATTGCTGATTTGGATGGAGGCACTATTAAAATCCCTGAATGTATTCACCTCTCACCACTCCCGGAACCTCTGTTACATCAGACGCAAACAGCCCTCTCACTGGTAGGTCATATTCTGAAGGGTGATTTTGTTTGCATAATCAGTGTAACAATCAAATGGTTGAGAATGTAAGGACATTAGACACCTATTTATTTGAACACCATGATTTCCAGATTCTGAAGAACATTAGTAGGTGAATAATTGTTCATGATAGAGTTCATGCCCTATGTGACACCACATGCCAGTGTGGATGGAGCAAAAATTGTTGTCTGGGAGACCTGGGTACAAATCCATTCTCAGACCCTTATTGTGATCCCAGGCAAGCCACTTCACCTTGCTGAGCCTCAGTTTCTCCATCTGTCCATGAGGATAATAATCGCAACTACCTCCTAGGGTTACCACGAGGATCAAATAATATCCTATATGTCAACACTCCTCATCCAACACAGACAGGAGGTTGCCAAGTCTTGCCATTTCGGCCTCCACAACTTTTCTCATAGCTGGCGGTTTTCTCTACTCACACAGCCGGCGCCCTTGTTCCAGGCCTTGGCACTTCTCCCCTGGATTCTCACAGGAGCTGTTTACAAGTCTCTCCCTTCTGCAGGTGCCTCTCCATACAGCCAGCTGTCTGGATCACAAGTCCCACCAGGTCTTTTCTCTACTCTATAAGCTCTAGTGGTTCCAGGGTCCAGTGCAAGCTCACTGGGGCATTTAAGGCTCCTCACAACCTAGCTCCAACTTTGCCTTCCTCACCTTGTTATACACACCTGCCCCTTCTGTAGTGCAGCCACACTGGCCTTCTTGCTGTCCCTCTCCCATGCCAGTCCATCTGCTACCTCTGTGCCTTTGAAACGTGCCAGGGCATATGAAAGTTGTGTTTTTACTGTAATACAGTCTATTAAGTGTGCAATAGTGTTATGTCTAAAAAGTTATACGTGCCTTATTGCCAAAAAAAATGCTAACCATAATCTGACCCTTCAGTGAGTCACAGTCTTTTTGCTGGTGGAGAGTCTTGCCTTGATATTGATGGCTGCTGACTGATCACAGTGGTGGGTGCCGAAGGTTATAATGGCTATAGTAATTTCTTAAAATAAGACAACAATGATGTTTGCCACATCAATTTACTCTTCCTTTCACTTAGAGGCCACTGTAGGGTTATTAATTGGCCTAATTTCAAAATGGTTGTGTCTCAGGTAATAGGGAGGCCCGAGGAGAGGGAGAGACACGGGAATGACCAGTTGGTGAAGCAGTCAGAACACATACAGAATTTATCAATTAAGTCTGCCACCTTCATAGACTCAGTTTGTGGTGCCCAAAATCATTTAGAGTAGTAACATCAAAGATTACTGATCGTAGATCACCAGAACTCATATCATAATAATGAAAAAGTTTGAAATATTGTGAGAATTACCAAAATGTGACACAGAGACACAATGTGAGC
Source organism: Dromiciops gliroides (assembly GCF_019393635.1). Taxonomy (NCBI): domain Eukaryota; kingdom Metazoa; phylum Chordata; class Mammalia; order Microbiotheria; family Microbiotheriidae; genus Dromiciops; species Dromiciops gliroides. Next base: position 55,363,804 of record NC_057866.1, read on the forward strand.
ACGTACTGTTGAAGAAATGGTGCCAATAGACTTGCTCAATGCAGGGTTGCTACAGACCTTCAATTTGTAAAACATGCAGTATCTGTGAAGCACAATAAAATGAGGTATGCCTATAGTCATATAAGCATAGGTAACATTTGAGCTGTAAGTGTGATGTTTATTTAAATACGAGTTGCTTTTTAACTAGTTGCTAATAAGGAAAAACTAAATGAGAACATCTTTTTAAAATTTTATTTTTAATTTATGGAACAAAACAAATGTTTCTATAACAGTACAATAAAAAGATGATTATACATGAAACTGCAAATTTACTATGCACAACTTGCTATTCCTTTCAAATATACAACAAAATTATCATATACATTTCTTTTTTTTTTTCTTTTTCTTCTCTCTCCTCACCCCTCCACCCCCACTGTAGTGGGTGTGTGGGTATGTATAAACACACATATATGTATATACATACATAAATATATATATATATACATATATGTGTGTATATAAAATTATTCTATACCAATTTTTATTTATCAGTTCTTTCTCTGGATGCAGATAGCATATTTCTTCATATGTCCTTTATAGTTAATTTGGGTATTTATAATAGACAAAATAGCTTCCTCAAAGTCATTTTTAAAACAATATTGTGGTTACTGTATACAGCTTTCTCTTGGTTCTACTGATTTCACTATTCATCATTTCATGTAAGTCTTTCCATATTCTTCTAAAATCATTGAGCTCATCTTTTTTTATAGCACAGTAGTATTACATCACAATCATATACCACAACTTGTTCAGCCATTTCCCAATTTATGGGCTTCCCTGTAATATCCATTTATTTGCCACTACAGAGAGACCTTCTATAAACATTTTAGAGCACATAAGTTCTTTTCCTTTTTCCCTAATCATCTTTGGAAATAGACCAAGTAGTGGTATTGCTGGGTCAAAGAATATAGGTAGTTTAATAACTCTTTGAGCATAATTCCAAAATGATTGAGGACATCTTAATAGAGCTTAGGAAGCTTGAATATTCATTTATCATGCCTGTCAAGTTGTTATCACCCTTTATCATCTCTGCTAATTACTTCAGTTTCTGAGAAAAGTAATGATTGCCCAAAAGGGCCACAGATTTTGTGAGTCATCTAATAGAGTGACTCAGCTATTGTTAAATTGTGAAGACTTCTCAGCTAGCAAGATGGTGCCTATTGATGGAATTTTATCATTTTCTCTGTGTACAGGAAGGCATTTCCACAGTATTAGGACAATTTGTTTATTAAAATATATTTATTTTAGATTTTGCACCCAGATCTGGAAGTAGCAGATTATGCATTCCCCCCTCCACGGACAGCTCTATCGCACTCAAAAATGCTAGTAAGTTTATAATTTAATTTTGATTTTTTGTAACAATTTTTCTAAAGATATACTTTTTCTTACAAATATTTAAGGCATTGAGATCTCAGCTCTCTTAATTTCAACCAGATGGTCATCACAATGTCTGCTCACAAGGCAGCTAGAAGAAAAAGCACTAGCCTAGGAGTCAGAAGTCCTGACCGCTGGTTATAATAGGAACAAGGCTGTGACTTTGGGCATGTTATTTTTAAGTCTCAGTTGCTTTATCTAGATGAATGTCTAAGGTCTCTGCTGGTTCTAAAATCCCCATGATTATTTCACATATATAATTGTGTCAAATTGTTTGCTTTCTCAAGAAGGGGGGAGGTGAGGAAGGGAGGGATCGAGTTTGGATCTTAAATCTTTTTTAAAAGTTAATGTTAAAGTTGTTTTATATGTAATAGGGGGAAATAAAGTATTATTTTGAAAATTCCATGATTATGAAAGTGTAATTTACCAAAAAGAAGTCCTGGTCATCGGCCCGTTAATATAGGAAAAGTGGGACTTTGTTAGCATCTCCAGTTTCTAGATCAAATATTTCTTTGGAATTCTATAATTACTTTAGGGTTGGAAGTTTGTAGGGTTGTCATTGGATATAAGTTGAAGAAATAGGGATTATTCTTTTAGCCCACAGACAAGGGAAAGCATTCTGGAGCTTCCGTTTTATTGGAGAGCAAAGGTATAATCAGTGGGTAGAAGGTGCAGGGGACCCGAATGGAAGGAGGGGCCGCCCCTCTGGATTGTGAGTCGCCTTCTTGTAAGTGCTCAACAGAGACTAAATCGGCTTTCAGAGCTGCGACATGGGAATCTCTGCTTGGGTAGCAGGGGAGACAAAATGGTTCCCAGGTCCCTTCCCTGATTCTGTGGTTTTGTTGTTGTTGTTATTCCCATAAAGTGTAACGTTTCTCCCTTCCTGTTTTCAGGATAAAGAAGTGCGAGCAGTTTTCCTTAGGCTATTTGCACAGCTTTTCCAAGGCTATAGGTCTTGCCTACAGCTTATCAGAATCCATGCAGAGCCAGTCATACACTTTCATAAGGTAACTAAGAACATTAACAAACTTTTCAGCCTGTGAAAATAAAGTGAATTGCTCCCCAATTAGAGGCAATACCAGGGGATAGTTAAATGTGAGATAATAGAAGAAACAGGCAGTGCAATGGAGTGAGAAGCATATTTGGCCATAAATCAAGTAGTTCTGCCATTGGCTGACTGTGATCTTGGCTGAGTCTCTCCCTCTGGACCTCAATTTCCTCTTCTGTAGGACAAGGGAACTGGTCAATGATGTGTGTGAAATGATTCATTTGGACCCCTATTCCATTCCAATCAGTATTAATCAGTTCAGTGTGAATCCATATGGGGTAATGATTATTAGCAATTATTGGTGATATATTCATCTACTAATATACATTTGGTCAGTCATCTAATAATCAATACAAGATTAAACATGTACTAATACATATTTTATATAAATCATATAGGGATAATTAGATAAGATAGATTCTCAAAGTAGGCCTTTATATTAGTTCTCAGACTTTAATCCAACATTCACCACTTGTTTACCAGTTTTGAAGTTCACTTAGGTAACCACAAGAATGTTGACAGAGGGGGCAACTAGGTGGAGCAGTGGATAGAGCACCAGCCCTGGAGTCAGGAGGACCTGAGTTCAAATTTGGCCTCAGACGCTTGACATTTACTAGCTGTGTGTCCCTGGGCAAGTCACTTAACCCCAATTGCCTCATGAAAAAAAAAAACAACAAAAGAATGTTGACAGAGATATCCCACTTTGTTCAATTCCATGTCCAAGGATAGTGTAGGTAGTATGATATGGAAGATTCTCTCTCCCCCCGCCCCAAGTTGTTTTTCTACATACAGACCGTCTTTTCTTGTCCAACATGAGCAGGTGACCATTTTATGACCACTTAATAAGTGGAGATGACCCTTGCCTTTCCCATCTTGTGACTACCCATGCTGATGCATCATTTCTGACCCTCCTACAGGGTCAAAAGGCTTCCCAACCAGTGAGATTCTGTAATTTTACTATGCCTCTTTTGCATATTTGTGAATCAAAGCCTGGGGAAAGAGGAGGCATCTCAGATTATAAGGAAGATCCGAAGTCCACTTCAACAGGGGGAGCCATGGACCCTTCAATAAAGTGCTGTTAACGTAGAACTCTGCCTCAGTGGTTTTTCTTGCAGATTGGACACTTTTGGACCCCCTCCCCTAGATGTGACTAACAGAAATATTCATTGGCATTCATATAGCTATTATCATTTACAAAGCATTTATATACTTTATCCCATCAGATGCTTTCAGCAGCCTTTTGTTACAGGTGGTGTCACAATTATCCTCATCTCCATGTTAGTGGTGATCCCCACAGCCCCTGTCAGCTGGGACATGTCAGTCTGTGTTTTAGTGTTCTCAAAAGTTGAAATACCTCGAAAATGGACAGGACTTACTTTTTTATGGCTATTATAAGCTCCAATTTTTAATAAGCCTGTTTCCATCTTTAATTATATGAGGGTTTTTTTTTATTTGACATTTTTTTCAAGTAACCACAGCTCACATTTCTGTAGCATTTTAGCATCACTAAGGTGTTTTCCTCTTAAGAAAACCGTATCCTTGAGCAAAGCTGCAAAAGCCATCATGCTTTTTATCTTGTTGGATCCTTACAACAAACCTGCCAGAAAATGGCTCCGATGGCGTGATCCCCATTTTGCAGGATGACTGAATGAAGCATTTATTAAGGATTTACTGTGTGGAAAGTACTGTGCTAAGTGCTGGGGCTACAGATGAAAAGGCAAGACGGCCCCTGCTCTCAAGGGGCTTATATTCTAAAGGAGGAGACATTTATGAAGGTTTCAGGGATGGAAAGAGCCTGTGGACCTTAGGGTCAAGCAGCAAAGCAGATGGTAATGCCTCTTCTCTCATGACATTTCTAATAAGTCATATCAGTTTTTGAACCATTGGGCAGTGCAAAGGATGTTGGTGGTGAGAATCTTCTTCACAGGGTCTTCAGTAGCTGTGACTGTAGCCCCTTCAGAAGCAGTGGCCAGGCTGCATCTCACAGGGCTGCTGCTCAAGGTGCTGGGCTGGAAGCCTTGCTGTTCTCTCCCCATGCTGTGTCCATCAGGGAGTGAAGGGAGATGGTAGTCAAGGTGGTGGGGGCTTGGTTCTCTTGGCACCTCAGGGGACATGGCTACTCCAGCTGGTCTGGCCGGTCTACCTGGTGGGTAGCAATTGATGAAAATGTGTCTTAGAAAAGGACTTGCCTTTAATCACCTAGCTAGTAAATGGCCATGTCAGGCTCTTCTAACTCTGAATCCCTGAATTCTTCCACAGTGCCACACTGCCTCCGAAATAGCATAACACCCTATCAAACGTGCTTCCTCCTTAATTGAAGAACACTGACAGGCTTGTGCTTCATATTTACATTTTGTCCATGTGTACCATAAGAAGTTATCCACTGGTCTCTCACTTTCATGTTTTCTGTTCTGCAGACAGCTTTCTTGGGACAGCGTGGTTTGGTTGAAAACGATTTCCTCATTAAGGTGCTTAATGGAATGGCATTTGCAGGCTTTGTGTCAGACAGAGGGCCTCCATACCGATCCTGTGATCTCTTCGATGAGGTACAAATTATCTAGGGCAGGGGCTCTTAACCTGAGGTCTACAGATTTCCCAAGGGGTCTATGAATAGATTTTAGGGAGTACATGAACTTAGATGGAAAAACACATCTTTCTTTTTACCAACCTTTAGCTGAAATCTATTATTTCCTTCAGTTAGCATTTTAAAAAACCCAAACCAAACCATTGTTCTGAGAAGGGGTTCATAGGCTTCACCAGACTTCCAAAGGGGTCCATGATACAAAAAAGATTAAGAGCCCTGATCTAAGAAGTCATATTTTGTGCAGAATGAGTATAACAGGTGAAAGTGAAGGGTTTTTCCCCTAAAATCTTCAATCTAATAAAAAATAATTTCTGTAAGTACATTTAAAAAACTATTAGATATCTTGGGAAAGCATTATATGGCACAATGAATATAAAGCTGCCCCAGTCAAGAAACCCTGAGTTTAAACTCCAACTTGACACCTCCTGGTTGTGTGGCTGAGTCGCCTCACCTCTCTTCAGACTGTAGGTTGCAGAGCAGCTGCCATTCTCCATTGGTGGAGGTCATTTTCTACACCAATGAAATGAAAGATCTGGACAAAATAAAATTATAGACCCTGAATGTTTTTTAGTATATCTCTTGAGCATAATTTAATTTATTATCCATTTTAATTTCTTGGGCAGTTTATATTAATATTTAGTAAATAAAGTCTATATTAGAAGCAGTAAACACAAATTATTGGGACTAATGATTTTTTAAAAATACGTTAATTTTAAAAATTATTTGATATGATTTTGCCTTATATTTTAGAGTAATTTTAATATGTGAACAGCACTTTTGATTTAGAAAGACATACTAAAGAGGTAAACTTGCCAACTCTATTGGAGTGAAATTATATATTGGTATATAACCAATGAACTTCAAGGCGGAGTTTCCTAAGTGGATAGGGCTGGAAGAGCTCAGGCTCATCTATGAGGTCCCCTTATTTGTTATTCAACAATAGCCATGAGGTATTGAGCTCTTTTTTATCAAGTTCACTCCTGTAAGAGCTACAACTGGGGAGCCCCAAATGAAAGGACAAATCCTCTCTCAGGCTCCAAGTTCACCTCTTAAAGGGTAACATGTGACAGACCCAGTATTATCATTATAGCCCTGTTTGACATCAGGATCCCCACTATATTAGGAGATCCAGAGAGAAGTTTCAGGTACATTGGATGGATTCCTTGGATGGCTTTTTGGAAAGATGTGGATGAGAATCCCAAGTTTAGGGTTGGAGGAAGGCTCAGCAGCCTATCCATCCTTGGAAGAGAATCTCAGCCAGCAGGCATGTGACAAGCACTCATCCCATGTGCCCTTGGAGGGCCCACAAGAGATGTCCTCTGCTTCCTGAGGTAGCCCCCTCCTCTTTGTGGAAATTCTTGTGGTTCACTAGTGATGCTTATTTATCTCCCCATGACTTCTACCCATCACGGTCCACAGGAAAGTTGCAAGCCAGGCTCAGATATCTCCTCTGACCCTTGCTGCTAGTGTAGCCATCCCTGGGCTTTAGCTTCCTCCCTGATAAAGCAATGGGGTCAGACAAGGACCTTGTGAGGACCTTCCCAGCTCTGGAGCCACAATCCAAAGTCTAACCTCAGTTCCACAGCTGCTCTGGCTCTCCCCAAATCTTCTCTACCCTAATTATCCTCAGTTTCTTCAGTCACTCTTCACATGATATAGACTCAAGGACCATGTCATACCCAGTTTCATTGTACTGGGTATTCTCTTGCTTATCAGTGGACTCATATGGAATAAGAAAATATGGTGGCGGGGTTGGCCTTCATCAGCAGAAGGAGAGGAGCAGCTCCCTCCATAAGAGGACTTTATGTAGCCCATTTGAGATGGGCAGACGCTCCAAGGCCAACACTGCACTGATGATTTCTTTTGTATCTCCCCACTGTGTCTAGCTCCTTTAACCTATAAAACCAGTCAGGCCCAAATCAAAATGATAAAGTATTCTACCCTTCTGCTGATTTTATTTGATTGTCATGAAAATGTTTATTTGTGAGATGATTGCTGTCTAGGCTGCTGGCAAGACCATCGAGTTCTCTTCATTTGAAGCAGGGATTGGCAGCTCACAACATATCTGCTTTAGGTAGCATGCTAGATGAACTGAAATCCTTGCACACCAATGTTTATGTGCTTCTGACCCCTGTGTGGGGGCGAGAAAGGGAGAAAGAGAAACACTGTTGTTTCTGGACCTGCCTGGTCTCCTCAGCATGATGATAAACTACTGAAGGGCAAGGATATTATTTTAGATATCTTTATAATTCAGTACAATCCATATCTATTGCATACCTGTTATGTACAGGCTTTGCACTAGGCAATGAATGGCAGAACAAAAGTAGAAAATATTCTTCCTTTAAAGAGGAGGAAATAAATGTGTATGCAAATAAATATGATATATTAATATAATATGAAGTAGATGGCAAAATTGCACAAGTGCTAAAGTTTTATGAAAGCTCATAGGAGATAAGAATTATTTCTTGTTAAGGAGATCTAATGCATGCTTCTCACCACAGTTTCTAAAATAAGTAGAGATTAATTTTGAATTGAATGTTCATTGTTTATGAGAAAAGAGGCTAGAATTACAAGATGTTATACTTTTTTCTGGAAGATTTTTTAGGGTTAATGAACATCTTCACACATTGGGAAAATGTTTAGACCTCCTAAATTCTAAGTGTTACCAGTTTTATCAGTTTGGGAATTGGCAGGACTCCTTTGGGCCCCAGAAATATCTTTAATGGGAAGCAATACCCACCATCAATAGAGAATGACCATGGCACTTCTATGCCGTGGAACCTAAAGCCTCAGCTGTAGCCACAATCCCAAGTGGCCTAGGTTTTGAGCATCATAGTTTTATGCTTGCATTTCAATTTGTAAATAATATGAGATTCATGTACATTTTAATATATAGCGAGTAGATGTTGTGTGGTGACCTTAGCCCACTGGCTTTTGTTTCCCCAGTTGGTAGCCTTTGAAGTGGAGCGAATTAAAGTTGAAGAAAGTAACCCTCTGAAAATGATAAAGCACATCAGAGAACTTGCAGAGCAGCTCTTCAGAAATGTAAGTTTTTTTACATCGATTTCGTCAAGTCAGGAATGTTAACAGAACCAAATGAGGTGATTTATTGATGACAAAATGGAAAAGCAGCCTCCTTCTGGTGATAATCTTTTTGCTCTGGTTTAAACCTTTGGGACTATAAATTACATGGTTTTACAGATGGTACTCTGCAACCTACACTGAAATAGCTCACATTTTTTAGACTCATTTCCCTGTCAATCACAGATTATGAAAACTCCTAGTTAAAACCCTTAGTTTGGCCTTTGTCTTTATTGTACTTTAGTGGATTTGATCTTTGTTTTCAGTTTTCCTAAGAGAGTATTGAGTATGAACATCACATACATATCGAACTCATTCATTTTGGGGCCAGAACCACATGAACATAGACTTAGGTTTTTTTCTTTTGTCGCTATTTTGGGTACTTATTCCATCACCCTGTCTACCAGCAAAAGCCTCCTTCCATGCCTTCACTCCAGCATACTTCTAGCTCCTTTAAAGTTGGACAGCCCTCCTCATTGCCCTGCCAAAAACAAACCAACAACAACAACAAAAAAAAAACCCAAAATAAAGTTGGACAGCCCTGTGTCTACTATAAGAATTCCTAGGCGGGTTAAAACTACTATATAGGTAGTAGATTTTTAAACACACTAATGATCACCATTTTGTGAGTAAATGTTGTCCATTTTATACACTATTAAAATCTTGAATTTAGCTATTATGGTCCTTTGGATATGCTAGTTTTAGTGCAACTACTTGATTTGGGGAGATACCATGCAAAATATAGGAGTTTCAGGGTAACGGATTTATTCAGACAACTTGATCTAAAGTGTCTCAGCATTTGAATTCCAAAGATAGATATAATATAAAGAGATATTTAACATGATGAAAATTATATTCTTAGAAGTTGGGGATCAACATGGTGAAAATCAGTGAGTACATTTCTGTTTAGGGTTCCAATATAGGTCTGTGCCAGAAGGATATAGTAGAAAATATAAATAAGAGAAGAAAGATGAGTAGGAGAGTTTCTTGATCTCCCCTAGGCTACTGTATGGAATCGGGGATCTAGGCAGGGCTGGTCATAGGCTAGAGTTAAATGAAAGGAATCATGGTTATCAGCAAGGCTTAAGTTACAAATAATTGATATAGGTGTTAGAAGAGCCTATTTAATCTTCTTAATTTAATTTTTTAAAATGTGGTACATTTTAAAACTTTATTGATGTCTTATTTTATTTCACCTACATTTCCCTATATATACCTCCCTATTTCTCCCCCCAGTGATGTGAGAAGGGAAAAAAAGTTGAAACTAAACAGATGAGGAGGGTGGAGCCAAGATAGTGGATTAGGGGCAGCCAACCAGCTGAATTCTCCCAACATTCCCCTCTAAACAACTTAAAAATAAGACCTCAAATCAAATGTTGGGGTGGCAGAGCCAATAAAAGGTTGGAGTGAGACATTTTTATGGCCCCAAAACTTAAGAGGTTAGCAGGAGCAAGGTGGAGCCAAGATGGCAAAGTAAAGGCAGAGACTCAACTGAGCTCTCCTAAATCCCATCTCCACCCCCCCCCCCCCCCGCCAACAACATTAAAATGACAACTCCAGATGAATTCTGGAGGGGGGAGACAATCAAAAGGACAAGGGAAAACAATTTTCCAGCCCAAGACAACTTAGAAGGTCAGCAAGAAGGGTTCATCTCACTGGGGTGAGAGTAGAATTTAATCCAGTGCAGGCAGCACTCTGGCAAAGCAGCAGCAATCCTTGGGGGTGATGGAATTAGCTGTGGTATCTGCCAGAGCTCTCAGCCCACAGATGGTAAAGGGGTTCAGAAACATGGTCAGAAGGAGATTAGATGAGACCCTTTACTGGTGCTGGGCAGTACTCTATTGTATTGCCTATATGTGGTTCTGTGTTACAGTCCCAGGGTGAGGAAGAAGACTAGCAAGAGCAGGGACCCTGGTCATACTTCCAGGGTAGAAAAGAATACTTGCAGTTGCTGACAGGCCAGGAGAGTATTGATTACACTTCTTAGATCATACTGCCTTGGAAGAAATGAAACTTATAGATGCCCATGGCTAGCTCTGAACACACCAGCTTGAAAAACCTGAAGCTTGGAATAGTGCCCTCTCAACCCCAGGAGCAGAGTTTAACTTTAACAAAGTTAAATGTCAAGATAAAAAGCAGGGAAAATGAACAAACATTAACACTTATATGATCTGATATATAGTTAAGTAAGCAGAATCAAGAGAACATTGTGCACAGAGACAGCAATATTTTTTGATGAAGAACTGTGAAAGACTTGACTATTCTCAACACTACAATGATCTAAGACAATTCCAAAGGATTATCAATGAAACATACTATCAGCCTCCAAAGAAAGAAATGATATTGATGGAACACAGACTGAGGCATGCTCGTTTTTACTTTCATTCTTTTCTTTTGTTCAGGTTTTCTTGTGCAGATGACTAGTGTGGTTTTACATGGTCATGCACATGTAACCCATATCTGATTGCTTGCCACCTCAGGGATGGGAAAGGGGAGGGAGGGAAGGAAGGAGGGATAGAAGTTGGAACTCAAAATTATGAATGAAAGTGTTTATTACTTTAAAAGATAAAGAACCTTACCATAGAAAATTGCCATGGTGACTGGGAAAAGACAATGAAACAAAAGTACCTACATGCAAAGCCTTAAATAAAAGTTGTGAATCAGTCTCAGGCCCCAGAAGAGCTCAAAAAAGATTTTAAAAATCAAATAATCAAGTAAAATCCAATAAAAATCAGAGGAAAATGGAGAAAATAAATGAGAGTAATACAAGAAAGAGTCAACAGCTTGGCAAAGGAAGCACAAAAAATACTGAAGAAAATAACATCTTAGAAAACAGAATACCCCAAATGGTAAAAGAGTCATAAAAATTCACTGAAGAGAAGAATTCCTTTCAGAAAATTGGCCAAACGGAAAAGGAAATTCAAAAACTCACTGAAGAAAATTCTTAAAAATTAGAATTGGGAAAATAGAAGTTAATGACTCCATGAGATATCAAGAAACAATAAAACAAAAAATCCAAAGAATGAAAAAATAGAAGAAAATGTAAAATATCTCATGGGAAAAAAACTGACCTAGAAAATCAATAAAGAAGAAATAATTTGAGAATTATTGATCTGCCTTAAAACCATGATCAAAAAAGAGCCAGAAATCGTTTTTCAGGAAATTACCAAGGAAAACTGCCCTGATATCCTAGATCCAGTAAGTAAAACAGAAATCAAAAAAATCCACTGATCATCTCCTGAGATTCCAAAATGGAAACTCTCAGGAATATTATAGCCAAATTGCAGAGCTCCCAGGTCAAGAAGAAAATAATGTAAGCAACCAGGAAAGGAAAAAAAAAAAAGAAAGAAACTTTAAATGTCATGGATCCACAGTCAGAATAACATGAGATTTAGCAGCTTCTTTATTAAAGGAGCAGAGGATTTGGAATATGATATTCTGGAGGGAAAAGGAGCTAGGATTACAACCAAGAATAATCTACCCAGCAAAACCAAATATAATCATTCAGGGGGAAGTGGACGTTCCATGAAAAAGAGGACTTTCAAGCATTTCTGATGAAAAAGCCAGAGCTGAATTAGAAAATTTGACATCCAAACACAAGAGTCAAGAGAACCATGGAAAGGTAAGCATGAAAGTAATAATAAAGGACCCAGTCAAGTTAATCTGTTTACATTCCTCTTTGGGAAAATGATACATGTAACTCCTAAGAACTTTATCATTATTAGTGCATTTAAAAGGATTTTACGGAGAGGGCATAGGTATGAATCAATAATGTTGGAATGATCTACAAAAAAAAATTAAGGGATAAGAATGAGAGATACCCTGGGAGAAAGGAAGGGAGAGGTAGAATGGGGAGAATTTTCTCACATAAAAGAGGCATACAAGAGGGGCTTTTACAATGGAAAGAAAAATGGGAGGAGTGGCAGACAATGCTTCAACCTCACTCTCAATGGAATGGGTTGATAGAGGGATGAATATACATATATGTTTACTTATATGTACATATGTAACTTATCCAATAGGGAAATAGGTGGGGAAGGTGGTCAAAGAAAGGGGTGGGAGGATAAAAGGGAGGGTGCATTAATGGAAATAGTGGTTAGAAGAAAAATAGACTTTTAAGAAGTGTCAGGATAAAAAGAGAGAAGAAGAAATAGAAGAAATGGGATAGAGGAAAACACACTAATCATAACTGAATGTGAATGGGATGAGCTCACCCATAAAATGGAAGCAAATAACAGAATTGATTAGAAACTGGAATCCAACAAATTGTTCTTTACAAGAGACATACTTGAAACAGAAAGACACATTCAGAATTAAAATACAAGACTGGAGCAGAATCTAATATTCTTTAGCTGAAATTAAAATAAGGTGAGGGTAGCAATCAGTATCAGATAAAGCAGAAACAAAATACAGTCTAATTAAAAGATATAATCAAGGAAACTACATTATGCTAAAAGGTACTATAAACAATGAATTAACATACAACATTTTACAGCAAGTTTCTCTGAAAAAATCCTCATTTCTCAAATATATCCTGAGTATACAACTGAGTCAAACATAAAAATAAGAGCCATTCCCCAATTGATCAATGATCAAAGAATATAAAGTGTTTTTTTGTTTTGTTTTGTTTTTTGGGGCAATGAGAGTTAAGTGATTTATTTGCCCAGGGTCACACAGCTAGTATCAAAGTGTCTAAGCCAGGATTTGAACTCGGGTCCTCCTGAATCTAGGGCCAGTGCTTTATTCACTGGACCACCTAGCTGCCCCCTTAAAGTTTTGTTTTTGTTTTTGTGGGGCAATGAGGGTTAAGTGGCTTGCCCAAGGTCACACAGCTAGTAAGTGTCAAGTGTCTGAGGCTGGATTTAAATTCAGATCCTCCTGAATCCAGGGCTGCTGCTTTATCCACTGTGCCACCTAGCTGTCCCCTCTCCCCTTTAAAGTTTTAAGAAAAAGAAATCAAAGCTATCTATAGTCATGTGAAAAAATACCCTAAATCACTATTGATTAGAGAAATGCAAATCAAAACAACTCTGAGGTACTGCCTCACACCCTATCTAAAATGACAGATGCTGGAAGGATTGAAGGGAAAATAGGTATACTAATAAATTGTTGGTGGAGTAGTGAACTGGTCCAACCATTCTGGAGAACAGTTTGGAACTATGCTGAAAGGACTATAAAACTGAATACACTTTGACATAGCAGTACCACTAATAGGTCTATATCCCAGATCAAAGGAAAAGGAAAAGGAAAAGCACCTATACATACAGAGATATTTTATATCAACTCTTTTTGGTGTCAAAGAGTTGGAAATTGAGAGGATGCTCATCACTTGGAGAATGGCTGAAAAAGTTGTGGCATATAATTGTGATGGAATTCTATTGTGCTATAAGAAATGACAAGGGGGTGAGATGATTTCAGAAAAACATGACAAGACCTATATTAAGTGAAGTTAGAAGAACCAGGAGATCATTGTGCATTGTAACAGCAACATTGTAACAATTATTATCTGTGAAAGACTTGGCTACTCTGATCAATACAGTGACTAAAGACAGTTTCAACGTACTCATGATTAAAAATATGCTTTCCACCTCCCACAAAAGCACTGATGAACTCTGAGTGCAAATTGAAGTATAATTTTCTCACTTTTTTCTTCCTTTTAAAAAAAAATATGGGGGCAGCTAGGTGGTGCAGTGGATAGAACACTGGCCCTGGATTCAGGAGGACCTGAGTTCAAATCCAGCCTCAGACACTTGACACTTACTAGCTGTGTGATCCTGGGCAAGTCACTTAACCCCAATTGCCTCACCAAAAAAAAAAAAATTATATATATATGGATAATACATAAATGTTTTCCATGATTTCACATGTATACTTGGCAATATATTGTTTGCCTTCTCAGTGGGTGGTGGAGGTTGTGGGAGGGACAGAGAAAATTTGGAATTCAAAATTTAAAAAGAAAAGACTTTTTAAAAACCAAACAAGTTAAAATGTAAAAACAAAAAACAAAGATGATGAACAAGGTCCTACTTTATGTGCAGTTTTACACCATACTGTTAACTCCCTTCTCCTTCACCTCTCAACTTGTCAAATTTTCTTTTCATGTTTGTATTTCTTTGTAGGAGTGTTTTGAATGTCCCTTTTTTTTATTGAATTTTCATCTTTTCCCTTTAATAACTAACCTCAGAGGCAACTAGGTGGCGCAGTGGATAAAGCACTGGCCTTGGATTCAGGAGTACCAAGTTCAAATCCGGCCTCAGACACTTGACACTTACTAGCTGTGTGACCCTGAGCAAGTCACTTAACCCAAATCACCCAGCCAAAAATAAATAAATAAACTCAGCTTTACAGAATATATCACCTTGGTTTGAATCCTGAGCTCCTTTGGTCTTTCAATTCATTCCCTCCTATGGTTTCTAGTGAATTCAGAATAGTCTAGTATTATTCAAATTAATTTCCTTTCTTTTATAATTAGAGGTTTTTCTTTTGGTTGCTTGTAGAATTTGTTGTTTATCATTGAAATTGTTAAATTTAACCACTATGTATCTTAGAGCTTGCCAGCATAGCTTTGTTGTTGCTGTTGTTGTTTCTTCCCTGTAGGCAATCTGTAAATTGTTTCATTTGGAGCTTTATTTTCTATATTCAGAAATTCTAAATTATAACTTATATTGTGGTATTCAGGTTTTTTAATTTTCCCTATTCTTCTAGGTGACCTATAATCCTTAAATTATCTCTACAGGTCTTATGTTCTAGATCAATATGCTTTGCTTGCATAGAGATCATATTTTCTTTTAACATGATTGCTTTTTAATTTTTTTTCTTCCAGATTGCCTTTTATATCTCTGTATCTGTATTTCCAATCACTTGTTCTTTTTTATGTTTCATTGGTGAAGTTTGACCCTATGAATTCAGGTTTTTCTGTTTTACCAAGTATTTCTCATGTGCAGACCATCATTCCTGTTCCATAATTCTTATTGATTTTTAAAACCATTCAGGATTATCCTGCTGTGGCTCCATGCTCTCTTGGGAATCCACAGGGGCCTCTGTGTCATCATATGTGGATTCATTTTCCCGTGTCCTGCAACATTTAGTCATAAATATCTGGAATTGTTTTAATGGTCAAGAGGCCATGTTTCCTTCTTGGCTTATCTGTTTGTGCTCAAGGTCTATAACTGAGTTCTCTTCTTCCATAGGTCTTTGCTAATTTCAATCTTTTTTTCCTCATATTTCCCTATTGCTCATTTTCTGACTCCTCTCCCTTTGATGATGGTTTCCCTGGGGTCTAAACATGAAAAACTGTCTTATCCTGCTCCCATTCTGGGGGATGTATCTTTCACAGGACTCAGCCTTGCCTAACTTCTGGTGAGACAAAACTGTCCCTGGCTAGATGCCATTCCACCTTTTTTCTCAAGCCAGTTGGATACACACAATCACTGTACCCCAGTTTTCTGGCTGACAAAAAGAAACTGAGAAGCCTCTCTGGGCAAAGAAACCAAACTTTATAAAGAGAAACAAAAGTGGGGTCTACAGTCCACCCAGTACTGTCTGAGGCCCCCAAGATACAAAATTCACAGTTATGGTGCAACAAAGCCTTCTAGAAGCTGATTTTTGTAAGACTGCATTTTACAGATCCATATGTCCTAAGTTTATGACATCCTAACTTTGTTTTTTCGAGGATGTCTCAATTACCCCTTTACAGAACTTTCTTACTTTATCATTTTAATATAAAGATTAATATATAGGTATGATTATTATGGTCACATCCTTAAGATAATACACTTTATAATGATTTAGTTACATTTCTAAAGTTAACTAGCACAGGAATTTCCTTGGGATTACACCATAGTTGGTTGCACACACGTGTTGGGGTTTTTGTTGTTGTTGCTTTTTACCCAGGATTATGTTTTTAATATAAATCATGCAGTTATTTCTTATCCTACTCATTATAGCTGACAAAAGATTAGCAAGGCAATACAGAGTAAAACACTCAAGGCATTGATTATTGACCATTTTCCTTTCATGGCTGAGCACTATTGTACCCCAGAGGATTGTCACACTACAATCCCAGGCAGAGCAAGCTTTTAGTTCTTGGAGTGGGGCCATGAGGGGGAGAAGAGAAGGAGGAGTTTTCTGCTGCGAGCCAATGGGCCACCTTGTGTAGCCCTTCCAGAATGAGCTAGCACTGGGAAGAAATACCAAGTAAGACCATTAGGGGTTAGCCTTCTCTGTTTTTATTTCATTGGGTTGTTACCTCATTCGATTTCTTGGTGTCTGAGACCATGGAGAGAGCTGATACTGCTCTATCTCTTGTACCTAATTCTTGTTTTGGAGAGGTCTCAGAGGTCATGATGATCAGGTAAAGTGTCTCCATCTCGTTGGTCAGATGACCAAGCCTGTTTCATCTTAAAATTCAAAATCTTGCTATATCCTGTCTGATTCTCCAGCATAAGAAATGGACTCGTCTTTCATCTAGGATCTCTTGTTATCATGTTTCAGGTTAATAACCTTAGAGTTAAGATTGAAAGTAGTGGAGCAGCTACGTGGTGCAGTAGATAGAGCACCGGCCTTAGATTCAGGAGGACCTAAGTTCAAATCCAGCCTCAGACACTTGACACTTCCTAGCTATGTGACCCTGGGCAAGTCACTTAACCCCAATTACCTCACCAAAAAAAAAAAAAGTAGCAAGCTGAGATACTTTAATTGGAAATGATTGTTGTTTTTTTCTATGAGAATATGAGAAAAACATCTAGGTTTTAATGATATAGTGAAGAATGAAACATCAGGTTTTCACAAATGTTCAGATGTCAGCACCAGTAAAGAAAGCAAAGCCAGAAATGACTATAAGAATGTAACATCATAATAGCGCCAAAAGATAGAAAATAAAGAAAAGTGTAAACTGTTTGCCTTTGGACAGTGAGCCTAAGCCCTCTTGAGCCTTATCTGCCTGACTGTTTGATGAAGACTTGCTTGGCCTGCTGCTTTCTGTCAGAGGGACTGTCAGAGCACTAATCCTTCTGACCAATAACAGGAAAGCAAAGCTAAAAGAAATGGTCTTTCAAGGGAAATTTAAGTCTGGAGGTATAGAATGTATCTCTTCTATAATGGATAACATAAATTGATTTTGGTGCAATGCACAGCTCTTACGGGTGCATTTATGAAGTTGTTTTTTTGAATATGAAGGTGATTATGTGACTAAACTTTTTTTAGTCTAAAAACTTTGTTTTTAACGAACTTTTCAAAGTCTAGAAAGATGAGCATTTCCATATACAAAAAAGTTTAAAATAAATACTGCATATAAATTCCATAATTTATATTATATGCTGCTTGTTTAAGTTTATATTATATTAACATATAATACCAACACTGCCCTTTTCATATGTAGTATTGTCTTCTGTGTGTATTTTTTTCAACATTTTACTGATCCTCTTTTCTTTTTTGCATTATCATCACTCCTCATACACCCCCCCCCCCCATGCACAGCTCGGTATATCATTGCTTTCTGGAGACAGAAACTCTTACCAGAGACATTGCCGTATTGGTTTGAAATCTTGTAGTTAAGCTCATTTTGGGCGAAATCATTAATACTAAGATACGTAGGTTTTTAGCTTTATTGAACTATGTCTCGTGTTAAAAAACCTGAGAAAAAGTCTTTCAAAGAGGAAAAAGTAAAAGTGCTTTTAGTTTCTTAAAAGAACAAATAAATCTTTTACAAATTATACTTATGCAGAGTCTGTCCAGTCATGACAATTCATGAATCCTATAATTTTATCAGTTGTCAGTTCATCATACAGATATCATGAGAATGTGTAGAAGGTTAACCTTAGCATTCTTGTGTTCCATAGAAGATGAATTTCATTTCTTTTTTGACTATACTTGGCTCAGAGGGACTCCTAGTTGTCTACTATCTGCATAATATTAGTTCTTTCAACTAAGAAGCAATATTTTCTTGTCCCTAAGGATTAATATTTTTAAAATGTCAATTATATTGAATTAGTAATATTTTGAATATATGGTTTTCATAAATTACCTGCCTCTTCATAAAAGGATATACTCTTTTATTGACCACATTCTAGTTATTTTATTATTTTTCTTCCTAACTGATTCCCTAACTTCCAAAAATAACCAACAATAAAAAGATAAACTTATGATTTTTCTCTTTACCATAAATTATTTTTAAATCCCATTAGAAAATTTGCAGGTTCCAAGTTGCCAAGTGCCAGTTATGCTTACGTAATAGAGCTGGCATTCAGTATAGGCTGACGTTCATTGAATTGTTGCAACTTATAATTTTTTCATTTCCAGTTTCAAAACCAGTAGAAAAGCTATCATAGGGAGAAGATGTGCCGTTTAAAAATAACCTTTTAAGAGATTTAGTTGGAGTTGTTTGGGTTTTACTTTTTGGTAAATGTTGATTTTTTTAATTTTGAAAGATGACCGTCTCAAATTTGAGGATTGAGGAGTAAGTGGTGGGAATTAAAGTAAGTGTCTAGCCAAAGGGATGTGAGCTTTGGGAATGGTGCTGATTGTCTCTCCTGCAAAATTGTGGTACAGCATGTTCAGGTTGATAAAAGTCTTCCACTGAGACTCTTAAGAGATTTTTCTAACTTTAAGGCCCTGATATGCCAAGGGTTCCCTTCTTCCTCTGGACCTAGCCTGGCCTGATTTGGGTCTTCTTGGACAACTCCAGGTCTTGACTGCTTGGGTCCAAAGCATTGCCAAATAAGTATATTTCTAATAAGGACTGGACAAGGACTAACAGCTTTTAAAAAGATTTATTAAACATTTTCCATTTGCAAGATACTATGCTGGGTGTTGAAAGAAACACAGAATTTAGATGGGACACAATTCTGTCTTTATGGACCTTAGTTTAATAGAGCACTTTCCTCAAATAACTCTGTGAGAAAGGTGGTGTGCCTGATGTTGTCTCCATTTTGCAGAGGAGGAGCCTCAAGCTCAGAAGGTTAAATGACTTCCTGAGACATAGACAACCAGTGAATGTTGGAGCCAGGACTTAAACACAGGTCCAGTGTTCCTTCCTTTCTGCTCTGCTGTCTCTCCTTTTAGGTCAGGCTGAGGATGGCAGAGCAGAACACACTGAGGTAAGCTTCACTTTTTGGTCCTGCCTGAGGTTCTCGTCTCCTCCAAACAGCCTTGAGCTTTCTAATCTTCCAAGCCAAGTTGAGACAGGCCCCAGAGGCAGTGGAAGAGTGACCATCAGGCTTCTGTTGCCTTTATGGATCTAATCTTTGGTAAAGCTTTAGTCTCTAACCCACAGAGTCTTGAGCAGTGATTCCCAATTGTGATCTTGTGTTCCTTAAAGACATTTCCAAAAAGACCACCCTCAACTAGTTATAGTCCATGATAATCTTCTACATTTGGATACCCTACAGCAGAGCTCTGATGAGACAAAAGATAAGGGGGACGCTAAGGAAGAAGTTGGGAGGATCTGTGAAGGAGGGGACTTGGAGGGGGGGCAGGAATTGTCCAGAACACTTTTTTTGGGCTCAGAAGAAATAAATTTAAGCCCTCAGAAAAATTGGAATGCCATTCTACCTCCTATCCCACTTCATTCTTTGCCTTTGAGGAAATGTTAAAGGAGGGATTTTTAACTTGGGATCTATTGACTTTTTATGACTATATCAATATCATTCTTTTTCTTTATAATACAATAGATTGTATTTCATTCATTTAAAAACATTTCTCTTAGGAGACATACATAGTTTCATCAGACCACCAAGGGGTCCATGACACACAAAAAGTTAAGAACCCCTGGGCTAAAGGAAATTAGAGTGAGTTATAACAGAAGGACCAGATTATTAATTATCTTCTACAGAGAGCCTGGCCATTGTCCCTCTCCATAAAGGGAGCATACAGAAAATATTAACTTAAGTTGCAGGAAAGGAAACAGAGGTTTGACATATGGAAGAGCCTTCTGCTTTTCCAAGAGGGTATTAAAGAGTGGAGCAGAGGCTTTGGAGTCACAGAACATTAGAGCTGGAAGCCAGTCCAATCCCCCTCTCCCCCAACACACACTTTACAGAGGAGGACACTGCAGCCTAGAGAAGAATATAAAACGGAAGTCTGGGCTTCTGGGACTTTTGGCTCAGTTCACCACTCGTTGCACTAAGCTCCTCCTCCATTTTGTACCCTCCAGTCATAGGTGTCCCTCAGAGTTCAGTTCTGGGCTCTCTTCTTTTTCTATACTACTTCACTTGATAATCTCATGAGCTCCCATGGATTTAAGGATCATTGCTATCTGATGATTTTCAAATCTACCTTTCCTGCCCCATCATCTCTGCTGACCTCCAGTCTCCCATCTCCAGCTGCCTTTCAGACATCTCAAACTGTATGTCCAGTGAACATCTTAAACTCATTATGTCCAAAACAGAATTTGTTATCTGTCCCCTTAAGCCCTTTGTAGGTATTTAATAAATGTTCATTAACTTGCTCACTGATTAAACTGTGTTTCATTTTGGAAACTCTGACCATGGTAATATAGAGAAATGCATCTCTTAAAAAAAGGTGACAGAACTAAATGACCATTTGGAGTTCATTCAATTCAGTTCATTATTTATCGAGCCCTTGCTATGTGAAAAGTCCTTCTAGCTATAAGAATCTAGGATCAGCGATGCTCCAAGCATCTCTGAATTAGACACTGTACTTCTTAGATGGAAAGTCCAAAAGATGATGATAACAGGACTTACATTGGATCACACACTAAATTAGCAGCAGTACAAGGAAAAGACCCCAGATGGTTCTGTTTTTGACTGGTCAGTTATTCAATTGCATTTTTAAAATTCCTTTTTGGTAAGTAAAGAACTAGCCATGTAATTTGAATGAGCATTTCCCAATTATTGTAGTATAATTGTGAACCAGTGATTCCATTCAGATGTTTATAAATAGCTTAAAGCCTGGCATGTTCATCCTCACCCTCCCTTCCCTCCCTATGCTTTTTAAATTTCTCAAAAATAAATCTTCTTGTAGACTTTTCCCTCTCTCCTCAGAGCTCCTTTCTAGGGCTTTTTTTTTTTTTGAGGTAGATCTAATAGGAATTTTTGAATGGTAGTTCATTCTGGGGGGTATATAGGTAGTTCATGGTTGGGGATATATGTTTCTATCACCTAAGCTTGGTAATGACAGATACAAGTAGGCAAGCGTGGGCAGTTGCAGAGTGAGGTTTTGGTTTTTTTTGTTTGTTTTTTTTTGGTAAGGCAATTGGGGTTAAGTGACTTGCCTAGGGTCACACAGCTAGTAAGTGTGTCTGAGGTCAGATCCGAACTCAGGTCCTCCTGAATCCAGGGCCAATGCTCTATCCACTGTACCGCCTAGCTGCTCCGCAGAGTGAGTTTTATAGGAATGGAGACCATTTGCTGGCTGGACATATGGCTACTGTAGCCGTTACCAGTGTGTAACAACCTGACTGCTTTGACTTTTGAGCTTCTGATATCAGCATTTGGTCACATTTAAGGCTTCTGGACCACAGCTTTAGGATGACTGATCTACTCAACAAAAAGGAGCACTTATTGTACAGAAACCTGCGTAAAGGATTTGAATAAACTATAGCTCAGAGTATGCAGGTAATCAGCTTTGTTTTGGGAAAACTGTAAGGTTTCTTCTTAATTCCATTCACTTTAGAGTTCCCTCTTAATTTGTTTCACATCTGGAACTGAGTATTCTCATTCTCTAGTTTATATAATTTAAATCTGTTTTCTTAAAATGTAAAGGAGGGAAAATGACAGAACTTGAGCTGTCTTATGTAAATAACATGTGATCTTTAGCCTTATTTCATTCTGCAACCAAAAAAAAAAATTCCAAGTAAATGTTTAATACATAAGGTAGGACTGTTAATATATTAGGTGGAAAATGCTATTCCTATTACATTTTTCAGAGAATTTAACTTAACTGCCAGACAAATTGAATTTACATCACTGACATTTATTCCTTAGATTTCTATTATTAAGTAAATGGAAAATGCTGCTTTCAGTCTGCTTTCTTTTTTCCTTTAAAAATGAAATGTGGGGGCGGCTAGGTGGCGCAGTGGATAGAGCACTGGCCCTGGAGTCAGGAGGACCTGAGTTCAAATCCGGCCTCAGACACTTAACACTTACTAGCTGTGTGACCCTGGGCAAGTCACTTAACCCCAATTGCCTCACTAAAAAAAACCCAAAAAAACAAAAACAACAACAACAACAAAAAAAAATGAAATGTGGAGGCAGCTAGGTGACGCAGTAGATAGAGCACTGGCCCTGGAGTCAGGAGGACTTGAGTTCAAATGTTACTTCAGACACTTGACACTAGCTATGTGACCCTGGGCAAGTCACTTAACTCTCATTGTCCCTCAAAAAACCAAAAACAAACAAACAAACAAAAATGAAATGTGTTTTTAGAACCTTAGTATTCAGTTCCATTCCAAAAGCTTTGTTTAAGAGTTAGGCACGGTGGTAGGCACTGGGAATACAAAGAAAACAATTCTGTTCCCAAGGAGCTTAAACATCAATACCAGCCACTAACATGCTTAGCAAATATCTACACATAAGTTAGTTAATTTCAATGTATAAAGTATCATTTCATTTTTTCAGTCCTAAATTCCCATAATCTAACACTCAGTAAGGACCTAATTCCTAAAGAGGTGAGGCTTGGGATAGGGACTAGGGATCAGAAGCTGATCATTTGATTTGAATTCAGATCTTCCTGATTCCAGGTCTAGTGCTCTATCCACTATGCCATCTAGCTGTCTATATGTGTGTGCGTATCTATGTCTAGATAGATAGACAAAATTAAGTGAAATGTATAAATTATATGATGACAGGTAATTGACAATTAATTGTCAAGAAACCTGATGAGAATTTAGGACTGAAAAAATGTGATGATACTATTATCCCCATTTTATAAATGATAAAACTGAGGCAGATGAGGGTAAGTGACTTGTCCAACCAGGATCATATAGTAAGTATCTCAGTAAGATTTTAATTTAGTTTTATGATAGTAAAGCTATGTACAGTGGGCAATAAATGTCAGAACATTATCAGATCTGGAGCATGATTGATTTAAGGAAGATTCATGTTGCTTCTATGTTAAAGATGAGTGATATGGGGAGACACTTGAGGTAATTACAGTCATCCAGGTATTAAGCAGTGAAATGGGATAACATTAAAATCAAGAAAGAGGATTTGGAGTTAAGGAATTCAGTGGAGGTCCAGTTTCAAGCTACTGTTGCTCCAAAAGTCACTAAGGTTTTGGGGACACTCTGTATACAGTGTACATGGTAGGGTTATTAAATAATAAAACTAATTTTTAACAAGCATAACTGGACATCTTAATGGTTGTGATCTTCCTTACAAAAAAAGTCCCTACATGAGAACATTTATTTATTTCATCCTGGCTTCTCTTATTCAGGCCACTGTTGGGACCGCTTCTGGGGGAATGGCTTTTAGAGCCAGTTTTCTAGATACACAAGAGAGAGTCTCATTGCTTTGTAGTAATGCCACATTTTGAAAAACAAATTCAACTTCATTATCCACCATTTTTGTCACATATGGTTCCAAGTAACATTTCTTGTTTCTAAAAATCAAATCTACCTTCAAAGGATGGGACTTTGTCACCATTGAAATGTTTATTTTGTTTTATTTAAGATTCTCAAGACACTTCCAAAGAGAAATTCCCAAATGCTTTGAGCAAAAGCAGTTCTTTGGAATGTTTGAGTTCTGGCATATTTGTTATAAGGCTAGTCTTTATTTTTCAATTAAAAACCTTTTCCCTTTCAAAAAAAAAAGGCTAATCTTGTTATTTTATGAACATCTTTTACTTAAAGGCCATATTTAAACTGGGGAAGAAAAGAACACCAAGTAACAGCGTGTGTGTCTGTGTGTCTGTGTGTGTCTGTGTGTGTCTGTGTGTCTGTGTGTGTCTGTGTGTGTGAAATAGGTTTTCAGTCAGAGGATCATAGATCAGAGAATCATAGTATAGATTTTGAACTGGAAGAGGCCTTAAAAATTTACATTTTGCGGGGCAGCTAGGTGGCGCAGTGGATAGAGCACCGGCCCTGGAGTCAGGAGGACCTGAGTTCAAATCCAGCCTCAGACACTTAACTTACTAGCTGTCTGACCTCATATTTAGGAACGCTTAATAAGTGTTTGTTGAATTTAATTGAATATCTGTCCCCCTCATTTTATGGATGCCCAAGGACCCCCAGGTAATACGTATCAGAGGCAGAGTGTGAGTTCAAGGGTCCTGACCAGGACCTTTTTCTTTGTATCCTGCCATAGCTCAGGATTAGAGGGCCTGGGTTCAAGTTGGACATTGAAGTTTAACAAATATTCATTAAGTGCCCGTCATGTACAAGGCGCTGTGCCGGGTGCTAGGGGTACAAAGACAATGCCAAACCCATCCCTGCCTTCAAGGAGATTACGCTTTATTGAGGAGGCACAGAAGCAAGAGACGGGACGTCATTTAAGGGGGAGTCATCTTAGCCAGAACAGTGCCCAAAGTGTCGCCCTGTCAAATCAGATGAGAAAGGCGAATGGGAGGCAGGGAGAGACAGGGGAAGGCAGGACGTTAAAAGCCGAGCTGTATAGTTGCTCTTTACGTGGTAGCAAGGAATTGGAAGTTGAGGGGGTGCCCATCAATTGGGGAATGGCTGGACAAGTTGTGGTATATGAATACAATGGAATACTATTGTGCTGTAAGAAATGATGAGCAGGAAGAGTTCAGAGAAACCTGGAGGGTCTTACGTGAGCTGATGATGAGTGAGATGAGCAGAACCAGAAGAACATTGTACACAGTATCATCAACATTGAGTGTTGACCTACCGTGATGGACTAGATTCTTCTCACCAATGCAATGGTACAGAAGAGTTCCAGGGAACTCATGATAGAAGAGGATCTCCAAATCCAAGGAAAAAAAAGAAAGAAAGAACTGTGGAGTATAGATGCTGATTGAACCATATTATTTCTTTTGTTTTGGGTGCTGTTGGTTTTTTTTTTCTTTCTATTTTGAGGTTTTGCATCACTGCTCTGATTCTTTCTCTTGTAACAGGATTAATGCAGAAATAGGATTAATGTTATTATGTGTATATATATGTGTGTGTGTATATATATATATCTATATGTATATGTATAGAGATATATAGATATAACCTATATCAGATTGCCTGCTGTCTAGGGGAGGGGGGAGGGGGGGAGAAAAATCTGAAATTGTAAAGCTTGTATAAACAAAAGTTGAGAACTATCTTTACATGTAACGGAAAAAATAAAATACCTCATACATTTAAAAAAAAAAAAAAAGCCGAGCTGTACCAGAGGGAGGGAACCAGTGACACATGTTTTGAGTAGGGTGATGAGATCTAGATAGCCCATTTAGCTGCTGTAAGGGAAGATCCTGGAGACAGGGTGGCCAGTTACGGGGTTATTTCTGCAGAAATAACAGAGGAGAGCTAGTGAGGGCCTGAACGAGGCTAGAGATTATGTTAGTAGAGAGAAGGGGAGAGAGGTGGAATATGGAGATGCAGAATCAAAAGGGTTTGGCAGCTGGTTGGATATGAAGATTGAGGGAGCATTGTGAGTCAAAGATGATTCCAAGATTGCAAATTTGGTTCCTGAAAGTATGATGGAGACTTCAAAAGAAATATGGAAATTTAGAGGAGATAAGGTTTGAGGAAAATAAGTTCTGTTTTGGATATGGTGAGTTTGAACAAAAGACGCATTTATGTTCTTACCTGTGGGGTTATACCAAGTTTCTTTAGTATCTAAGGTGCGGTCAGTCTCCTCCCCAGAAAATCTTTTTTTTTTTTTTGAGGCAATTGGGGTTAAGTGACTTGCCCAGGGTCACACAGCTAGTAAATGTTAAGTGTCTGAGGCCGAATTTGAACTCAGGTCCTCCTGACTCCAGTCCCACAAAGTCTTAACCTGATTGCTACTGGTGCTTTGTATTAAGGGTGTCTCACCCTGGTGCTGAGAAGTAGAGCAGTTGCTCCCAGGGGCTTTGGGGAAGAGGGGAGGCCTCCAGGCCTGGCTGCTTGTTTTGGATCAGGGTTTATTACCAGAGTGGGGAGAGGAAAGCATCAGGAATTCCTTGCTCTTCTCCATGAACCTGTTCCCTGTTGCAATTTCAAGGATGATGTCATTTTAGCTCCATTGCTATACGTCTCTTCCACCAACACAAAACTGGTTCAGCTTTAGAATTGTGGTGACTGGACAAGAAGTGATGAGACGTGACAGCAGGGATGGTGCACATCTGTACATCTGTATCTGAGTATAGGTTTAAAGTTCTTATCATGGGGCCTCTACTCATTGTATTACTACAGGGGTCCTCTACGGGGACCATGGCATTTGCCAGTAAACCTGGAGCCTTGCCTAGTAGGTAGGGAACCAGTGACAGGTTTTTTGAGTAGGGTGATGATATATATATAGTCCATTTAGATGCTGTACAGAAAAGGAAGTGTAAGGGAAGATCCTGGAGACAGGGTGGCCAGTTAAGAGGTTATTTCTGTGGTCCAGAGGAGAGATGGTGAGAACTCTACTCCCAGTGGAGTTCAACATCAGCAAGTGCACCCACACTTATGCACATGTAGCTAGGTAATATAGTGGATTGGACTTGAAGTCAGAAGGCCTCAGGCAAGTGACTCAATCTTTCTCAGCCTCAGTTTCCTCCATCTTTTTTTTTTTTTTAAATGGAGATAGTAACACCAGGTTGGTTCGAGGATCAAAGAAGATCAATTATGTAAAGAATTTTGTAAACCTTAAATCTGTTGTTGTTGTTATGACAAGGCTTCGGGAAATGGAGAAAATATATCTCTTTACAAGTACGGTATTACTTTATTTCATATGGAGATATAGGCAGTTTGCCATGAGGCCAGTGTTAACCATACATAGGTGAGACTATCAAATAGCAGCTCATGGGACCTGAGAATCATAGAAGCTTCCAGGGCTGGCCCCTGTCAGAGATAGGGGCCTTTTCTCAGCTTTTGACCTCCTGAACCCCTGCAGCCTTTGATATTTTGGTTTGTTTTTGTTTTTGCTAGACAGTGAGGGTTAAGTGACTTGCCCAGGGTCACACGGCTAGTGTCAAGTGTCTGAGGCTGGATTTGAACTCAGGTCCTCCTGAATCCAGGACTGGTGCTTTATCCACTGTGCCACCTAGCTGCCCTACCCTGCAGCCTTTGACATGGAGCACTACACTCTGCCTCTAGGTCCTCCCTTCTTCCTTCCTTGGCTTTATCACCTTGAACAAGATGCTCATGGCTTTGACTTTCTTCTGCTTCTTTTTCCTCTTCCCAGCCCCTGAAGGAAATCCAGCCCCTCCTCAGTACTTCCCTCTCCTTCCCTTCTCATGAACATCTCCTTCAGTTCCCCCTTTACCTTTAATTACTTCCTTTGCCAGGTGATCCTCAGATCTATTTTGCTGGCCCTGACCTTTTGTCCACGCTCTAGTTTCTAGCTCCCTTGCAGCCCTTTCACTTGGATGACCCGTATTTTAAACTGGTGTATACAAAAAGCTCATTAGTTTCCTTTCTAAATCAGTGCCTCCCCTCTTGATTTCTACTTATAGTAATCTCCTTTTATTTGTCTCCAAACTTTGAAGTTGTCTTTGACTCTTCCCTTGCTATCAGCTACTGCATCTGATAATGGACAGTCTTCTCTTTGCCAGAGCTCACAGTACCTTCTTTTATATTTTATTTGCTGTGCCTCTCTACTCTCTCCAGCTACACAGTTGAGGAGCATGCTCTTGCCACATTAATTTTTGTAATGTACTGCTTACATTATGCCACTCAGAATCCTTCCATGGCTCCATACTACCCAAGGATGAAGTGAAACTCCTTAGTTTGGGATTCAAGGATCTGTGCAGATTTACCTTTTTAGCTGTTTTTTCAACTCTTTCTCTATATCATCATCAGCATCCTCATGGGTAACATTAATATGACACCTTGAAGTTTACAAAGAACTTTACATATATTATCTCATTTGATCCTTACATCAATACTGGGAGGCAGGTTCTATTGTTATTACTGTTTACCAAATGGGGAAACCAAGGCAAAGAGAGGTTAAATAACTTGCCCAGAATTATACAGCCGGTAAGTATCTAAAGCAATATTTGAACTTTGGTCTTCCTGTCTCTACTATGCCACCTCTATATGAACCACCTCCATTGCTCCCAAAGCAGTCTACTCACCCTCCCCTGAAAAAGCTTCATATTATCTTACCCTCTCCACTTCTGCCTTCACTCGTAGCTGCCGAGAATGTCTTTCTCTTTCTCAATCCTCTCAGTCTTCCTACTCCTCAGATCCCATGTTCATGCTCTGTTGGCTTTTCTGTTGCCCAAGTATAACATGGTGGAAATGTAGGGAGAAACAAGTTCTTGTTTAGGGAAGGTTTTAATGGGCTTTGAGGTCAATGTGAATGAATCATCAGTGTGAAGCATCAGCTAAAAACAAAGCTAACACAATGTGACTACATACTTGCTCCAAGGATGTGAGATTTCATCAAAGTGGATTTTCCTCACCAATGTAGATCTCGGTCCCTTGCTTCTTGCCAGATGGCCCTCATAGGTTTCTATGGTTGAAAAAAAGGAATCGGTTTATGACAAACCTTCTACAGAAATCTCTCTGAACTTAGATAACTTCATCCTTGTGTGGCAGACATATAATCCATGGTCAGGCCCATCATTGAAGAGTTACAGCTTTGGACTATCTGCTGGTCATTGCAGGCCACTGGCATGACCTCTCAGAAGTCAGGTTTGCATTCACACAATGACAAAGCAATAGAGTAGTAGAACTTGGAAGTGGAATGAAGGAACTAGAAGTAGAAGTATGGTGCCTAGAACAAGGAAGGTAATAAGGGAAGTCTGGTGTCTTAGAAAGAACTCTATATTAAGAGACAGGTAATTTCTAAGGTTCCTTACAACTCTCAATATTTATGATGCTGTAATACAGCTTTGGCTTTTTCTGATAAGGTACTAATGATTGGCTACCTCACAAAACTGTGGCCAAAAAACTGTAAAGCAATCTATAAATTATAATATTATCAAGGTCCTATCATACTCTTTATTTGTGCAATTCTACCTAGAATATTGTGTTTCATTCTGGTTACCATAGTTTAAGGGACATATTAACAAACTGAGAAACAAAGGTGAACAGGATGATGAAGAGACTTAAAATCCTGTCTTCTTATTGTTGTTATTATTATCTTTATTAATAACTAGCATGTATATAGCACCTACTATGTGCCAAGCACTGTGTTGAACACTGTACAAATAATATCTTATTTAATCTTCACAATGACTTTGTGAGGCAGGTGCTATATTATCCCCATTTTACAGTTGAAGAAACTGAGGCAAACAGTTAAAAAGATTTGCTTAGAGTCATACCACTAGTCAGTACCTGAGGGTAGGTTTGAACTCAGGTCTTCCTGACTCCAGGCCCAGCACTTTACCCACCACACCACCTAGCTCCAAGCAAAGGCATTTATTAAGACTGTGTAGTAAGAAGAATAGGGACAGAACACTTGCCTCATAAACCTAGGACACAGTGTCCCACAAATATACAAAATGCTAGTGGAAAGAGTTGTAAAAACTCAGAGCACACTGGTTGTGAGGCACACGTGTAGAAAACATATGGCCAAATGTCTGAGGGAGAGACAAGGGTCAGGATGGTATGTGCCAGGTAAGTCAAACCACCACCGTTACCTCTACCACCACCTTCTTTCCTTTCCCCAATTCAGGGGCCTCTGAACCCCTGAGCCATCATCCATGGAAGCTGGAATCTCCATCTCCCCAACCTGATTCCTAAAGAGGTTCCAGTCAGACACCACAGTGCTAGTAGGCACTGTGCTTATCACTGGAGATAAAAAGTAAAACAAAAGAAGTCAGTCTCTGCTGCTAGAAGCTCACAGTCTAATGGTGAAGACACCCTGCAAACAATTATGTACAACCAAGGTATAATCTCAGAGAGAAGGTACTACTTTTGAGAAAGACTAGGAAAGGCTTCTTGAAGAATATGGGACTTTACCTGAGACTTGAAGAAAGCCAGGGAAGCCAGGAAGCAGAATCCTGTGCATAAAGGACAGCCAGTGAAAATACCCCAAGTTCAGAAGTGGCACATCATGTTTGAGGAGCCTCAGGGAGGCCGGGATAACTGGATCTCCGAGTAGTAGGTGGAGCCTTATCTGGATTCTCCCCAAAGCAGTGAACTCTCCATAATGCATCGATTCTGTTCCATTCCCATGGCATTTACCACCTACTTCCTTATATAGTTGCCATTTGTGTGCATGTGCTGTCAGTTGAGAGAGCAGACTGTCGTCTACATCTTTGTATGTGTACACACAGCACCTAGCTCAAGGTCTTCAGAGTATTCAGTAAATAGTAAGTGAACAAAAGCCATGTCCTTGGCTACTGGTTCGGTGCTGTGTGCTTGGTGTTGAACTGCTATCAAAATGGTCCCCATGGACCTATATTAGCATTGTGCAAATCTCCTCTTGTCCTGCCTATGCCTGTGCTGTTCAATCACTTCTACCCAAGCTGGTCCCTCTTGGGTCAGCAGTGAGTGACATTACACTGATGTGAAAGATAATGTGAATCCTGAGTCACTCAGAGGCCAGACAGTAGTCTTCCTGAAAGCAGATCAGGCTCCTTTGGACTCTAGTGCCTAGCATAGCTTTTCTTATATCCTGGAGGGAATTGTGCACTCATCCCTCTTCTCACTGAGGGGTGAGACACAGAGGTACTTTGGTGAAGAAGGAAGGAAGTTGGCCAAGTTGTACCCAGGAGGTAAAACCCCCATATTCTTTGTAGGAGAGGGGACTGTCACCCTCACCATTAGGCCTTGGAGCTATCTAGGAGTTCAGCTGCATTAGGTCTCTTCTAATTTATTGTTACTTTTAAAATATTCTTCTCTAAGGAGCATGGTAGCTCCTAGCTAATGCACACCATATTGTGCTGCCCCTCACTCAGGGCGAGGATCCGCATCTGGGCACAGTGACCGCACTGGGTCTTGATGTGGCAGCTATTCATGTGTTTGCCTCTTGTGAATTTCCAGTTGGGTTTTTTGGTTGAAGTTTTTTGTATTTTCCTTATTTTCAGTTTTATTTTCCAAAGGCCTGTAGACATATTTTCATTTAGTCCACCTCTCAAAATCCATGTTTCCATACTTAAGAATGTATGTCTTTCATGACTGGGGAATGATCAGCTGGGGGAAGGCCCTCTCTCTCCCTATCACTGCCTTGTCCTCAGAACCACTAGACATTCCTCCTGGAGGATACACACAGCAGTTTTGTAAGCCCTTGTGACAAGTCAGGATTATGACTAAAAGAAGAATGCTATTGGGACAGCAGTTTTTTTCAGGCAATTCAGCCTGGTCCTTTTGGAGGAATCTTTGCCAAATTCTCTCAAGCTGTCTAAACTTTTTATCTTTTCTTTGTATTTGAATTCCTTACTGAATCAAGGGAGAAGTTAATTTCCCTTCTCTTCAGTGGAAGAAAATATTTTTCTTTAATGAAAAATAAAAATTAGCTTGTATGTTTAGGCTGATGATAATACCACCATTATATATCTATGTAGGCTTTCCAGTTTAGAAGGCTTTTCACATTTATTATCTCATTTAATGTTTGTAATTTGTAAAAACAACTTGGTTTAGTCAGTCCAGAAGCATCTATTAAGCATGTAACTATATGCCATGCATTGTGCTAAGTGCTGGGAATACCACTACAAGCAAAATGAAATACTCTACCTACCTGTAGGGAGCTCACATTCTAATGAGAGAAGATACCACATAAAAGGAGGCTGGAGAGGTATGGGAGAGAGCAGAGCCAAGAGATGAATAAAAGATGGCTCCGTTTTGGGGAGGGCCATGGAAGAAGAGGCTACCTGGGAGAGAGAGAGAGAGAGCGATGAAGTCATCTGATTCATGGAGGTGCAGAGTCAGAAGAGTCGGAGGAGGAAAGATTGTGAGGCAAAGGACCTAAGTTTGAGTCCTGGCCCCAGAACTTACTAGTGCTGTGATGTTGAACATGTCACATAACCTCTCTAGGTCTCACTTTCCTCATTTGTAAAATGAGATCATTAGGCGAATTACGTCTGCATCTCTGCTCCTCGTAATATAGTCAGTTAAAATTCCTGTTAGTTATATGAAGCCAGAAGCCCAAGGCCAATCAGAGACTTTCACTGTTCCAAGGGATGACTGTATCATAATTTCTGAAGCTCCTTTGTAAACCAATGTCATTTGTTCTATGAATCCGTGCCGCCAATATGAATGGGGTCCTCTAATCCAGCCACACCAAGTTGTCATTTGTTCTTCTGCCCAGTAGAGGGCAGCAGCACAAGGGCTATGACATCACAAGAGCATCATTTTGGAAGAGTCTTATTTTAATTTCCTAACTGCAGATGAATGAATGAATCATGACCAAGCAGGAGTCATCTCTAGACTGTATTCTAATGAAGCCTGCCTGTACACCTGCAAATTCAGCTCTATTCTTAGAGAATACAGTCTCTAGAGTCAGAGGGCCTGGGTTCAAGTCCTACCTCCCACACTCACTTGTGTGCCTTTGGGCAAGTCATTGAACTTCCCTAAAGGGCCACAGTTCCTCATCTATGTAACGAGGAAGTTGCACTAAATAGCCTGAGGTTCCTCCAGATCTCTGGATCTCTGATTCTGCGACCCCGTGACTGTGTTTTACCTTGACCAGAATGCACCTTGACCCTGGCCATTTAGGGTTGTGTGGGGCCTTGCGGCCTTGCAGGAGGAGCACGGGCTGGCTGGGGAGTCAGAGCACTGGGTCTTTTTAGGCTCTTTTGTGGCTGAACAGGGGAGTAGGTAAGAACTGTATTCAGCTTTGCATTATCTTTTCAACTTGGAATGCTTGTGGGTGACTCCGGACCTAGACAGCCAGCTTGTACTTCTCAGAATCCCATTCTTCAACTTGTCAAATTACCCCTCCAACCCTGTACAATCCACCCCTCCTCCACACTTTTCCCATTTCTCATTGTTCTCCTGGTATTCCAGGCCCCCAGGTCAGCTGTCCTTGACTCACCCTTCCCTCTCACCTTCCAGTTATGAAAGCCCTAGAATATAGTCTTACTTTCTTGTCAGTGGTAGCCATTTTTATTTGTTGCATGGGCCCCAATTTAATCTGTTGCCACGTCATCTTAAATCTTCCTGTACAAAATCTCTAGCATCTCCTCATTCCTTTCCATTCTCACTGCTGACACTCTGGTTCAGGTTCTCATTATCTCTCACCTGGATCATTATTATTGCTCTTATCAGGGCCTCCTCTCCTGCAATTTCTATCAGAGTAACTCTCCTAAAGCACAGCTTTGATCACATTGTTCCCCAGCTCAAAAGCCTTTACTGGCTCCCTATTGCCTGTGGGATAAAATACAAACCTGGTACTGATGGTCCCTCCACAGCCTAATCTGAGCCCACCTTTCCAGCCTCTTCATGTGCTCATGTATTTTGTGTTCCCTCATCTCACTGCAGTTTTTTCTTACTCCTTGGCTTTCCATATGTACCTTTCTGACGTACCTGCTCTGTGCAAGGCACTGGGCTAGGTACTGGTGATACAAAACCAAAAATAATCCCAGCCCTCAAGGAGTTTCTATTCTACAGGGAAGATAGACTATGTGCACATCTAGTCAGCCAGCCAGCCAGCCAGCATTTATTAAGTGCCTGCCACATACCAGGCACTGTGATAAATAGCAGTGATACCAAGAAAGTCAAAAAACATTCCCTCTTCCCAAGAAGCTCAGTCTAACAGATAATAAGAGCCAGCATTTTTATAGGGCCCCTCACAACTCCTGTGATGTAGATGATACTATTATTTACTCCATTTTACTGAGGCAAACAGAGGTTAAGTGACTTGCCCAGGGGCATACACCTGTTAAGTGTCTAAGGCAGGATGTGAGCCCAGGTCTTCCTGACTCAAGGTCTGCATAAGGAAATACAAGGTAACACAAAGTAATGTTAAGAAGGAAGGAGCGCTAACAGCTGAGTGGATGAGAAAAGGCCTTGTTGAGGAGGTAGCGCAGGAGCTGCCCTTTGAGGAAAAGAAGGGAGACTAGGACAGAGAAATGATGACAGGCACAGGATCACTTGTACAGAGGCAGAAGACGGCACAGCATCGAGAGGGGCACTTTGCCTGGAATGAGTGCAGGAAGGAAGTTGGCAGCCACACTGTAGAGCGGGGCCAAGTTCTCTGGGCCTTGTCATTTGGGTAAGAGGAAGATCATTAAGACTGTTAGTAGGGTAATGATATGGCCAGTTCTCTGACTTGGCGATGTTAGTTTGACAGTTGTTAAGAAAATGAGTTGGAAAGGGAGGAGACCCTAGGCTATTGCTGTGGTTTGGGGGATAGTTCCTAAGGACCTGAACTTGAATAAAGGTCATGGAGATAGCGAGAAGGGGCAGGTTCGAGATGGGCCGCAGTGGGAGAGTCAAGACGATTCCAAGATTGTGACCCTGACTGTCTAGAACAATGATGGGACGACCCTCTGAGGCATTAGGGGAAATTCAAAGGGGGTGATGGGTTTGGGCAAAAATATACTGAATTCCACTGGAGTCATGTCAAGTTTAAGATGCTCATGGTTCATCTGTCAGCAAGCATTTGTTAAGCGCTGCACTCAAAGAGCTCCTGTTCTAACAGGAGAGACAACACGCAGACAACAGTGTGGGAGGAGAGCCCTAGCATTGCATTTGAACTGAGTCTTGAAGGAGGCCGGGGAAGCTGGGAGTCAGAATGGGGACAGCCCGTGGAAAGGCAGAGGCAGAAGATGGAGTGAGTGTTGCTGACTCGGTCATACCCAATTTCACTTTGCGCTTGTGCAGTACTGTGAATGGGGGTCACTCTTGTGAAATGCTAGATTGGAGTCGGCAGTTGAGTAGACAGCATTGATCTGTCTTATTATTCACTGTGTGCAGAAGACAGGCATGAGGCACAGGAAAGTGCTCAGAGGATAAAGACACAGGCCCTACCTTGAGGGGGCTTCAGAATTCATATTTGTACCATGAAAGATCGCCCCAGAAGAAACTGCTGGCCGTGGAGTTCCCAGGATAACCTTTTTTTCCCCAGTTTTTTCCCTCCTTCCTGCTTTTCATTTTCTCCTTCAAATTGTTCCCTAAATTGTGGTTACATTCAATGAACTGTTGATGTAATTTTCCTTAAATTTTACTCTTTTTCAGGAAAATCCAAATCCTCACATGGCATTCCAGAAAGTTCCACGGCCAACAGAAGGTTCTCACTTGCGAGTTCACATTCTTCCTTTCCCGAAGATAAATGAGGCCAGGGTTCAGGAGCTGATACAGGAAGGTCTTGCAAAGAACCAGCTTGCGCCTCCTACTTCTCGAGTGGAGAAGAAATGTGTTGTGCCCGCAGGCCCACCTGTTGGTATGTGTGTTAGGCTCCTTTTGACTATTGCTTATGTTGTCATGTTCATTGACTAGGTCTCTTTATAAGAATTCAAAGCTCTAATTCACTACTATGTATACTTTTGAGGCTTAAAAAAGGCCAATTTTGGAATTTTTAGTTGATTACATTTTTAATGGATTTGTTGTGTAATTGTGGTTGGTTTGATTCTTTTTTTATAACTGCCTTGGGACAGGTAGAAAGGAAATTTATTCCTAGTAGAATTTGGTTGGACAGTAGGCTTTCTTGATTTCCTTTTTTGTAATCTCCTTCTCTTCGGAATCCTCATTTGCTTCATCAGCATAATTTAGGCCAAATTCTTTCCTCAGATTCACGTGGTAGGTCCCACCGGACTCAGTGGGAGCCGCACGTGTGCATCCAAGAATCTAGCCCCGGCAGCCCTTCCTGTAAGGCAAAAACAAAAGTTGGCAAAGCCTGCATCCTACTTGCTATTCCATTACACATAAAAAATTGAAAATGCTTCATTATGCACAGTTGGTATTTCTTAGACTTGCAGAATTGGCCTGTACTACCTGAAGCAGATTTTAATCTTTAAAGATTTAGAGGCTAATTAGTTTTAATCTGCTCACTCAGAGTTTCAAAGGAAAAAAGAAACCCAAAGAATGAAGATGAATGAAACTGAAATCCTGGTATAGTGGAAGAACCTGGGTTAGGGATTCAGAAGAAACAGATGTAGTCCTTGACTCATCACTATGGCACAAAGAGAAGGCTACTTCCTGGTAACACTGGCATGACCTGTTCTTCATGAAGCACTCCTCTTTCTAAGCGCTCCCAAACTATCCCTTTAATCATCTGTTCTGGAATTTTCATCAGGAATTGCAGAGAAGCTCACTAGGCCATGCGTACCTCATTTTAAAAACTACAATATTTGTTCATTTCTAATACTCCAGCACCTCTTCCAAGCTCCATAATTTTTCAAAGTTCATTGACAACATCCCAGCGATTATATCAACAGCTTATTTTTGGTAACTTGGGATGTATTTTCTGTAAACTCATTTCCTCATCTATCTGCGGTTTCAAATCCTTGTTTACTATTTCTTTTTTATATGTACTGCCAGTCTAAAGATCTTTTCCCTTAGGAAAAAAAAAAAAACGACAGCAAAATGGGCATTGAATAATTCTGCCTCCTTGCACTTCAAGTATTAGTCTTTTCCTATGTTTTTGTTGTCTCTCTTCACCCCAACGTGGTTTTTGTTCCCCAATAAAAATGTCCTTTTTGATGTTCTTATCAAAACAGGTTTCATCTTGTTCTAGGCTTTAAAACAGCTCATGACATTCTTCCAGGGTCATGCCCCTCCTTTGTATTCAACTTCAGTTGCTTGCTTATCCTTGTTTCCATCTTCTGCACATCTTTTAAAAATCCAAGTTGATCAATAAATTTCCTATTTATTCACACTCATTCTTTTGTCATCTTCCCCTTTTCTGTCACCTCAGAATCAGTTGTTTACCCTCATACTTTTGTTCTTGACAACATTCCATCCCTCTTTAAGTGACATTCTTGATAGAATTTCAGGCCATGAGATCCTTTCTAGCCATTCTCTAAACTATTAAATTCCCTCACCAAAAACTTCATATACAAGACAGACATTATATAGCTGTCCCTTCTTTTCTTTTGTGATTCAGAGTGAGATGGCCATGTCCTCCTGAAGTTTTGACCATTTCTATTTCATTTGAATTCAATTCACTTAACATTTATTAAGGACCAGTGCAGCTACAAATACAAACCAAACTGTTCATGTTCTAAAGGAGTTTATATTTGATGGGGCAGGTAGGACACATATATAGAAAAGTAAATAAAAAATAATTTGAGGAGAGATATTTGTAATATTAGGAAAGA
This sequence comes from Dromiciops gliroides, assembly GCF_019393635.1. Taxonomy (NCBI): domain Eukaryota; kingdom Metazoa; phylum Chordata; class Mammalia; order Microbiotheria; family Microbiotheriidae; genus Dromiciops; species Dromiciops gliroides. The sequence goes on from NC_057866.1 coordinate 55,401,168, forward strand.
CTTCCCAGCACCTAAACTGAATTTTAAAGGAAATCATGTACTCCAAGAGCTGGAGATTGGAATTTGGGGAACAGTTCCAGTTTGGCTAGAATGTCCATAAGAGAGAATTAAATAGATTAACTCTAGAAAGGCAAGTTGGGGCCAAAATGAGGAGGCTTTAAATACTGGAGGAAGAGCTTGCATTTTATCCTAGAGGCAAAAGGAAGCTTAGAAGATTTGGGGGCAGGGAAGTGACATGGTTAGACCTTTGTTCTTAGATTATTCTGGCCTCTTGTGGAAGAGTAGGTTGGATTGGGGAAAACCTGGAAAGAGGAGGACCAGTTAAGAGGTTACTGTAAAATGAAGAGGAGCCCTGAACTATAACTATGGCCATTTGAGTAAGAGAAAGGGCTCAGTATGGAAGAGGACCCCTCGGTAGAATCAGCCAGACTTGGTAATTGATTGGATCCCGAGAGTGAGAGAGAGGGCAGAGTCTAGGAGGACTCTGAAGTTTTGAAAGCCAGTAGAACTCTAAAGAAAAAGAGGAAAGTTTGGAAGAAGGATCACTTTAGGGAGAAGATGCTCATCTTTTGGAGAGGGGTTCAATACGCCTCTCCTGGAGCACATCCAGAGATTGTGAGCACACTACTTGGTAGCCCATGCCATTTGTTACAGCTTTAATTCAGTTCTTCACGTTAAACCAAAATCTGCCTTGTTTAACTTCTATCTGCTGATTCTAGTTCTGGTCTCTGGAGATAAATAGTAATCCATCTCTCATATGACAGTCCTTCAAATATATAGAGACAGTGATATCCCTGTGATAGGAAATAGAATGTCAAATCCACTAAGTGCTTGGAATTCAATTATTTAACAAGCATTTATTAAGCAGTTATTATATTACAGGTACTGTACTAGACACTGCACATGGAAAGAAAAAAAACAAAACAGTCCCTGTCCTCAGGGAGTTTACACTCTAACATGGAGGGCAGCGTACACATAAATGAGTAAATACGACATACCGTACAAAAGAGATAAAAGGGATCAAGTCCAGTAGGACAAATCCCCTTACTGATCCCCTCAAGTCTTTTCAACTATTGAAGTTATTATCAAGGAAAATTATCAACTGTTCTACTTTTGCAAAGAATTCTGACAGATACCCCAGTAATCATCATCCCCTATGTATGGCTATTATATTGTGTCTCTGTACTATTATGTTGCAGGAGCTTATCAACCAATCTCCCCTCATAGCTAGTTGAGGTTAATATATTAGTATCACAATATTCCTTTTGTTCCTCCCTCCATTGATCCTCATCCAATTCCTTTCCATTTTGTATCCATTACCCCATTCATATGTTTCTCCACAAAGAATTTATCTTCTTCACATTTAGTATTATGCTACAGCCCTTTCATTTAATCTGTTTCTTTTAAATAAACATGCTTCTATTATTGTATTCAAGTCATGAATCACATCCCCACTAAATGATAAATATGAAGTTGGACTGTCTCTTTTTATTAAACTCATTTGGTTCACTTAGTTTATTACCTATAATCTCTGTATACACATCTGGAGCTATGACTATTATTAGTTCTTTCTTGAGTCATTAACTTAATAAACATATACTACACATATATACAGAACTCTCTATTAGTGTCTGAAAGCAATAATATTTTAGATAAAAGATAATCCCTTTGTGGAGTCTAGTAGTAGGGATAAGACACAGACACAGATTTCTTTAATTCACAGTTTTAAGTAATAAAGGCATTAGGTAGTTGAGAAACAAAATTGTGTGTGAAATGTGATTACGAAAGCTTATCATCAACCAGTAGGATCAGGGAAGACTACATGAAGGAAGTGGCATTTGAGTTGGTCTTTAAAGAGGGATGACATTCCAGATATAAGAAACAACCAGGACCTCATGTAAGATTATTCTGACAACAGTATGAATAATGGATTAGAATGAGAAGAGTAGAGGTCAGACAACCCAGTAGGAGGTTGCTCTAATCCAGGTAATGCTAAAGTTAAACTGCCCTGGGGTAGCAGGAATGGAATAGGGGAAAGAACAAGTGTGAGAGGTATTTGAGAGGTGAAAAAGAAAGAACTTGCTAACTCGTTGGATATCGAGGGAGAGAGGGATGCACTTAGAAACATAACTGGGTAGCTCAGAAGAGAGATTAGGACAAGAAATGGAGCTTTAGTAGTCATCTGCATTCCTTTTTATTGTCCTCTGTGAATTGACATCTTCACTGCTTTTTTTCCTACAGCTTTATGCCATTCTCTAATGTATTTGGTTTAACAGATGTACACAGGCAAGTTGCTCCCTTATTAGGCTAAAACCTCACCTGAGATTTTTCAGACAATCCTTTTCCCTCAGTTAATTAGATCAGGGCTACTTAAACTTTTTCCACTCTCAACCCCTTTTCACCTGAGAAATAGGTATATAATGTAGTGTGAGATTAAAATTGGATATTAGATCATAAATCTCCCCTACTTAACCTTTCCCTTAATTTATCTCCCAGACTAGTAAATGGAAGAAGCTTCTGGTTTTCTAGTTAGAGCTTTTATTGTATGGTAGTCACAAGGTGATGTTGATTAGAAGGATAGGAAAGTAGAAATACAATACAAATCGTCTTAAGTCTAGGCTTAGTCTATATTCCGTATAAAACTCACCAAAACCCAAGGCCACCTTTGGGGAGAGAGACTGAGTCAAGCGCGTGCTGTTAACCGAGAGCCGGGCCGAGTCAAACTCCAGTCAGTGTCTGTCTGTGCAGCGCAGCCAGGAGACCAGTGGAACAGGAAAAAAGGCCCCACTTCTATTCTCTCCTTGCCTTTTAAGCTTGCACCCTGGAAGTCGAGTGCTCAGCAGGCAATCTGGCGTGTGTTGCAGGCAGACTGGTGTGCGTAGCTCATGCTGTTGGTCTCCTCCCCAAAAGGGTGGTCCTAAAAAAACCTGGCGTCTCTCCATTATCTAACCGACTGTTAAAACTTTTTACCACATTCCCCCCTTTTGTTCCTCAAGAAACAAAATATTTCCTTGATGGAACAGTAAAAATAATATAATAACTATTGCTAACTAATAATATGTGAACAACAATATAGAAAAGGAAGAGAGGAAAGTTTTGTCCAGAGGGGCGATTTTTTTTTTTGTCCTCATGAACCGACGCTTTGACATTAGTCTTGCAAAGGGAGAGCCTCTGCAGAGAGTACATGTTACAGATAGTGTATATTATAACAGAAAGGAGATAGTAAAAACTAACAAAACATATAACGTCTCTGAGTTCTCTTGTCTTCTTGAAGTGGTAAGATGTCATCAGGAGGAAACTGGATTCTGGTCTGGAAAACTGGATTCTGGACTCTGGTCTGGAAAGCTGGATTCTCTTCTTTAACTGTTTGAATTGCTGTATTTTTACTAAACCTTAGCATAGCATTTATATCCTTAGACTTCTAATAGAGGGTTGAGGTAGTTATGCAATCTGTAACACTTTTTCCCACCATGTGTCTGGATCAAAGCCAAATTTAGTATGTGTTCATGACACCTGAAAATGTTATGGAAAGGTTATCATACCATATCTCATGGTTCCGAGACAGCCAGTGATTGTGCTAGGCTACAGGTGAGTTCAACTGAGTGAGATAAAAAGATAAATAAGTTCAGTTAAATTAGGTTAAATTAGGAGGGAGAGAGGATGAATACTGGACTGTGCCTAGTAATTGTGCTCTACATAGTCACCATCATAAGCAAACTATGGACTTACGTATACCTGTCTCTCCTTTTGTTGCACATATATTCTCTCCAGGGCCTGCATCAGAGTTCACAGCAAGTTAGTCTCTGAAATGATAAGTTTCCATACTTCCAAAATCTCATATTAATTTCACCAAAGACAGTATGATGGTAAAAATGCATGCTATGCTGCATAACTGAGAACATATTAGTGATATATACAATAATTCGAAACCATACCCAGAGTATAATGACATATAAATAATAAATGAATGTAAATAGCTGATTATATTAGACATTATTACAAAATCTTCTTTTAGCAAGTAAACCACATCATCTTATACATGACTTCTCTAGTATAACAGTAGGAGATACTTAAAGTGATAATTAATTCATCAAAAAGAAATAAGACTTCAATTAGTAAGATTCAATATTCAGTGTTTTCAGTGAGGTATCAAGCAATAGGGTTCAATAACCCTTTCTGGTCTTTTTTAGTTAAACAGAACACAATAAAAGAGAAAAGAGAAAGAAAAAAAATAAAACTCATTAGAACTCATGGTTCTCTCAAAAAGAAAGAGTAAAAAAAAGAATAATTCTGGTAGCTTCTGAGGCTGGATGGTCTCACCCACAGCATATACTTAATATGCCTTTGAAAAGTCACTTAGTTTACAAAATCGGGTTTTTAAAGAAAAGCAAAAGAAGCAAAAGTCAAAACAAAGCAAAACCAAAAACCAAAAATAAAAAGCAAAAGATTTGCTAAGCACCCTTTTGTGCTCTTAAAGAACTTAAAGGTGTGGTGAATTCCAGGTCTTTTCAGTGCCTTTCAAAAGTCAAAACAAAACAAAAACGAAACCAAAAAGGATTAAAAAAAATAGGTATAGGGTAGGGAAAGGGTGGGAGAAATTGAGGTGGGCCAGAAAACTAGGCCATGTGCTTCAGTGCTTTTACCTGTAGAAGGAAATGCTTGTTAAATTTTAAGGTGTTTAAGCTGCTAGAGTTTGGGGTATGCCACATTGTTTTAACTGGTTCCCCAATTCTCTGCATGCCAAAGTGGCAGGGGTTTCTGAATTGTTATTGATCTTTCTAATGCTGTCATAATGTTCTTTATGGTAGAAAATGTGGAGTTCTCTAGCATCAGTTTTGTCTGTGCCACTGATTTTCAATAAAGGTTGATTTAACTGATGAACTACCACATTCAGCTGAAGCTGCTTAGCAAATGCTACAATTGTATCATTTCTTCCCCACTTTCCAAATTTCTTTAATCCGTCAACATATTCCTCAAAAGGGGAGTCATTTACTCTAAAAGACTCAAACTCTTGTCTATGGTTAATCATATAAGAAGCAGCTTCTTCTCTCTGTCTGAGATGATTCCTACAGTGACCTTCTAGCTGGTCTGCTAAGGCCCTAAAAAGGCAATTTCCGTCTCCTGATACTTTACGAAGACGGAGTCCCAAAGCATTTAACTGATCAGTGGGATTATCAAATGGGAACTGCCTATTTCCTCTGGACTCTCTTTGCTCTTCAACAGTTGCTATCGTTAGGGTTTTTAGCTCTTTAGCGTCTACCTCAGGTCTATCTGAAATCTCTTCACCTATGAATGGTGCAGGCTTTACATGAGAGCAATGAATCCATGAGTCTTTTTCACCAATTTTAATGGCAGTAGGAGTTGTCAATAATACCTGAAAAGGTCCTTCCCAGGCAGGTTGGGTTCCACTGGTTCTCTGAAAATTCTTTACATATATTTTATCTCCTGGGTTGAGGCTGTGCAATGAAAAGTCTAATGGGCCTGCCTGGACCACAGCTCCTGCCTCATGGAGTTCACGTAGATTTGGGATAAAATCAAATCAGTGAAATGTGTGCCTTTGTCAGAATCAATGTGGGCTGGTGGGCCAAAACGAGGTACTATCTCTTTAAGAAGAATTTTGGCAACAAAGGCAGCTGTGGCTCGGGGGGCTGGGAAAGGCCTCCACCCACCGAGTGAGCTGATCAACTATAACAAGGCAAAATTTATAATGTCCTGCTTTTGGCATAGTAATATAATCAATTTGTAAGTGCTCAAAAGGTGTATATGCTAGGGGACGCCCTCCATAAGCTTTGGCTTTAAAAGCATATTGATTATGAGATTGACATGTGGAGCAGCCCAAACAGATTCGAGATGCTGTGTTAGTCACACCTGGTGCTATCCAGGTTCTCTTAATAGAGTCTACGATGCCTTGTGTACCAAAATGGCCTTTTCTGTGAACAGAGAGGCATACCTGGTGGTAGAATTTCCGGGGAAGAAATGGCTTACCTTCCGGAGACACCCAGATGCCATTGATCTGTTTCGCCTTAAATTTCTTTTTCCACTTTTCTACTTCAGAATCGTCATAGGTTAGGTTGGAAGGAATATCCTCAGAAGGTGAAAGGTTAAATACATGTTCAGGAGCTTCTAATGCAGCAAGCTTGGCTGCAGAATCGGCTCGTGCATTTCCCTTTGAAACAGGATCACTATTCCCTGTGTGGGCAGGGCAATGTACAACGGCTAGGGAAGAAGGCAGTTTCAGGGCATCTAAGAGGTCCTTGATAAGGTCCCCATTGGCAATAGCCTTGCCTGAGGATGTTAGGAAGCCTCGTTGACACCAAATCATACCAATAAAGTGGCATATGCCAAAGCCATATTTCGAGTCAGTAAAAATAGTGGCACTCTTACCTTTGGCTATATTACAGGCCTGTGTAAGAGCCACAAGTTCAGCAACCTGTGCACTAAAATGGGAAGGCAGAGAAGCTGCCCAGAGGGTATCATAATCAGAAACTACAGCAGCTCCAGTAAAACGGGTTCCCTCTCTCATAAATGAGGAACCATCTGTATAGAGGACAAGATCAGGATTTTCTAAAGGTGTATCAAAAAGATCATCATGGGGTTTTTCAGCCATATCAACTAAAGAAGCACAGTCGTGCAATGGTTCCCCCGAGAATGGTAAGTTAGGGAGTAGCGTTGCTGGATTGAGAACTGTGCAGTGTTTTAAAGTGATATTCTCATTACCTAACAGGGTTATTTCATACTTAGCCAGCCTTTGATCTGAAAAGGCTTGTGTCCTGTGACATAGTAAGAGAGCCCCTACTTCGTGAGGGCATTGCACCATTAGAGGGTTACCTAGGACCAAATCAGAGGCTTTTTCTACCAAAAGGGCTGTGGCCACCACTGCCCTAAGGCAAGGTGGCGCTCCAGCCGCTACAGGGTCCAGCTGAGTTGAATAGTAGGCTATAGGGCGTTGGTTAGGCCCCAGTGATTGAGTCAGAACTCCAGAAGCCACCCCTCTTTGTTCATGCACAAAGAGAGTGAAAGGCTTACTATAATCTGGTAGTCCTAGGGCAGGTGCTGATAACAAGGCCCGTTTTAATTCTTTTATGGCTGAGAAATGCTGGGGATCCAACTGTAAAATGTCTGGGACAGAACTTTTTGTTAGAGCTATGAGAGGTTTAGTAATTTCACCAAAAGAGGGTATCCATTGTCTACAGTACCTGGCTGCTCCCAGAATGGCTCTCAACTGCCTCTTAGTAGTGGGGGCAGAGAGTTGTTGAATGGCCTGGACTCGCTTAGAAGAGACAGAGCAAGTTCCAGCAGCCAAAATAAATCCTAAATATTCTACCTGCGGCAAACACCATTGTACCTTTGTCTTGGAAACCTTGTGTCCTCTCTTGTGGAGCTCCAGCAGTAAGTGACGGCTATCTTCCTGACAAATTTCAGCATTAGGAGAAGCCAAAAGTAAGTCATCAACATATTGTACTAGTATGGAGCCCTTAAAGGTAATAGAGGCCAGATCCTGCTGTAAAATTTGGGAAAATAATGTGGGACTGTCTACAAATCCCTGTGGGAGTCTAGTCCAGGTCCACTGTCTATTTTTCCAGGTAAAAGCAAATAAATATTGGAAGTCCTCATGTACTGGTATGGAGAAAAAGGCAGAGCAGAGGTCTACCACTGTGAAACATGTAGATTCATAGGGAATGGATGAAATTATCATAGCCAGGTTTGGAATTATAACATAATTATTAATCGCTCTAAGATCTTGCACAAAACGATAAACAGGTTTACCATCTGGCCCAGGCTTGGGTTTTTTAACTGGCAAAATGGGAGTATTGCATGGAGAGTGATGACATGGAATAATAATACCCTGACTTTTCAAAGCCTCAATTATAGGTATGATCCCTTCTATTGCTTCCCTAGACAATGGATACTGTGGAATGGAGGGGGTGGTCCCCCCTTAACTTTAAAGGTAACAGGCATGGCAGACTTAAGGAGCCCCACCTCATTAGGGGATGAGGCCCATAAAGACTCAGGAATGTCAGAGGGGATTTTGGATACCTCCCCTGCTGTTCCTTGAGCTTCTGTAAGTAAAATTGGTAATAAATGAACAGTATCCTCTGGCAATTGTAGGGAGACAGCCCCATCTGGAGCACAAGATATGGTTGCTCTAAGCTTGCAAAGGAGATCACAACCTAATAAATTTACAGGGGCATCAGGCATGAGTAAAAATGAATGTTCTAATGTTAAGGGCCCCATAGATACCATGCGAGGATTCAATTTTGCCACTCTCTGGCTCTTTTCTGAGACTCCCACTACATTCAAAAATTCTACAGGTCTACACCCAGCATCTGGTTTGCTTACTAATACTGATTTAGAGGCTCCTGTGTCTAGCAGACAATTGTAATAAGTCTCCCCCACTTTTAGGGTGACATGTGGTTCATTACTCTGGGGAGGTGAATGGATTGGCACAAGTGTATTCAAAAAATCCGGATCTGGGAATATATGGCTTTCATTATCTATGTTCCATTCCTCCCCAAGACCCCATCATTCCTGTGCCCTCCTCTGAGAGGGACCTTGGTTACCATTATTCTGGTACTGCCTTTCTGTATTCCTCCGAAAAGATCTATTTCTATTTTGATTTCGCCTATAATTAGAATTAGAATTTCTTCTCCAAGTCCTACATTCTCTCAATTCATGCCCCTCCTTACAACAGTAACAACACACCTTAGTGTCCTCGTTCCGGTGTTCACATGGCTGACTAGGAATCGCCGGTGCCAGAATGCTCTGTTTAGGGTGATCTGGACCTTCCTCACATGAGTCAAAGACATAATTTGTAAATTCCTTAATCCTATCTACTGTGAGAGTTCTCCAGTCTGGACATTGTGTCAGAAAGTATCTGCGTATTTCTGGCAGTGAATTATAAACAAATGTGTTGAGAATGATATGGGAATCTCTTAAATCTACTGGATCCAATCTGGTGTACTGTCTAGCGGCCTCACAAAGTCTACCATAAAATCTGTTTGGTCTTTCATTAGCCTCCTGAGGTAGGCTTAAAAATTTCTGCCAGTTTTCCGGTTTTCTAGAGCAAGATTCCATTCCCTTCAGAAGTGTTTCTCTAGCATCTTTTAATCTTTGGAAATCCCTATCATTATTATAATTCCACTCTGGATCCTTTAGAGGCCATTCCACATCAGCCTTACCCTTCACAACAAGGGCATTTCCTGCTGAGATAATATCTGTAATCTCAGTTGGGGACAGCAAAGTTTCCATAAGGCAAATAACATCAGCCCAAGTGGGTTGATACATATATTAAATATAGTCCTTAACTGTGAAATTACAGTGTTTGGATTTTTCTCAAAACTAGGGATGATTGATTTCCATGCGCTCAAGTTACTTGGTTTTGTTAAGGGCTAAAATTCTAGCTAAACTGTCTAAAATTTCTAATGAGTGGTCACCAATAAATTATAAGCTTTAGCAAGAGTTAGACTTTTAAGCATTTATTAAGGAGAATAAGAATTTGGTAAAGAGAGAAAGAAAGGCCTAGATTCCTATCTGTTAAAGGGAGAGCGCATTTCTAGCTCCGCTCTCCACCAGAGTCCAAAGGAAAAAAAAAGTGAGCCTGAGCGCCAGTCTCTTCCTTCCTCCTCCCACTAGCCCGCGTCACTTCCTGATGCCAAAGAAAAGACTCCTGGTCTTGCCCTCAAAGACCTTTGCTTCATGGGCGGAACTCTTCTACAGTAAGTCTCCAGCAGGTGGTGTTATTCCAATCGTTACAGTTTAAAGGGGCTATATTTTCTGTCTTGAATCGGTGCCCCTTTTTTGGTATGTTCTATAGTTTCCTGCAGGGGGAGCAGTTTCTGCTGATCTGATTCTAAACTTGGATCATCTCTAGTAGAAAGAGCCATCTTGTCGGCTCTCTCCATATGTGACAATTTCCCCCATATTATAACAATGATAATAGCAAAAATAAAATCCTTAGTCATATGAACTATGGATGTGGTATTAAAAGGTATTTCAATTGCAGGCATAAAATTTCTACTTATATTAAACGTATTTTCCCAAAGATTCACACTTAGACTATTATACAAAAAACTTTTTGCTGCCTGAATGAAGAAAAAACCAATAATGTTATGAAGGACCATTGAGTAAACTATTCCTCTAAGTTGGGACGTTATGCTGTCCCAATACATTCGGATGAGAAAAATCAAAGGGATAGTAGAATATTCGAGCATCTTGCCCTTTAAACTGGGCTGGCTTTTCTGTTTAAAGCAAAGCTTTTAGAGGTTTAAAGCAAGGGAGATTAGGCAAATGAGGCAAAGTCAGTGGGGGTATTTAAGAGAAAGTCCACTAAATTAGGTGGCTCGTGGCCAAACTAGGGAGGATGGGAGGGTCCTTAAGATCCCTTCAGGGGTCACCAAACTGTGAGATTAAAATTGGATATTAGATCATAAATCTCCCCTACTTAACCTTTCCCTTAATTTATCTCCCAGACTAGTAAATGGAAGAAGCTTCTGGTTTTCTAGTTAGAGCTTTTATTGTATGGTAGTCACAAGGTGATGTTGATTAGAAGGATAGGAAAGTAGAAATACAATACAAATCGTCTTAAGTCTAGGCTTAGTCTATATTCCGTATAAAACTCACCAAAACCCAAGGCCACCTTTGGGGAGAGAGACTGAGTCAAGCGCGTGCTGTTAACCGAGAGCCGGGCTGAGTCAAACTCCAGTCAGTGTCTGTCTGTGCAGCGCAGCCAGGAGACCAGTGGAGCAGGAAAAAAGGCCCCACTTCCGGACTGGTGTGCGTAGCTCATGCTGTTGGTCTCCTCCCCAAAAGGGTGGTCCTAAAAAAAAAACTGGCGTCTCTCCATTATCTAACCGACTGTTAAAACTTTTCACCACAGTAGGTATACAAATCAAACATTTACTGCCAAATTTTTCATGACCACTACATTCAGTTACATGACCCCACATGGAGTTGTGAGCCACAGTTTAAGAAACTTTGAATTAGATGGCCCTAAGTTGGTAGATTTTATTATCTGAAGTTTTAAAATAGTAACAAAATGTAAAGATTTTCCTAGAAGCATACTTATTTAGAAAATTTAGAAGTACTTAATTTATTTTATGGATTATTACATGATTTCTCTTCTTATAAAATTGGAAAGCAAATGATATGAGATCTATTTTTCCTAAGGCTTTTCAATTTACATCAGATTTGTAAAAGTCTATTTATCATTGCCTAATGTTATTGCCTTGCCTAAGAGCCAAATAGCCTCTAGAGATCTAGTGTGTGAAATGTATGGCACCAATCCTGGGCCACCCTGACACTTGTGCAGTGGCTGCACAACTGAAAGAGTAACCAAGAGTAGTGCAATGGGAAATGACAGTGGACTAGAATCTCAGAAGGCTTCAAGCAATGTTCTCTTTGTCTTTGTCCAAAGTAACTGATATTTGTGTTTTTCCTCCAGTTTCAATTATGGATAAGGTGACCACCGTCTTCAACAGTGCTCAAAGATTAGAAGTTGTTAGAAACTGCATCTCCTTCATATTTGAAAATAAAGTTTTAGAAACTGAAAAGGTAATTTATTAAAAGTTTATTTTCCTGTTTTACATAATTGCCCATGTATAACCTATATCTGACTGCTCACTACCTCAGGGAAGGAAGAGGAGAGAGGGGAGAGGGGAGGGAGGGATAGAATTTCAAAATCAAAACTTTAAATAAAAATGTTTATCAAAGGTTTGTTTTTTTAAGTTTATTTACAAAGTATGTGTTTGCTTGTTTCTGTGTTAAATTTACTCATGTTAAATTACCAATGAGCCTTTTCACAAATCCTGTCCATTTTTCTTTTGCCATATTCATGACCTGTTTTGGTCATTTGAAATTAATATGATTATGTGTCCAAATAAAAACTACAGAAAATGGTATTGCTGCCAATTAAGTTCCAAGCATAAAGTTTTCATTTTATTTAACCAAGCAATGAAATATTATTCTCCATGGACTTTTCAGAAAATTTTTTTCAAAGATTTGGCATAATCATCCCTGTTGTGAAGGATCTTAGCTGTTCCACAGAAGTGATTTTTACAGATACCTAAAACTTCTTTAAATATCAAAACCTATTTTCTTTCTTTTTTTTTAGTGAGGCAATTGGGGTTAAGTGACTTGCCCAGGGTCACACAGCTAGTAAGTGTTAAGTGTCTGAGGCCGGATTTGAACTCAGGTACTCCTGACTCCAGGGCCGGTGCTCTATCCACTGTGCCACCTACCTGCCCCAACCTATTTTCTTTTAACCATTTAGCACAGAATATTTATTAAAGCATACTAAATTCTTTTCTGCTTCATTAAACCGAGGATGTGGAACATATTTTTTTTTACCTTTAATTTTGTCTAGGTGATTCAAGATCATTATAAGTATCAAGTGTATCGCACATTGAGCCATTTCTAGCCTGTTGAAGTTTGTTGGGATAGATGCCTCTCTCTCTATTGGGTGGCCCCAAGCTGCTGTGTTTGTGGAGTTCTTTGGTTGCTTTAGTAGTTTTCTGATTTCCCTCTATTACTACTATCAGATCTTCCCTTCTTGCTGCTGTCCCTATTCCTCTCTCTTTTGGTCCTCTCCTAGTTCTCTCTAATTTGCTGCTTTTAAATATAATTCAAGGAGATATAGGTGGTACAATAGATAGCGTGCCAGGCCTCGAGTCAGCAAGACTCATCTTCCTAAATTTAAATCTGGCCTCAGACTGCTAGCTGTGTGACAATGGACAAGTCACTAAATCCTGTTTGCCTCAGTTTCCTCATTTGTAAAATAAGCTGGAGAAGAAAATGGCAAATTATTTCAGGATCTTTGCCAAGAAAACCTTAAGTTGTGGTCATGAAGGGTCAGACAGAACTGAAATGACTGAAAAACAAAATATAATTTGAACTGAGGGCCAGATAATTAAACTTTTTAGAATTATGCATAAAGTAAAAGGAAATGGTCTCTGAATGAAAAGTTTGAAAGCTTCCTTAAGCTTTATGACAGATATTTTGGCTTCTTGGGGTCCTTTTTTGCCCATAACTTGGGTATTTCTATTATAAATAGTTGAAGTTTTTAGGTGAGATATTAATACGCTCTTTTCCCCAGTAGGTTCACATCAATTCTTTTCAGATTTGAAAATAATTTTTCTACAAATCAGGAATTTAACTGTAGCTAAATATCTTGTCAGGTCACTTTGATACTTTGAAAGATCCATCATTTCATTGGTATAGGTATTCCTTACCCTAAAACTAATAACAGCCTTTCCATATTCCATGGGTGCTGAGCTAGGATCTCAGCACCAAGTTTCCAACCATCTATTGAGGAGATTCTCTTTAGTTGAGCTGGTCTTTGGGTAACATGGTCCATCCCTGGGCCCATCTTAACAAGGCCTCAGCTGAGGAGTTTAAGCTTAAGCTCTGCTGACATAATTTGTGAGAACCCAAAATTGCTTTTTTTTTTTTTTTTTTTGCGGGGTAATGGGGGTTAAGTGACTTGCCCAGGGTCACACAGCTGGTAAGTGTCAAGTGTCTGAGGTCGGATTTGAACTCAGGTCCTCCTGAATCCAGGGCTGGTGCTTTATCCACTGCGCCACCTAGACGTCCCCCCCCCCCAAAAAATTGCTTTTTAACAAGGCATTAGAAGGAGACTCTAGCAGAGGCTGACCAATTCCAACTGGTAAAAGCCATTGTTTTTCAGAGTTTTCAATCAGAAAACTTATCTTGGTTATGGAGTAGCAATCAAATTTATATAAAAGTCTGACCTTTGATCTTGTAACAACAGTGAATTATATGACAAATTTTTTCATAAAAGTGCTACCCAATACTGAAAAAAGTTGATCCTGAGTGATTTCAACAGATATTGGTAATTCTACTCCTAAAAGTGAATGTGAAATTTTTACTTTATTTACTTCCCTATAACTTAAAATCAAGTGACAGTCCTTCTGTTTAATGCCTCCTTTCCCAGCCTTTATCCCCTTTCCATGCCCCGCCCCAAGCTGTGATTTCAATCATATGGGAAAATCCATTCACTTTGTAGAATATGGCCTGCAGCTCTCAGCAGTTAAATGACTTGCCCAGGACACACAGTCAGTATGGTTCAGAGGCAGGGCTTGAGCCCCAGATCCTCCTGAGGCCTCCCCTCCACCCACTGTCAGGATGCCTTTCTTGGGATTCTTCGTTTGAAAGCAATTTTTTTTTTTGAGATTTTTGAAATTCAGTATATCTCTAGCCATGATCTCTCTCCTGCTGGTTGCTTTTCTTTCATATCCCCACAAAACACTGGGTCATTCCTTACTCACCATCATCACTCTTGGCTCCTCCTTCTTCCACTATTAGTCAGCAACCTCTTACCCTCTGTGGTTCACTCCATCTCTTTCTCTAGATCACTCACAATGACCAGACCCAAAACTTGGACTGCATTACCCCATCTTCTCTGTTTTTGCATGGCTTCTTTTATAGCCCAGCTCATGTGCTGCCTCCTACCCAAAGTCATTACTGTATTCTCCTTCAAACTTCCTTTTTATGTTCATTTGTATACATATCCTATCTATGCATGCACACATACCAGCACACCCCTAGTCAACTATAAGGTCCTTGATTGTCCTCAAGACATGGTTTGGGGTTATTTATTTCTAGTAACTAACAGTGCTTTTTGTATGGTGGATATTTAATAAATATTTGTTATTTAATGGATTTTGGGGGGGCGGGGCAATGAGGGTTAAGTGACTTGCCCAGGGTCACACAGCTAGTAAGTGTCAAATGTCTGAGGCCGAATTTGAACTCAGGTCCTCCTGAATCCAGGGCCAGTGCTTTAATGCACCGCCACCTAGCTGCCCCCTGGAATTATTATTTCAAAATGGTGTCCAGTGGGCTATGATTCAGATATTTATTTCAGTAGAATTAGGTTTTTGGTCATATGAATAAAGTGAAGTTTTCTTGTTCTCAGACCCTTCCTGCTGCTTTGAGAGCCCTCAAAGGAAAGGCAGCGCGGCAGTGTCTTACCTATGAGTTGGGTTTGCATGTACAACAGAATCGGGCCATACTAGACCATCAGCAGTTTGACTACATTGTAAGGATGATGAACTGTACTCTGCAGGTAATTTGTATGTTTTCTTTCAGACCTCTTCCCACCCCCACCCCTTTTTTGAAATAATATTTATTATCTGAGATTTAATTTAAAAAAACCTATCTGTTAAGTCCTTAGACTTTCCAGGGCCAAAAGACTAAAGAGCCAATATCCACACCATTTCTGCCAAATATACTTATTCAGGGTTTGGCATGAACATAAAGTTTCCTTTCCATCCATGCTGGATAGTGGATTATTCTATTAATTCTCCAAACAATGTCTTTGGAAATGAAAAGTTGTCTTATAAATATTATAGTGCATATTACTTTATCGTATTGCTTATTCACTCAGAGACAATTCTATTGCCATCATGTTTTTAAATCTTGGGATTTATAAAGAGTTGATGACAGAATAGAAGGTCAAGAGATAGCAAGAATATAAGGATAAATGTATTTTCTGGTACCTATTAGCTCAAGCACTAGGTACTTAGAGATATGCCATGTTACCATAGTTAGAGCCAGCCAGAAATAGTCTTATTCCCCAGAGTTTACAATCTTGTAACATTACATTATTAACAAACATTATTTCAGCTGTTCTTACTAGTCAGATAATCATTTGTCCCTATTTATTAAGAAACCGAGGGAATGAAGAGGATATGTATAACCTCCTCTGTGTTTTTAATCTTTCCAACATTCCAAAGCCAGGAGTAAATCTGGGATGAGTACATAGATTAATGATAAAATGCATTTAGATCAGAAGGTGGTGGTATATTAAGGCTGTAGGAGCCAAGATTCTCAACATCCTCTACACCCCTGTAACACTGAAGAAGAATCACCTGTAGAATCCTCTACCCATTCCAGGGACAGACAAGACTGCCAGGATTCTGCAGAGAATCCTGCCCAAAGTAGCCCCAGCACAACTGAAGATGGGCTCTTTGGAATCAAGGCTGCCCACAGCCCAGCAATACCCAGCAGTGAATCAGAGGAGGGCAGGAGGAGAATAGCCCCAGGAAGACCCCAAAAGCCTCATAGCAGCAGCCCAGCAGTAGGGGAGAAGGGCCTTATCCAGAGCAACCTTGAAGCCCTGTGACAAGAGGGAGTCCCTAGGCAGAGCCTAGCATCAGA
Source organism: Dromiciops gliroides (assembly GCF_019393635.1). Classification (NCBI taxonomy): domain Eukaryota; kingdom Metazoa; phylum Chordata; class Mammalia; order Microbiotheria; family Microbiotheriidae; genus Dromiciops; species Dromiciops gliroides. The sequence goes on from NC_057866.1 coordinate 55,417,341, forward strand.
GTAGCTCCGAAAGCCCTGGCCAGGTGAGCCCAGGCTTGGCCAGACTCAGAACTAGGCAGGACTTCCCCACACCACTTAGGAATGCTGGAGCTGAGCTTCACCTAAGCATCCCCACCTTCTTCTCCCTACCTCCTTGCCTCCAGCCTAGAACCTGGGGCTTCTAGATGCACAAACAAAAGAAAATACCAAATACCATGACCAGATACCTTGGATTTAGAGATACCTTGGGAATAAACCTGGAGGATAAAAGCCTTCCCACAGCAATTCTGTATAAAGCCTCAGAGAAAAAAAATGTACTGGTCACAAAGTTTACCTGTGTTAAGGGCTAAAATTCTAGCTAAACTGTCTAAAATATCTAATGAGTGGTCGCCAATAAATTATAAGCTTTAGCAAGAGTTAGACTTTTAAGCATTTATTAAGGAGAATAAGAATTTGGTAAAGAGAAAGAAAGGCCTAGATTCCTATCTATTAAAGGGAGAGCACATTTCTAGCTCCACTCTCCACCAGAGTCCTCAGGAAAGAGAGTCCGAGACAGAGCGCCAGTCTCTTCCTTCTTCCTCCCACTACCCAACGTCACTTCCTGATGCCAAAGAAAAGACTCCTGGTCTTGCCCTCAAAGACCTTCGCTTCATGGGTGGAACTCTTCTACAGTAAGTCTCCAGCAGGTGGCGTCATTCCAATCGTTACACCTGGAAGAAATGAAACAAGAAATACAAAACAGAAAAGCAAGGAAGGACATGATGGCAAGGAGAATTTTAAAAATATTAATAAAAAACTGACCTGAGAAATAGGTCAAGGAGAAATGCCTTAAGGATTACCACACTATCTAAAACATGATTTTTAAAAATATCCTGAATACCATATTTCAAGAAATGAAAACCACCAAAATTCTTATAATCCAATTTCAAAGTGGAAATAGAAAGAATAAACCAGTTACCTACTAAGAAATATTCCAAAATGAAAACTCTAAGAAATGTCATAAAACAAATCCAGAGATTTCAAGTCATAGAAAAAAATGCTACAAATTGCCAAAAAGAAAAAGTTCAAGTTACAAGAGCCACAGCATGTATCACATATTACTTTGCAATGACTACTTTGAAGAAGAGTAAAGCTTGGAATGTGGTATTGCAAAAGATGAAGGCTTACAACCAAGAATAATGTATCTAGAAAAATTAAATATAATTCTACAGGGGAAATGGACCTTTAATGAAATAGATTTCCAAACATTCCCAAAGAAAAGGCCAAGACTGAATAAATATTCTGGAATGAAAATTCAAGGGCCAAAAACAACACTGAAAGGTACATACATGTGTTTAATTCATTGGAAATATATGGAGCTGAATTCTTTACATGCCAATAAGGGGGAAATACATTTCTTTCAAGAACCCTAATATCTTCAAGGGTCATAGAGAAAAGTTAGTAAGGCAGAGGGCCACTGGTTGTTTGGACAATTGCAAATGAGAAGGGGGAGGGGAGGAACTGTATTGTAGAGCATCAACAAATGAGAGAAAGAACAAATCAATGAATTGAGCACACAACTAAAAAGAAAAAAAAAAACAAAAATTTGGACTGTAAATTAACCACCCCACACTAAACACCAAAGAAGACATATTGAAAATTTAAAAGATTAATAAAATTGAAAGCCAAAGAAGAGTAAAAACAAAAAATTAAATTTATAAATAAAACAAGGGACTGATTTTGTAAAGAAATTAATAAAATAGATTAAAAAGTTAGCTAACCTGATTGTAAAAAGAGAGGAAAATAATTGTTCATATTAAAGATGAGTAATGGCAGTTCACAAAAACAAAGAATGAAAATATATTAAATGATTTTGTTCAGTTATACACTAGTAATAAATTAAATGACATATACTAATACTTACAAAAATACAAAATATCTAAATTAACAAAAAAAGAAATAGAATATTCAAATAACACAATGTCAGGGGGGAACTAAGCCATTAGTGAACTCTCAAATTAAACTTCAACAAAAAATTGATTTGCAAGTAAATTCTATCAAACATTCAAAGAACAGTTCCAATATTGCATAAACTGTGCACAACAAAAAGATAAGACTAGACCCTTCTGGTCTCTTTTTATGATGCATACATTGTCTTGATATCTAAACCTGGGAGAAACATAGCAAGGAAAAAACTGGATCATTTTTCCTAATAAACACTGAGGCAAAATAAACAAATAAAATATTAGCAAATAGGTCATATCACATATTAGAAAAATTACACACTATGACCAGCTTATATTTATACTAGGAATGCAGGGTTCATTTAACATAAGTAAAGCTGTATAACAAATCATATTAATAATATAAAAATAAAAGCTGTGTGATTATGTAAATAAATGCTGAAAAGACTTGTGATAAAATCCATTAATAGTATGGTAAAAGCTCTAGAAAACTTAAGAATAAATAGATCTTTCCTTAATATAGTAAATAACATCTACCAAGAGCAGATGTTATATACAATAGGGAAAAGATAGCAGCTTTACCAATTGGATGATGGGGAAAGTAAAGACTCCTTTTATCACTAGTACTATTTAAAATGATTCCAGAGGGGCAGCTAGATGGCGCAGTGGATAGAGCACTGGCCCTGGAGTCAGGAGTACCTGAGTTCAAATCCAGCCTCAGACACTTAACACTTACTAGCTGTGTGACCCTGGGCAAGTCACTTAACCCCAATTGCCTCACTTAAAAAAAAAAAATGATTCCAGAAAAGGAAATGAAAGCAATAAGACAAGGAAGAAAATTTGAGGGAATAAGCATAGGTAAATTATCACCTTTTCTTTTTGTTCTTTTTTCTTTGGTTTTTGGGGTTTTTTGTTTGTTTTTTGTGGGACAATGAGGGTTAAGTGACTTGCCCAGGGTCACACCGCTGGTGTCAAGTGTTTGAAGCTGTATTTGAACTCAGGTCCTCCCGAATCAGGAAGAGCTAGACAGAAATTCCATTCAAAATGACTACAGAAAGTATAAAATATTTGGAAGTATATCACCAAAGGTAAAAAATATTTGGAAATGTATCAACCAAGATACATCTAAGAACTATGAGTCAAACTATAAAATACTCTGCAGAAATAAGGACAGATCTTGATAATTAGCAAAATATCCATTACTTATTAAGTATTAATAATAATTACTTGGGTTGAGCCAACAAGATAAAAATGACAGTATTTCCAAAATTAACTCACTTATTCAGTGCTGTACCAAACTACCAAAGGATTACTTTGTAAAATTAGAAGAAGTAATATAAAAACTTATTTGGGAGAAAACACAGTCAAAAAGCTCAAAGAAAATAATGAGGAGAAGGGGTGGGGAGGGGGGGAGAGGACAACAGAGTCTATCAGCACCAGATCTCAAATTATTCTACAGAGTAGTAATAATTAAAATTCTTTGGTATTGGCTAAAAATCATATTAATCAGTAGAACAGATTAGGTTGGTTGGTTGTTGTCCTTTGTACTCAAAGAGAACCAAAATGGCATCACTATGTCAGGGTCAATGGAGAGTATGTCCAGCTGTGGCTGATGAGACCAATACAAGCTGGGAAGACTGTACTTGGTCAGGCACAAGTAGCTGTATGAACACTTGGGATGAAAATGTCTCCAAATTTGTTGACACAAAGCACAAATTTGTCACATAAAACACATGGAGTCGACCTTTGTGGAGGATTTACATGAGGATATGGGCAAGATACTTTCAGGATGGAGGATAAGGGAGAATAAACATTTATATAGCACCTGCCATGTGCCAGGCACTGGGTTAAGGGATTTACAAGTTTTGTCTCATTTGATCCCCACAACAACCCTGCCAGATAGAGGGTAAGTCACACAGCTAATGTGACTCAAACTAGGAGTCATCCTGGACTCCTCACTATCTCTCACTTGCCTTATGTAGTCTGCTGCCAAGGACTGTCTGTTTCACTTTCATGACGTGTCTCTGACACTGCCACCACTCTAGTGCCTGCCTCATCACCTCATGCCTGGACTACTATAGTAGCCTACTACTGGGTCTGCCTACCTTAAGTCTCTCCCCACACCAATCCATCCATTGGTATAATACTATATAATAATAATTTTTATTCAGTTACTAAAGTGATTTTCCTAAAACGTAGGTTTGATCATGTCACCTCCCAACTCAATAATCTTCAGTGGTTCCCTGTCACATCCAGGATTAAATACAAAATGCTCTGTTTGGCTTTCAAAGTCCTTCATAACCTATCCCCCTTCTTCCTTTACAGTCTTCTTATACCTTACTCCCTACCACAGACTGTTCCACTCCATTTCTGGGCTTCAGGCATTTTCGCTGGCTGTCTTATTTGCTTGGAATGTTCTCCCTCCTCAAATATGTCTGCTGACCTCCCTGGCTTCCTTTAAGTTCCAACTAAAATCTCATCTTTTACTGGAAGCTTTTCCCAAACCCTCTTAATAATAGTGTCCTTCCTTTGTTAATTATTTCCTATTTATCCTATATATAGCTTTCCTTGTATATATTTGTTTGCTTATTGTCTCTCCCATTGGACTGTGAGCTCCTTTGTGGCAAGGACTGTCTTTTGTTTCTTAGGACTTAACAGAGTGTCTGGAACATAGTAGGTACTTAATAAATGTTTATTGATTAAGTTTCTGAGACCAGATTTGAACTCATCTTCCTGACTTCAGGCCGATGTGTTCTAACCACTGTATCACCAACCGCATAGATGAGTTGCATAGATGCATAGATGCATCATTGGAAGGAGTACCCTGATGCATGGAATTATTGAATGAATAATGATCTCAAAATTATTTTTGAATAAAATGTTCAAAAACTTGATTCAAGAGGTATTAGGAAGCTGTTCTTTTTTGTCTTTCTTTTTCACCATCTTTAAGTTAATACCAAAATTCCTTTACAATTATTTCCTATGGCAAAGAAGGTAGTTAAATATTAGTGTTTCAAAAAGTATCCCCAAGGCTATATACAAAGTGTTGATATTTGCTGACATACCAACAAAATAAGTAATTAAGTAGAATACATTGTAGATATTAGTAAAATAGAAAATAAGACTTGCCATGGATAACAAAATCTTTCCATTTTCCTCAAATGCCTTTCACCAATATCTATTCATTGTCACCTCGTTTTGTTTCATTTTATTTTTTTAAACTGACTTTATAATTCTAATGATCAAACTAATATCACAGATTTTAGCATACTCTCTGCTCAGTTACAAAGAGGCCTAGAAACTGACCATCTAGCTTTGAGCCATATGTTTATAAGTTAAATGATAAAAGATGGGGAAGGAGTTACCTCATAATAAATATTATTTTGCTTATAAGTTTAAACAACTAGCTATGTGGTCCCTGGGTAAATCACTTACCTTCTTACCTGAGTGAACTAGACTAAGGCCCCTTCTAACTCTAACATTTTGTGATCTAAGGGCATATGTCTGCCCTTGGACTGGCCCTGGCCAACATTTTTATAAATTACAAGAGTCTTATCAGGCATACCTGACAGTTTTACAGATGACATAAAACTGAAAATCATTGTGGATGACAGAATTGGATTCCAAAATATTTTGTGAACAGTTGAAGACAAAAGCTAAATCTAATAAGATGAACTTTCATAAAGATAAATGTAAAGTCATTGGCCTAGATTTTAAAACTCAACTGCCCCCTAAAGATAAGGGAGACATTTCTTGAAAGGAAAGAATTCACCTAGCTAAAAACAAACAACCTCAGGTCTTCATTGACTGCCAACTTCAGATGGGTCAACAGAATGTTGGGGCTGCCAAAGAAGTGCTCAAGAGGGCTTGTGCTGCATTCAAAAAAACAGAATTAGAGAAGTGCTCTGCTCTTTGGGAACCATATTTCAGAATATTGCATTCAGTGCTAGGTGACACATTATAAGAAAACTATTGACAAACTGGAGCCTTTGCAGAGGGGGGAAGCAAGATCATGAGCGAATACAAAAACGTGTCATGGGAGGAGAGGTGAAAGAACATAGGATGTTTCACCTGAAGAAAAGACTAAGAGATGGAACACAGTATCTGGAAGAGTAACTAGATTGATTCACTTAGTTCCTCTGAGTAGAATTTCCAGTGCAGCCAATCTTGGCTCATTCTGAGCAAAAACTTCCTAACCACTAGAGCTGAACACAAGAATATGCTCCCTGAAGGAAGGAAGGCAATTGCTTGACACTGCAAGTATTGAAGCAGACACCTGATGAGTAAGTACTAAGTATATCACAGAAGGGCTTTGGACATGGGACAGCAAATTGGACTACATCAGGGGTGTTTAACTTTCTTGTGTCATGGACCCCTTTGATACACGAAGACTTCTTTTCACAATAATATCCTTTGTAAAAAATTCGTAGTTGAAGGAAAGGCCTTCAGTTAGAAGTTAGTGCAAAGACCCCTGAAATCTGTACACAAGACCTTTGGGTGTCCATGGATCCCAGGTTAAAAACCCCTTGACTTTGTTTTCTTCAGGATCTGGTCCAATTCAGAAATTTAATGGTTTTATAAGTGGTGGTTAATATGAATTGTCCTGTTTCTGGTACAGTTTCTATATTACCTAAAAACTAAGATAACACACAAATACTCCAGAAGATAATTTTAGAGTAAGCTTTGTCTAATTGCAAAGCCATCTAGGCTCTAAGTTTTTGTTATTTACTTCATTTAAAAAAGTCTTTTTTGGTTGCTTTCAAATGTGTCTCAGTTGAGAGGTTTATACAGTCAGAGTACTGAATTATTCCTGTAAATATAAATAAACTACACTCTAGTCTTTGTCTAGCATTTAGGATTATACAGAGGTCTTCTTCAATTACAGTGGGCCCAGAGGTGATATTCCAGGGTTTAATGTGTTATTTATTGGTACCTTGGGATTTTTTAATATTTATGTTCTTGTTACAACAATGTACTTTGTAGGGTTTGACTTGACATTCTGAACATTTTTTTACAAAAGCATACAGTTTCATGGCAGTAAGGCCAAACATCTGCAGTGGTGTTTTAGAAGAGAAACATGAGTCACATGAACTAGTTTTTAGGTAGTGCTTCAAAAACTTCAGTGATTTTTGCTTTCCATGACCTAGAAATATTCTGCTTTTCCTGCCCTCTGGGGAAAACGAATATCGGATATGATTACCGCAAAAGGGCTATTTCATTTATCAGGATCATTTTATGACAAGTTAATAAAAAGAAATGGTTCACGGAGAATATGAGTTTTTCAAACACATCCTTGTTATTCAAAAGAACCAATTCCATTTTGGGGAACCTGTGAACCTCTGTCATGTGTGTGACATTTTTTTAAATTCTCATATGTTTTTGAACCTAGAGTAATGAAAAACTATCTTATAAAATAAAATAGTTGGGCAGTAACCCTCTTTCCATTTTAACAGGTATAAGGTGGAGCCTTTATATTGTCAAGATTCTGAGTTATTTTGACTAGAGTATAATTTAAAGGCCTAATAAATAATAAAATGTTGGTATCGGGACTCACAGACCCTTAACTAGCTGCCAAAGTGTTGCACTCAGTATGTGACTTAGAATTGTTTTAATGCTATATTAGAGTTCTTTTCTTTTTTGGAAATATCACTGTCACTTTGCATGGATCCTCCAGCAGCCACCTCCCCTTCTTCACTCCTTGTAAGAAGAGGCAGAGTCAAACAAAACAAGCCAACGTTTGCAATTTCTCAAACATGCGCATCATTCCACATAGATGTTCCACTTCTTGGCCAAGGTGCTTTAAAGTCACTCTTCTGAAGCTATAATTAATCCCTCCATTCACCAGAGATGTGCAGTCTTTCAGTGCTGTTTTCCTTGGCATTATCTTCTGATTTGAGTCACTTTGCTCTCCATTGGTTTTTACAAATCTTCCTTAGCTTTTTCCCCCTGAATTCTTCATATTCGTTACTTTTTAATTGCACAATAATATTCTGTTGTATTCTATTCCCCAGTTTGTTCAGCCATTCCCAGTCAACAGGTGGCTCTCATTTCATTTCCAGTTCTTTGCTATTACAAAACTTGCAGTTGTAAATATGTTTGTATACAGACTTTTCCCTCTGGTTTTGTATCCTTTAGCTATACTCTTAATAAGATTACTACTGGGCCAAAAGATGTGTACGGCATCATAATCCTTGCTGCCATTGCAAACTGTTTTCTAGAATAGTCAGAGTAGGTCATGGCTCTGCCGTCTCTGTGTAGTGTGCCTCTCTTCCCATAGCCCCTGCAGTATTTATGGGGGGAGGGGGTTCCCCATCTTTACCAGTCTCGTGTGTGGGATATGAAGCCTCAGTTGTTTGAATTTGCAGTTTTATTTTTATTAGTGTTTTGGAGCATTTAAAATCGACCTCTTATTTTGGAAGATTATTAGATAGGATGGGTTCTGCATACTTCTTATGCTTTTACAGTAGAGGGTCATTTGTTATTGTTTGCTCCAAACATATAGAGTATTTTAAATTTAAGTGACAGTTATCTCTACATGGGCATCAGTTTAGGATGTTCCACAAAGGATTCCCATGTCGAGGGGGAGAATGGATCTCAAAGGTGCTTGGTGACGCTTCACATTCTCAGATTCTATGATCTACTCATTTTATTTCCATTTTCACATCACCACTTTCATTGTTGCTTCATTTTTTTAAATCTTCTTTAATTCTTTATAGACGTCATTTGACTTTTTATCACCAAAATGAGGGTGCAACAATCAACAAGCATTTATTAAATTCCTCCTATGTGGTAGGCACTGCACTAGTCACTGGGGGCACAAATGTAATCCCTATTCTCCAGAAATTTATATTCTAACATAGGAGACAGCAAGTACAGATAGAAGTACAGAATAACACAAAGGGAATAAATACAAATTAGTTAAATAAAATATATTTTAGAAGGGAGGGCATTTGCATTGGGGGGGGTGTGAGGAAAGGCTTCATATAGAAGGTGATGCTTGAACCACATCTGAAGAAAGGAGAGGGGTTCTTAGAGGCAGAAATAAAGGAGTGCATTCCTCATACAGGGACAGCCAGTGCAAAGGCATGGAAATGGAAAAGTGAGTACCATGCGTTACAAAGAGAAGATGAGTTTGACTGTTTTGCAAAGTGCAGGATGAGGAGTATCATATAATGAGCCCAGAAAGAAAAGTTGAGCAAGGGCTTTTGAAGCTGAATAGAGGAATTTATATTTTATACAAAGAGCAGAAGAGAGCCACTGGAGTTTATTAATAGAAAAGTCGCATGCATGAAATAACTAATATAAAAATAGTTCTTCCCCTTACAAAATGTAGTATAACATACTTTCTTATATTGTCAATGGCTAAGGAACTAGCAAGAACCTGACCAGAAGAAGGGACACGGTATAAATACCAGACATTGCGTTTGTCTAACTAGCCTGGTGACCATGGTCATCATTTACCCTCTGTTTTGCCTCAGTTTGCTAAACGGTAAAAGGTGGACGATAATAGTACCTGTCTCAAAGAGCTGCTGTGAGCATCAGCTGAGATATTTGTAAAGCGCTAAGCACAATAAAGCACATAAAAAGTGCCAAGTAATTTGTTTTATTCTCTCTCCTTCCCCCTTTCCTGATTCACAAGCGGTGGTTGGGACTTACCTAGGTAGTCATATGAAAGGATATGAACAAAGAACAAGTTAGCTTTGGCAGAAAGGAGGCACCTGCTGGGGAGGGGAGAGAACATTCAGATGGCATAGAGCTTGAAAGGCACATAGATAGGGAGGCGGAATTTGCTAGAACAAAACTTTTCCTCTGTGATCGGTTACAATGAAGTTAGGAGAATGTGGTAGGAAGAGCCCAGGAGACCTTGAGCAATTGACTTCCCCTCTGTGAGCCCCCGTTTCAGGTCTGTGCTGGAGCCAGTTGAACTCTTGGAGCCAGCTATTACATTTGCACTATGAGTATTTAGAACTCAAAATCAGCAAACACTACAAATCAGGGCTTGATTTATTGTTCTGTTGATTGTTTAGACCAGGAATAGGTAAACTATAGCCCATGGGCCAGATCAGGTCTGCCTGTTTTTGTATGGCCTACAAGCTAAGACTTGTTTTCACATTTTTAAATAAAGTGTGATTGTATTGAGAAATATAAAAACTACTCTTAGATTTGGCCCCAGTGCAGATTTTAAAATAGTGGAGAAAATGCTTTCAAGCTGCCACTTGTTAAATATTTACCAACATATCCCTACTACAAATTTCATCAATGGAATTATGATAATAATATTTACACTCTTTGTAACCCATTGTGCTATAAATGGTTGTGAGTATTAAATGAGCATCACAGGCCAATATAAACTATTAGGTTTCATTTGGTGTCAGCATGGAATATCAATTGTATTACATGAGGTAGGATTGAGGACTGTCATGATGGAAGTTTTTATGCATATGCCCAGATTACTTTCTTGATATTTTTCTCATCTTGCTTCTTAGCACATTTTCTTGCTAATAACTAATCCTTGGTACCAGAAGCATTCCTTAAATCTGACTTTGTTTTTCTAATTATTTTATTTAATCTCTAATGTCCCTCCTACACCTTGGTCTTATGATCCTATCTATCTAGGAATAGATTTAGCCCTGAGTTGTCCAATGGTGTACTTATACTCCTACTGAAAACTGCATTATTATCTGTGTATATATCATATCCATGATTTATCTCCATTTTCATTCTCCAAGCTCTTTGAGAACAAACTCCTGTTTTATTCTTCTTTGTATACTCTCAGAGTCCAGCATGATGTTCTTAATAAATGCAATTGTTTGTTGCATTTAATTAAATTATTAAATGGTATGAAAAAGCCCATCTTATTTTTCCTTATACCTCTCTACCACACCTTTTTTTTGGGGGGGGGGAGGCAGGGCAATGAGGGTTAAGTGACTTGCCCAAGGTCACACAGCTAGTAAGTGGAGACCAGATTTGAACTCAGTCCTCCTAAATCCAGGGCTGGTGCTTTATCTACTGTGCCAACTAGCTGTCCCACCCCCTTAAAAAATTTTTTTTATACCTTAGGTCAATCAAAAATATGGTTGAATAATTTTAGGACTACTTTGGGAGCTCAGGTCAGATTACTGCATTTTAGAGCTCCAAAGCAGCCTCGAAGCCTACAGTGACTATGTGGTAGACTTGGCCAGATTTCTTCCTCTGGCAGCAGTTGGGCTCATTGTCAAAGAGAACCCAGCAGATGTCCACTTCTAAGGTTTTCACGATGCAGGTGGTTGGAGAGCACTCCTTTCAGAAGTGTCAGGAGCATGGAAAAGAATAACTTCATTGTTCCATTAGTTCTGTCATTACCAAAGAGCCAACACAGCTCAGAGTGACTAAGGACTATGCCCTCTTAGAGTTAGGAGAGCAGCAATATAAGACTGTGTGTTGGCCAAAACATAAAATAAAAATTCAGCAGTGATGTTTCTTAAAAAAATAAAAGCAACTTGTTAAAGGTTGGATATATTCAAAAGTTTTGACTTCCAGAAGTATAGAGGCTCTGAGTAAAACTGGAGAATAGATTAGGAGAGAGGGAAAAGCAGTACTTAAGATCAGAACATCCTGAAACCCTCCACAAATGTGCCCTCCACAATAAAGTCATATCACAACCAAGAGGAGATTTAAAAGTATTCCAGGAATGCTGATTTAACCAATTTGCAGGCAGACAGCTCTAGCTGTGGGCATTGCCGGGAACTTAGCTATCAGCAGAATGTACACAACAATATAATAATAGTTCATGTTTTTCTTGTATTTTAAAGGTTACCAAGTATTTTCCTCACCACAGCCTTGCCAGGGGTGTAGAACACATATTATTCTCCCCGATTTTTCAGATGAGGAAACTGACTAATAAAGAAGATAAGTGACTTGCTTTTGGTCACACCCTTAAGAAGTATTGGAGCTGAGGGGCAGCTAGGTGGTGCAGTGGATAGAGCACTGGCCCTGAGTCAGGAGGACCTGAGTTCAAATCCAGCCTCAGACACTTAACACTTACTAGCTGTGTGACCCTGGGCAAGTTACTTAACCCCAATTGCCTCACTAAAAAAAAAAAAAAGAAGAAGAAGAAGAAGTATTGGAGCTGGGCTAGCTAGGTGGTGCAGTGGATAGAGCGCCAGCCCTGGAGTCAGGAGGACCTGAGTTCAAATCCAGCCTCAGACACTTAACACTTACTAGCTGTGTGACCCTGGCCAAATCCCTTAACCCCAATTGCCTCACCAAAAAAAAAAAAAAGAAGAAGAAAAAGAAGAAGTATTGGAGTTAGAGTTTCAGGAGTTTGAGGTCAGGCCTTTTGAATCTGAAACCCTTTCATCTAAACCAGGGCTTTTAAACTTTTTTCTACTCATGATCCCTTTATACTTGAGAAATTTTTACACAACACTGAGTATATGGCTTTATAAGATAGGTATACATTACCTTTTACTGTTTGTTCTTTGTGGGGCAATGAGGGTTAAGTGACTTGCCCAGGGTCACACAGCTAGTAAGTGTCAAGTGTCTGAGGTCGGATTTGAACTCAGGTCCTCCTGATTCCAGGGCCAGTGCTTTATCTACTGCGCCACCTAGCTGCCCCTGTAACCTTTTACTGTTGCCAAATTTTTTGTGATGCCCCCCCCCACATTTGGGGTCATGACCCGTAGTTTATGAAGCTTCAATCTAAACAATACATGACTTTTATTAGACTCTAAAGTTTCTTTAGGACTTGTACCTGCTGTTTCATCTCATTCACTTATTCAGCAAACATGTGAGTACCATTTCCTATGTAGAAGTTACCATGCTAGGCATTGCCCATATCCTCAGTGTACTCAGCCCCCATCCTCTGAGATGGAGACTGTAGCATACAAAATGCCATTGGGATGGCGGTGCGAAAGAAGCCACTTCCAGAGAGGGGGATCAGCAAAGGCAGCAAGGAGACAGCATTGGCCACGGGCCTTAACAGGGAAAGGCTCTTCCAAGTTCATGACAACAGACTTGGTTCCAGGTCTTTATGACACATAGGCGGTTTGGAACTGGGTTTTCTGTCTGTTGAAAGAGTTTTTCATACTGGCTTTTAAGCAGTCTTTATATATCCATTATCTTGATCAAACAGCCCTCCTCTTCAAATGAACATCTTCTTCCTTATTCATTTATGTGATTCAATTAAAACAGTGTCCTAAGACACCTTAGCAGCACAAAAATTTGCACACTCTAAAGAGTATTTCTGATTACCATTATCTAAACATACTTTACTTCAATTTCTAAAATGGGAAGGAATATCATCTACCTCCAGAGACTTTGAACTCAGAATTATTTTGAAGTGTAGCTTGTGGCATCTAGTCTCCTACCTAAGACCCACTAGTACAGAGCCTACCAGATCTTGTAGAAGAAACATCCATTGATCGATCCATCATGTATGTGTCAGTGATGAAATACAGACCACTTCTTAAATTTCAGAAGTGGAAAATAGATTGTAAATTCAATTTTATTCCTTCTGTAAACACTGTTCTTATGTTTTAGCATTCTGCAGTCTCAACAAAGGTTTTGGAACTAGATCCCAGAATTTCACAGTTGCAAGGGACCTCAGAGGCCACCCAACCCAAGCAATCCTTGAATAAGAATTCTCTCTGCATAACTGACTTGATGACCATGGTAGTTAATTCTGATACAATGAAGCCAAAATGGGAGGGACTAAAGATTAGTCATTCAACCTTTGCTTGAAGAATTCTAGTGAGGGGGAAACCCACTGCTTTCCAGAGCATCCCATTTATACCTTTGGATATCTATAATTATAAAGAAGTTTTTTATTACATCAAACCTCAGTCTGCTTCTCTGAAATTTCTACTTATTCCTTCTAATTCTGCCTTCTGGGGCCAAGTGGAACTAGTCTAATACCACTATCACATTTCTGTTTCCTGAGGTACTAATAATGGTTCAGATCAAATCCGTACTTATATGAAGAAAATCTCTCAAGGCTTGGCTCTTTCTGGTATTAACAATCCCTCAATTTCCCAAATTTAATTCTCCCACAAAATTAGAAAAACAAACTGAAGGTACTTTCCACATTGTATCCTTCTACATAGGCACAGAGCCAATTCAGGAAAACACCAGCTGGAAGCCCCAGATAGTAAATAGTTCAGTAATTTCAGTTAGTTCAAAACAGAGAAACAGTTGGATAAAGATCAAACTTCGCTTCTCACATTATGCTTCTAGAAAAGGGACCTCCAGAGTTGTTTGGGTATACGAGCCCACAAGATGTCCTTGAAGAAATACCTGTGCTAGTGGAAATCCTTTTAGAATGCAGTCTGCTTCATATAAAAGCGGTAGTGTGGGCACAGCATTTCTATAAACGTACTATTACAATTTAGGGTCAAAGGTTCAGTCTTTTCGGTTAGAATCTAGAATGCATCTAGAAAGAGAAGAGTTTGAGATCAGCAAAGTGAGAGAATATGCAGATAAGGACAGAATATTTTTCCTAATGATATCCAACAATTGGGGTTGAGAGTGAGCCCGTTGAGGACCCTGTCTGTAAAAACAAAAAGCAATTTATTTTTTCTTAAAGAAATAATTTTTTCTTAAAGAAATTTTCTTAAAGAAAATTTTTTTTAAATTAAAATAAAAGAAAAAGAAATACAAACTACTGTATTGCATTTTAAATTGAGAACAGAACATAAAATAGCATCCATCCAAACAAATAATCACAGTGGATAAAGCACTGGCCCTGGGTTCAGGAGGACCTAAGTTCAAATCCGGCTTCAGATGCTTGACACTTAACCAGCTGTGTGAACCTGGGGAAGTCACTTAACCCTCATTGCCCCACAAAATAATAATAATAAAAAATATATAAATACTGATTCCATGTTATGGACGGTTATCTTTTATGCCACCCCACACCTCAAGCACTATTCCAATAAACATTTACAAAAGAACTCAGTCCTGTCTAGGAACCAATATAGGGTCACTAAACTAATGTCATATTGATAGGTTACTAATTTGGTAGATCAAGAGAATGCTACAGACAGTCATTCCTTTAGACTTCAGAAACATGATATGCTTGTGGCATTTAATATGAAATTTGAATTATCAGGTGGATTTGGAAATGGTTGAATAACCACACCATTAGAATATTTTAAATGTCTTGCTATCAATCTAGATGGCAATCTCCAGTGTGGTGCTACAGGGTTCTTTATAATCAGCCCCATAAGGCAGCAGGAAAGATTGAGTCGGGAGGGGACTGACTGAAACCTAATAAAAGCCACATGAGGTTTGGTTTTTGTAGTTTACACTAGCTTTCCTCCCAACCTAGGCCTTTCCTCTTCAACTGCCCTTCCCTTGTCCACCGAATCTCTGGAATCCGCTGCATGCTGAAAGGTGGGACCTAACAGCTTTGTCCTTCACCCTGTCTTTTTTGTCATTTTTATCAAATACAGATAGAAATACAAGAAGATGTACTTGCCTGATTTTCAGGTGATCAAAAACTGAATGGTGTAATACCATTAATGATGTAATATAATGGATGACAAGAATGCTGAGTAAAAACAAACAAAATTCACTTCAGTGGACATAAAATTTTTCTTTGTGGCTCAAAGATCAATTATAGAAAATGTAAAGAATTAATTGTTATTTGAGGTTTTTATGCCTTGGCACACACTGGCCTGGGGCTCCGCAAAACGCATGGTGCTCCACCCACTGGTTGTAGCCGTTGCCAGGGCTCTGGCACCTCATGTCATCACCACTCTCCGATGCCTACATGGACCTGGCAAAATTATAATGATTGGAAGCCTAGTGAGGACAGTTATGTGACTGTCAGAGCGGCCATCCCATTGGCCAGGACTGTGTGGGGTGTTTCTAGGTTTGGGGGAAGAGAATTGGGCATTCTAGGTGGAAGCTGGAAAGTGACAGGCATTCTGCTGCGTATTTTCAGCTGATTCCTGGGCGGTGGTATTTTTTCAGGTATTATAATTTCCCTTTCCCCATTTTATTTCCTTTCCCTTGTTTGTGTGTGTTTTTTTTTAAGTTCATTCTTGTTAAAATAAATCTTATTTTGTTTTGAGGGAGGCTGCTGGTCTCCTTCCTTGCCCCAATATTGCGGCGAGCCGCTTAGCTAGCATTCCCCAATTTAAAACTGGTCCCCACAAAATATAGAAGGGGAGAAAATAGTCTTGGTAACAGGTCATGGAAAAAATACCTAAAGAGTTTATTCAACCATGGACTAGATATTTGCCAACCATTTAACACAACTGTTTTAAAGAAAAAAACAAAATACTAACAATTTTGGACCATACCAACAAGATTTAATGTCCAGATTTATAGGTGCATTTGTTTTCTATTCTTGAAGCTGATCAGATATCATCTAAAGAACTCTGTCAAGTGCTATGTACTATCTGTTCGTTTTAGTCCGTTTTATTGGGATTTTTTTTGGCACCAGAAACATTTTCTAATATATCAGTGTGTTAAAAGCATATACAATACACTAGTTCTCCTTCCTTTTCGGGCAGGTGGGGCTCATTAGCCTTGGCAGGCAACCTGCCTAGGGGAAGGAAACCCTGATTTTAAACCTCCGCTGCCTTGCGGCTATACCTGTCTATGGGAAAGGCTTCCCAATCAGGAGCCAGAGTCCCTTAGGCAGTTGGACATTGGACATCACATCCCTCTGGCAACTCCTGGGGCAGCACTGGTGCCAAACTGTATTGGCTCTGCCTTTCCTTTGGATCCACCAGTGTCTTGGAGAGGGAAAACCTGCTGCATGGGCAACAGCTTGTTTTCCATATTGATCCGCCCAGGCCAGCGCCCTGGAGAGGACACTCCAGCTACTCCTCATGGGGTAGATACAACACAGGATGCATCAGTTCCCGGTCATAAGTCACTCAGGAGCTGCGGCTCCAGTATCTGACTGCACAGACTCACTGTGGCCGGTGGCTCTTCAAGGCGCTGATCCACGGTCGTCTGTGACTGGTGGAGGCCTACTAGTTCTCCTTCCTCCCCAACCCCTACCTTTTTGCCAAAGAGGGGAAATAGGTTTTATCATCTTTTGTTTAGGAACAAGATTGTAGTCATTGTGTGTAGCATTTTCTGTGTTGTGCACTCTTCACTTCGTATCAGTTGGTACAGATATTACCATGTTTTTCTGAATTCCTCATATTTGCAGCTTTTTACAGTGCAGTAGTATTTTGTTACATTCACTTATTATGATTTGTCCAACTATTCCCTAATTGATAGGCATTCATTTTGTTTCTAGGTTTTTGCTACCATGAAAGGTACAGGGGTTAATATTTTGCAACCAGAATACTCAGGGGACTTGAAACCATGTCATTACTGGAATGTTCAAGGAGCTAGGAATGTTTAACCTGATAAAAAGATAACTAAGGGGAGGCACATGCCTTTCTTTAAATATTTAAATGGAGAGCATATTTTCTGTTTCTTACTAAGAAAAGAGAACTAAAATCAATGGAAAGGAGGAAAATTTTTATTGTAGAAGAGTGTTCCAGCAATGGAATGGATCATTCTAGGAAGTAATGAACTCAAGCTATTACACCAGAGTCTGCATGGTCACCTGGCAGAGACATTGTAGAAAGGATCTCTCAGACCTTGACAGCTATCTTCAGACTAACAATTAACTATTACTATCTCAAGATTCCATCTCAAGATACATCGAAAATATGCTTAGTATCTGTGGGAGGAGCTGTTGAATTTCTCGGGTGTGTGTGTGTGTGTGTGTGTGTGTGTGTGTGTGTGTGTGTGTGTGTGTGTGTGTGTGTGTGTGTGTAAACAGAGAGAGCACAAGTTACTGTCTTCTGTTTTCTAATCTTTTCTAAAGCATTCTTCTTTTTATGGGTAAATTTATCCATTAGCATTCAAGGTTATAATTAAGTTTCCCTTTTTCCCCCCAACTATCAAATCTTGTTTCATTTCTTTAAAAGTTAAAAAAAAAAGGGTATCACCTATCACTCATTTTGCCTGAAATAAATATGCTGATCCCAGTCTCCTCCCTCAAAGCTCCCCCCCCCAACCAGATCCAGATCTTAGATTCTGCTTTTGCTAATATAATATCTTCTACACTTTCTTTGCTTCACTCATGGTTATAAATATGGGTGACCAGGAGAGTGGTGATGCTACAGGAAAATAAATTTTAAAATCTCTATTTTAAATGGGTTGAGTTTGAATTTCCACATCCAGGCAGAAATGTCCCGTATATAACTGGAGAAATGTATCTGAAGTTAAAAAAATAGCTAAAACAACAACAACAACAAAAAGGAGCAGCTAGGTGGCACAGTGGATGGAGCCCTGGAGTCAGGAGGACCTGAGTTCAAATCCAGCCTCAGACACTTAACACTTACTAGCTGTGTGACCCTGGGCAAATGACAACCCCAATTGCCTCACTAAAAATAAATAAATAAAATAGGCCAGGCCTCAAGAGAAATATTTGGAAGTCACCTGTGTATAGGTGGTAATTGAAATCAAATGTGAAGAGAGAGGGCCAAAAAGAAACCTTTGAGGAATACCCATATTTTTCACTGAAAACTTGGTTCATAGTCTTCCTTTCCACCCATCGTTGGCCATTATCTTCAGTGATTTTATTATTGATATGACAGTCTTTCTAATAACTTGATCATGCAATTCTCTACTCTCCTCATGACCACTTACCTCCTTCTCCATTAAGTTCAACTACATTCAAATATGATCATACCTATCACTTCACCGTATCTCAGAATTGCATTGCCTCCAAGATTCTGAATTTTGAAATCCCATTCTCCCAACTAAAACTTTTTATACTTTGACCTTTCTTACTCTCTCATGGACATGAAACTTACTCTCTCTCCCTCTTTCTTTCTTTTTTTTTTTTTTTTTGGCTTTGGGGTTTTTTTTCCATCTTAATTTTTAAAAAAATTTTTACAGTTACATGTAAATATCGTTTTTTTCAACATTCATTTTTGTAAGATTTTTTAGTTCCAAGAAACCTACTCTTTATAATGAATAGTTTTGGAAGTATACTGCTATAGTTTCTTTGCTATGGTTTTACTTAAAATTTTTATGCGAATATTTATTAGTGAAATTGAACAATAGTTCCTCCTTTGCTTTATCCTTCCATGGTTTGAATATCAGAGCTTTAAGTTATCTCTTAAAAGCTTCCTAAAACCTGCTCTGGCCCTGTTCTTCACAGGGTCTAACTTTTCACTGATTGGGGAAGAGAATAAGTATTTTTATATGGTACCTACTATGTGTCAGGCACTATGCTAAGTGCATTATGAATATTTTCTTATTTGATACTAGTAACAACTTAGAAGGTTTTCACAGCTGGAAACACTGTAGCAAACAGATTAAGAGACTTGCCCTGGGTCACAGAGCTACTAAGTATCTGAGATCACACTTGAACTCAGGTCTTCCTAACTCCCCTACTCTATCCACTGAACCACCTAGTATAACTAAATGCCTAAAGTACACCTACATGCCTAAAGAACAATACTTCCTAGAACACACCTGGAGGAATTTCATTCCCATGTGCCACCCAAAGCCTTTTCTGTAACACAAGTGTTTTAAATCTTTGTTGCCATGAGTGAAAGAAGCTTTATTTCTTTGTGATAATGGACTCTTTCTTTGAACACTTTCTGATTTTACCTTATCTGCCAGGAATTTCAAGTACTTGTTCTTGTGACTCTTCTGGATTTCTGTGTGGAAAAGCAGGACAACAAAATTGCTAACTTATTAGTTCACTTTCCCCCTACACTACATGTGGCAAAGACGCCTGGACTGGGAGGCAGGGACCCTGTATTCTTATCCAGGCTCTGCCACTGACTAGATGTGTGACCCTTTGTTAAGTTACTTCTCTTTGGCCTCAGTTTCCTCATCCGTAAAATGAAGAAATTAGGTCTGCTAATTTCTGAGGCCCCTTCCAGCTCTTAAGATTTTAGATCTCATTTGTTTAAGCCCATCTTGAGCCCATTTATTCTTTTAGACATCCCATTCATCATGTACGGCTTCTTGTTTAGTGTGACCATTGAGACAAATATCTCCACAGATACTTTGGCTGTGGTTATAAATTCCAGAAGGTATTTGTATGTAGTTTACAGAACACAGTGCTAGGCTCAATGCGAGCATTGGGAAAGAGTATCCTCAAAATAGCATTACTTCATTTCTAAAAAAGATATGTCCCTGTAGACCATGGCAGTAATCAGACTCTTGGCTGAACATTTTCTGATGCATTATTGATACAAAAGTCATTTTTTAAAATGCAAAACCTGATCTGAAACAGACATTCACTAAAATCACAACTGATAAGACTAGAGCTGCATTCCACCACTGGAGAATCTTTAAATGATTTAAATCCAGTGGAAGAATTTTTGGCAGTTCTGAGGTAGACTTTAAGGGGAGATGGGACTGTGAAAAAACACGGCTGGAATATTTATAATCTGAAATTTAATTCTTAGAGCATAGGAGCATGTTGGAAGCTGTTTACTGTTGTGAAATTTGGATCTGTTGAGAGTTGTTTTGACCATGTAACCGTCAAGAATGAAGAGTTATATAAAGGGGGACGATCTTTTTGGCTTTAACAAGGAGAAAGATACAGGTTGCAGAGACCTTCAGGGTTTCCTCGCCAGACTCCACTTACTATGAGCTCCTCCCAGTATGTTGGTGTCAGACTTCGAGCTGCCAAAGTTGGGACTTAAGTGGTCTTCTTTGCTAATGCACCCCCACCTTGGCAAAGGGCCCCTCAAGTTAACTGATTTTCCCTCCTCTCTGAAAAATTCCATCTTAATATCTGGCATAAAACTCCTAACTGATGTGCAACCAAAATAAGGCAAAGCTAGGTCAAACCGTAGGGTAAACATAGTATCTGAATCACCCAAAGAGTTACCCACGTGGACTGGATTGTGGTTTATTTCAGCCATAAAGGCCTTCCTTCCTTCCATTTTTCCTTCTTTTCTCCCATCCATGCTCCCATGCTTGCTTGCTTGCTTCCTTCCTTCCTTCCTTTCTTCTTTCCACTTCTCCTTTCCTTCTTCCCTTCCTTTCTCCCACCCATCCCTCCTTTTCTCCCCTCCATGCTTCTGTCCTTTCTTCCATCCATCCATCCATCATCCTTTCTTTTTCCTTCTTTCTTTTTCTGTCCTTCTTTCCTTCCTTCCTTCTACTTTTTAAGGGCCTTAATTTTTTTTCCACAAGAAACTGTCAAGTCTCTTGTGTTCCTTCAATTCTCTAGCTTCAGCGACACTGATAAGAGGAAAACGAAAGGTGTAATCTAAACTAAACAATGAAGATTTTTGCCTTGGATTAAGTAGAAGAGACTACAGCCCATCAACTAGAGGAATGGCTGTTTGTTGTCTCCCATATACTGACATGTCCTTAGGATCCCCCACCTGGGAACTTTTCTCTCTCTTGAATCACAGAAGGTGGGACCTTAGAGGGCATCCAGTCCAGCCCTTACCCAATAGAATGATCTCCTCTCAGCATCCCCACAAGTAGAAAGACCTTTGATAAGCTAGAGAAGGGCAGTGAAAGATGGTGAAAGACCTTCAGGTATATGATATTAGCAAGTCTAACCATGCTACTTCCCTACTCAGTAAACTCCAGCAGTTCCGTATCACTTCTGGGATCAAGTCTAAACTCTCCTTGGAATTTAAAGCTCTTCATAATCTGGTCCTAATCTATCTTTTCATTTGTGCACGAATACATGTGTGTGCACACACAGGTATGTTATTATGGGAAGAATGCTGGACTGCGCTTGCATGTCAAAAGAACTCGGTTCTTCTCCTAACTTCATCACTTTCTCTTAACCATTAGAATGCAAGCTTTTGGGAAGGAGGTACTGTTTTAGTTGTTGTCATTATATGTGCAACACCAAGCACTCTGCTCCATGGTAGCTTTCTTACTGATTGATTACATCTGGACACCCTTCCTGCCTCTGGGCTTCCATTTTCTTTGATTAAAAGCTTTCTGAGAGTCTTTTCAGAGATGACATTTTCCTTCTAGTTATATGACAGTGTTTGTTACTTATGAGGCAGCATTGTATGGGGTGGGGGGGAGTTGCAGGGGAAGTGCTAAGCTTAGGGTCAGGAAACCTTGGGTTCAACTCCTGCCCCTGCCCCTGCCCCTGCCCCTGCCCCTGCCCCTGGCTTCTTAAGCTCAGAGCTCCAAGAGCCTTTGGAATCACCAAGGATGACTCCTTCCTTTTACATGAGGAAACTGAGCACAAGGGAGTTGCCTAAGGTCACACTGTGTCAGACTTCACCTCTCAGAGGGTCAGTTCTTTATATAAGATACCTGTGGTACCCACCTCACAGGATGATTGTGAGAATCCAGTGAGATCGTGTGTATAAAATTCTGTGTAAATTTTAAATGACTTTCGTAGCTACCCTTGCTCCTGCAACTGCAACAGACAGATGTTGTTTAAACAGGAGGCACGAAAGGGTGCCAGGCTCCTTATAACTCCACAGGAAACATCTCTCCCCTCAGGATCAAAACCCCAGAAAGCTGTTTGAAAACAGGTAATGGAGTACAAGGCACTTTTCACAACAAGTGAGAGATAAAAGAGAAGAAGAGTTAGCCTGCACTTCAAAGGTGCTGCAGGCAGCCAGAGTCAGAAGAGATGTACATCTTCTACCCTCTGGCCTGGTTATTAAGCTACACTGAGTGCTTTGCAAGCTATCTCTAATCTGGCCTCAGCTCGATTTTTTTTCCATAATGCAGTTTTTTCCCCTTGCTTCCCCCCTTTGTGAGCTTTTCTGATCATTCTGTTGAATGGCATGGGCTGATTTGGGCTCTCCTGTTTCTCTGTTAAAGATACATGTATTACTCCTGAGTACCATTAAAAAGTTAAGTTTAACAAAATAATCATACAAACATCAAGTTCAGTATTTTTACATCAGGAGACGTTTATACTTAACCCCCAAGTTGTCCTGTACTGGGGTGGGGTTCCCATGAAATTTAGTTGAGATGGCTCAAAATAGAACAGGCTTCCTTGAGAAGTAGGAGATCTTCCATTGAAGAAAAGTTAGGGATGTGGCTGAGTTATGGGTTATACTAACCTGACTACTGAGATTCTGAAAGTCTGTGAATTCCTGGAATCTTCTTCCGAATGTCCCAAAGCCTCTAACTTCCCCTTTAGGACAGCTGTGCCAAAGTGAATTTCATTAAACACAACTTTGTCCAGGTCACTACCCTACTCAGCAAACTCTAATAGCTCCCTGTTACCTCAGGGACAAAATATACAATCCTCCATTAAGCTTTTAAATCCCTTCACAATTTGACCCCAACATGTCTTTCTAAACTCATTTATACATTACTCTCCTTCCTATACTCTGTGATGTAGCCTGGAGATAATCAACAGAGGAAAATCCCTCCAGTTAAGGGGGAATGGGAAAAGCCTTCCTGTAGACTCTACAGAGGTATCAGACTCAGGCAGCAAAACTCCCAAGTGTGGTAGAGCCAGATCAAAATGTAATTGGGAAATGTTTAAGAAAATAAATTAAAATGCAGTACAACATAGATAATGTTAATTTGTGGTTTTCTAAGTCAATATGTTGCCTGCAAGTATCTGTTTCTATTTGAGTTTGTCACCACTGCTGTAGAAGATGGGATTTTAGTTGGGACTTGAAGGAAGCCAGAGCCAAGAGGTGGCGATGAAGAGGGAGGGCATGGGGCCAGCCAGTTCTCAGGAGTGTTGGATAGAGTATACGACTTGAAATCAGGAAGACCAAAGTTCAAATCCTTCCTCAGACACGTTGGTTTGTGTGACCCCTGGATAAGATACTTATCTTCTCCTAGCCTCAATTTCCTTATCTATAAAATGGGACTAATAGGCAATAACCTAACTTACAGGGTTGTTGTGAGGACCAAGTGAGATAGGAGATGCAAAGTGCTTGGCCAACCCTTATGTGGTATAGCTGGGCCATTGTCAGCTCTTGTCTTGGCACTGGACAAGAGAGTAGGACTGATGACTTTGTTCAACTCTGCCTCACTTGAATCCAGTTCACTGGAAAAGTCAAGATCTCTCTCTCTCTCTCTCTCTCTCTCTCTCTCTCTCTCTCTCTCTCTCTCTCTCTCACACACACACACACACACACACACACACACACACCATCCAATGATGTCATCGGTCATCTATTCCTCATACCTGACACTCTATCCTCCTACCTTTGCATTGGCTTTCTGCAAGCTGGGAATATATTATCACATTCACCTCATAGAATCCTTCTCTTCCTTCATGATTCGGCTCAAGCATGTCTTTCTACATAAAGCTCTTCCTAATCTTCCCAGTTTTTAATGCTTCCCCTTCATTTGCATACAGATGATTTGCCAAAATGTATAAAATCAATGTGTTCTCTTCTTACTGTTAACCACAGCACAGAAACTATATTTATCCTATTGCGTTATGTACACAGTCTACTGTTACAGATAAATTGGAGGTAAACTTTAACCCAGATTGGTCAGTCAATAAGCATTTATTAAATACCTACTATGTGCCAAGCAATGTGTTGTGCACTGGGGATACTAAAAAGAGGCAAAAGACAATTCCTGCCCTCAAGAAACAGGAACAGATCTGTACGAACAAACTCTATATAGGATAAATTGGAAATAGTTAATAGAGGGAAGGCACTAGAATTAAGAGGAGTTGTGAAAGGCTTCCTATAGGAGGTGAGATTTTAGTTGGGACTTATAAAAAGTTAGAGAAGTCAATAGGTGATGATAAATAGGAATAGCATTCCAGATATGGAGCATAGCCAGAGAAAATGCCCAGAGCTGAGAGACGGAGGGTCTTCATCATGGAATAGCCAGTGTCACTGGATCAAAGAGTATGTGTTGGGGAGTAAGGTGTAAGAAGTTTTTAATATATCGAGTTTAAGATTTTTATTGGACATCCAGTTTGGGATGTCTGAAAGGTAGTGAAAATGCGAGATTGGAGGCTGCAGAGAGTTTGGAGCAGAATCATTAAATTTGAGGTTCTTCAGCACAGAGATGGTAATTCAATCCATGGGAACTGATGAGATCACCAAATGAAGTAGTATAAAGGGAGAAGAGAAGGCCCAAGACAGAACCCTGTGGGATAGCTATGGTCAGACAGCATGATCTGGAGGAAGATCCAGAAAAGGAGGCTGAGAACAAGTAGTAAGTGGAAAACCAGGAGAGAATGATACCCCCAAAGCCTAGAAAGAAGAGAATATCTAGGAGAAGAGGGTGGTCAACTATGTCAAAAGCTGCAGAAATGTTGAAGAGAATGAAGATGGAGAAAAGGCCATTAAATATGATAGTTGGAATAAAAAGATAAGGTCAGAAGCTAGTTTATAAGAAGTTGAAAAGAGAGTGAGGGGAGAGAAAAGGGAGGCACCTATTGTAGGCAGCCTTTTCAAATAGTTTAGTCACATAGGACAGAAGAAATAGAGAATGATAATTAGCAGGGATGGAGGGATCAAGTGGGAGGTTTTTTTCAGGACTAGGGAAACAAGGGCATGTTTGTAGGTAATGGGAAATTAACCCATAGACCGAGAGTGACTGAAAATAAGTCATAGTCAGTAACAGCAGCGTTGTATGATAATCAACTGTGAATGACTTGACTATTCTCAACAATACAATGATGCAGAACAATTCTGAAGGACTTATTATGAAAAAATGTTCTCCACCTCCAGAGAAAGAACTGGTGCAGTGGATAAAGCACCAGCCCTAGATTCAGGAGGACCCGAGTTCAAATTCAGCCTCAGACTCTTGACACTTAATAGCTGTGTGACCTTGGGCAAGTCATTTAACCCTCATTGCCCCGCAAAAGAAAAAAAGAAAGCAGAAAGAACTGGTGCAGTCTGAATGCAGATTAGAGCATGCTTTTTTTAAACTTTAAAAAATTATTCTTGGATTTTTAGTATGCATTTTCTTTTGCAGTATGACTGTGGCTGCACATGTATAATCTATATCAAATTACTTGCCTTCTCAATTAGGAAGGAGGGAAGGAGAGAATTTGGAACTCAAAATATTTTTTTAAATGAACGTTAAAAAAGTTTGTTTACATGTAATTGAACAGGTAGAGGTGTTAACCTTGTTAAGGAGTAAGGCCACCTCATCATGTGAGAAAGGGGTGAAGGAGGAGAGTGGCAAAAAGTATATGAGTGATAGGAGATGAGGAGGAGGGGAGAAGAGGGAGCTCACAGTGAATGGCCTTAATTTGTCCTATATGAGGTAATGGGGGCAGCTAGGTGGTGCAGTGGATAGAGCGCTGGCCCGGGATTCAGGAGGACCTGAGTTCAAATCCAGCCTCAGACATCAGACACTTAATAGCTGTGCGACCCTGGGCAAGTCACTTAACCCCCATTGCCTCACCCAAACAAACAAAAAAGTAACATTCTCAGTTGAGAGGATGGAGGAGGAAGAGCCATGAGAGGTTTGAGGAAGGATGAAAAGATTTGGAAGAACCACTGTGAAGAGTAGGATAATGAGTTGATAAGGCAGATATATTAGGATGACCTAGCAGCAGTGAGGGCCATGTTGAGATTGTATAACATAAATTTGTAGTGGACCTAGTCAGAACAGTTGTATAATTTTCTCCACCTACATTCAGAAGCATATATATAGGAGCAAAGGTGGTGAATGGTGAGAGAGATGCAAGGCTGAGGCTTAGCATGATGCAACCAGTGAAATGATAAAAGAGGCTAGGAACTCAAAAGAAGAGGGCAAAGTAGAGTTGGATCAATTCACCAAGGGGTCAAGATGGGGGAAAAAAAGAAGAGTAGGGGCAGCTAGGTGGTGCAGTGGATAAAGCACTGGCCTTGGATTCAGGAGGACCTGAGTTCAAATCCAGCCTCAGACACTTGACACTTACTAGCTGTGTGATCATGGGCAAGTCACTTAACCCCCATTGCCCCACAAAAAAAAAAAAAGGAGAGTAGCTAGTACAGAGTGATGGCCTGGGAGAGAACTGAGGGGTCAACGGATCAGAGGGCATAGTGCAAACAGAGTAAGGGAAGGCACAGGAAGAGATAAAATGTTGGAAGATTGTGGTCGGATAAGAAAATCTCAGAATCCTTGATCATGAAGGTGTAGCAAGATCAAATGTAAGACCATCCTTGTGGATAGCTGAAGTGGGATGATGGAATACATCATAGGGAGTAAATAGGTTGAGGAACTAAGTGTTCGGCGGATAGTCAATGTGTACATTGAAGTCCCCTAGTAGTATGATGGCAAAAGTTGGGGAGAAGTGAAAACTTGTGAGTCATGTACCAAACTCATTGAGGAAGGAAGGGGAGTGATGTAGGGGGGTTATACACAACAGCTACCAGGCTTTTGTTTGAGTGGTAAATATGAATAGCAAGGACTCAAAGGAGGAGAGGTTACTGAAGATGGAGGTAGGGGGATTATCTGACAGTGTCAATGGTGAGAAAGGAACATTCCAACTCCCCTGCCTGGACCGGTGAACTGAGGGAAATGAGTGAAGGTGCAGCCAGGACTGGAAAGGGTGGCCAGGTCTCAATAATAGCTAGTAGATGGAAGGAGTGAGAAAGGCATGGGAGGGTTTAGCTAAAATCAATTCCTAGCGCCCCATTTCTTAGAGTTTAAAGGGAAAGAAGGAGTGGCCAGGAATGATTGGAGCTAGTAGAGTGACCACAACCAGAGAGGCTGTCTGAAAGTCCTAATGAAACAGGCCCCAGGCCGTCCTCAAACCAAAAGACTTCCACATGGGGAGCTTATATTTGCCCTCATCCAAGGGGAGAGGTTCTTCTCTTCCAAAGACTGCTCTCTTGGGCCTTCCCCTGTGGTATGTATGATTCCCCATATAGAGAATAAAAATGACTTTATCACCATATATAGATAGCTTGGAAGAGGAATTGTATACAGGTTAATGATTTCAAGTATATTACTCACTTCAACTTGGTTAAAATGATACTGGGGTTAATGCAGTCCCCAGGCTTTTTCAGGCTCTTACTCAAGGTTTCCCCTCCTGGCTAGCTGTCTGGCAAACCTTCGATTACTCATTTTCTTCCTTTCTACTCAGTATTACTTTTTTTTCCTTCAGTTAATAAGCATTCTTTCTCTCTCCCACCATCTCTCCAGTAAAAACAAAAAGAAAACAAAACATTTATAATACATGTGTATATTCAATCAAAACAAATTCCTATCTTGACTATGTCTGAAAGATTTGGGATTACTTCTTATCCTTTGTCCAAGCCAATAACTACGTCTCTTTGCTCCCTTGGACACTAAGGAAGCAAGTTTGGTGTGTGTTGGTATTTTGTTTTGTTGCATTGTGTTTTAACAAATTTAAGGGCCATCTATGAGCTGCTGTTTGTGAGCTTGTCTGGAATCCCCTGAATCCTCACGTGGGTAGCTTCCTTGGAATCCTCCCCATCCATAGAAATCTTGCTACACTAAATGCTATCTGTCCTTGGGGCAACTCTCCAAACAACTCCCATCAACTTGTACTTCTTTCCCTGTTGAGTTTCTCATGTTCAGGTTTCTTGTACCATTTAGTAATTTGTATCAATTGATATAAGCCTAAGGGGCTCTCTCTGCTGACATCCTGTGGGTATTAGACTAGTATTTCACTGTGTCAGTTTAACTGTCATGTTACCAACAACCAACCAATTTTCTTAATATTTTTGATATCTTTTATTTTTATATCACCAACATTTCCCATTTATTCCCTATAACAAAGACTGGAAAAGAGAGGGGAAAGTTTAGCAAAGCTGCCTACATATCAAGTAAATATGGCATTATAAGCAATATTCCACACTAGTGTCCTATGTCTACAAGGGAAGTAAGAAATTACATCCTTATATTTCTCTCCTGGGGTCAAACTTGGTCATGACAAATTTACAGAATTCAGTTTCAGTTGTTCTGTGTTTGTTCTTTCCTTTTGCGTTGTTGTAGTCATCATATGTAAGATTTAGCATTGAAAGAAATTGTGAACTCCTTCCTCACAACAGATGAGGAAATTGAGTCACAGAAAAGTGAATTAACTTCCCATGGTCACATGGCTGGTAAGTAGTAGAGCCAGGGAAAAGCCAGGAAAAACTGAGATAAGTATTGGTCGCTTTCATTTGAGATTACCTGCTATCCTTCTTGGATGAGGTCTTTTTATGAGCGGGACTTGAAGGGATGGACGTCAGCCAACAGAGACTAGGCAGGAGTAGAGAGGAATGGAGAATCTATTCCAAGCATGGTTAAAGGAATGAAGATGGAAGTCAGGGCAAGAATGGGGCTAGAGGGTAAGTATGAAAGTAGAACTCAAGTTAGGAAAATCAGTTAAGGGGTTAGTACAGTAGTCTGGGCAAGAAAAGTTGAGAGACTGAACAAGCATGGTTGGAATGTGAATAAAAAGGAGGTAACCAGATGGGAGGGATTGTGGAGGGAAATTCATAGAACTTGGCAGCTCATTGGTTGTGAAGTAAGGTAGAGGGAAAAGCCAGAGATGACTCCACAGTTATGAGTCTGAGGGACTGGGAAAAGGGTGGTGCCATTGACAACAAATAAGATTATTTTCTTTAAAGGCCTTTAAATTATTTTCTTTCTGTTCATGTTCCTTATCCCATAGCCTAATATAAGTTTCTCCAGTTTTCTGTTCAATCTTCCTGTCTCTGACCTCCTTTGACTTTGCTTTAAACACTCCCATAATTCTGCTTCATTCCATATGTGGTTCCTACCTCCAGCCTTCTGACCACACTGTAACCCTCCCAGGAAGACTTATTCAACCCAAGCATAAGTCTCTGACCTTCCTGTTTCTTCTACAAATATCAGCAGACAATAAAATTCACAGTTACAACATGGAAATGTATCTATAGTAGAAGAATACCTTGGACTTTTCCTCCAAAAATATTCAAGGAAGAAGGAGTCTTTGGGTCAAATTTTACTCTTTTTGGCCAGAGGCCATTTCAGAACTTAGAAAGCAGTATGATCTTCCTGATAAGTTACACAGCATTAATTTTCCTGCACAAGAATATTTAATACCTTGGAGCTTGGTGGTGTAGTGGATAGAGCACTGGCCTCAAGTGAGGAAGACTTGAATTCAAATCCAGCCCCAAACACTTATTGGCTGTGTGACAATGGACAAGTCACATGATTTGTTTGCCTCAGTTTTTTCATCTGTAAAATGATAACAGCACCTATCCCCGCTGGGGTTGTTGTGAGGATCAAATGAGATAATAATTATAGAGCACATAGCACAGTGCTTAACGTATAGTAAGTGCCATATGTGACGGGTAAAACTAAATATGTGTGGTGGTCATCTTACCTGTCCCCAGTGGTGGGGAAGCTAGCTAGGATTTACTTATAAATTAGAAGCTTCAGCAACAGTTTAGGCATTAAGCATTTATTAAAGTATATTAGAGGTTAACAAAGAGAGAACACGTGTCTCTGAAAGAATAGGAAAGCCTAGCTAAGGGAGAGAGAGAAAAAAAGCTGCCTCCACCTAGCAGATCATGCTACTGAGAGAGATCCTGAGTCTCCTTGAGCAGAAGCTCCCTGCAGGACAGGAAGAGGGCTGGTCCTCACACACAGCTCCAAGTTAATTGGCTGGTAGCATTCAAATCCATTGATTGACATGACTTGAAGGTGGTCCATGAATTGTGAGGTAACTTCCAGATGCTGGCTTGACCTTAGAAAGGTCAGCCCATTCTTTCTCAGCAGGAGGGGCCCTGGTAATAATATTCTCATGCATATAAATGTTAGATATTATCATTATAATTATTAGAAGGTATCAAATCAGACACCTTATTTTCCCTATCTATAAAATAAAGAATTTGAAATACAGAGCTCTCTAGGGTGCTCCCTGCACTGACATCCTGTAAGTAGTAGACTAGTATTTCACTGTGTCAGTTTAACTGTCATGTTACCAATGACTACCAATTTCCTTAATGTTATTGGAATCTTTTATTTTTATATCACCAACATTTCCCATTTGTTCCCTATAATGAAGATCAAAAAGGGGTGGGGGAAGTTTAGCGAAGCTGCCTACATATCAACCAAATGCAGCATTATATGCAGTATTCCACACCAGTGTCCTCCTCCATCTGTGAGGGAAGCAGGGAATTACATCCGTATATTTCTTTCCTGGGGCCAAGTTTAGTCATGATAAATTTACAGAATTCAGTTTCAGTTGTTTTGTGGTGGTTCTTCCCATTTCCATTGTTGTAGTCATTATATGTATTGTTTTCCTGGCTTTACTGATTTTATTTTGTATCAGTTGATATAAGCCTGCCCTAACT
The DNA here is from genome assembly GCF_019393635.1 of Dromiciops gliroides. Classification (NCBI taxonomy): domain Eukaryota; kingdom Metazoa; phylum Chordata; class Mammalia; order Microbiotheria; family Microbiotheriidae; genus Dromiciops; species Dromiciops gliroides. The sequence goes on from NC_057866.1 coordinate 55,448,443, forward strand.
TTTCTGTGTTAGGGTGAGGTCAAAACTACCCTGTCATTTAGCTTTGATAACTTCATTAGGTGAGAATGCTTCTCAATCAATTGATTAATCAAAAGCCCTTAGACTAAGTGTGAAAAGCCTTTGAAAGCCATTGGTCGAAATGAAATGAGCAAGACAGGAAGTCTCTTCTAATAGGCTGAAGAAATTTGGTAATACCCAGAGGTCAGGGATCAGCTATAATTTATCATCATGTGAATTGAGAAGGGATAGAATTCTAAAAACTGGAGCATGTGGCTCTCCAGTACATGCCTAAGGAGGAACAAGAGGGAGGTGGGGAGAGGGAGGCCTTGGCTTCAACCTTAGGCTCAGCCTTGGCCAGTCTCTTCCTTACTTGGAAGAAACTCTTCCAGCTTCATAGGGTCTAGAGGATGTTGGATTTCCCATCAATGTCCTAAATGCCATTCCCTGATCAGCTGACAACAGTGTCTATATCAGTTGCCAAAGACAAACTCACAACAGATTCACCATGCATAAGGGAAACTTCTCAAGCACCCCATTAATGGCATAAAAGAACTTCAAGAAACCAGGAGCTATAAGTGACCCTTTAGCACAAGGGCTTCAGAAGTTTAAGGCTACTCTCTCCTGGACTCTGTGTGTACTTGTAGGACATTGCATCACAGATATTTGGGAGAATGTTTTGTACCAACCACCTTTGCAAATATTCCTTTCTTTAAAAACAAAACAAAACAAACAAAAAACCCTACTTGAAACTGCCTAAGTGATTCTGAACTAATCATCTTGTAGGGAAGCACATAGTAGGGGCTAGAGCCGATGTATTATAGAATTACCCCCAAAACCCTGAGGAGGGAAAGTAACCAAGCTGTGGCGACCCAATGTGTCCATGAGAGCAGCAATTGCAATAAGGATCCCCAGAGCAGACATGAGTTACATCTATCTTCTTCATATTTATTTTTTATTATATCACAGTAATATTCTATCATACTTCAACTTGTTTAGGACTTCCCCAAAAGAAAATAACAGCTGATTTTTGAAAAAAAAAATTATAAAATAGAGAAAAATTTACGGGTCTGTCAGAAAATAAGTAATTTGCTGTTAAATTCATCTTGAATAAATGCTAATTAAAAGTACCCTCTCTCCCACTCTCCTCCACTCAGGGCTCACCAAGGAATTTCTGACATGGAACAAGACACAGGAAAGGATAAAAGGGGCAGAGAATAGCCTCTGACTTAGGCACTCCAATGATGCACTGGTGCGTCTAGAAGAGACAACTGGCATCTACAGCAAAGCTCTGGGCATATTCTAGAGCTGTTGTTCTAAAGGGTTGTCTTAATTTAGGGATGATAAAGTTGACCAGGTAGAATGATCTGCTGTGACTACTTTAAATTTTCATTAGCCAGTCAGTACTTTGGCCAAGACTTTTTCTTTTTGTTTGTTTGTTTGTTTTTGCAGGGCAATGAGGGTTAAGTGACTTGCCCAGGGTCACACAGCTAGTTAAGTGTCAAGTGTTGAATCTGGATTTGAACTCAGGTCCTCCTGAATCCAAGGCCAGTGCTTTATCCACTGCGCCACCTAGTTTCCCCCTTGACCAAGACTATAATTGAGAGACATTATAAGTATATCACTCATTACTTAGTTATACCATCTGCAAAATGACATTTGTCAAAATTTAACTTTGTCTGTAGAATTCAAGTTTATAGTGTATTATTTGTAGTCAATATAAATTACTTAATAGGGTGAAATAAATCTACACCCGTTTTATATGCACCCCCCCCAAAAAAAAAGAACTCTAAAAATTTAGTCCTGTCTGTCACCTTACTGTCACTTCATGTAAGTCACTGCCCTGCTCTGGGCCTTGGTGTTTTCATTTGTTAAAGGAATAGAGGGGAGCAGGTAGCTTTTACAGGTCATCCTAGCTCTACTATGCTATGATTCCATGAAGGACTTCAAGAATGGAAAAAGTGTCAGTGATACATTGTGTTGTTTAAGAGTTTAGGACATGGGGCAGCTAGGTGGCACAGTGGATAAAGCAGCAGCATTGGATTCAGGAGTACCTGAGTTCAAATCCGGCCTCAGACACTTGACACTTACTAGCTGTGTGACCCTGGGCAAGTCACTTAACCCCCATTACCCAGCAAAAAAAGAGAGAGAGAGAGAGAGAGAGAGAGAGAGAGAGAGAGAGAGAGAGAGAGTGAGTGAGTTTAGGACATGAGGAAACAAAATGAAAACCCTTATATTGAGAAAGATTACAATTATTCAGTGACCTGAATAAACATGAATGAAAAGATGTAAGTGATCCTCCTTGAAGATGTAAAAATAGAATGGAAATCATTTCTACACTTAAATTAGACGTGAACAGATTCCTGCTGTAAGCGACTTGAATATCAATCGATTCCCTCCAGTACAACCAATGTGAACAGTTGCGATAGGATGCCAGTGAATATTAGTATCAGAATACATGTGGACCTGAGCTTCATCAATACATTGCCGAGATGCCATTTTGGACACATAGTTTGGACAGATTCTTTATGTGTGTTTTCCCCAATCTGTTTGGATGGTTTCCTTGAACATTTTCTTGAAACTTAGCAGGAATTAATGATAAGGCAGTTTCATTTAAATGGCCCAAATGGCCCATTTTGGGGTCATTCCTGAGATATGAGTTTATGCTGGGATCACAAGCTGAGATCATAATTTGGAATACAGCTAGTATAAAACACAACATAGTTGTATTTATTCCCAAAATGTTTTTGGCAGATACAATAAATTGTAGTTAAAGTGTAGTGAATTGTTAAATACTTTAAATTGTATTATCCCTCCCTCTCCCTCCCTCATGTCCCCACAACTTCAACACACACAATGAACTTCAATTTTGAATTTTAGGTGTTTGGGTTTTTTGTTTGGTTTTTTTACCTTGAGGTAGTATCTCCCTCCTCTGAAATTCTCCCACATATTAAGTGAAAATCTTATTCATTTGAGTCTGGACTAGGTAACATGCCTAAATTGTATAAAGGTGGTTAAACACAAAGTTTATTGACTGTGCCCTCAGAGTTTTAGTTCAACTCCCTCTTGATAGAGGAATTCATTTTACAACATCCCCAAAACGTTATCATACAGTCTCAGCTTTAATGATCAATGATTCAGGGAACCCACTACTTCCTCAGCAGCCCGTGGCTGAACAGCTTTACTTGTTAGGAAGTTCTTTATTATACGAAGCAGAAATCTACTCCTGATGCTAATCCTTTTTTCAGTATAACAGTCTTCCAGGTATTGAAAGACAATGATCTGGTCCCATTCTGTCCCCCACTTAAATATGTTCTTTTCTAGGCTAAACTTGATAAGCTCTCCCTACCCTATTTGGGGGGGGGGGGAGGGGGGCAGGGCAATGAGGGTTAAGTGACTTGCCCAGGGTCACACAGCTAGTAAGTGTCTGAGACCGGATTTGAACTCAGGTATTCCTGAATCCAGGGCCAGTGCTGTATCCACTGCGCCACCTAGCTGCCCCTTCTCTACCCTATTTAAATGATTTAGTGATGGATCTATCCCCTCACCATCCTGGAGTTTGCCAGTTCTAGGGATACTAATATTATAGCAGGAGACTTTTTGATCCTAAAATATTTCTAAAAGCCTTCTGAAAATTGCTAGTTTCCTTGTGAATTTGTACATAAAAATTCATAAAATACAAAGGTATTAGACAAATACAGTGAGGCTTATTGTAGGCATTTAGTTATAAGCCCTTGACATGCACTTTCAGAGACCTATTCTGAGCTAGGAATCCTTTTTGAGGAGACACCAAAGTCTCTGCTCCCATCTTGAAAATGTAGGATGTAGACAAGAGTGTATGTAGTGTGGAAGAGAATAAGGAAAGCAAAGTAAAGGACTGTTAAAGAATAAGTCAAATGAGATGGGTGGAGTTGATGGCATGTTAACTTCAAGACACCAAAACCTTGTTTTGCGTCTATAGAAAAAACTTGTTGACACTATTGTATGTAAATATATAGTTGTAGTCAGTGTGTTCATCATTCTTTGAGTACTGCTTTCTTCACTCTGTATCACTTGAAGTCAGTCTTGCCATATTTACTTAAATTGTTTTTATTCATCAGAACTTATATTACAATAATAATCCATTCCATTCATATACCATAATTTGTTTAGCCATTCCCCAATCAGTGGAGACAATTTGTTTCCAATTTCTTGCTATTACACTGCTGCTAGGAATTTTTTTATGTAGATAGAGGTCTTTTTTTCCTGTTAATAACTTACTTAGTTATGATCCCATTAGTGGAACCACTGGATCAAAGGGTACAGACATTTTTAATAGTAATTAAATATTGCTTTCCAAAAAGATTGAACCAATTGATAACTCCACCAGCAGAGTAATAATATGCCTGTTTGTCCACAGCTGAACCAACATTTAATTTTCTCATCTTTTATTATCACATTATTATCATCTTTTATCTTTGCCAGTTTGATGGTTGTCAGGTGCTAGTTGTTTTAATTTGCATATTGCTATTTATTAGAGAATTTGACGTTTTTTATGGTTGTTGATAATTTATATTTCTTTTGAGAACTTCGTGTTCATATTCTTTGGCCACTTACCCATTGTCAAATGATGTGGCAATTTCTGAGCACAGGAGTGACATGATGAAAGAGGTTTAGAAAACACTGTTCTAATAGAGAAGGTGTCATTAACTTAGACTTCCCAAACAAAAGGAAATTTCTCTCCCCCCAGCCACCCACCCAATTTTTATATAATGGAAAGTCTACTCTCCAAATAATTTTTTTCAGTATTAGATACTATTTTGAAACAATGGAAATTTTGTGTTAGTAAAAATATGAAACAACTTATTTGAAAAATCCTGTGAATTTTTTTAAATTGTTGATGTTTGTGGCATTTTCTTGGGGAGAGTTATGGGAAAGAAAAACATTAGAAGTGGCTTCTCTAAGATATTTGGGTTCATAAGATGAAGTAATTGTGGACAGTTGAAAATTAAGATTACTAGACTCTTCAAAAATAGAAAAATTAACGACAAGCTTCATGGCAAAGTTCAAGACAAAACATATATACATGAGTTTTCAAGCCTTTGAAAGTTTGTCAGTTACCTGGTATGTTTGTGGCAACAATGCTATTATGAAGCAAAAGGACATGGAAATTGAAAATGTATATTTAAGGACTGATTCTCCAATAGATAACTGGATAGGAATGTGATAACTAGTTTAATAGTCCTGACATTATTTTTTAGGCTTTTTCCATTGTTTCTTAACTTAATTAACCAGAATCTTGGTAATGTGGTTTACAAAGTATTTTGTATTTATATTTTGCAATCAGTGTCTGACCGGAGGACAGGTTTTAGACATGCACTACAATGTGTAAACACTAAAAAAGAATAAATAAATCCTGCTTGCCTAAATGCTTTATAATGCCCAGTCCCTTGCTAACTAGTCACGTATTTAAATCTCTTCTTGTTTAATTTTTTAAATTTGTGAAATATTTTTGGAAATCATTGTGTGAGGCTTTGCATCACAGCTGGTGTCATTTAAGACTTGGACAGAGTCACTGCGAATGAAGCCCCACTGTGAAATGAAAGTCTGGAGGCATCTTGGCATCCTAACCATTTCCTTGGGAGAAGATTACAGCCTGAATATGTTGAACTTTATTGCCATGGGCCTCATGACAGTCTTCAGAAACATGCATGGCATTCCTGTTAAAGAATCTCAGATGTTCGGAAACAAAGGGGATTGTCTTTGTGTATATAGCAGTGTCCCAAGTAGGAAAGAAGGAAGACAAAGTCGGGGAGTTGGGGGGGGGGTGGAATTGGAATCATGTTTGCTTACTATGGGTCATTAGACATGGGGGTAAATGGAAAGATGTGTAACTTTGGTGCAAGAATTAAGTACTGTGACTTCCTAAATGACTTGGATACCTTTAAATGGAAAAACAAAGTAACAAAGTGACCTCTAGACTATGGTTATACTTCCTGTTTGTTCCTTGCTAAGTATTCCTTCAGTATCACAGCAATTTCAGGTTTCTGTTTTGAGATTATAATATATGAAGCTAGCAAATAAAGGAATTATACTCTTACTGATTGTTTTGACAGTATGTGCTAAAATATAGGAATTGTCCCATTGCTTGTACCCATGTTTCAGTTTGCCCTATATAGATTTCAAGGTTCTTGAGGGCAGGAAGCAAATAGCTCCAAATTCCACAGTTCTATGTCCAGACCTATGATTTAATCAGTGTATAGAAAGATCCTTCCTAATGACAGATAGTTCATCTGTAACAGTCCTAGATATTTACCTGGGACACTGAAAGGACAGGACCAGGACCACATATGTAGTACATGTCAGAGTCAGTTCTTAAGTGGAGGTCTTCCTCTCTTCAAAGCTTTCCCTCATCTGTTGAACAACAGCTTAATGTCACAAAGGAAGTCCTCAATAAATATTTATTCAATTGAATTGAATAATCAGTCTCTGATAGAGACTTCTCAAAAGATAGGAGGACATGACAAAGACACTAGAAATACCCTCCATGAGGGGTCATTGAAGAGACAGGGCCAAAATGGCAGAGTTAAAGGAAGCAGTACAAGTGTGCTCTGCTCCACCAACTTTTTCTAACAGATCTGGAAAATATACTAGACTAAATCCTGACAGAGAAATCCAAAAAAAGCCACAGCGAATCATTTCTCCAGCTCAACCTGGAATAGGGAAACAGAAGTCTGCAGATGCTAAGGATTAGGGCCAGTCCTAGGGCATAGCATACTGTGAGTGCTCTAGTGCGCAGTGCCCAGGGCAAAGGGAGATCCCTCACCCAGACCAGGGTGTCGCAAGACGCATCCTGGGATGCCACCATGGAGACAGGTTTAACAGCTTTCTCTCCCCCTCCCAGATCACAAGGATCCAGGGCAGACTGAGAAGGGGACTAGTACAGGGGAGTAGTGTCTCAAGTAGAAAGGTCCTGGGCTTTCTGTGAAAAAAGGAGGAACTTGAGAAGACAGAAGCAGCATCAGTAGTGTTATGCCTCAAACTCTAGGCACAGAGCACAATTTAACTTAAAGTATATAGCCCAGGGTTTCTATCCCAAAGACATCCCCCCAAAAAGAAAAAGACCGATTTGTATAAAATATATTTATAGCAGCGCTTTTTGGGGTGTGTGAGAGATGGAAATCAAAGGAATGCCCATCAATTGAGGAATGGCTAAACAAGCTGTTGTATATGATGGTGATGGCATATTCTTGTGCTATGAGAAACGACAAGCAGGATGGCTTCAGAAAGGCTGGAAAGACTTGTATGAATTGATGTATAGTGAAGAGAGCAGAGCCAAGAGGACATTGTGCACAGAGACAGTGATATTGTATGATGAAGAACTGTGAAAGACTTAACCATTTTCAACAATACAGTGATCCAAGACAATCCCAAAGGACTATTTTTGTTTGTTTGTTTGTTTGGCCGGGCAATTGGAGTTAAGTGACTTGCCCAGGGTCACACAGCTAGTAAGTGTTAAGTGTCTGAAGCCAGATTTGAACTTAGGTCCTCCTGAATCCAGGGCCGGTGCTCCATCCACTGCACCACCTAGCCGCCCCCCAAAGGACTATTGATGAAACATACTGTACACCTCCAAAGAAAGAGCTGATAGATAGAACAGACCGAAGCATGCTATTTTTCACTTTCTTTTTTTTCTTTTAATCAAGTTTCCTTGCACAAAAGGACAAATATAGTAATGTTTTATATAATCATACGTGTATATCCCATATCTGATTGTTTGCCACCTCAGGAAGGGGGGAGGGGAGGGGAGGGAGGAAAAGAGAGATAAAAATTGGAACCCAAAACTAAAACTAAAAATGTTTATTACCCCAAAAAAGTATATAGGCAAGCCTGCAAACAAATAACCAAAATAGGAATCCCAGACCAAAGGGGAGCCTACAATTCTGCCACTTTAAACCAACAGAGCTTTCCAGCTGGGTGATAGTGATGCTAAAGACACAAACACAGAAGAGAATGACTTCAAAAACATCTATAAGCATTGTCTCAGAGAAAAATACAGCTTGGGCTCAAACTCAAATAGAATTTCTGGAAGAGATAAAACATGAGTTTTTAAAAGTTTAAAAATATTTTCATAAATGAAATTAGTACTTGGGGGTGGTAAAGAAATGAAAACAATGGAAAAAATAATTGAAAAGAGAATTAACAGCTAGGTGCAAGAAGTACAAAACCTTGCCTAAGCAACAAACTCCCTGAAAATTAGAATGCCCCAAGTAGAAGCCAGTTACTCCTTGATGCAACAAGAAATATTAAAGCAAAGTCGAAAGACAAAAGTCAAAAATAGAAGAAAATCTAAGGTATCTCATGGCAGATACAGCTGACATGAAAAAGAGATAGAGAAACAATTTGAGAATCACTGGACTCTCTGAATGCCATGCTCCCCCCCCCCCAAAAAAAAGTGCCTAGATGTACTATTATACAAAATCTTAAAAGAAAACTACCCAAATGTCTTAGAACCAGAAGGCAAAGTGGAAGTAGAAAGAATATACTGGTTACCTCATGAAAGAAATCCCAAAATGAAAACTATCAGGAATATCATAGCCAAAATCCAAAGTTTTCAGGTCAAAGAAAAAGTACTATAAGCAACCAGAAAGAAAGAATTCAGGTATTGCTAGAGCACAATCAGGATCACACACAATTTAGCACCTGCCATGCTAAAGGAGCAGAAAACTTGGCATATAATATGGCAGAAGGCAAAGGATATGAATTTACAGACAAGTTTAATGTACTCATCAAAACTGAGTATAGGGGCAGCTAGGTGGCACAGTGGATAGAACATAGGCCCTGGATTCAGGAGGACCTGAGTTCAAATCCGACCTCAGACACTTAACACGTACTAGCTGTGTGACCCTGGGCAAGTCACTTAACCCCAGTTGCCTCACTTAAAAAAAAAAAAAAAACTGAGTATAAGGCTCCAGAGGGAAGAAAGGCTCTTTAATGAGAGGACTTCCAAATATTGCTGATGAAAAGTCCAGAGCTTCAGAGAAACTTTAAAGTTCAAACATAAGAATGAAGAAAAGCACAAGGAGACAGACATGAACAAAAAATGCTAAAGCACTAAATGAGGATTAACTGCTTACCTTAAAATAAAGGGAGGTGATACATGTGTCCTCTCTGAACCCTATCCTCATCAGGGCCCATAAAGGGAATCTAATTAGACAAGGCCTGCAAATAGTTCTGTTATGTCTTGATGATCTTAAGAGAAAAATGGGTGGGGGGAAAGAGAGAGAAGAATGGGAAAGCAAGAAGAGGTGCACAATTGGGGGGGGGGGGTTAGGGGAAAATTATCTCACATAATCAGAAATCTATACCAACAAGGAGGAGAGAGGGTGAGAAGCAGCTGATATTTGAACCCCACCCTCATCTGAACTGGTCAAAAGTAGGAAGAACACACACACACACACACACACACACACACACACACATATACATGTACAAAGAGCTGGTTACAGAAATACTTTTCATTCAAAGGAGAAGTGGAAGAGGAAAGGGCAGAAGACAGGAGGGGTGATTAGAGGGAGGATATTAGTCCTAGAAAAACAAAATCTGAGGATGTACTAAAATATTTATTATTCTTTTTGAGGTAGCAAAAAATGGGAATCTAAGGGAGTATTCATAAATTGGGGAATGGACGAATAAACTATGGCATGTGAATGTGATGGAATACTTTTGTGCTGAACTCTTATCAAAGGAATGAACAACTTGGATTCCAGAGGACTAATGATGACACATGTTATCCCTCTCCTGAGAGAGTAGTGAAGGACTCGGAATGCAGAATGAAACCATTTTTTGAAAAAATATGGCCAATGTGAAAATTTGTTTTAATTGACTATATGTATTTGTAATCAGTCTTGCTTTTCTTATGTTCTCTATTTGGTGGGGAGGGCGGAATTGGGGAGAAGGGGGAGAAGGCAGATCTTGGCTGTTTTTGTGCTTTTTTTTAAAGAAAATATGATCCATTTTTGCAGCCTCTCCCTTTGATTGAATGGCTTCTCCCAGAATCTTCATTTAAGGAAAGTGCTCTGGCCAGCTATGTCTCATTCCTTTCCAGGTCGCACTGTGCACTTCCTTTGTCATGACCCAGAGTTCTACTCTCACACACACACACACACACACACACACACACACACACACACACACACACACTGTCTTCCTCCATCAGAATGTAAGTCACTTGAGGGCAGGGACTGGCTTTCTGTTTGTATTTATATTCTCTCAGCACAATGCCTGGCACATAGTAAGCATTTCATAAATGTTTGTTGACTGATTATTGACATGAATTGTCCATGATAGGATTCTCAAATTTTAGGTTCAACATCCATAAATTTATTTAAACCTTTAACAACTCCAGGGGGCAGCTAGGTGGATAAACCACCAGCCCTGGATTCAGGAGGACCTGAGTTCAAATCTGAATTCAGACACTTGACACTTACTAGCTGTGTGACCCTGGGCAAGTTACTTAACTCTCATTGCCCTGCGCTAAAAAACAAAACAAAACAAAACAAACCTTTAACAACTCCAGGAGTAAAAACAAAATCTTTAAGTTGGCTCCTCTTGTGGGAAATATTAATTCCTCTTCCTAGTCTTGAACTTCTCTATAATCCCTAAAGGTGCTTCTTAATTCTGGCAATTTGAAATTTTATAACAAGTCTATCTTCATCCTTTCTAAACCATTTATCTTTTTTTTCACATTAATCATCTTCACTGTGACCATTCTTTCCAAACTGGAGTCCTCATTTTTAAACTTCTTTATACAATACAGCCACTTGCCCTAAACTACAACCCCTTTGATTGTTTTAGTTAGATTGTTTCTAGTTCCCTTATATCCTTTTGGAGATAAGACTATGAGAATATTTTTTAAGCTTCCAAGGGTGGATAGCCCATGACTTTTTATAGGTTGTGAGATAGTTTTCTAATGCTTTTCTGCTACCTTTCTTGATGATGCCACAAGATAGTATAATTGACTTTTTTTGTTCCCAGACGATGTCTTCAGGGAATGATCCCCAAACAGGCACTTATTAAGCACTTAGCCAGTCTCTGTGCTAGGGGTACCAGAAGAAGAATCAAATAGTCCTAACCTTCAAAGGAAGTGCGTTGGATCTGGGGACACAGCCTGTACTCATTAGTGTAGATGAAGCAAACACAAGGTCATTTCAAGGGGAAGGCCCACACAGCTGTGAATCGTCTGCACTGGCTGCTCCATTTCTTTCCTGGGTCAACACTGTTACCTCAGAGTTTATAGTCCATTCAGCAGAGTTTGGATCATTGCTCCTAAATCTCAGCCACGTGGAAATGCATCTGCTTTTCTCTTTCCATTCATATGGCCTCACAAAATCTTTTTGTGGTTTATTTTCTTCAGCTTGGCTTCTCACTACCTTGAAGAGCTCAAGTGCCATTTGCAAAGTCAAAGATTGTATTGTTTGTTGTTCTCTCTTCAAGGTCATATAAAAATATCCCTAAGCTATTTGGGATCAGAAAATGAGTTCTCCCTGCCCCCATGCTATGTAGTAACTCCTTTTTTAAAATAATATTTGGCATGGAACTTTGCTAGATGCTTTTTGAACATCTACTTAGATTGTGCTCATGGCACTCACATAAATATTTGCTCTTAAGAGTTCTTTTTTTTTTTTTTGCAGGGCAATGAGGGTTAAGTGATTTGCCCAGGATCACACAACTAGCATCAAGTGTCTGAGGCTGGATTTGAACTCAGGTCCTCCTGAATCTAGGGCCTGTGCTTTATCCACTGTGCCACCTAGCTGCCCTCCCTTAAGAGATCTCAAACCTAAACTGTTTTCCCTATACAGAAGTCTCAGTATGTACTCATTGTTTGAGTGGTCAGTGATCCTGTCCATTATTACAGATCTCATCAACTTGCCCACTGCCATAGTGAACCACACGGTCCTCTAATCTCCTCTAGATTAAGAGTGGGGAACCACATTAATCTATTTTGGCCTAGATTTACTACTGGAGAGAGGCCATCTAATCCAATCTGTTAACCTTACAGATGAAGAAACTGAGGGCCAGGAAGGATAAATAACTTGCAAAAGGTCACAGAGAGTAAATAGAAGAGCCAGGATTTAAAGCCAGGCATTCCCAATTTTGAATCCAATTCTCTTTCTAATAGCTATAGCTAACTAACATATGTATAGTACTTTAAGGTTGCAAAGTTCTGTACATTTATTATCTCATCTAGATCCTTACAGAACCCCTATGAGGTAGATACACAGTATTAGGATCCCCATTTCACACATGAGAAAACCAAGACCAAAAAAGGTTACATTATTTGCTCGGAGTCACGCAGCTCGTAAGATCTGGGGCAGGATTCTAACTCAGGTCCACCTTATGCCAAGTCCAACCTGCTGTTCCCTGTGACACCTAGCTGTCTCTACAGCTTCAGCTAAACCGTTTTAGTCATTTATGATGATCGTGTCATAGATGTTAGCCAATATCTTTAGGGGGGAGCAGGGCAATAAGGGTAAAGTGACTTGCCCAGGGTCACACAGTTAGTGTCAAGTGTTTGAGTTTAGATTTGAACTCAGGTCCTCCTGAATCCAGGACTGGTACTTTATCCACTGTGCCACCTAACTGCCCTAGCCAATATTTTATAAAATAAATGCTATGCTTCTTCAGAACTCTCAAATACCATCCAGATCTGGGGAAGTGCCATTCTTTTGGTTAGACATTGACCATCCTATGCATTTACTGTTATTTGAAATGATGCCTGCAGTTATCAAAGGATTTGCTCCAACATCTTCAATAAGGACACTGAAAGCTGGAAAATCCATTCAGTCTCTTTCCTGTCTTCTCCTCTCCTGGATCCAGTCCTTCTGTATTATCTGCAGTCATCAGGAGGTGCCATCTACTCTTTAACTGGCTTCATCCTTTTGATGTAGTTAAATGAACATATTTAAAGAACATCCAATCAAACTCCACAATTTCCTTTCCTTTTCCATTATTATCAGACCAAAAGATCGCTCAAGTTTAGTTCAGATGTAACAACCATATCTTGTTTAAAATGCCCGGTTTAACCCTTAAATTCATCAGTCAAGTTAGCCGCTTGGATATTTTTTAAAATTTGTTTCCTCCCCAAAACATTGATCTTTCATTTTTTAGAATAAGAAACTGAGGTTGAAAGAGGAAAAGTAATTACCCGATGATAGCTCGATCCAAGACTCAGGTTCCCTGACTCCCAATCCAATGTTCTTATCCATTACACCATGCTCTACAACTTCTGTTGAACTCCCTTACAAAGGTACTTTTCAAATGAATATTTTTAGCAAAGTATGGAATCTCTTCAGATAAATTATAGAGATCTTGAAATTATTTTGAAGTGATCAAATTCAACAACAGTCAGCTCCGTATTAAGTTTATTCTTTGGAAATATGCCAGTAAATGGAGCTATTTGATAGAGTACACTTCTATAAAAATGACTGCTATTTACTAATACAGCATTTGCTGCAAAATGACCACTTATAACTTTAAACCTATTTTTTCTGACTTTTGTCTAACGTTTCCTAAAACCTGACAAAGTAAATAAGTTGGGCCATCTTTGAGAGCTCCCTTTTTTCTCTTCTTCCTCATCTCCAATGACTTGGATGTGTTCCCCAAATATCTCCTCCTTCATCCTTGTCACACAGAGGTGGCCCTTCTCCTTACCTTCTCCAAGCACAAGTTATCATCATCTCCAACAGATTGCTGCTTCTGTCAGGCCCACTTTCTCACTAATCTTCCATTTCTCCCTATCTACTGCATGTTTCCCTGTGGTTTATAAACATACATCTTCCCATCCTTAAAAAAAACTCACTTTATCCAACTATTTCCTACCAGCTATCTTCCTATATCTCCTTCTTTTCCTGGCTAAACTCTTTTGGAAAGTCATCTACAATCTCCCCCTCTAACTTTCCCTCCTTTCACTCTTTGCTAAACCCTCTGTATTCTTACTTCTGACCCTATATTTCAACTGAAACTGCTGGCTTCAAAGTTACCAATGATATCTTAATTGCCAGATCTAATGGCCTTTCCTCAACCCTCTGTCTTGACCTCTCTGCAGCCTTTGTCAATGTTGATCACACTTTCCCCCTTAACTCTCTCTTTTCTCTAGGTTTTTGTGACATTCCTTTCTCATAATTTTCCTCCTACCTATATAAAGGACACTTTGGTCTCCTTTGCTGAACCTTTATCCAGGTCACATCCACTAACCATAGGTGTCTCGCAAGGGTCTGTCTTTGACCCTCCTTTCTTCCCTCTTTAGCAGAAGTCATCAAACTTTTTATGTAAAAGTTCAGGTAATAAATATTTTAGTCTTTGCAGGCCAAGAAGTAAAATCAAGGATAGGTACTTATTCTAACAAAAGAAAATAAATTTTCATGAATTTTCTATTGATAGAATTCAAAATATAATTATGATGGGTCCAAGTTTTTGTAATACAGGTCTACTAGTGAGAAGAATGGAATTCTTTTTTGGGGGGGGAGGATAACATTTCTCTTAATTGGGGTTCAAAGTTAGTGTTCCCTATCATCAAAATCAATTGCAAGTGTTCATCTGTTAATGCTGATATGTAATGAGATTTTGCATATTTTGTCTTTGAAAATGGCTTTTCACACAGATAGATCCTGCCAGATGCTGACATCATTCTATAAACATGATTTTAATTGAATACATTCATCACTTAGGAGACATTTTATAAGAATTCTATTAGATTTGTCTTGATATTTGCCTTTTAGCACGTCATTACATTTCAGATTAATCACTTCCATTTGAAGGTTAGGTGGAAGTTCCTCAATTGCAGAGCTAAGTGGATTTTGAAATATGAAAATTTCTTTTGCACTTGAATCAAGGTCTGAAAAATGCTGTTAGAACTTGGAAAAAGATACCTGCTGCGAATCTGTGTGGGAATCTTGCTTCTTGTTTTAACATTTGACAGCACAGGAAGTATATAAATAAACCTGATGTTTGTGTCATCAGATGGACTCTCCTGCAGTATAAGTTTTGCATGTAGGCAGAATTTTGCCTCATCATTTTAGATAGAATTCATTAAGGATCGTTATTGAGAATGCAGCAAAAGCAGTCAAAACTATTCAGTGTCCAATGATAGACGTTCTCCTAGCGTTTCTTTGGACTGGTCTCCCTGCCTCATCTCTCACCTCTCCAGTCCATTCTCCAAAGCAATCAGCTCCCAAGGCTGCCTTCCTAACTCTCAGGTCACTTCCCTATTCACAAAACTAGAAGCTATGTGTGCCTCCAGGAACAAGCATAAAAATCTGTATTTGGTTTTTAAATCCCTCTACAAATTGCTCCCTTCCTCCCTTCCCAGTCTTTTTATGCTTTATCCCCTTCATGTACTTTACCATCTGGAAACACTGGCCTATTGGTGTTCTTCACACAGGACACTCCATTTCTCACCTCCTTTCCTTTTCATTGACCTCTGCCTGCAATTATCTTCCACCTCATCTCCACCTCCAATGTACTTCAAGAATCAGCTCAAATTCCACTTTCTTCAAGAGGGTTTCATACCTGGTACACACCTCCTGCCCTCCTCTCCTTTCTACCACCACCACCCTGTCCCCCCCACACGCACACACATCTAACGCCTTCCCTCTGTAATTACCTACTAGTTCCGTTGCATGTATGTTGTGTTTACATGATCGTGTTGTTTATTGATTATTTGTTGGTTATCAATTGACTTTTTATTTGATTATTTGTTAATTATCGATTATTTATTGATTTTATTGTTCTTTCTCTCATTAGAATGTAATTTCCTTGAGAATAGGCACTGATTCTGCCTTTCTTTGTATTCCCAACAGAGTACAGTGCCTGACCCATAGTAAATACTTGATAAATGGTGGGGTTTTTTTGTTTTTGTGTGTGTGAGGCAATTGGGGTTAAGTGACTTGCCTAGGGTCACACACAGCTAGTAAGTGTTAAGTGCCTGAGGTCGGATTTGAACTCAGGTCCTCCTGACTCCAGGGCCAGTGCTCTATTCACTGCGCCACCTAGCTGCCCCTTGATAAATGTTTTTGATGATGATAATAAAGGTGGTTTCTGCTAAAATTTTCTCTCATATATGGTTAAAACAAAACAAAAAGCTTTCCTAGGAGATCTGAATTCAAAACTTTATGCAAATTAAATGTTTGATGGTCAGATGAATTTGACATGTTTATAATTAAAATGAAAAATATTATAAGCCCTTTATGCAAGCTTTCTCCTTTGAGTTGTGAGGTGACTTGAGCTACCCTTTGTACCACTAGACAACTTTCTATATGACCTTGGATAATTCATTTGAATTCTGTGGTCTTCAGTTGCCTCATCTTTTGGACTAGAATATCTCTAAAATCCCATCCAGCTCTGCCACCCTAGGGGTCCAAAGGGATGAGGTGCCTTTACTGGCTTATTCACTATCAGATTAGTGATTCTCTAATCTTGTTTACTAATTCTTTCCCTGAAATCAAAATAGTTCCCTTGGCTTTTATCTTTGGTATTTGTGAAAACTTCACTAGTCTTAGCTGGAAATAATGTTAAGACAAAACAATAGAATTCACAATGGATCAATCATTTATTTCTGTCAAATAATGTGGGAAAACATAATATGCATAGTCCCTAAAACACCAAGAGAAATCTCAGTCTGAGGTCTCTGTGAAACCTTTTGCATTTCTTTTTAAATCCCCTCAGACATTTTTGAGTATGTTTGTAAATCAGTTTCCAATCTAACATGATATTATTACCTCCCCCTATTATACTAAAAGCAACTAAAGGAAATCCCCTTGGCTCTAGTCTTTGGCTGATTAGCAAACAAAGATTCTACTCTTCAAGGAATTAAGTTGTGTTCAGCATCCTTAAATGCCTTTTGATTTTGATACTTCCCTTTAACAACCAGATTCCTAGGGGAGAAAGGTATTTACACTAGCTACCTCCACTTCCTTCCACTTTTCATTCCTTTCCAGTCTGGTTTACAACCTTACCACTCAACTGAAATGAGTCTTTCCAAGGTTACCAGTGATATCTTAATTGATAATCACTAAGTCCTTTGCTTAGTCCTTATCCTTCTTGAACCCTTTGCAGCATTTGACATTGGTGATCACCCCTTCCTTACCTATAGACACAAAGTAATGACCCCCCCCCTTCTTTGCAGAATCATCATTCAAGTACTGCCCTTGACCATGGGGATCCCACAAGGCTTTATGCTGGGCCCTGTTCTCTCTCTTCACCCTCTCTCTTAGAATTACATCATCTCCAGTGAGTTCAATGATCTCTATGCATATAATTCCCAGATTTATATATTCATCCCTAATCTCTCTCTTAGAAGCCAATCACATCACCAACTGCTTATATACCTTCTATGTGTATCTCAAATTCAGTCTATCCAAAAGATAACGCATCCTTTTCTCCACCACTACCAAAAACTCAAATCACCTCAAACTACCCTTTTTTTCTTGAGGGCAAATTATCCAACCAGTCAACTAGATTTACAACTTTAAAAAGTCATCTTTGACTCTTCACTTTCCCTCAGCTCTCATCTCAAACTGATTTCTGTGTCTTGTTGGTTCTTACTTCACATCTATTGCTTTTCTACTCTGATGGCTACAGGCCATCATCACTTATCTAGACTACTGTGACAATCTCCTTATCAAACCATGCTTCCACTTTCTTCCCTCTCCAATTCAAATTCCGCACAATTACCAAAATAATCATCCAAAAGCACAAGTCTCATTGTATAAATCCCTGCTTGGGGGCCTTCACAATTAACCTATTGTCTCTAAGATCAGATATTAACATCTTGGCATGAAATTTAAAGCCCTACACAGTCTGGCACCAATAGACCTTTCCAACTTTGTATTGTACGTTATTCTCTTTCACACATAAGGTTCTACCCAAACTGGCCAACTTGCCATTCCCCAAATTCAAAATCCATCTCCCATATACCTTTGCACAGGCTGTACCCCACGCCTAAAATGCACTTCCTACTTACCTCTGACTTAGAATCTTTTTTTTTTTTAGTAGAGTCTTTTATGAAAAAATGTTTGAAACTCTTTTCCCTTTGTCATCTTTTGTCCTCCTTCCAGTTTCATCTTTAAATGTCCTCTGATGATTTTCCTTAGTTATATCTCTCTCACCAAGTGTTCCTTAAATTTACTTATTCTCTACACTATATCTTATTGTTTTACGTGATTTTAATTATAATCATCATGCTTCTCCGTAAGATTTTATGTTTTAGTTTGTATTCTAACCTAGTTCAGCCCTCAGCTGCTATGCTTTTTTCACTTGGCAGAGAACAGATATTTGTTAGCTTTGTCAGTTCCTAGGCAGTTTTTATCTTCTGTTTTTTGGTGAGTTGTTTACATCTACGAATATTCTTTAGGAAATACTTATAATCTGTGTCTGTATCTGTTTCATCAGTTTCCCCCTTTTTGGTATCAACAATTTGTTTTAAAGTTAGGTTAGAATTATTTTAATTGCATACAATATCTTTTTCTCATTTTTATACTTCCAATTTTGTATTTATTTTATCTTTGCACTAACAAGTCAGGGGCTGACCACACACAAACAACTACCTTATTTGGGGGAAAGGAGTTGTTCCTTACATATTAAAATATAACTAGTTTCATTTTTTATTATATATGGTGCTTTCCATGTATAGTGACTCCAGGTTCTTTTCTTGAAGAAAGAATTTATGATATATAAACAAAAAGCTTTTTCACCCACAATCCTTTGGCTTGTTTTGTACTTATATACCACATTTTCTACTCTATCTGTAGCTTTTTCCTCTATGCTCAAAACCACTGGTTATCAAAGTATATGTTGATTTAATTTGGAAGGTTTTATCCAATTCCTTAGAGAATTTCTTTGCCTCCCTATTCTCTTCAACAGACATTAGGACGTGAGCTGCAGTTATTTTCATGGTTGGTCTTTTTATAAATGCTTATCATGAGCAAATGCTTATCAGTACAAGATTACCAGATATTAAACCAACTCTGCCAACTCCTTTATTTGTTTCCTCAAAGGACAGCATCTTGGACATTCTTCCATTTAACTGCTTTTTGTCTTTTTGTCTTCGTTTAAGGACTACCTGAATACCTTAAATTTCAGCGTGAATGATCAAGTTCCTAACATAACCTTTTCCAAAGGTGTTTGTATCCTATACTCATTTTTATTCTTCCATGGCTTTTTTCTAGATGAACATTCTAAAAGATGTTGTTGTTTTTTATCAAAAACATTTTAAGGTACATAGTGATTAAAAGCCACAGTACTCCAAAATCATCATATGAGCCAGAGAGTTAAATGTCAGCTTGATATAAACTTCATTTTTCTTGTGTAAACAACCATAAGAAATGTATAAATATAATTCCTTAGAACTTTTTGAGAACTTTTAAATGTTGTATACATTAAGAGACTTTCATAGTTATGTTGAACTTAGTAACGAAAAAGTAAGATTTAAACAATTTTGCTTATGGCATTAAGCCACTGAAACTTTCACAGAGTAAAGCTAGAGTTCTCATAGTTCTGACTTCACTTTTACTCTCACTAGGGCAAATTCACATTTTCAACTCTAAGTCAGGACAGACATTTTCTCTCATCGCTTTAGCCTCTAACCTAAACTAAGAGCAGCCACCACTAAGTTGTAGACTGGTAAAAGATGTACCATAGAGGGGAAGAGATACATACCAGGACATGTGGTTATCCTTTTCTACCTCTATGAAAACATTGCCCTTATTTACTATACTGAAAGAGATTTTGTAAAATATAGGGGCATGAGGCCCTAATTTCTATAACCCACAATCACTTGGCAAGATGAACTGCTAACTATGTCTTTTTGTTTTGTTTTGTTCTAACGTGTGTGTCCATGTTTGCCTTAACTTTGCATTATTTGGAAAAACTGGAAAATCCAGTGTTTTATAATATAAAGGCAAAGTGAATTCCGCATAAAAGCCTAGCGATTATAATTCAGCTTTTGCAAATAATCCATTATGCCCATGAAAAGACATTATGTTCTCCAAACTACTTGCAAATAATATATTTCCTTTTACCAGTATGAAGGCAGTCTGTGTCCTTATGAATTGTATGAATTATACATATCAGTTGAAATTTTTTTCTGAGGGTAGCACTGTTCTAGCCAACTAGCTAATGTAAGCTAATTGAAGACCTTGTGATATACTAAAAAAGAGCCCTGGATATGGAGTCAGGAGAGACCCGAGTTTGACTCCTATGCCTAATACAAGTTGTGTGGCATTGATATAATATGGCTTATTGATAGCAGGTAGCCTACCTTTGAACCCAGGACCTGTGTCTGGCTCCAATTCAAGCACTGTCTCCACTAGATCACACTGCTTAATAAAACTTTAATAAGACCTTGCAGGGCTGTTTTGTGAATCAAATAAGAGATCAAAGGAGAGATAAAACACTTTGCAAACCTTAAAAATACTGAGTAAAATGTAAGTGGTTACCTAAGAAACATTGGTGAAAACTAGCTTTTCACAGGTGAGATGTGTTAAAGGAAGAAGTTTGGGGATTTAGTATAAATTTATAACTACCTTTCTGAAGAGCTAAGCAAGACTTTGGAATTTAGAAAAGGAATGAAGAATTGGAAAAGGAATTGGAATTTAGACAAGGAATGAGAACCTATACAGGTTCATGAGTGAATATTGTTCCATCTGATATGCAGGGGTGTCATCTGCCATGCAAATCCTCTGCACTTATCTGATGTACACCCCACCATGACCTGAAGTAGGAAGCCTTTTTACGATATTCCTAACAAGTATTACTCCAACCTCCACGCCCATCCTTATGGACAGAGAAACTCACCATTGAAGCTGCTCCTTCTATCACTGGACACCTTTAACTGATGTCCTTTATATTGGTCTAAAATGAGGCTCTTGATAACGTCCTCTCACTATCCCTGACTGTCCCCTCAGAAGCCATACCAAGTAAGTTGAATCCCTCTTCCACATTACAGCCCTCCATATACTGGGAGAGACAGATGTCATAGCATCGCAGCACATAAAGCTGCAGAGGTCTTCTAGTCTAACCCCTCCCTTTGAAAGGACTTTCCCAAATAGTATGGGGCATGACTGGACTTCAGTGCAGGTCTTCTTATTTCAGATCGGGGTGGAGGGTCCTACTATGCCATAAGCCTCATCTCTAGATTCTTATAACCAGTTCTCATGTGGCGTGGTCTACCATGCCCTTACTTTTCCCCAGCAAGTCAAACCCCTGATAAGTTCCTTGGCAAAGCAAACTCCCTCCATCCTCCCAAAGCATCAGAAATAACTGACCCAGTAGAAAGGGAAGGAATAGCCCCAGGTGCCCAATCTCAGTGGCACACATTCTACCCCATGCCCAGGAGCACTTCTTTTAGGCTTCAGGTAGCTCTTTGTCCCAACTCCAGAATCTGTAGAGGGTACCCACTTCAGAGCTCCTCTGAGACAGAAAAAATCCAGCACATAGGGCAGCTAGGTGGTGCAGTAGATAGAGCACTGGCCCTGGATTCAGGAGGACCTGAGTTCAAATCTGGCCTCAGACACTTAACACTTACTAGCTGTGTGACCCTGGGCAAGTCACTTAACCCTAATTGCCTCACCAAAGAAAAAAAATCCAGCACATATTACTAGCTCTCTTCAAAAGCCTGTGTGAAATAAAATATTTATATAGTTTAAATAAAAATGAAAACCGTTTCATTTATAGGTTTGATTTATTTCCATTTACCTTTTAAATTTCCATAAAATGTTTGAAGAATTGCACCTTGTGAATATCTTAGCTATAACACATAAAATTGCTTTTTTTCTGTGTGCTTCCAATTACTGTTAACTGAGGGTTCTTTTTTGTTTGTTTGTTTTGCTATTATAGCTTACCTTTTCCTTTGCTATTAAACTGATCCACCTTTTATGAACAACTTCCCATCAAAGCTTTTCTAAAATGTAATTTGCCATTGAAGAAACTGCAACCTGGAATGTACTGTTTCATTTACATTTTTTTTTAATCCCCAGCACCTGCTCTATCACTGCTGCCTAATAAACATTTGTTGAAGGAGGTGAGGGAGGTGGGGGAAGAAGGAAAGAGACTTATGCTGCTCGTCACCAAGAAAAGGGGTCTGGGAAGTAAAGAGAGTTAACTAAAGGGGCCTGAGAGCAGAATGTCATTCCTAGGAGAGCCTTTTTAGGGCTGGGTGTGATACTAATATCCCTGTCACCCCAGATCTCTGACCCTGGATGACGCCATATTGGGCACTGGCTACATCTGTCACAGAAGCCTGCAGGTTGGACATTTCTCCCCAATTCCTTCAGCTGGTCCTTTGTATCTCCCCTCTTTCAAACTTGCATCCTCTATGTCCATAGGAAAGAAGTTTAGGGAACCTAGGATTCAGTTCAGCCAACGTTTCCTAAGCACCTGCAACTGTACATACAAGGCACTTATTACTAAGTACTTGGAAGACAAAGTAAAAATAATAATAATAACGCTTTTGTCCTCAAGCTGAAGTGGACAGAGACAGAATGGGTAATAAATGGACAGGTGCCAAAATAAGTTCCTTAGAAGTCACCCTAAGATTAAGGCAGCAGAGGAGGGATGCCGCAATTGACTTTTCTCAGAGTTGGTCTTTCAATGGCTGTGTCTGTAATAACACTTCTGTTTCTTTGTTTTGTTTAAGGACTGTTCAACCTTAGAAGAATATAACATTGCAGCAGCGTTACTACCTTTGACAAGTGCTTTCTACAGGGTAAGTTTGAATGAGATTAAAATAAGTTGGTTCTGATTTGCTTAAACATATTGCTTTCCACTTAATTTAAATTCAATTTAATAAACATTTATCAAACCCTTACAAAGCCCTCTGCCAGAAAGGGAATTCAAAGATTTAAAAAAAAAAAGTTCTATACCATCAAGGATCCTCCTATTCAAATAGATTGATTTACAATTGTCTCCTAAGTCAAAATGGAGGGAGTAATCAGAATATATTTTTTAAAATTTCATGAATACATCTTACTATTTTTTTCCTCTTTAAACTGAGGAAAAGAAGAAAAATATGCCAACTCAGCTTATCTGGGAACTAATTGCTTGCTCTTTCTTCACAAAGCTTTTAACCACTCACTTTATATATCTAATGTTAAATAAACCTCTCTGTGTGCTTGTTAATTTTTTCAAAAGGCCAATTATTTAATTTTTTTCTTATCTTAAATCCATAATGAATATCACATGGAAATTTTGACAAGATGTAGTCATATTCATAAAAATACAAGATGAAAATATAATTTCTCTTTGATATCAGACTTAATGCCCATCAGTTTGTTTCAGTTTTTCTTCATCATCATCATTTATTGGAATCACATTGAAACTGGACAACTTTCAGGTCTTTACCTTTTTGGAATTTGTTTCTAGAACATAATCTAAATGTCAACTCAGACAAATTCCCCCCACATAAAAATCAGAAATCTCTACAAAATACTGAGGATTGCTTTTCCCTGCCTTATCACCAAGGGGAGAGAAACCAGCTTGCTAGCAATCCTGCCAACAGCTGACTCTGTGTGACAGTGCCAATGACATGGAAACTCCCAAAACTTTGTCAAGATCTCTAGCTCTTTTAGAGAAAATGTGGCTACTTTATACATTTGTTCACTTCTTCATGGAAGACTTTAAATAGTTGAAGTTCTTGTTAAACCTGAGGATATCATTTCCCTACATCTAATCTTTACCTATTAAAGCTTGACCTCAGATGTAAATATGCAGGAGTTTCTACTTGTGACACTATCTACCTAGTCTTTTCTTTGCTCAGATCTTGGGAATATGTTTAATTCACTTCATTGAATTATTGGTTTTCTCAACTGAAACTTTGCTGTTGGACTTGCTTTTTTCCACTTTTAGTTTCATTTTTACATTCCTGCTTATGTGTCTTTAGCTGCAAAGTCTCACCGACAAATAGAATCTCAGGTCTGGCATGCTTTTGATAATAGAGAAATTTTGAAAAAAAATTTCTAGACTACCAGCATCAGATTCTTTCAAAGCCATTAGCCCTTAATAATCAATGTGTTGCAACATGTGGTACTACTCTTTGTATGCTTTTGACCTTTTTTAGTGAACAATGATATTTGACAAAGTCTTTCATGCTGTATCTGCTAGACTTTCCTAAAGTTAGATACTGATAATGTTGCCAAAAGAAGAAAAAATAGCCATTCAGATATTTCTGTAAATGTGTGGAAGAAAATAGAAGGAAGCTCAAAAAAGCTAGACAGTTTTGAAAGTTACATGTCAATTTATTATATACAGTTTTTTGTTTTTGGGGTTGGGTTTTTTTGTTTGTTTTTGGGTTTTTTTGGTAAGACAATTGGGGTTAAGTGACTTGCCCTGGGTCACACAGCTAGTAAGTGTTAAGTGTCTGAGACCGGATTTGAACTCAGATATTCCTGAATCCAGGGCCAGTGCTCTATCCACTGTGCCACCTAGCTACCCCTATATACAGTTTTTAAAGAGCAAACTTTGCATACCAGGAAGGTGTTTCTCCATATAATTCTCTTTTTTCTGGTCTTCTTTGTATATGGAAATGGGTTGGTTTTTTTTGGCGTAGGGATAACAGAGGGAGCAATTTGTTGGAGGAAATAGGATGGAATGGGATCACTTGTGTAGGTTTGAAGGAGTAAGGCCACCTCTCTGTGTGAGACAAGGGTGAAAGAGGAGATGGTGGCAAAAGGCATCTGAGTGATATGAGATGAGGAAGAGGAGAGAAGAGAATGATCTCAACTCTTTCTGATAAATGAAACAAGGTTCTCAAGTGAGAAGGTAAGCAGAAAGGGAGCCTTGGAAGGCTTGAGGAGAGATAAAATGGTCTGGAAGAGCCACTCTGTGGAGAGTGGGATAGAGAGTTGATGCCTAGGAATAGTGAGGGCCCAGTTACAGTTGGGTAATAAATTTATAGTAGACATAGAACAGTTGTGTGATTTTTCTCCAACCACATTCAATAGCATGTGTGTAGGAGTAAAGGTGGCAGAGAGTGGGAGTTACCCAAAGCTGAGGCCTGGCAGGTACGATCTAAGGTATGATAAGAGGACAATATAGAGTTGAACTGGTTCAACAAGTGGTCAAAATGGGGAAAAGAGGAGAGAGTATCTAGTGCAGGGGACATGACCTGGTACAGAATTCAGGGAGCAACTGATTGGAGGTTGCACTGTGGACAAAGGGTCAGTAGCACTAGCTAAGGAAAGGCAGAGAAAGAAGTGGAAAACCTGTAGATTGTGGGCAATTGAAGGAACTCTGGAATTCTTGAACATGGAGGTGGTACGTTTGTGAGTGACGACAAGAGCAAATGACCATCTTTGTGTAACTGACGTGGGGCGTAGGAACAGGTGATAGGAAGTGAGTAGGTTGAGGAACTGAGTCTTAAGGGCATTCAAGAGAGAGTCATTATGTTTGTTTGAAGTCTCCTAGTATGAGGGGAGAAACTGGGGAGCAGAGGAGAATTGTAAGCCAGTACCAAACTCATTGAGGAAGGATGAGGAGTAACCTGCAAGTCTGTAGACAACGTCTATCAGGATTTGGATTGGATGGTAAATATGAATAGCATGGACCTCAAAAGAGGAGAGATTATTGAGTGATGGAGGTAGAGAGAGACCTGGAAGTAGCCATAGGAAGCAAGGAGTCATATAGCTCCCACACTTCAGCCAGGGAGCCAAGGGAATGAGTGAAGGTGAAGCCAGGACTGGAAAGGATGGTCATCAAGGGGAAGTGAGGTTTTGAGGATTGCTAGAAGATGGAAGGAGTGGGAGAGGAAAGGATTTAGTATGAATGGAACAGGCATTCCAGAGGGCACAGTGGAAGGAGTTGGAGGGGGTGGATTTGGTTGGGACTTTGGGATGGGGGGATTGAGGGAGATGGAGATGGAAATATAGAATTGGGAGGTGGAAGATGGGGAATGGAGTTTGAGTGATAACCTGTAGGGGTTCAGAATCACTAGAATATGTAGGATATGATAAGGTGTGAGACTATTCTTCATTGAGTAAATGGCACTCTCCTCTTCTCAGAAGAGGTTGGAGATCAGGCAGGAGACAAGCACAGGATGAGATGCGATGAAAAGCACATGGTCCCATGGTCAGATGAGAGGTTCTTCTTCACTCGTTTTCCCCTTGAAGGCTGGAGATTAGACAGTAGAAGTGCAGCAGATGGAAGTCAAACCTGTGCAGCAAGAGCTGGCTGTCCTGCTCTCTACCTGCTTTCTTCTTCCTTTTCCCTCAAGGGACAAAAACAGCAGGAGATGGGAGGGTTGGAGTCAAAGGGAGGGTTTCTCTCCTCTTTGCAGGCAGGAGATTAGGACGGCAATAGAAACGCAACTGTCTTGCCCTGGTGCAAATAGAAGCCATGCCACAGGGACACATGCCCAAGAGGTGGAGATCAGGAAAGGCCAGAGGTATGAGGTGATGAGAGCCTGCACTAGGGTAGGAGCAGGTCCAACAAAGAGGAAGGGGCATATGTGAGAGACATCACAAAGGTCAAATCAATAGACTTTGGCATCAGATTGGACGTGGGCAGTGAGAGCAAGAGAAGAGGTGAAGGGGCAGCTAGGTGGCACAGTGAATAGAGCACCGACCCTGGAGTCAGGAGTACCTGAGTTCAAATCCGGCCTCAGACACTTAACACACACTTACTAGCTGTGTGACCCTGGGCAAGTCACTTAACCCCAATTACCTCACTAAAAAAAAGAGAGAGAGAGAGAGAGAGAGAGAAGAGGTGAAGAGGACCCTAGGTTGGGAGGCTGGAGAATTAACAGCATGGAGGTGCCCTAGACAGTAATAGGGAAGGGAGGAAAAGAGAAGGGTTGGGGGAAAGGGAGGAGACTTGTTCTCACCAGAGTACAGAATTAATAACAACTGATGCAAATTCCAAAGAGGCCTGACTTAAGGAAAGTGAATGCACTGTCTCAGCTCAAGAGCTACTGTAGACGTATACACCTATTCCAGAGGTATTTCAGCTGGATGACCATTGGTCAGGTGTGGTATAGAGGGTATTCTCATTCAAGTACTAGACTCATTCAGAACTAAATTAGGTAGTTTCTGAGGTCCTTTCCAGTTCTGAGACTCTCTGATTTATTCACTCATTTCTTGATACTACTAGTTGTGCTACCTTGGGCTTTTAATAGAAGAAGATCATGCTTATTTAAATTGTAGACTCAAAACATTTGAATGTGTTTTAGGTTGAGAAGTCAACATGAATAATCTGATTTATTCACATTGTAGACTAGGAACATTCATTTTACAGTGTGTAGCTGAGAACACTTGAAGTATGTTGTATGTCATTCAGGAGATAGTGTTTTGTGAAATTAGTTGTGATTTATTAGAATGTTAAGTAAAGATCTATGATAAGAGAGAATTCCTCACTCACTTTAAAGCAGGAATTCTTAACCTTTTTATGTTATTGACCCATATTGCAGTCTGATGAAACCTACAGATGCCTCCTCAGAATACTGTGTTATTGCCCGCATTCATGATTGAAGGAAATGCTGACTTTTAGTTAGTGGTCACCTGGAGGTGGTTATGTGGACCAGGAGTTAGACTTGTTCTCACCAGAGTACAGATTTAATAACAATAGACACAAATTCCAAAGAGGCCTGACTTAAAGAAAAAGAGCTATCCTCAAGTGAATGCACAGTCTCAGCTCAAGAGCTACTGTAGACGTATACACCTATTCCAGAGGCAAACTAGCAGAATGACCATTAGTGAAAATAAAGTCATCTTTTTCCCATCCAAATTCACAAACTCTGCCCCCTAAAATCTGTCCACGAGACTCCATTAGAGGCCCATGGACCCCGAATTAAGATTTTATGGTCAAGAAACATAAATTTTAAGTCTCTTTAAGAAAGTTCCTACTTTATAATTTCAGAACTTTGACTTCATACAATCATAACAAATACCCAGTTGGCAATTGCCTTCTCTTCCCAGTGAAATTCCACGCTTGACTCTCCCTTCTAATTTAAAAAGCAAAAAGCCCAAAGGAAACAAACTTAGGGTTTCTTAATGGAAAATCAGTTGAACCAACACCTGAGAAAATAATTTGTGTAAGTGTAGTTTGCCAAATATATGCCAACTCAAGAGAAAATCAAAACTGGCCTATAAATTCATATTGCTCTGTTTCTCTAGCTGCCATTATTTTAAAAGAATGCTTTCCTCAGCCCTGAGTCTGGCCTTCCCTTTAAATATTAAATTAGCAGCATCCATATCTACTGACTCTCCCATTCATCTCAAATTCTCATATTTAGTGTTCAGGCAAGGCATCTAAGATTCCTTTGAACTCGTATTATCTAGGAATAAATGGCTGACAAAAGCTATGGCAAGCCAGAGAGTGGGTAGATATGGCAAAACAATTGGGGGGCTATCTTATTCTTTATGACTGAAGCCACTACTGTTGTATCTCTCGCTTTCCTCCATTGCTTTTACATGCAGAAAACACACTTTAACAAATTCTCTTCTAGTTGAATCACTGTTAAAAATCACATTCTGGTTAATCAACTATTATTCAGACAAAAATGTCTCACAAGCCCGTTTGTTCTCATACATAAATGGGTAGGATAGGATGTGGTGTGGAAGGGCAGCATAAAGATCTGGGAAAACACCCTGTATTTGGAGTCGGAAAACTGGGGTTTAAGTCCCACCTGTCCTATTTTTCCTACCTTTGTGACCTTAGACGAGTCATTCTTGCACTGAGCCTCTATTTCCTCATCCATATAATTAGGGTGTTGAAGATAATTTCTAAGGTCCCTCCCAACTTCAAAACCTATCAGCATGGCCTCTGACCTTATGGAGCTGACAGTCTGATAACACATTCCCAAATAACTATTACAGATGCCTAAGAGAAGTACAGAGTGTTTTGTTGGGTCTGAGAAAGGAAAAGTTGTCTTGTGCTGGGGCCATAAGGCAAAATTCTAATCCAGTCCAGCAAGAATATGCTAATAGCCCAGTATGTGAAAGGCCCTGGGAGGACAAGGATAAAACATGTTCCCTTCTGTGAAGTGGCTGACACTTTACTGGGAAAAGACACAACCCATGTGATGAGGAAGGTAGGAAAAGAGGCATAGCTAGTCCGAGAGAGGAGAAAAGAAATGGTCGTGGAGGCTGTGAGTAGGCCCATTTGACTGGAGCGTAGATCATAAATATAAAACTGACAAGGACTTTAGAGACCACTGAGTCCATTTCCTTCACTATAGAGTTGAAGAAACTGAGGCTCGGGGAGGTTAAGTGACTTGCCCACAGCCACACGGCATCAAAGATGGGATTTGAACTCAGGTCCTCCAAGCCTTTTTACCCTAGAACCAATGGCCTTTCAACTGTGCTGCCTCCCTGAAAATAGTGTGAAATAAGTGTGGAAAGGGAGCATGACCCAGGCTTATGGAGGCCCTTAAATGTCAGACTAGCTTAGGATCATTATAATAATATCATTGCTATATTACCTATCTTCAGAGGTTTAGCATACAAATAAAACATTCTTGTTCCTAAATTGTTAACCATTGTACTTCAGCCTTTGATGATTTGGGCATCACTTCAATATTAATGTCACAGAAATTAAAGTTATAGACTTACCCAGGGTCACACAGCTAATAAGTATATGAGGTCAGATTTTCATTCAGATTTCCTGACTATAGGTCCAGAGCTCTATCCAATGTGCCACAAAGGTTCTAGATAAGCCATCTTTTACTACAAAAACATAATGATAGTATTTCACATAGTGTTTTATAAAGGTGCTTTAGTTAAGTGGGCAATGCAGGTGTTGTTATTTCACTCTCCAGATAGTAAACTAAGGCTCCAAGAGGGTGAATGGACTCTTAGTATTCCATGGCTAAGAAGTGGCAGTGGAGCTGAGTCTTGAACTCGGGTCATCTATCTCCAGGCCCAGTGCTTTCTCCACTGCGTTGTACAGGGTTGGTCCTGGCAGGAGAGTATTGCACAAATATAAAAATAAGTGGGACACTAAAAAGTTTTCCCTTTGGTTTGTAAAATGTAAAAGAAAAGAAAATGTTCTTTAAAATAGACAAGGAATTTTGTTTTTTCCAGAGCTAGTACTCTGGATAAATTACGTTTCCTGTGACAGGTCCCAAAGGATAAACATTTCTGGCAAAAAGACCGAAGCCTCTTTATTTATTATCATCCCCAGAATTCAGCATCACTCTTCTAAATAAGTTGTCTGGTCTGGTCAGCAGAGGTACTTTTCTGCTGCTGGGTCGCCTCAAACTCTGGGCTCAGAGACTTGTTAAATGTTTATTATGGCAGACCCTTCCATCAAAGCCTGATCTTGGGGATGGCTCCAAAATTAGTGTCCTCTTCACATGCTTTTCTCATCTTTCTTCTTTTATTTCCTTTTTTCCCCATTCCTGTCTCCTCAGAGTCCTCTGCATCATCTTCTTTTATGTTGGGAATATTCATACAGGAACCCCTCACAAATTGCTGTATACTTAGATTTCCTTCTCTGGGAACCTCTCTGTTTCTATGGGAGATCACATCCCCTTAAAATCTTGGAATTATCCATAGTAGATACGGAATCAGAGGATGCTACATCTCAGAGTGACCTTAGAAACCATCTAGTCCAATATTCTCATTTTTCAAAGGAGGAAACTAAGGCCCCTGAAGAGGAAGACACTTTTTAAGTCATACAACTGATTTTTATATTTTATTAAGAAGAGTTTCCATTCACCATTTAAGCCAGTGTTTCAGCCTGACCTTTGGAGATATGCATTCAGACAGGAGTGGAACCAACAGTTCTTTTTTGTACATTTTTTTCAGTCAACACTTATTTGTACAGTATCATATCTTCCTCAGGCCAAACATAGCCCCATATTAAAATTAATTATTGGGGGTGTCAGTGCACCTCTTCCATGCCTGGATAAATCTAACAGAAATATAAAGAAAAAGTAATTGAGGATTTGAATAATTTTTTAAATCACCTATGGTGATTTCCAAAACAGAATCATAAAAAATATACATAGTTCTAGCTTTACATATTACCTTTATAAAAAATAGTGCATGTGCTAAGACAAAAATTTTTAAATGCAGAGAAGCATAATATTTAAGACATCCTTTATTGACTTCAATGCAATAAATATGTGTACATACATACATATTATATAAATTATACTTATATATCTCTCTATATAAACATATTCTAATAAAGGAAATTTAAGAAAAATTTCAGTCTTTCATGGAATCTAAAATATGGTGCTTGAAACTGAATTCAGTTGTCTAGCTGTGACCCGACCAAGACAGAAGACAGAAGGACTAATACCTTCCTTCTTCTGGATGTTATGCTTCTGTCACATATTTGACCCATAATTGAGTTTGTAATCCACAAAAATGTCAAGGTATTTTTCACGTGAATTGCTGCTGAGCCATCCTTGCCTGTTCTGCTGTTGATTTTTTTTTAACTGAAATGTGGATATTAGATTTGATCTTGGTAGATTTGAGCTAGTTTTTCCAAACAATGAAGATCTTTTTCAATCCCTAGTCTCTCCTATAATATGTTGACTATTTCTCCTAAGATCTATATTCCTTGTTTATATCATCTTTAGAATTACTCAGGTCATTTGTCTGCCAGCTTATAGAACCCACTTAAACCTTTCTAGTAGCCTTAGGCACTTGGCTTCTGGTTTTTTCTCTCCTCTCCATCCCTGTGCAATTTCATTATCTTTGCTGATAACCCACCAGACACTCAGTTCCTCAGTCTCCTTAGCTCTTCTTCCTTAACTCTTTTCACCACTCTCTATGAGGCACCAATCTATCCATACCATGGATCTCATAATAAATCATGCTCTGCCATCAATATCTCAAACTTAGTGGTCTCTATCTGAGGATAGTCACCTTACCATTGCTTCTCTCTCTCTTACATGCCTACTGAACCTACTCCAAATTTTTACAAGGACCTCTAATAATCAGTGTCTCCCATTTGACTCAGCCCCCTCCTAGCTATATTTCTTTCAGTGACATACCTAGTTTAGAAATGAGCCACCAGGGGGCAGCTAGGTGGCGCAGTGGATAAAGCACTGGCCCTGGATTCAGGAGGACCTGAGTTCAAATCCGGCCTCAGACACTTGACACTGACTAGCTGTGTGACCCTGGGCAAGTCACTTAACCCCCATTGCTCCGCAAAAAAAAAAAAAAGAAATGAGCCACCAGTGTTCAATAAGTTCCTCATTACTGCTGTATATACCAGACAAAGTATAAAAGTAATAATAAATAATACTAATATCCTCTTACATTTGTAGTGAAGGCTCTGGACACATGCTTCCAGATCCCACTTTGACCACAGGTCAGGTCCCCAGCGGGTAACTACTATTTCTCTCCTTGAAATTTTAGGGGAAACTCTGAGAGTCTATGAGGTTTTTCTAATACTGTCATTCATAAGTCCCCCTGGAGTGCTCTCCCTTGATTAATAGCTAACCAGATTTAATTAGCTTTGGGAAATAGAATAAGTAGAGATGGCACAAAACAAGCCCCTAGACTTATAGCCAAACTTTTCCCACAAGTACATACAAAGTCCAGGAGAAAGTAGGCCCAAGTTTAGATGAAACATAGGCCATGGGGCAAAGGGGTAACACAGCTCTCAGGTGCTAAAAGTTCTTTTTTCACTTTGTGGAGTCCTTCTGAAGTTCTCCTTTGGTAAAAAATCTGCTGGATCCCCTGTAGATTCCTGAAGTTGCTTTTTCCTCAGCATGTCTAATTTGTCTTTGGCTCTGGATTCAAGTGCTGCTGTCAGCCAGGGCTATGTCAGGAGCACTGGCAGGGTGACAGGGTGAGATCTGTATCTTCTAACCTTTTGAAGTTCCCAAGATCCTTAACCCTTGAGTAAAGGTAGGGTGGGGAGAGCATCAAGATTCCTCTCCCCACCCTCACCTGCACCCCCAAGCGCTTCCCTGGCCAGGGCTTTGCTGGAACCACTACTAGGGAGTGTGTTGCTACCTTTTTTTAACCTATGCCCCTGGGGGGGCGGGGGAGGGGGAAGGAAAGCTGACTCTTCTCTGTAAAAACACAATGATGTCATCCCTAGGTTCCAAAGTACTTCTCTGCTCCTTGGAGTGATTGTTCACAGCTAAGTTAGGCCTTTGGTTGTTTGATTCCATAGAGATATCCAGGCCTTGCTCACTTAGATCACACTTCTTACTGTTTCAACCAAGAGGTCTCCTTTAATTATTGAAATAGGGGTAAAGTGGCAGCAGTCTGGCCTACTGCTGCAGCCTTCAGACTTTTTTAATGTGCACAACTCCTTTTCTGATAAATGGCTTCAAATTCCAGTTGCCTGTTTGACCTTATATTATAACTTTATCTTGTTCTCAAAGATATCTTAGTCTCAAGGAGCACATCATATGCCTTATGAATCTTTATCCTTCTCCAAGTTTAAGATACCTGCAACAGAATATTTGGAATATAATTTTTTAAAATAACAATCACTTTCATCTCAAAGAACAAGATACAATGGCTTAGTAAAGACTAAAATATTTTACAGGCAAGTACATTAAATTATTAATTATTATTCCATGATCAGTTGATTTGGCCTAGGATTCACTTCCCCCCCTTCTACCCCCACCCAGGATATTTTGAATGGTTTGTTTGTTTGTTTTTGTCATAAAAGTATTTTACTATTTTCCACTTACATGTAAAGATAGTTTTCAACATTTGTTTCCATAAGATTTTTAGTTCCAAATTTTTCTCCCTTCCCTCCCCCTCCCCCAGACAGAAAGCAATCTGATATAGGTTATATATGTACAGTCACATTAAACATATTTCTGTGTTAGTCATGTTGTGAAAAAAGAATCAGAACATAAGGGGAAAACCTCAATAAGGAAAAAAAAACACCAAAAAGTAGAAACAGTATGGTTCAATCTACATTCAGAATCCACAGTTCTTTTTTCTGGATGTAAAGAACATTTTCTATCATGGAATTGTCTTGGATCATTGCACTGCTGAGAAGAGCCAAGTCTGTCACAGCTGATCATCACACAGTATTGCTGTTACTGTGTACAAGGTTCTCCTTGTTCTACTCACTTCACTCAGCATCAGTCCACTTAAGTCTTTCCAGGTTTTTCTGAAATCTGCCTGCTCATCATTTCTTACAGCACAATTAATCCATTACATTTATATACCACAATTTGTTCAGCCATTCCCCTCGATTTCCAATTCTTTGCCACCACAAAGAGAGCTGCTATAAATATTTTTGTACATGTGGTTCCTTTTCCCTTTTCTGTGATTCCTTTGGGATACAGACCTAGTAGTGGTATTACTGAGCCAAAGGGTATGCACAGTTCCATAGCACTTTGGGCATAGTTCCAAATTGATCTCTAGAATGGGTGGATCAGCTCACAACTCCACTAACAATGCATTAGTGTTCCAATTTTTTCACAACTTCTCCAACATTTATCATTTTCCTTTTTTGTCATATTATCCAATCTGATAGGTATAAGGTGGTACCTCAGAGTTGTTTTAATTTGAATTTCTCTAATCAATAATAGAGCATTTTTTTCATATGGCAATAGATAGCTTTGATTTCTTCATCTGAAAACTGCCTATTCATATAGGATTCACTTTTATATTTTCTGTGACTAATAAATTTGCTGCTTTATAAATCAGTCATGTGGGGGCAGCTAGATGGCACAGTAGATAAAGCACTGGCCCTGGATTCAGGAGGACCTGAGTTCAAATCTGGCCTCAGACACTTGACACTTACTAGCTGTGTGACCCTGGGCAAGTCACTTAACCCTCATTGCCCTGCAAAAAAAAAAATTTTTTTTAATATATAAATCAGTCATGTAAGTAAGATGGTGGTAGAACAAATTTAACCTACACTAAAGAAAGTCAACTGCTACTCAATACTTGATCAGATTGTTGCATACAGTGTATTTTGATTACAAATTTGCCTATCTATTCGTTAAGGCAGACTTAACATGACTTGAACTTTGTAGTGCTTTGTTATTGATTGGTGCCAGTGGTATACATTTTAAGATAATAAGTTCTTAGTTGGAAGGAATGTCAGAGGTCATCCAAGCCAAACCTCCAGTTTCAGAGGTGAAGAAACTGAGGCCTAGAAAGGTTAAGTAATTTACCCAAGATAACAAGAGTTCAAGAGGCATCTAGAGAATAATTGCCAAAAGTGACCCCAGGATAAAGGTCAAAGAGCTGATGATAAAACAAAAATCATAGATTTGGAGCAGGAATGAACCTTAGACATCATTTGGATATTCAAATTGAGCATAAATTCATGTGGATTCTACAAATTGATGTGCACTAAGTAGGAATAAGTTTTTGTTACCTCCTGAACCCCATTAGCATATTCTAACTTTGACTCAGATCCTAATGCCAGGACTATAGTGTATCCTGATACCCACCAACCCAATGGTTTGGCTTTTGGTGTTAGTTATATAGTAATGAAAAGGAGTGAAAATAATATGTAGGAGCCACTAATACTGGCCCCTTCCCTCTCTACAGACCCCATTGTGTCTCAGGAACAAAGGTAAAAACTCCTGCTCCACCTTACAATTAATGGCCCCAGCTCCTGAGACGATATAGGCATCAAGAAGGCCTGAACAACATGACACCTGCACGTGCGTTGACCATGTATTAGGGCATAAAAACCTCACAAACAAGTGTAGAAAAGAAGAAATAGTAAATGCATCTTTTAATAAACATAATGCAATAAAAGTATATTCAATAAAAAGCCTTTGAAGGAAAGATTAAAATTTATTTGGAGATTAAGTAATATAATCCTAATAATGAGTTTATCAAAGAACAAATAATAGAAACAATAATCTCAGCAAAGATAATGACAGCAATGAGACAACAGATCAAAATTTTGGGGATGCAACCAAAGGAATACTTAGGAAAAAATTTATATCTTTACATGCGTTTATCAGTAAGAAAGAGAAAGAGCAGATCAATGAACTGAGCATACAACTGAAAAAACTAGAAAACCAAAAGATGTTAAAACCCCAATTAAATACCAAAAGATAAATTCTGAAAATCAAAAGAGAAATTAACAAGTTAGAACAGCAAGAAGGAAATTACCTGTCAGTTCTGTGAATGGGGAAGATTTTGTGACCAAACAGGTGTTAGAGAGGTTCACAAGAAGTAAAGTGGACAATTTTGATTACGGAAATTAAAGAAGTTTTTGCACAAGCAAAATCAATTCAGCTAAAATTAGAAGAGAATCGGATAAATGAGGGGAAATTATTTCAGCAAGTTTCTCTGATAAAGATCTCATTTATAATATATATAAGAAACTGATTCAAAATTATAAGGGCCATTCTCTAATTAATAAATGGCCAAAGGATATGAATAGGCAATTTGCAGGGGAAGAAATCCAAACTATCAATAGCCGTATAAAAAACAAAATGCTCTAAATCACTAATAATTAGAGAAATGCAGATTAAAACAACTCTGAGGTACCTTATAGCCATCAGATTGGCCAATATGACAGAAAAGGAAAATTACAAATACTGGAAAGGGTGAGGGAAATCAGGCATATTAATGTACTGTTGGTGGGATTGTGATCATTCCCCCAAAGCTATTAAACTGTGTATACCTTTTGACCCAGCAATACCACTACTAGATCTATACCCCCAAAGAAATTATTGCAGCTTTTTTCATGTTAACAAAGAATCAAAAACTCATGAGGTGCACATCAGTTGGAAAATAGCTGAACAAGGTGGCAGCTAGGTGGTGCAGTGGATAAAGCACCGGCCCTGGACTCAGGAGGACCTGAGTTCAAACCTGGCCTCAGACACTTGACACTTACTAGCTGTGTGACCCTGGGCAAGTCACTTAACCCCCATTGCCCCGGAAAAAAAAAAAAGGAAAGGAAAGATTCCTGGAAGAAATAGAACTTGTACTGGGGCACTAAGAAAGTCCATAATTTGGTTTAATGAAGAGGAAGATCATAGCTC
This sequence comes from Dromiciops gliroides, assembly GCF_019393635.1. NCBI lineage: Eukaryota > Metazoa > Chordata > Mammalia > Microbiotheria > Microbiotheriidae > Dromiciops > Dromiciops gliroides. Next base: position 55,485,356 of record NC_057866.1, read on the forward strand.
ATAGATTCAGAGAAGAAAGGTTCCTTGGGGTCATCTCATTAAAGGCTTCATTTTACAACTGAAGAACCTGAGATCCAGAGACACGAGGCTGCTTGCCTAATTAGGATCACACGGCCAATAAGTAGCAGAGTCTGGTTTTCAAACCAAATCCCCTGACTCCAAATTTATTGTTCTATCTGTGTTAAATTATACGGTGCCTAGGAAAACCTTTGGCTAAAACAAAGGTACTGTGACAAAAAGAAGCATGTTGTGTGTGATGTCTTGACTCTCCATTAAAGAATTTCTTGGGAAGGTGAGATTTTGGCAAGCTTGAAGGGCCAAACAGGATTTAGAAATTAATCTGTCAGATTACAAAGAGCCATGTCAGATGCTTCAACTAGGAATTAATTTGATGAAAGCAGTGCCTTATAATCCAGCTACAGTATGTAGAATGGGTTGAAGGCAAGAGAGATTAGAAGCAGATTGGCTAATTAAGAAGACAGTGTGGTGCATGCAAGGGTAGCTCAAACTCATTGTTAAATATTCAATGTAAACATTCACACCTCAGAAATCAGCAGTCACAGATCAAGGCTTGATTTATTCTGCTGATTGTCAAAACTTAAAGTGGTGGAAAAAATGATTAATAGTACTCATGAAATTTAAAAGTATGTCCCATATACATTTTTTTCAGAGAGCTGGTTACCATGTAGAGATGTATAAAAATAAAATACCATTTATGGAAATATTCTTCAAAGTTTTCATTCTAGATTACTTTCCATGTTACTGATTATACCCAAGTTATGCAATTATGCGGTTTGTATAAGCAAAGATATTGTATTGTCTTAACTTGCCTTTCCTAAAACAACTCAGAGTTAACTTTCTGTGGCCTCATCCCACTGCTTGTAAACTTTGTATGCAACCAAGGTTTTTCTATTAAAATAATTATGACGGTGTTGATTCCCAAATCTTGGGTTAAAATGTGCCAATTTTATTCAGTTTTCAACTCCAGCAAGGTTAGTAAATCATGACAAAAGCCTGCTTCTCTTAGGCAAACATGTAGCTCTGAACTCTAAGTGCCCTAGTTCCAGTTTTTGCTTTCTCATTAGTTCTGATTATTAAGGAGACACTAGTGTGGAAACCAAAGCTTTGTCTTCTTCCTGAGTCACTAATTTCACAATTGCATGTTTGATGACACAAGCCAGGCTCGAGTAAAGTGTTTTGTGTTCCAAGCAGAGCTGTGTAAAAGCAGTGGGTTTACTTGATCATTTTCCATTAAAAAACAAACCTATTATAGTTTAGAAAAAAAGTGGAGTTTGGTCCAAAGACACAATCTGTTATCTTTTCCATCAAGGAAGCTAATTGAAGCTGACACAACTTCTGGGAAATGCATTGCAGCTGACATCTGGGCATGATGCGCGCCAAAGTGTTGTCATAAGAAATCGGGTTATCCAGAAATGGAATTTGAAGCCTTTAGGAAGACCAAGAGGGAAAGACCGTCTGTACTACATCAGCCCATTTAAGATGAATATTCCCTTCAAGCTTTACATACTGACATTATTTACATACTGTGTATCCTCATTGAAAGACCTAATTGCCTGAATATTTTTATCCTTTAAAGTCTGCTCCTCCCTTTTCAAAATATTCCTATGGTGGCCAAGGACAGAGTAGTATTCAGTCGTATCTGACTCTCTGTGATCCCGTTTGGAGTTTTCTTAGCAAAGATATTAGAGTGGTTTGCCATTTCCTTCTCCAGTTCATTTTACAGATGAGAAACTGAGGCAAACAGGGTTAAATGACTTGCCCGGAGTGCCCCGAGTCCCACAGCTAGGAAGTGTCTGAGGTCTATCCACTGTGCCACCTAACTGCCCAGAGAACAGAAAGACTAATTCCGATTCTCTATTCCATCTTTCTTCCTCTCACTTTTTTCTTCCCTATCTCTCTCCACTGCCTGCCTCAGATTCTCTGATTTTGTCATGGTTGTGACTTTCGTCTCCTCAATCACACCATAAACCCCTCAAATTCACAAGTCATGTCTTAAACACTTTTACTCCCTGTCATTTACTTTGTCAAGGATACTTGTTCTGCAACTTAGAACTAACCTCCTTCCCAAGATTTGCAAATCTCTTCCACAACGATCCATTACATTGAACACCTTCAAGTACCGTGGACCCTACTGCTTAACGCATCCCTTCTTTGAACAAATGTAATAGAAAGTTCTTCCTTGAATTGAGCTGAAATCTGCTCACCTGTAATTTGTTCATTTGAACTATGCTTCTCGATTACTTTGGTCCTAGAACCCTGAAGAACAATCTAATCCTACTTCCTTGTACTTTGACAGCTAATGTGTCCCAATCTTACTCTAAATCCCTCACCCACCGTCTTTCTCTTTTCAAGGTTAAACGCATCTAATTCCTTCAACCAATCCTTATATAGTATGGTCTCCACAATCTTCTCCATCTCAGTCACCCCACCCTCTGAATGTGCTCCAGCTTGTCAGTGTTTCTCCTAAGATGTGTCATGCAGAACGAACACAACACTCCAGATGTGCACTAGCATTTTTGGCTATTAGGTCACAGTTGATTCATATGGAACTCACAGACAAGAAATGCTTATTAAGTTGATGCAGCAATGACTGAACTTATCCACAGCTAGCACTGCTGTGCACATAACTTTTCACCATGGCTGTCTACCTGTCTCTGATCTATCACGCTGTACCTCAACTGAGAATCTGCCACAGTATGCATTTGGCCTATTTATCTCCTTTCTCTTTGAAACCTTTAAGTTTTTCTTTGTTCATATAAAAGAAAGAATCTGCCCCCAAAGTATTTTGAGAGCAGTTTAAAGTCCAATATAAAACAAAAAGTATCATTATTGTTGTTGCTGTTATTATTATGAGTTTAATCATTTCATTGAACATTTACTGGACACCGACTAGGTACAATGCCTTGTGTTTAGGTTCTATAGGGAGTGGGGGGTCGAAAAAGAGTAAGACCCAATCCTGCCTTCAAATAATTCATTGTCTAGTAGGGGTTATGAGATTTGCAGTCTAATAACTCTAATATAGAGTAGAACATAGTAAGTGCCTAAGTGTTTAAAAGTGCTTTAGGGATGGGAAAGCCCCATCCAGATGGGCTACAATCGAGGAGAACTTCATAAAAGAGGTAGCATTTAGGCTCCCCTGGAGAGCTGAGTAGGATTTCTATAGATAAAATGAAGCAGAGGGAATTCAGGTATAGGGAACAGCAAGAATGAACAAAGCCACAGAGGCACGAGAGCAGGGGCCATCTAGAGAACGTTGGATTGTCTCCATTAGCTAAAACGTCATGTAATCATGGGAGGTTAAGGGGACCTAAAACTAGAATGGGAGGTCACAGGGGCCCAAAAGCCAGGGTTTTCCAGAGGAGCCATTAGAGGTTGAGCAGAGAAGTGATTAGATTTGTAGATTATCTTGGAGAAGGACCCAGGGTGGATCAGAAACCGAGAGAGCAGAGGTGGGGAGATGGGTTAGGAAACCATATAAGCCTGGAGAAGTTTAACATCCTATTTTAGTGTCACCTCAGGCTGTGCATCTCATTTACAATTCCTGTTTTTGATCCCACAAGTGAGCAAATCAAGGACTCTTTCCACCGGGGGCACTTAGAGGCAGAGAGTCATTCCATTAAAGTGCTACCTTTAAAAAAAAAAAGTGCTACCTAAAAGTTGGCATCCTAATTTCTGTTGGCTCAGACTAGACCTTACCTTTTCCTCCTGCTCTTTCTCTGCTGTTGTTTAAAAAACAAACAAGAATTCAAGAGGAATATGTTTCCCAACCACCCTCTGCGGGTTTCCTTGTTCCTTTTATTGTGTTGATCACAAACACAAATAATGTGAATCGAAGCTTTTACAAAATGTGTTGGCATTTCGTGTTGTTTGGAAGGGTCCTTAATATTTTTTTCGCTTTCCATTGGGGCTCACAGTTACCCAGGCCTGCCTGTCTTAAACCTAGAAATTGGAAAGAGTTTGTACGGTGTGGTGACAATGAATGCTTAGTTCAGGGCCAGGCTTAAAGTAGGCACTCACATAATTGCTGGAACCTAGAAAGAAGGACAACTGCAAAAAGTCTGTGGCTATTTTTAAGGCAACAGGAAGATCAGCCAAAGAAAGAAAGGGAGGATCTGATTAACCACTTCCCTGAAGAAAAAAAAAAAATCTGTGGACGCAGCATCCCCCAGCAGCCAGCATCCTCACCCTGACTCAGCATTATTGGAATTTTTGAGGAATCACTGGATGCATGCAGGGGACTCATAGAGGGGTAACTAAGCTAAGGAAAAACTTATTAGAGCAGAAAGTCAGCGAGGCTGTACTATAAATAATGCCTTCGGTGACTCAGCACATTCATTTGAATGTCAGAATACAAACATGCTGTCCCTGACCCCTCAAATTTTTGCACTCCCAACTCCCTGTGAAGTTTTTGCAGCTTTATAGCTACCCCTAATGACCAGCCTGGAGGTTTTACATACCAGCAGAGGAGTTGCCTTGGAGGAACAAGTGGGAAGGAGGGTCTGCCCCAAGAAAGGAATAGAGGAGATTGCAAAAGATAAGAGAAGTCATTTTGATTATGTGAAATTGAAAAGCTAGAATAAGAAGGAAAACTGGAGTGTAGGGGAAAATCTTTGTACCTGATATATCTGACGACAGTCTGGCATTTTGTGTGTGTCTGTGTCTCTGTGTGTACACATACACATGTATATAAACCTATACACATGTACACATACATACATATATACACATATAAATATGAAAGTAATACAAATCTATTAACTTTAGCCATTCCCCTAATGGCTAAATAAGTGGTGAAAGATGTGAACAAACAGCTCTCAAAAGAAGAGTTTTGAACCATTAACAGCTAAAGATTGCTCCAAATACCACATTTGAGTAGCCTCAAATCACATTGAAAGAAATGTGAATTAAACAACTCTAAGGACTCTCATATATTTGGCAAAATGGCAAAGTGACAAAAGATGGAGTCACTCGGTGTTGGAGGAGCTATGAAATAACACAACTATTCTGAAGAAGTTTGAAATTTTGCTTTAAAAAAAGTAAAATTTCCATACTCTTTGGCCCATAGATTCCACTACTAGACATATACACCATTCCTAGCAGGGTTGAGGGCAGATAAAACCCAAGATGGAATTTAAGTTAAAATCAATTCAAATTAGAAAAATGAAAATTGAAAAATGTGGTTCCCAAATGACTGTTTTTCTTAAGAATCATCTGTGTTTATAGAAAATGTCTACCAAGCTTCCCTGCCTCAGACACAATTCTAATGGTATTTTTTTTTCAGTTTTAGTTTAGTGTTGAGGGGGAAATGAGTAGATGGAAACTAAAAAAGAAAGTCATATTCAAAAATATAATAGTACTGTGTCTTCTTCCTACATTCCTTACTAAGTCGGGGTTTTTTCATATCATCTAGCTGCTAAATTCCATTAAAATCATGGATAATTATGTCAGTCATATTTGTATCTTTTTTATTCTCTTTATCTCATGTGAATTTCCAAGGTCAATTGAGACATTTTCCAAATTTGACCAGTTCCTTTCGTAGGGTCCTTCCATTCCTTCTAGCTTTGTGATAGGCCCAGTGGTCTACCTTCTAAAACCCGCCCACACCGTGAGTGGCAGGAATGGCCCACCCTTATCAGGCCATGAAACAGCCTCTTGGGATTTAGCCCCATCCCTCTTATAGTGTGAAAAGATTTAGAGCCTGAAGCAGTGAGCTGGACCAAAAAGAACAAAAAAATAAAGTCTTCCTTCCTTTCGGATGTTTCATCTTTTGAGTCTGATGAAGAAAACTTTGGCTATCTCTTTGTTACCTTATCTTAGCTGGGAGTCAAGACAATTAAAGAATTGAAAATTGTCACAGGTGTTACAATTCACCAGAAGCTTCTAAGCCTTTTAGAAGTAATTACCTCAGTGTCCAAGAGAGGAAATCTTTTTCTTAAAAAAAAAAAGTTTTAATATATGTAGTAGGTAACCACCTACCTTGCTTACCCCTTAGTTCCAGTTAATTCCCCCTTCCCCAATTTAAAAAAAAAAAAATTTGTTTAGAAATTATATGTAGGGCTGACCTCAGGCAGAAGTGGTCACTCCAAGATAAGCTGCTTCTTAAAAACCACAAAACTGCCCCTTGTGTGACCACTTCCCTATCTAGTCAGCCAATTTGCCTTCCATATTTCAACACCTCGTTTTAGTGCCCTGTGGACTGGTCACAGCTTCCATTATGCCTACAATACATAAGTGCTAGGGGACACAGGCCTTTGGCCTCTCCTAGGCCAGACTGCCCTGAAAAACTTTTCTATTTGAAATAATAACACTTTTATGCTAAACAGTTTGCTTTTCTCACTTTCCTCTGAGGTAGGGGATAAAAATATTATTCTCATTTTTACAGATGGAGAAAACAAGGCTCACCCAGAGAAGAAGTGACTCAGCCAAGGTTACCTAGCTATTGAGTGGTCAAGCCAAGATTCTACTGTGTTTGTATCAGTTGGGTATAGTGGCAGGAGGCCCTAAATCTGTGATCCATGGTCCTGGACTTAAGACTTGGATCTGACACTGACCAGGCAACCTTGACTGAGCCATTTCATTTCTATGACCCTCAGTTTTATTCTCTGTAAAATGGGGTTAATCATTATCCACCTTACATAATCATTGTAAGGAAAATGCTTCCTAAACTTTAAAGTGCTATTTAAACTGGAAAACTCTTCAGGCTAGTCTAGTCCCGATGCAGCTGATCGTCATACAAATATGTATTGGCCCCCTTCCTTTCCTTAATAAATATAGAATGATCATATTTTTATCTCCTTTTGATTAGTGAGGATCCCGTAGGTCTTCAGTCATGATTATTCTTGTTGCCGGGCTTGAAGATAGAAAATATATAGCACACTGGTGAATTTGGTCACTTGTCACCAGACCCATAATTTACTCTGGAAATTTTTTTTAACCAAATCTCTGAGTCTCCCTTATAATGAGCACCAGAAAATGGATGTAGACGTTATAAGGCCCAGTCAAGGACCTGCTTATTTTGTTAGAACAAAACTCCTGTACAACAAAAGAATTTGAATGACTCCCACCCCACCCCAGCTCATTTTAATGAAATTTGACCTATAACACTAATTCATTGCTAACCTTTGACAGCTCTCATTTCCTACTTTACTTTTTCATTTGTAAAGTGAGAATTCTAAAGGAAAAAACTTCCCTTGTGTGGCAGAGAATGAGTAGTTGTAGAACACTGCAGAAAAGAATCTAAATCAATCCTGGCTGATGCCTTCCTTCTCTAACTTTTTTTGCACTTACTATCTCCATGTTAGCACTTTATTGCATACAAACAGTTGAAAAAAGCCCATTTATAAGTGGTTTTTGGAACTTGGATTGGTTTTTCCCATGGAACAACATAACAAATGGTGGTTAGATTCCCCAACCAACCCACAAAAACATAAATAGCTAGTTGAAATATAAGAGTATTTCAAATATATCTAACTACCATTTATATTGGAAAATGTATGCCACGTGCCAACTTGGGATGCCTTACAAGTAGGGACTCCCTGTGTGGGTTCCCACAGGCATGTGGGGAATTACAAAGGGCCTGTTTGGGGAAGTTGGGGGAAAGCAAGATGAAGTAACTTGTTGAGTTTTAACATTTGCACAAAGAGACAGTCTCTAGGTCAGTCATTTTCTAGTTGTTCTCAGGAGGGAGAACAAAGGGTAACTTAGGGGTGGGAAGGAGAGTTTTAGAGGCAAACTGTGGCCTATTTGTGTGCACCAGAGTGTGTTCTAGGCGAGATGGTCATTATGGCCTGTTGTCTAAATGTCTCTGTCCGCACAATTTAGACTTTTAACTGTGTTATGTGTATATGTGTGTTTGTATAAATAATGCTTGTTATATGTTATGCTGTCTTCATCACGTGTGTGTGTGTATATGAGAGAGAGAGAGAGAGAAAGAGAAAGAGAGATCTTCCCAGCCAGACTGTACAGTCCTTGTGGGTAGGAAGGAACATATCTTAAGTTTCTTTAGTATCCATAATGCTTCTTATACTGTTAGGGACATGATGAAATCTCAAGTAGCAGTAGGCTAATTTTTTTTAAATTACCACTGAAATTTTAATATTAGGATTAAAATAGTAGTTTATGCAGAATGTCTGCATTATAATTTCTAGTTACTGTATGCTGTTTTAGAGATAATTCTAAATAATTATTATTTAAAGGTACAGGTTGGGGCAGCTAGGTGGCACAGTGGATAGAGCACCGGCCCTGGAGTTAGGAGTACCTGAGTTCAAATCTGGCCTCAGACACTTAACACTTACTAGCTGTGTGACCCTGGGCAAGTCATTTAACCCCAATTGCCTCACTAGAAAGAAAGAAAGAAAGAAAGAAAGAAAGAAAGAAAGAAAGAAAGAAAGAAAGAAAGAAAGAAAGAAAGAAAGAAAGAAAGAAAGAAAGAAAGGAAGAAAGAAAGAAAGAAAGGTACAGGTTCTCCTCCCTTCCCCTCTGTGCCTTAGATATCTATGTGGTTCAAAAAAAAATTCCATTGGAACTTGTTGGTGGAGTTGTGAACTGATCCAACCATTCTAGAGAGCAATTTGGAACTATGCCCAAAGGGCTATGGGATTGTGCATACCCTTTGACCCAGTAATACCACTACTAAGTCTGTATCCCAAAGAGATCATAAAAAAGAGAAAAGGAACCACATGTATAAAAATATTTATAGCAGCTCTCTTTGTGGTGGCAAAGAAATAGAAATCGAGGGAATGCCCATCAGTTGGGGAATGACTGAACAAGTTGTGGTATACGAATGGAATGAAATACTATTGTGCTATAAGACATAAGCAGGCAGATTTCAGAAAGACCTGGAAAGACCTAAGTGGACTGATGCTGAGTGAAGTGAGCAGAACCAGGAGAACATTGTACACAGTAACAGCAACATTGTATGATGATCAACTGTGATAGACTTGGCTCTTCTCAGCAGTGCAATGATCCAAGACAATTCCAAAGGACTCATGATGGAAAATGGTCTCCACATACAGAAAAATAACTGTGGAATATGAATACAGATAGAACCATACTTTTTTTACTTTGGGTTTTTTTTTTCTTTTTTGAGGTTTCCCCTTTTGTTCTGATTCTTCTTTCACAACATGACTAATGTGGATATATGTTTAATATATAACTTATATCAGATTGCTTTCTGTCTTGGGAAGGAGGGAGGAAAAGAAGGAAGGGGAAAAAATTTGGAACTCAAAATCTTAAAAAAAAAAAAAAAAGGAATGTTGAAAGCTATCTTTACATGTAACTGGAAAAAATACTTTTAAGATTGAAAAGAAAAAAAGAAAAAAATTCCTCACTCAGTGTGTAACCCTCTAGGGCTGATCCTCTGTACACTTAGTCAAACTGTTCTTCAGAAAGGAGACTGAAGTCTAGCTCTGGGCCTGAATAGAAAGCTTTTCTGGCTTGGTGTAGGCCCTGCCTCAGTTTGTGTCTCTCTGGAACAACTTTTAACAACCCAAGGTTAGTCCTCCGAGTGCATCAAAAGAGAACACCAGTAAAATGTAGGAATAACTAACATATAATAATTCTAAACAGATGACAGTGCAGACAACTAAGGAACTTACTGAAAGCAGTGATAGGAAGTTAATTTCTAGGGCGGTAAAATTAGGGGAAAGGTCTTTCGGAATTGCACTTGGCCCAACCCAGCCCTGGGCCTACCACTTCCAGAAATAATGCACACCTTATTTCCTCTAAATATTTGCAAAGGCTATTTAGGAAATACTGAGAATTCGTGATGTCCTCAGAACTACAAATACTGTCTACCTCCGGAGGAGGAAATAGAGAGTTTTATAGCCATATAAAAAGGGGCTAAAAAGGGCTTCGGTTTAAAAAAAAAAAAAAAAGGGCTTCAGTTGTCCTCTGATCCAACCCCTTCATCTTAGAGAAAAGGAAACCAAAGCCTAGAAAGAAATGGCTTAGAGCACCCCAGAGCTCCCTTCCAACTCTCAGGCTCTGTTATTCTCTTAGGAAAAAGTCAGTAACTAAACATTCCTTCATCTCTTAAGGACAAGGACAAGAGAAGTGACTGCAAAAAAATGAGCAAGTCCAGGTGGGCCTGGACCATCCCAGAGGCCTCTCCCAGGTGTGACATGCCAGGATGCCACAGTGCTGTTTCATGACACAACTGCCATCTCCTGCTGCCTAACCTTCGGGTGGCCTGTAGAGCTCAAGTATTTCCAAAAGGAAGACTGAAAAAACTTCCAAATGACTAATATTTGAATGACTAGAAATGAAAGTAAAATCAGATGATGTGCAAAGTCAGAAACTCCAGAAAAGCAAATAAAGGGGGTTTTTTTGGTTGTTGTTGTTGTTGTGGAAATGCTGATCATCTGCAGGCTTTGATAACTGTTACATTCGGAAGGTTCATGGCTCCAGAGAAAGACCTCAGCATATAGTCAGTCTTTGGATCCGTGAGCCCTAGGCCTTTCTTAAGAGTAACTGATTGCAGCCAGCACCTCCAACTTTGTGTGCTAAAGTTTTGTTTCCTCAGAGAGGACAGCTTTCTTAGATAAGCAAGCCCCGTGTGCCTAGAGCATGCTTGCCTGCAAGCCTATAGGAAGGCCACCTTTATTTGAATGGCTGCCTCCCACTGACCTTCCTCAGCCTCCGCTTGTGCCACCTTGTCTTTCTGAAGTTTTTATGCCCAATTGTATTTGTTTAACCAGCCCCTGAACATTAGACCCAGTAGTGATGATGTGTCAAAAAGACCATTCTATATTCTCTTCAAAAGCCCTAGAGGGAAAGGAAGAGGCACTACGTAATATTGAACCTTGAGGAGCTCATAAATCACATGCAGACTTACTCAGGGTTGGGAAGAGGGTTTACATTCAATAGTTATTCTTTCAGTATTCAGTAATTAGCTGTATTAGAAAACTCCATGTAAAAATATTACCTGCTTCTATAGTATACACATTTCTACTTACTTACAAACATACATGCATACACCTCAATTGTGAAACACATAGAAAATGTTCAGTCTCCAAATAGAAAGAAAACTACATTTGGTTATTATTTACCCTGGGAAGATACTCAGAGCTTATAGAGTTAGAAAAGACCTTAAAGATAATTTAGGCCATCACCCTAAGTTAGAAACTGGAACGGAAAGGTTAATTTGCCCAGGAATACACAGGTAGTAAGTTATAGGTCACCTGGCTCCAAGTCCTCTTTTCACTCTGTTATCTTGTTATCTTGTGTCAGAGTAATAGAAGGACATCAAGGCAAGGTTTGAGCATTCAAGAAATTTTGTTTCTCAAACTAGCAATGCTTTGGGGCTCCAATGAGAGCCTTATTCATTATTAATTGAAATTACTGAACCTGTGAAAGGAAGACCTTGCATTTTGAGGTCTGAAAATTCCACTAATAATGAGAAAATATACTCTTTATGTGAAACTTTTGTTGTTTTCTGAAGAAATTATTTTTAAAGTGTGTTTTGTAAAAGGACTTAATTTTATACTTTGAAGAAAGGTAATCCTGTGGTGATAGAAAATTGGATTGTAGCCAATCGTTGTCGCCCTCTGCTGGTAGGGAGAATGGGTAGAGCAGAGCTCACCTGTCCTTACATAGTACATCAAAGCAGTGCAGTGAGAGAGGAGTCATGGGAGGAGTGCATGCATAGAGAGAGAATAAACTTTGTGGGTGTCTTCAGGAAGTTATTTAAGTGACGTATGTTTGTGATTCACTTTATTACCTGTAAGCATGCTGTGTATAACTGTACACTCACATCAGATGAACTTCTGGCTTTATCCATTTATGGAAAGTAATACTTTTGAGGTTATCACTCACAGAACTGAATAACCGCAACCACAGGGGCTGTGAGTCCCATAAATCTCCACTTTGTTACTCTGGACCACTTCCTGCCAGTCCCAAATATTGCCCATAAAAAGTATTGGATCAGGAGACAAAGAACCAGTGTTCAAATCCCTTCTCTGCTTTCTAATATCTGTGTGACTGTAGACAAGTCACAGAATCAGACAAGAACTCAGAGATAACCCCTCCCTGAAGAAGAATCCCCTCTGCAACATCCTTGATAACTCGGTCATCCAACCTGGACTAGACCCAGTAAAAAGCAACCCATGGGGAGAAGCTAGGTGGCTCAGTGGATAGAGCACTGGCCCTGGATTCAGGAGGACCTGAGTTCAAATTTGACCTCAGATACTTGACACTTACTAGCTGTGTGACCCTGAGCACGTCACTTAACCCCAACCGCCTCATTTCAAAAAGAAAAAATTTATAAAAACAAAACAAAAAAATGATCATAGTGACCATTTTCTTCAGAAGCAGCATGATGTAGTGCAGAAAAGGGCTGGACTTGGAGTCAACAAAGAACTTTGTTCAAATCCCGCCTGTGGGAAAGTTACAGCCTTTCTGGGCCTCAGTTTCTTCATCTGTAACAAAGGGATAATAAATACATGTACCTAACTTACAAGGTGGTTGTAAGGCTCAAATGGAATAATACGTGTAAAGAATTTTGCAAACTCTAAAGCACTATTATATAAATGTCAGTTTCTGTTATTTATATTAGTTAAAAAATAGCAAACATTTATTAAACACTTACTAAAGTACCAAGCACTGTGCTAAGCACTGGAGATAGAAATAAGAAAAAGAAAGACAATTCCTGTCCTCAAAGAGCTTACAATATGTTAGAGGAAGACGACCTACTGAAAAGTAAGGGATGGTAAGAAGGGAGGAGGAATGGTAGGGAAGTCAAAGAAACCCAGAATTAGTGAGTGAGGCTGGGTGGGAAATGAGCTGTCTGAGGATCTCTCTCTCTCTCTCTTTTTTTTTTAATGAAGCAATTGGGGTTAAGTGACTTGTAAGTGTCAAGTGTCTGAGGCTGGATTTGAACTCAGGTCCTCCTGAATCCAGGGCAGGTGCTCTATCCACTGCACCACCTAGCTGTCCCAAAGGAACAATTTTTTTTTTTGGTGGGGCAGTGGGGGTTAAGTGACTTGCCCAGGGTCACACAGCTAGTAAGTGTCAAGTGTCTGAGACTGGATTTGAACTCAGGTACTCCTGAATCCAGGGCTGGTGCTTTATCCACTGCGCCACCTAGCTGCCCTCGAGGATCTCTCTTAATAGCATTATTAGTACTACTATGCTTATGTTCGTACAGCCTCAGAATCCCAGTTCAAAAGTATCTGGAATCATCGAGGCAATACTAGAAAGTACTTCCAAGCTCCTGTAGCCAAACTCCCACATTTCACAGAAGAGTTGACTCAACCACAATCCCATGGGTAGAAAGGAGTCAAGCTGATTGTTGGACCTGGGTGCTCTGACTCTAAAACCAGAGCTCCTTCCAGCTCTCTCCAGTGGTCTTTAATCTACTCCAACAGCCTCATTTATGGATGAGAAAACTAAGACTCAAAGTTGGCCAAGGATCTTCCCCAGACTCAAATGAGCTCGAGTATATTAAGCACTTAGCAAATTTCAGAGTGTCTGTTCTTGTCAATAATAATGTCTTCACCATCCTTGTTATTGATTATGAATAGTAGTTATCACTTGAGTATCAGACCTGACTTCTCCTGAGCATCAGTGGACTTCCTGTGCCACACCTCATTTAGTTCCTCTTTGTACTTGAAAAGTGTTTCCAGGGCCCTCAGCTGCCCTCTACGCCAATGTGGAAGACTCATAGGAGGGATGTTCTTGATACAAATGGACCAGTTCAGTAGGCCCTGCTTTCTTTCTAATTGAGAAAGACAGCACAAAAAAGGAGCACTTGGTTTCATGTCTGTTGGAAAGACCAAGTGGCAATCAGCCTCAATCTGGCAGTGGAGTCTAGGATCAAATGTAAGATTCTACCCTGACCTCTTCCTACCTGTCCACTCTACTTACATTTTATACCCCACACATTTAGACTTCTAGTCAGTCACACCCTACCCCGTCTTCCAACTCCATCTCTTTTTGCTTGCTGTCCCTCACACATGGAATGTTCTCCCTCCTCAGTTCCACATGCTGGCTTCTCTTGCTGCCTTCAAAACTCATCAAAAATCCTACCTTCTGCAAGAAGCCTTTCTTGCCCTGTACTCCCCTTAATGCTGATGCCTTCCCTTTGAGATTACTTAGAGTTTAGCCTACAAATGTCTTGTTTGTTTTAATTATTAACACGTTTTCCCCCTCATTAGACAGTAAGCTCATTGAGGGCAGGGACCATGTTTTCACCTTTCTTGGAATTCCCAGGAATTAGCCCTAGTGCCTGGCACATATTAAGTGCTTAATGAATATTTGTTGATTTATTGACTGCCCAGGGAAATTAATGACTTACACAGGGTCAAACAATTAGTAATTATCTAAGGTGGGATCTGAGCCAAAACACTTTGACTCCAGAACCATTATTCCTTCCCCTTCCCCAACTAAATAAGTAAATTCACATAAACCGAGGTTATCTTTTTAAGCTCGACTCTTAAAACAAAGCTGTCCTTTTTTTTTTTTTTTTTTTTTTTTTTTTTTAGTGAGGCAGTTGGGGTTAAGTCACTTGCCCAGGGTCACACAGCTAGTAAGTGTTAAGTGTCTGAAACCGGATTTGAACTCAGGTACTCCTGAATCCAGGGCCGGTGCTTTATCCACTGCACCACCTAGCCTCCTCCAAAGCTATCCTTTTAAGACATACAACATTCTGCATTTTTTCAATTTATAAAACATCTGCCTACAACTACATTGCCCTCATTTTTCATGAGAAATTGGCCAAATTTAACATTCAAATTGCTTTTTGTTTGTTTGTTTGTTTTGGTGAGGCAATTGGGGTTAAGTGACTTGCCCAGGGCCACACAGCTAGTAAGTGTTAAGTGTCTGAGGCCAGATTTGAACTCAGGTCCTCTTGACTCCAGGGCCAATGCTCTATCTACTGCGCCATCTCGCTGCCCCTCAAATTGCTTTTAAGCTCCAGCCCATCATAAGGTAAATCAGCAACACAAGGGTCATCTTTGAAAGATCTGGTCATTCATAAATAAGTCAGAGAGAGTCAGCCTCAGAAGTTTAAATCTAACTTCAAATTTAGGAAAGAAAATTCTAAGAGATGAAAAAACAGTTCAACATGTAACTGTAGTGCAGCAGGATCCATGAGAGGAAAGGGAGAGGGAGGGAGCAAGGGGGTGATATGGGGAGGCCAGAGAGGGAAAGTAAGGGAAGTGGGGGAAGGATGAGATTCCCTCCCCATATCTGGGCTCCAGGCTCTAGGAAGTATCTTTAAACCAAAGCATTTGAGAATCTTCTTCATAGAGAAGGTATGAGCTGAGGGAACAGGATGAGAACACTGGACAGCTTTCTGACTTGGTGTGACATCAACATTTTGTTTTAAATACTTTCTTACAGAGTAATGACATATAGAATGGCATAGTGGATCTACAGGCAGCCTCAGAATCATGAAGACTTGGATTTAGGTCCCTCTTCTGGCACCAACTATGTGACCCTGGGCAAACTTCTTAACGCTGGGGCCAGAGGAAGTCTCCTCACCGAGCATTTTCTAAACCAGTGAAATTGCAGAACTGGATCAAAAAATCCCACCAAATCCAAATAGCACACTCAGATAACCTCTCCTAGAACACACACACACACACACACACACACACACACACACACAACACACACCACTTTAAAACTTGTAATGAGCAATTTTTTCATTTTCTGCTAGTTTAGTTCTGTCTTTAGCTCAGGTAATCTGATGCCTAGCATAGTGCTTTCTACACTTCAGGCAATTAATGTGGATTGAATTGAATAGTTGGGCTGGTTATATGCAAAAATAGTACTGTGTACTGTTGTGAAACATTCTTTGGGTGACCTCAATTGTCTCATTTCTCCACTGATGGCTGTTTTTTGTGTGTTCTCACAGAAACTCGCCCCTGGAGTTAGTCAGTTTGCTTATACCTGTGTACAGGACCACCCCATATGGACTAATCAACAGTTTTGGGAGACAACATTTTACAATAATGTACAAAATCAAGTTCGCTCCCTGTACCTCTCAGCCAAGGAAGACAATCATTCAACACACTTGAAACAAAAGGTAAGAAAACAGGAAACGTCTTTGGGAACTAGAATTCATCCTGCAAGTAGAAGAGAATTTTGAAAAGTGTGGTTATAATTTCCAAAAAAACTCAGTTGCTTTGGGTCTTTGGCTTGTTGTTTATTAGGTTAATTTTCGATATGATATTTATTTGTCTTAGCATCTTTGAGTAGTCTATAAGCACTGAATTTTAACAAATGAGAAGAACCCATTGTGCCTTTTGGGAAAAAGGTATTGGAAAACAGAGGTAAGGGGCATCCTGGAAGTCTCTCCCTTTATGTTTATACTTCTGTGAAGTTCACTTTTTATAAACACCCTCTTAAAATCACCAGCAGACTCTTGCCAAGGCACTGCCGGCCTGCTGGCATAATGCTAGTGGCACTGTGAAATGGTCCTACCTTTGGGGAGCTCGGTCTGGCAGCATGTAGCAAGAGCTACAAAACTGTGTGCCCTTTGACTTGGAAATTCCACTTTGGAACAGCTATCCCAAGGATATAAATCCCAAGTGGAAAAAAGTAATTTGTACAAAGATGGTTTCTAGAAGTGCTATTTATAATCATGAAAAACTGGAAGGGGAAACATCGGAACAAACCAAGGTGTTGGAAGAGGGAAAAACCCTTGGGAGCCCAGGACTCAATTACATGGGCTCCGTCCATTCCTCAGAAGGTCTGTCTGCCTGAAATAATGTTTAGGGACAAGAGAAGGCATGGATTACAGCCATGCAAAAACTCATCCCTGTAAAGCTCATTTAACAGAAACAGGGAGGAAAGGGGGATGGGACTCAGAGCCGCCACAGTCAGGTTTGGGGAACCAGCTCTTCCCCAGCTGTGCTCTGTGAATAAGTTACCCAAAAAGTCCTTTCTGTCCATGGGGCGCCTCTCAGGAGTTTTCTATGGCACTGTATACTTTTTGAAAGAATCTCTTCAAGTCTGTAGCTCAGCCAGCAATTTAAATGGAAATCATTTAAAATTCTATGAATTGATATCTTCCCTGGCAGAACATATTGGACCGCCCATCATCTCCCAAACATATTGTCTTCTTTCTTTCTTTCATGGCTTCCTTATTCCTCATTTCACTGCCTGGAATCCTTCCTCCCATCCCCACCCCAGTTACCATCCGTTAAAATCCAACTCATCATTCTTGCCCCAGCTCAGATATCATTTCCTTTATAAAACTTTAATTCCCCAGCCATAAGTTCTGTTTCCCTCATCTGTACTACAATTGTACTATATTTGTACCTTTGTTATGCACCTATCACATAATACCCTGTACGACAATTATTCATGTAGATGTTCTGTCCCCTGCTCCATAAAATATGAGCTTCTTGAAAGGCGGGGGGTTTTCCTTGACTGTCTTTGTGTCCCCAGTACCTACCATAGTGCCTGACACAAAGCTGGAGACGTTATAATTAAATCCTATGTTGCAGATTTCTTGCCACCACCACTGTAGCTCAGAGAATTTCCCGATAGGCTTATGAAGTCAGAGATTATGCCTTTTCTTTTTTTTACCAAGTCAACAAATATTTATTAAGTATTCACTCTATGCCAGGCACCGTGCTAAGTGCCACAGCCAAGCATATAATCATAATACTCTAGGTGACCAGGGTAAGTTTATGGTGATACAGTTTATTTAACTTGCATTCTTTAACTGACATTTTAATGCAGTCCTATTTGTATGACTATAGGAGATCATTTTAAAGAGGCAGCTAATTGGCACTGCATTTAATTAAAAGACTTATTGCACTTCTATATTGCAGATTGCTGGATGGAACAACTTGGGCAAATATTACAGTTATGGGGCTTAAATACTGCTTTTTTATAAAATAATGTGTATTGCAGTTATTCTTCCATCATCAGAGTCCACTAGACGCATGATTGTGACAGTAAGCCTTTACAAGTTTAGTCACTGGAAATTCCCAATTTGGCCACATAGATGTGGAATCTTAACCGAACCAACATTATCATAGTAGTGGCCGTATTTGAACATTGTAATTATGTGCCTTCTCATTCAACCAGCTCACAAAAGCTTAATTATTATAATCATCTCTCTCATGTCTCATAACAAATGATTATTGTGTGATAAGTGAAGCATGTTTTGCTTCATTTGTTTCGAAAGGTATGATTTGGTTAAGAATTGACTTTCAGTAGGTATACAGCGTTCTCCATAGACCACTGAATATGTGTCTGTGTCATTGCTTTGGTTTTTTTTTTTTTAGTGAGGCAATTGGGGTTAAGTGACTTGCCCAGGGTCACACAGCTAGTAAGTGTTAAGTGTCTAAGGCCAGATTTGAACTCAGGTACTCCTGACTCCAGGGCTGGTGCTACCTAGCTGCCCTGTGTCATTGCTTTTGAAGTCAAATTAGACTATTGTGTGCCATCAGCAGTCTTTCTAAGCTTGTAGTAACATTTAAATTGAACTTTTTTCAAAGTCATTTATGGATCAGACATTAAAGTTTGTCTTTGTGTCCTCCCTATTTGTTTAAAATGGCTAAAGCACTGGCCCTGAATTCAGGAGTACCTGAGTTCAAATCTGGCCTCAAACATTTGACTCTTACTAACTGTGTGACCCTAGGCAAGTCACTTAACCCTCACTGCCCGCCAAAAATAAATAAATAAATAAATAAATAAATGAATGAATGAATGAAATGCCTAAACCCAAATCAACACTTACCCATATACCACTGCACAAAAAATACATTCCATATCATTTAATTCTAATAAGACCTACATGTTCAATTATGTGGGGCACTCCTCTTTTTAAAAAATCACTTTAGCATTATGTTCAACTATGCTACCCTCACTTCCAGGAAAACATATTTTCCATCCCTTCCATCCATAATAACACAAAATATGTCAGCACTTTAATGTTGTTTCAAGTAGCAATAGACCAATTATTTATGATAATTAATATATTGGAAGTGATACCCTTTACAGACTAGGTAAGTAAGGTGGGAACCATCCAGTCTATTAATTGACCTGGTTTCACTAAAGTACTGGGAATTAAGAAGATGATTAACTCTCTATTTTGATTTATTTTTTACACAACAGGTTATAGTTATCCAGTTCTTAAACTATTGAAGCATATTCTTCATTTTGGGGGGGGGGGGAGGTGGGGCAGTGAGGGTTAAGTGACTTGCCCAGGGTCACATAGCTAGTAAGTGTCAAGTGTCTGAGGCCAGATTTGAACTCAGGTCCTCCTGAATCCAGGGCCGGTGCTTTACCACTGTGTCACCTAGCTGCCCTATTCTTCATTTTTTAACGACCTCTGTCACACCCTCTGGACAATGTAAAATGATTAATATTTTCTCTTGAATCTGATTACTTTATTTCTTAGGAGAAAATTCCCAAAAGCACAGACCAGGAGAAGACTGCAATGGACCTGGCCGCAGAGCAGCTGAGGTTGTGGCCCACACTGAGCAAGGAGATGCAGCAAGAGCTGGTGCAGAAGGAGGAAAGCACAGTGTTCAGTCAGGCAATCCACTTTGCAAACCTCATGGTCAACCTGCTGGTACCCCTGGACACAAGTAAAAACAAACTTCTGCGTACATCAGCCACTGGAGACTGGGAGAGTGGGAGCAACAGCATCGTCACAAACAGGTATGGGAACAAGAGAGGGGATGTAGGCTCTATTTTATGATCTTAGGTCAATATCATTTTATTAAAGAAAATGTCTGAAATTGGAGACAGTCTTCCTACAAAATGTCAGGTCTTGACCTCTTGGTGTCACTTCATAATCCTCATTTGCCGAGCTTAAAAAGCTTTACTTGATCCTATTACTCCTTATAAATAACAGTCCAGTGTCTCATTTCCCTGCCAAATATCATGATATATATCTCTGTTGTGTCTGCTTCTAATCCATCCTTCCCACCGATCTGTCTTCCTTCCACTTGTCCCTGTGGTGAATTTGCTCCCTCCCAAGATCACCAGTGGCCTCCTTCTCATCAAATGCAATGGCTTTATTTCAGGTCTCCTTCTTTGACCTCTGTGCAACATTTGATACCTCTCTGTATTCTCTGTCTTGAATCAATAGCCAATAAACATTCATTAAGTGCTTGATGTGTGCCTGGAGCTGTGCTAAGTGCTGAAGATACAAATATGAAAAAAGAACAATAGTCTGCCCTCAAGGGGCAGACAGCACAGAAAATAAAGCTGACAAGGGGGTAAGGAGGTAGAAATGTACTCAACATGGGAACATGATAGAGAAGTCAGTCAGAGAAGTCCCAAAATAGAATGGCGAGGTGAGAAATGAGATGTCCGAGCTGGGCTCTCCTTAAATGGAAGTTTGGAATTCATGGTCCCACTGTCCAATCTTCGAGGTAGAGGAGAGTGACAAGGTGGAGTACGAAGGCCAGTGAAATCATGCAGGCTGATAAGGTTATCCCAATAATGAGCCTCCTGGGGCATGATGGAGAAATCAGAAAAGTCCCAAAGTAGTGCAGCCAGGTAAGAAATGAGGAGGCACTCTCTCCTCCTTTGGAGTCTGTGACACTCTTTGTCCTTGTGCTTCTCCTGCCTTTTCAATTTTGCCTCTGCCAACTTTTTTGTCTAGCTTGTTTTTCTCCTCTCTCATGTGGATGTCTCCCCATATTCTTTCTTTCTAACATTCATCTTATTCTGATTACACAAAGCACATCTCTAGCTTTTACTTTTCTAAAATCCTTTCCTGTACTATTGGCAACCATAATCATTCTGCTATCGTTTTGGGCTGGAAACCTTGGGATCATCCTCTTCTCTTCTCTGTCCTCTCCGGGATAGGTGATCATTACATCCTTGTAATTTTTTCATTCAAAAGGTTTCCCAAATTGTTGCCACCTTCCTCATTCCAGTTACTACCAGTCTTGTATTGCTGTATTACTGTAATGGATCATTTCCTCACTGATATCCTTAATTCAAGTCTTTTCCCCTCTATTCAGTTTTTTTGTGTTTTGCTGAGGGTTTTTTATTTTGTTTTTGGTTTTTTGTGTGACTTACCTAGGGTCGCACAGCTACTAGGTGTCAAGGATTTTTTGAGGCTGAATTTGAACTTGGGTCCTCCTGAATCCAGGGCCAGTGCTTTATCCACTGTGCCACCTTGCTGCCCCGTGTTCAGTTCTATGTAGAACAATCAGAATGCTTCTTCTAATGCTTCAAGTGACTCTATATTACCTATCTCATCAAATCTGAATTCTGCTGTATGTTCAAGGCCCTACATAATGAGGTCCCACCCTAAATATCTTTCCTTATTTCCTACTACCCTGTTATGCTAATGTTCTCTTTGTCCCTACAAATTTAGTGCTTTGTTTGTGGTGTGTTCTCTCATGGGCTTTCCCTTTGGCCTCTATCTGTCCATATTCTACCCAGTCATTCAAAGGTTTCTCCACTATTTTCAGCGCAGGTGATCTCTTCCTTTTCCAAGTACAAATTACCCTCTACATTAGTACCACAGTCTTGAGCATTTAGTTATTCTCTAATTGTTTCCTGTAGTGATAGCCACAGCAGGCAGTTGATCAGATGGAAAGGAGCTCCAACTCCCACTTCCCAGGATGCTTTTCCAGCCTACCTTCTTCGTTTGATCTCATTGCCACCTACCCTTCCTTGGCTCTTGGTATCCATAGGCAGTTTTCCAGAAGAAGGGGAAAGAATTCCCCAATTTCATCCCTTTCCTGTAGATCAAGGGTTCTTAATCTTAGATCCATGGATAGATTTCAGGGAGTCCTTGAACTTGGATGGGGGGAAAATTATATCTTTATCTTCATTAACCTCTAACTGAAATTTAGCATTTCTTTGAATTATTTAAAAAACCTTATTTGTAAGAGGATCCATAGATTTTAGTAGACTGCCAGGAGGGTCTAGGACACAAAATAATAAAAGAACCCCTACTGTCAGTACTGAGATCTATAGATAAATATTCCTTAGATTTTTTTTGGTGGATTTTTCTGCTAGTAATTATAGAGAAACAGTATTTTAAAATAAATGAGGAAAACTATAAGTCTCCAAAACATAGAAGACTCAATAGTTCAGTGTCCATACAAGTGGAGCTGGGTCTTGATCCTTGTAAGCATCCCTATTCATTGCTCCCATCCTTTTCTACTAGATAGGTACACAGATATTAATTAAACAGATGCCAGCTATATGTAGGCATGTAAAAAAATAAAGAGAATTGCAGCTATGAAGAAGCCATGTGCCTACAGATGTGAAGAGAGCTTTTAAATTGTACATGATTTTGTTAATGTTAGGCACCAGCAATGCAGCAGATGTTACATAGGGCAGATGAGAAGAAAGAACCCTACTCTTAGGAAACAGATGTTAATATTTGACAAGTGGCCCCATCAAATCTATCTGGGTTACTCAGCTGGGTAAATAAACCAATAGAGTGGCTCCTCTATATTGATGAAGTGTTAACAACCATTTCTGTCTCTGGCTTCCTCAGTATTGCAGGAAGTGTTGCTGAGAGCTATGACACAGAGAGTGGCTTTGAGGACTCGGAGAACAGTGACATTGCCAATTCGGTTGTGCGCTTTATAACCCGGTTTATTGATAAAGTTTGCACTGAGAGCGGAGTTACTCAGGATCACATCAAGAGCCTTCACTGCATGATACCAGGTAACGGCAATGCAGAGCTTTCAAATCTTTGTTTTTTTGTAGCTGCTTTGGTTCAACCCAAGACTTAGGAGTCATATATCTAGAAATAGAAGGGGCCGCAGGCCACTCTGAGCTGACCCCATGATTTGTAGGTGAGGAATCTGGTTGGTTGTTTGTCCTTCGTTCTTGACGAGGACCATGACAGATGTCATGCAGCCCTAAAGATTGACTGACTTGCCTAAGGTCACACAGGTAGGTAGGTGAGCAGCCAAGCTAGGAGCCAGCCTCAGTCCTGTGACTCCAGGGTCACAATTCTTAGCTGCTTTGATCAATCTCCAAATGATCCACCAATGAGATATTGATTTTTGCCTCGTTCTGTGCCAAGGACTGTGCTAGGAACTGTGGTACAAAGACAGAAAAAAACCACAGTTCTTGCCCCTCAAGGAGCCTCGGTTCTGTTGTGGTGAACAAGAAGTGTGGATAAATTGGTACAAAATATATACCTAGTCAATACTAGGTGACTTGGGATGGGGTAGAGCAAAGGAGAGGAAAGGAGATCCAAACAGGGGAACATATCAGGAGAGACCCCATCTAAGACAGGGCTTTTGGACTAAGCTTTGAAGAAAGTGGTAGATTCTAATCTGTACTGTCTGTTTCCCTTTTAAATACAGGATTTCAGAACTCTTTTGTGCATTTCTACTTCTTTTGTGCCATTTTACCCTAAATACTCTGAATCCTTGTAGGAATTGTAGCAATGCACATCGAAACCCTGGAGGCTGTCCATCGAGAAAGTAGAAGGCTCCCCCCGATACAGAAGGTAATGTTGCAAAAGGTGTGCTCTCTCCATTTGAAAGATTCGTTTGTATTTTGCATCATTTTTCTTTTCAAAGAGCAGCAGGAGATGATTGAGCCCAGGAGGGGGTCATTCAGCTCCATTCCTGGGAGTGACTTGCTTTAGTTCTTTGGCTCACATGCCATGCTAGCTTAGGAGAACTGACCCAACCACTAGCCCAAACCAAAAACTTAAACTAGACTGTTTATAATCAAGGCAAGGAATCTTATTTCAGGAGCTGGCCTAGGCAAACTGAGACATTCTTCTCCACCTGACATGATCTGGACATCCACAAAGCAAATGGTCATTTTGAAAGTCTTGAGCCCTTCGTTTCTACCAGAATTTAAGGACAGTGGTCATACATGCCCAGCTTCTTACAGTTGGGTCAGTGCATTGGCCAAATTAAGTTCACTGAGGTCTAGATGACCACTCAGAACTGTTACCCACACTCTACCCATTCCTAGTGTCCCTGATCCTGAGTAACAGATGTACCATCTTACATCTTGGGCCAAAATCAAACATTAAAATAGAGCCTTGTGTACTTACCTATTTCAGTGCCTTCTTCATAACACTGTAGTGTGTACTGGGGATCTTCAAGCCTGACTCCCTGACACCTTCCCCCAACCTGGCCAGTCCAGTTCCTTATTTTGATACCCTTTTTCTGTTCCTTGATTCTAAACCAACTGCCTTATCATTTGAGGTCTCTTAGCAAGTGGTGTAGTGGATAGAGTGTTGAGCCTGGAGTCAGGAAGACCTATCTATCTTCGTGAGTTTAAATCCAGCCTAAGACACTTAGTAACTAGCTATGTGACCCTAGGAAAGTCACTTCAACCTGTTTGCCTCAATTCTTCACCTGTAAAATGAGCTGAAGAAGAAAAAGGCAAACCACTCCAGTATCTTTGCCAAGAAAATTCCAGATGGGCTCACAAAGAGTCAGACACCACTGAAATGACTGAACAACAAGAACAGCAATTCTAAAACTTGTTTTGTTTCTTGAGTATTCAGACACCCAGAGTCTGGTTGGTAATACTATTTTTTTTCTCATTAGCCTAAGATTCTAAGACCTGCCCTGCTTCCAGGAGAAAAAATAGTTTGTGAAGGCCTCCGTGTGCTTCTGGATCCCGATGGACGAGAGGAGGCTACAGGAGGACTTCTGGGAGGGCCCCACATCCTCCCCGCAGAAGGAGCGCTGTTCCTTACCACCTACAGAATTCTGTTTAAAGGGACCCCTCACGATCAGCTAGGTATGGCTCACGAGATCCAGAACGTGCTGAGGCAGCCCTTCCAGGAGGGCTCAGCAGCAGTGCAGTGGGCAAGGCCCAAGGCCAGAGAGGTCTGGAGGACACAGGGGCAGACAGATGGAACATCACCAAGCCCAAATGAACCACACTGGTGGCTCCTGAAGCACCGACCAAGGTGCTTGTTAAACCGCTTTCACTGACCTTTGAAAGACTGTGCTACAGTAGAGAGAGCACTAGATTTGGAGTTAAGAAAACCTCAGTAAAAACTGTGCCTCAGACATTTGCTGCTGCATAACCCAGAACACATCACAACCTCTCTTAGCCTCGGTCTTCTGATCTGTCAAATGGGAATAATAACAGCACCTCCCTCACAGGGTTATTGCGCAGATCAAAGGAGATAACCCATGTCAAGTCAGTCAGTAAGCATTTATTAAGCACCTACTATGTGCCAGGCACTGTGCTAAGTGCTGGGGATACAAGAAAGGCAACAGACCCTCCCTGGTGGCAAGGAGATCGTAGTCCAGTGGGAGAGAGCGTAAAAGCGATGATGTTTCTATGATGCAGTTGTTCTATAGATCAGTTGGAGGTCATAAGCAGAAGGAAAGCACCAACATTAAGGGGGTGAGGAAAGAATTCTTGTAGAAAGTGGGATTTTAGGGGGACTTGAAAGAGGTCAGAGGAGCCAGGAAGCAGTGAGGAAGAGGGAGGGCACGGCCGGCCTGAGGGGCAGCCAGGGCGAAGGCCCTGAGTCAGCAGATGGAGCATGAGGAACAGCAGGGGTCCAGTGTCACTGGATCATGGAGGACACGGGGGTGAGGGGGCCTGGAGGTGACGGGGAGCCGCTTGAGAAGGGAAGTAGCACAGAGAGGTCTTCACCGTGACAGAGGAGTGAAAAATGGGTGAGGGCCCTTCCTGGCTGCAGTGCCACAAGAGACATGGCACAATGAAGGTAAAATCCACAGGCCTCCATAACTGATTGTAAAAGGCTGGGGGTGGGGGGAGAAAGTGAGGATTCAAGGATGAAGTCTAGCTTTCGAGCCTGGGTGACTGAGAGGATGGGGAAACCTTCAGCAGTAATGTGGAGGTGAAGAAGAGAGGGTTTGGGGGAGAAGGTAAAGAGTGCCGTTTTGTCCTTGTTTTTTAAGACATCCAGTTTGAGACGTCCAATAGGCAATCAGAGATACCAAATAAAGCGCATTGTTTTGAATCCTTGGCCCCTGATCTGCCTCACCACAGCAGTCAGGCGATTGGCATTGACTTCTATTTTGGTCTAGTGTTTCTTGATGGCATAAAAGGCAAGTTATTAGGAACCTGTGTCTAGCCCAGTGAATCCAGCTAAATGTCTGCCCTTCCACATTTTGCAGGACCTCACTCCTACACATTTGTGAGTCTCAAATGAGATGATCTGTGTTAAAGTGCTCTACTACTGCTGTGCCCCACTTACAAATGTAAGCTAGAAAGGATCCTTGCCCCACCCCCCCGCCCCATATTCATCTGTGAGCCTCCTAATGGAGAGATTGTCCCCTCCCACCTCTGTCCTCTCTGGTGCCCTACATTTAGTACATCCCTTGACCTCATTTAACTTTACGATTTAAACTCCTAGAAACCCAAGACCTGAAACCAGATCTCGGCAGAGGAGCACATATGCCCTTTGTGAGGCTTGGCAGTGGGACCTCCCTGTCTTGGACTCTCTCAGGGCATGGGGAGTTACTTTGGTGTAACACACAGGATTTTTCATGAAATAAATACCTCTGTACCTCAGAGGACAGGATTATTGGGCATCAATAGCATCTCTATTTATGAAAATTCAGATTAGAAAGTGTCCCTCATCATATCCCCTACATATTTGCCCTACACCTGCCTACCCCTCATCCTGACTTGGTCTGAAACTAAGCTTTCCATTCCTACCCCAGCAGATATTTTTTTTTGGGGGGGGGGGTTGTTTGTTTGTTTTTGCAGGGCAATGAGGGTTAAGTGACTTGCCCCAGGTCACACAGCTAGTAAGTGTCAAGTGTCTGAATCCAGATTTGAACTCAGGTCCTCCTGAATCCAGGGCTGGTGTTTTATCCACTGCACCACCCAGCTGCCCCAGATATTTTTATTATTGAATTCTTTGTCCTATGTGATTAAGCTCTTAAAACACAAGCCCCTCTTTGCTTTGCTCCAGGAGGTCTTGACCTTTTTTGTGGCATGGCCCCCATGAGCAGTCTGATGAAGCCTATGGGCCCCTTTTCAGAATAATGTTTTAAGTGAAGGAAATGCTAAATTTAAGTTAGAAGTTAGTTTTTTAAAAAAGAGATCAAATTTTTTTCCCATCTTAGTTCAGTCCCCCTACAATCCATCCATGAACTCTCCCCTATTATACACAAACATTAAACTTCTGAGGCCTTATTTAATTATTTGGCAAAGCACTAATTTGACCCTACCACACCCCTATGAGATGTGTAGTACAAATAATATTATCCTCATTTTAGCACAGTTCCTAGTACATAGTAGGTACTTAATTGTTTATTGACTTCCTGACTGACCAACAGATGAAGAAGTTGAAGCCCAGAGAAGGGTAGAGATTCCTCCAGAGTCACCCAGGAAGTGACCAAGTGAGGTCTCCTAACTCTCTCCATTCCATAGGGCTGTGTTCGGTCCGTGATTGCCTCCAAGGTTCTCTTCTCTCAGCCCGGCATTAACTGGGTTGGGATTGGAGGAGAATGTTGTGACACTCCCAAGGTAAGATGGGAGAGCCAGTCTTCAAATAGCAGATGAGAAGCATTTGCTCTTCCTTTAGGCCATTGTCACTGAGTAAGAGATTCTCTTGTTGAGGTTTTGCCCCAGCCGTCTCCATCTCTCATTCTCCTGGGAAGTATCAGAAAGCCCATCTTGTCCCTGGTGAAGTAACCCAGAGTCTGTGTTCTGTCTTAGTTGGCGAGCAGACAGTTGTGCGAAGCTTTCCCATCGCATCCATCACCAAGGAGAAGAAGATCACCATCCCCAACCAGCTGCAGCAGAACATGCAGGAGGGGATGCAGATCACATCGGCCTCCTTCCAGGTACCAGGGAGGGGATGACGCAGTGGGCTTTAAAAGTGATCTGCCCGTCAGACTGGGCCAGCTTCAATTCAGTAGACATCTGATAAGGACCTTCCATGTCCAACACTGCGGGATACAGAGGTTAGAAAATGACCCAATCCTTCCCCTCCTGCTCCCCTAATGTGGCATCTAGTCAAATCAGGCAGAGATGACACAGACACAAATAAGTATGATGTGTGGGTAGAGGAGGACTGGGGCAAAAGAGAGACCCATAGTGGTCTAAGAAACTGGAGGATGGAGAAAACACGGGTCGTTCTAGTCCGGTTTGGAGAGGGCCTGCTCAGGGAAATCACTCCTGAGCTGGAGCTAAATCATAAGCTGGTATTTACATGGAGCGTTAAGATTAGCAAAGTGCTTTATGAATATTATTTTATTTTATCCTTATAACAACCTTGGGAGGGAGGTGTTTTTATTCCCATTTTACAGATGAGAGGTAGAGAGCTTAAGGGGCTTTCCCAGGGTCACATAGCTAATAAGCATCTGAGGCTAGATTCCCACTCTGATCTTCCTGGCTTCCTCAGAGACCTAGAAGGAAAATAGAAGTTTCAATAGGCAGAGATAGTTGAGAGTACATCCCAGGCAGTCAACCAGTCTGCAGCAATGTATGGAGTCAGGAGATGATGGGGTGCGGTTGGAGAACGATGAGGAATCTATTCTGATTTGAATACAGAGCTTATGAGGAAAAGTGTGAGATGCGGCTGTGGATCAGATCCAGATGGTAACAAGCCTTGAATCCTTTGGGCAATGGGGAACCATCGAAGGTCTGAGAATATTACTCCAGAAGCTATATAAAAGTAATATTGGAGAGGTGGGAGACTGGGGCAAGGACACCAGGTAAGAGGCTATTTCAGGAGTCCAAGAGAAGATGGAGAATCAAATTGTTGATGGTGCGGAGGGTAAGAGAGTAATCAAAAGCTTCAGGAATAGTCCAGGCATATTGAGAGCCAAGCCTAATGGAAGGTAACCTTGGAGACACTGCAACAAACTCCACTGCCCCATGGCCACGCTCCATATGGGGATAATCATCTTGCTCGTAGTAAAAGGCTGTGGTTTCAATTAGGGAAACTATGCAGGGAACTGTGGAGACAAGCTTTGGTTTGCTCAGAAGAGGACCCTGTTAACAAACAAAGAGTGTGCTGCAAAAGAACCCATTTCCCCTGCTATTTCCTTTGGGGTAGCTTTTAAGTGTCTGTGATCTCAGAATCCTCAGGATAATAGAGTTTGATTAGTATTAGTCAGAGGAAGTTAAAGTGGAAATGAGACCTTAGGAACAATCTACTCCCAGAGGCCTTGACTCGGTCCTCACTCTTCATGGACACTCGATGGCACGTGACACTGTAGCTGATGCTTCTGCCTTGGGCTTTCCCAGTTCTCATCCTGAGTGTCTGACTGCTCTTTCTTGGTCTTCTCTGATGGATCATCATCCAAGTCCCATCCTCCTGGTTGTGTCCTAGGCTTTTCTCCTGGGCTCTCATTCCCACACTCTCTCTTGGTGACCTCTTCACTTCCCCGTGGCATCGCTTGTCACCTCTTCTTCAGCTCCCATCGCTCCTAAACTCTAGTCCAACATCACTAGCTAGATACCGGCTTCGCATCTCTACTTGCTCTGTCCATCAGTGTCTCTAATTCAGCATGTCAAAAATGGGACTCAAGGTTTTTCCTTTAAACTCAAACTTCTCCCTAACTTCCCTGCTTCTGTCAATGACTTTACCGTCCTTCCCATGACTCTGGTTTTTTCATACCCTCTCATTCCATATATCCAACCACAATACAAGACTCGCAATTCTAACTCCAGAACATTTCTTGCATCCTTCATCTTTTTACCACTCCCATAGCCTATCTGAGGCCACTATCACCTCTTACCTCCTACAATTCTTTCCTAATTGGTGTCGCTACTTCTAGTCTTCCATCTCCAGTACATGTTACATAGCTGACAAAGTGATATTCCAAAAGCTTTTCCAAGAGGAATCTGTGAGTCATCCATTAATTTAGCTTCAATTTCCTTTTGTCTTCTGGTTTTATTTATAGGAAGAATGTCAAGAATGATATGGTTTATTTCTTCCATGAATATGTCTACTCACTGGTCACTGAGCGAGGTTCTCACGTTCAGAGCACTGAGAGCTAAATTAATGTTCATGGAGACAGTCTAAAGACCATTATTCTTCACCCTCTCTTCCCCATATACCATCGCTCTTGTTGTCTTGGTAGAACCAGAATGGATCCATGCAGGACTGAAAACCATTTTGCATTTTTCCTTTTTTTCATGGGTTACCTTGACCAAGGAATTAATCATCCAATAGCACCCTTCTGGTGGTGTCTTACTTAGATCTTAATCGTAGACTTAGGGTCTAGGAGACCCTTGGTTCTGACTTACGTTGGTCCTTAGAAATAGGTTTAGGCCTTGATTGGGACTATGTTGTAAAGCTCTGTAGCCTTTTTGGCCCCTTCAGAGCTGGTGCTCCCATGGCATGGCTTTTAAGAAGCCAAGATCACCTCCAAGCCAAGGTGGTGCCCTCAAGTTGGAATTCATGGTGAATTGGGAGACAGGACTGCAATTAACAGGATCTAGATTCATTTAAAAGTGTTATTGGATCCATAGGAACTTTCTGTCATGTCTTTTACTAACCATTTACTGGGCCATGTAAATGCTAAAGAATTTTTCACCCTTAAAAGCAATAAGGGGGAGCAGCTAGGTGGCACAGTGGACAAATCACTGGTCCTGGATTCAGGAGGACCTGAGTTCAAATCCAACCTCATACACTTGACACTTACTAGCTGTATGACCCAGGGCAAGTCAGTCACTTAACCCTCATTGCCCCACAAAAAAAAAGTTTAAAAGCAATCATGATGTTCAAAAAAAAAAAAAGCTGGAAGCTCCTGGACTGAGGTGATCTCTAAAATCCAGCTCTCAGTGCTATGCTATGCTGAGATTCCAAGAGGGATGCCGACCTGTCCCAGCTAGTTAGTGACAAGGCCAAACTGTCACCCAGGTCTCCTGACTCCCTGTCTAGAGAACATGCTTTAGGCACATCATAGCATGCTTTCATGTTCCCATCACTCTGGCCAAGGACCCGTGGTCCCCAAGGCAGACCCCTCTGAAGAAGGGGCAGGTGAAGTCACTGTTCAGTAAGACTTGGTTTTCCCATTTCCCGAGGGCTGAGAATCTGCTCTCCCCATACACTTTTGGATGTCTCAGGACTCTGAAGTGCACTGGTCACAAAGATATTTTCATGCTGCCAGGGACAACTACCATTTCGCTTCTTCTGCTAGTCAGACTGTCAGCTGTTCCACAGTGAACATCTTATGGGCCATCCATGTGACTGCGAGCTTTGGCCAGGAGCTCTCTGGCCCATGTGAGGAGACCTGTTGGGCCATGTGCCCAGGTGGAAATAGTCAGTGGATAAGAGCACACTAGTGGCATAGCATGACATCCATTTCCTCAAGCCTCGCCTGGCTGCTGGGTGGCATAGTAGACAGAACACTGGCCTGGAGTCGAGAAGGACTGGACAAGGCACTTAACCATGAGTTTCCTGATCTGTAAAATAGAGATAATAATGGCCAAGGCATCTATCTTCGATCAAATGTCTATAAAACATGCTGCAAACCTTTATGTGCTATGTACATGTCACTTAGTATTACTAGTTTATAAACGCCCTTACCTAGCACAGCAGGCACTCAGTAAATGTGAATATAATTGAATTATAAACTGACAATGGTGTGTTAATGACCTCACCCAATAAACTAATAATAACAATAACTAATTGCATATCATTTTGTAAGATTTGCAAAATGCTTTACACAAGATATCTTGTTGAATCCTCAGAACAGCCCCCCACAGTAGATACTAACTAGTAGTATTCCCACTTTACATATGAAAGAAACCTTTAAAGGCTTGAAAGGTTAAGCAGCCTGCATCTGGGAGCACAGTGTTGGATGTGAGACTGCAGTCCTGTCTCCCAAGTCTGCCTCTCTCTCCTCACACCCTTCGTTTTCCTCAATATAGACATGGCATTCGGGAGATGAGTTATTTAAGTGATGACAAAAGGATAAGACCAAGCCTTCTCCCTGACCCTTCAGCTGGCAGGCATGTCTGGAATGCTTGGTAACCGCATCTAATGTGTTTGATCTCTCTGGTCTGCAGTTGATCCAAGTGGCCTTTGATGAAGAAGTGAGTCCTGAGGCGATAGAGATCTTTAAGAAGCAACTGATGAAGGCCCGCTATCCCCCGTCCATTTTCAGCACCTTTGCCTTTGCTGCTGGCCAGACTGCCCCACCAGTCATCTTACCCAAGCAGAAAGAGAAGAATACTTCTTTCCGGTAAGAAGGAAGGGGAGTGAGTGCATACCTCTCTACTCTGCTAGGCTTGACTGTGGCATTATTGCTGGGCCTTAAGTCACTTTGATTTTTAAATTAGGTAAGATCATAATAAATTGTGACTGCCGGATTTCTGATTCTAAATAGTTAAATGATCAGAGTCATCAAAAGTATATTGGTCAGGGGCAGCTAAGTGGAGCAGTGGATAGAGCACTGGCCCTGGAGTCAGGAGGACCTGAGTTCAGATCCAGCCTCAGACACTTAACACTTACTGGCTGTATGACCCTGGGCAAGTCACTTAACCCCCATTGCCCCGCCAAAAAAAAGTATACTGGACTTTGTAACTTAGCGGTATAAGATGTTTGTAGTGGCCATTAAGACAAGCCATTGATAATATACAGCTAGCCACCTGAAAAGACTCAGCCATTTTGGGGTTCTACCTGTTAGAGACCATGAATATCAGACATCATGGGAAGAAGTACAAGTATTTTCGGTGATTATAAGCATAACATTACAGAATATCTGTGCTAAAAGGAACCTGAGTTCATCTAGTTCAGTGCCCTCATTTTTATGGATGAGGAAACTGAGGCTCATTAGAAAGGACCAAAGATACACAGCTAGCTCATCAGTGGCTGACACGGGGCTAGAACCCACAACTCCTGATTCCCAGGCCTGTGTTCCCATCATTCTGCCAGACAGGCCCTAGTGTCACTTTATTCTCCAGGATGCTGAGATCTTACGCAGTTCTGCTGGAAAGCAGTGGGAAAGGAGGGGAAAAAGAACAGGGCTTGATTGTGGAGAGTCCTGGAAGCAAGGTGGGGAAGTTTCAACTTGATGAAGTAAGCAATAAGAGGGTGATTATATGTTCTAGATGAAGAATAAACCTTATATGATGAAAGTGATGCATGGATAAGACCTAATCTAGCTACCATGTGCACAATGGTTTAAAGGCTATGAAGCTAGATCAAAGCAACCAATGAAGAAGGCCTCACAAGTGATGAGGCCTGGGTCAGGCTCCTGGTAATGGGATAAAGGAGGGGATAAGTCTGTGAAATGTTTGTGACGATTAGAATTCAAATATTTTTTAAATTTTAATGAGCATTTTGTTTGATTTGTGATCTGTAGCACTTTTTCAAAAACAATAGTGAAAGGGGCCAAACGAGCAGGGAAAATGACCATTGGCCGTCAGTATTTATTGAAGAGGAGAACAGGAACAATTATGGAAGAGCGGGTAAACCGTCCTGGTTGGAATGAAGATGATGACATCTCTGGTATACACAAATTCTGTTTCATAATTAAATTCTACTTTTATTCTGTCTAGGAGGATCATGGAGTCTAGACTCTGGAAAAGGCCCTACAGGTCACCTAGTTTAGTCATTCCATTGAGATCTAAGAAAAACGAGGTGCAATGAGATTAAATTATTTGCTCAAGATAGCAGACAATTGTTAGTGATGCCAAGACTCACTCTCTGGCTTCTCGAGACCCAGATTTCCTAGAGAAAATGTTGGTTATTGACCAGAATCCCAGAATTAGACTTTGACGATTCTCTATTGATCAGATTGAACTCAGTGTCTCACATTTCCAGAGCTGCCTTTCTGTGTCTCCCCACATCAAGCTTCAGGGTTCACAGTCAGCATTAGCAGCCTACAGTGGTGAGAACCCAGAGGAAATCAGGTGGTTTTCTGGTGTAATGTTGGGGCGGGCGCCAAAGGGGCAGATCATGTGCTGCAGTGTGCCCGTCTTGCTGGGTTAGAGCATGCTTCAAGGACCAGGCCCCCCGGGGATGAAGGAGGGCCACTCTCCCGAGTTCACTAAAAAGAGAGATGTCTGACCCAGCCTGCACACCATGGCAGACAGGGCAGATGGGGCCTCAAGGTTCTTGTAGGCGCTGCCGGCACAAGCCGAGGTCTGGCCAGTCTCCCTGCTTGAAGTTTCTCCCAACTTCAGTCCATTCTCCACTCATCCCACAACGGGTCTGTCCTCAGTGGCTCCCTATCACCTCGAGGATCAAAGAGAAGGTTTTCCTTCTGGTTTTTCAGGGCTGCTCTGACTTTACAGCCTTCTTACGCTTCCACCTCTTTCATGCACTCTGTGATCCAGCGACGTTGGCCTCCCTGCTGTTCCTTGTCCCTTCTTGTCTCCTGGCTTCCTTGAAGCTTCAGCTAAAATCTCCCCTTTGGCAAGAAGTCTTTCCTGGTACTTCTCAATGCCAGCTAGTGCCTTCTCTCTGAGATGATCTATATCTTCCCACTGAAAATCTCTTATTTGTACATAGTTGTTTGAACGTTGTCTCCCCCATTCGATTGTGAGCTTCTCGATTGCAGGGATTGTTTTTGCCTTTCTTTGAATCCCCAGTGTTTAGCACAGTAAAGACACATAGTAGGCACTTAATTAATGCTTGTCGATTCACTAGCCTTCAAGGTACTACACAGCCAGAATATCGACCTAGTATTGGATCTTTTTCCTATTGGCCAAAGACCAGTTTAGTCAAGTATAGAGGTTCCTCACTAGAAGACGGCCCATTAAGACATCTGTTTTTTATTGGCCATAGGAACTTATCATGCATTCTAATGAACATCCCCTAATCTGTGTCAGTGTGGGGTGTGCACACACCGGGGACATCATAGATCCTTGAAGTATTATTGTTAGAAGAACAGATGGGCCATTTCACCAACACATGCAGATATCAGATGAAAGAAATCTTAGAAGAGCAGGATAGAAAGCGGTGACGTCTTTTAGACAAAGTCTATCTGGAAACAGTAGGCAAGGGAAACGGGCAAGGAGCTATAACCAAAAATCCAGCTGGTACCTTCTTCCTCTGCCTCCTCCTGCTTCCAGAATCAGTGAAAGCACAGAGATAGATATTGCTTCTGGACCCCACCAGTGGAGGGAGCCCTTCCAGATAGGCAGGTGACGAGCATTCAGCTGGCAAAAGTAGACCAGGATTGAAGGGTGGAGAAGGTAGAAACCATCTTTAGTGACTTTATTGGACAGATGAGGAGACTAAGACTCTCCAGTTTCATTATTAATTCAAGCAAAACACAGGAGGAAAAACCCCACCTAATCTCCAAGGTTTCCATGGACTGAGATGGTAGTAGATAGATATAAACAATAAATAATTATACACAGTCTTTTTTGTTTTTTATATATTGAGTGAAATGACTAGAATTATTTAGAACCTTACCGTAATTTAAAACATATTAGAGCCCTAAGCATCAGGAAATTAGGGTTCCGGACCCATGTAGGCTAACTTGCTGTGTGACCCTGAGCAACTGCCTTCCCCTGTCTGAGCCTCCATCTTACCAGCTCTTAAATGAAGGATAAGATGGGTTCTAAGGGCCCTTCCAGCTCTGATAGTTTGAATCTATACTTAGCTATACTCTCTTTAAATCATCTGGTTCAGGAGCTACTTGCTTTCAAGGAATACAGTCCTTGACAGCACCTGAAAAAAAAAAAAAGGATTATCCTACCACAGAAAGCGTACAGGCATAGAATATTCTGTACTCCCAAATGAAAGTAGATGCAGCTTCCTTTATAAATATCCTGCTAGTCTCTTCCTGGGAAGATTCTGAAATAAAATTAATAGCAAAATGGGTAAACAGCAATAATAATAACTTGGATGTGTAACCCCTGGCCCAGAACCTCAGCTCCAGGTTTACATGAACCAAGTTCATTCTTGGGCACTAGTCATGTAATCACACTCTTTGGCTCAAGGTTTCCCTTAGAAACAGAAAGTGGTTTGTGAGCACTGGGTTTGGAATCAAAGGACCAAAGTTTATATCCTTGAATAGGAGTGAAATCAATTTCATATCCATAGAATGTCAGGACTGAGTTTGTACAGTGATTTTACTGGAGTCGAAGGTCACTAGTGTGAGACTCTGACATATTATTTGGATTTTTTTGCCTCTTAACCTCAGCCTCTGGCCTTCATAAACCAGCCTAACTAAAATCGGAGAGCTTAGATATGAAGCCAAATTGCAACTACCTTTAAATACAAAGAATAGGTTTAATGGCACTGAGAATATGGGTAAAATGGTAATAAAATTAGTTATTTTCCCAAATATCCCCCATCATTCCTGAAAGAAAATGCTTTTTGTAGATATGTCTGAATATGATGGTTTTCTATAAACAGTTACATCAATAAGAAAAAAATTCGACCTGGACATTTTTTTATGATGATCTCACAATCTTTAACTCCCATTTGAATTAAGCCCCTCTATAATAAATGAAAGTGCCTCCCAGAAGATTTTAGGCTCTATTTGGTGGGGGGGCTTTCTCCTTTCTAAGAAATGTATTTTTATTATCAAAGTTTCAGATGACAATGAACTACCCACAAGTACAACCTTGAAGGCTTCTGAAAAGTCAACAATGGAACAGTTAGTGGAACGAGCCTGTTTCCGAGACTATCAGCGTTTAGGTCTGGGGACCATAAGTGGCAACTCTTCCCGCTCCAAAACTGAGTATTTTAGGATTACTGCTTCCAACCGGATGTATTCTCTCTGCCGCAGGTGAGTGTGGTTGTGCCTTTTCGTTTCCCCTTCCCTCAGCCTTCTCATTGTGTTTGTGTGCACACAGGGACAGATGTTCACTCAGAAAGGCACCATGAGAAAAGCTTATTAGCGATCTGCAGGAGCTGGGTCCTGTCCTTCCTTCTAGGAGGCTTTTCTTGCAGCATCATTTTCACATCAGGGCAAATGGTCTTGTTTCTCCCTCATTTTGCTTTTGGCCAAACATCTCCTTCACAATTTGTTTCTTTCCAGGATTTTAGTTTGGGAGGAATAGAGGGAGACCTGTGTGGTCTCAAGGTCAGGGCAAGGTCCGCAGAAGAACCCAAGACACACTGCATTAGATGAGGAAGAACAGCACAGGCAGGCGGGATATGGGGGACATTTCTGCATGGTGTAGAGTACATTTCGTATATAATTGATTTCTGCATTGTTCCTCTACATTTTAGATCTTTTTTTTTTCTTCCCCTCCCCTCCCAGGCCATGAAGCCATTTTAGATCTTTTAAAAACATTTGTGAAAGGTGCATTTTATTGAAATTAAATGTGTATGTATAAATATAGAGACATATATACAAACATATAGAGCTATTTTCCAAAAACTTTCTCACCAGAGATGTTTTTCTTTACTCTTCATGAATTCACACTCCTAAATTAATGTGAGTTATTCCCTTCTGTTCATATATTTCTTTTTACATAATAGTTCAATTTCACAAAAATAATGATGTAACTTGGAAACAATTAGCTAGTGTTCTTTGAGGTCTTGATATAAGTGTGATAGTTTGCCTTAATTTCTACAAAGCATGTGACAAAATTGTCATGCTATTCTTTTCTTTTTTTTTTCAGGGCAACGAGGGTTAAGTGACTTGCCCAGGGTCACACAGCTAGTAAGTGTTAAGTGTCTGAGGCCATATTTGAACTCAGGTCCTCCTGAATCCAGGGCCGGTGCTTTATCCACTGCGCCACCTAGCTGACCCATGTCATGCTATGCTTGTAGACAAGATGGAGAAATAGGGGCTAAACAATAGTATGTGTAGTTGGGTTCAGGAATAGTTGAGTAAATCTCCAGACTGAAAGCGTAGTCTTTAATGGCATGTCATGTCAAATTGGAGACAGGTTTATGGTGAAATGGCCCCAGCATCTGGCCTTGGCCCAATATAGTTTAACATTTTTATCAATGACATTTTTATTGATATAGGTATCAATGGTGTGTTTCTCAAATGTTTGGATAATACAAAGCTGAGTGGGATAACTAACGACATTTTGGATAACAGAGCTTTCAATAGGCTATAATGTGGACTAGATCTAAAAATATGACATTTACTAAAGATAAACTTTAAGTATTACATTTTTTCCCAAAAAAATCAATTTTATAAATGAGTAAGACATACCTTACAAAACAGAAACAATATTAGTTTTTTTTTTTTGTTTGTTTGTTTTTTGTTTTTTTTTTTGTTTTGCAGGGCAATGGGGGTTAAGTGACTTGCCCAGGGTCACACAGCTAGTAAAGTGTCAAGTGTCTGAGGCTGGATTTGAACTCAGGAACTCCTGAATCCAGGGCTGGTGCTTTATCCACTGCGCCACCTAGCTGCCCCCAATATTAGTTTTTAATGAATAGCAAGCTCAGTGAATTGACATTACAAATGTACATCAAAAAAAGCTAATGAAATCTTGAATTTAGAGAGGCAATTGGGGTGGGGAGCAGCTGGGTGGCTTAGTGGATAAAGCACTGGCCCTGGATTCAGGAGGACCTGAGTTCAAATCTGGCCTCAGACACTTGACACTTGCTGTGTGACCTTGGGCAAGTCACTTAACCCTCATGCCCCCCACCCCCAAAAAAAGAAGAGAGTGGCAATTGATGGAGATGAAGGAGAGACAGAAAGGGAGAGGGAAAGAAAGAGAGAGAGAGAGAAATGGACAGAGAGGGAGGAAGAGAGACAGAATCAATAAGGGATAAGTAGAGTGGATTTAGTCTGACTACATGCCCAGACACTAGGCTAAGCCTATCTCACTGTACTATAAACTTGTCAGATAAGATTGTTCTCTTCAGTTCAGGGAACCACATTTTAGGAACAGCATTAATAAGGTACACAACAGCTGGAAGAGGGGGAACAGGACAAGAAGGAGCCTTGGGTCCATATCATGTAAAGACTAGATGAAGAGAACTCCAGATATTTAACCTGAAGAAAGGAAGACTTGAGGGACATTTTTCAAGTATCTGAAGAACTGGTATGCAGAGCTCTTCCTTGGCCCCAGAGGGCAAAATGAGGAGCAGTGGATAGAAGCAGCCAAGAGGCAAATTTAGGTTTGACGTTAGGAAAAACTTTCTAGCTCTTAGAGCTATCAGTTTGTGTACACAAAAGGATCAGATGGAATAGTAATGTATAAATTAATAAGGCTTTTATTAGAGTACATTTACTCTCCTATGGAGGGTGGTTTGGGGCCTCAAACAAAGCAGAGAGAGCCATATCTTGATGTTGCTATCACCCCCAAGTGTCCATGACCTCTGGAATTCATTATCTGTGCCTTAAAACCTCAGACCCTGTTCTTCATTTTCAACATGTCCTCCAGTCCCTGCCCTGCCTACATTCTCCTTCTTTCCTCATCTTGACCCATTAGTGAATTACTGTCTTCTTGAGTCCTATGCCCTCTTCTCACATGGGCCTGCCAAGCCCCACACTTGGATTATACCCACTATGTGTTACCTTTTCTCCTCTTCTCATGATGCTGAATGAAGTTGAAGACAGTCATGAAGCTAGTAATTGAGTCCACTAAAATTTATATTAGATAACTTTACCTGTGCCCTCACTGCTACAAGGCAATCCTTTTACACCTCCCTTTAGGCTCACCATCCCACTCACCACAGTGACTTTTCCAAACCTTTTCATCATTCTTCAAACCTCCCCATGGCTTAGCATCAATATTCATTAGCAAGATTGGTCTATAATTTTCTTTCTCTGTTTCGGCTCTTCCTGGTTTGGGTATCAGCACCATATTTGTCTCAAAAGGAATTTGGGCACTCCTTCTTCACTTATTTTCTCAAATAATTTATATAGTATCTAATTGGGATTTATGCCATAGTGAAGGGCATAATGCACCATATCAATAACAAGACCAAGAAAAATCATATGATTATCTCAATAGATGCAGAAAAAACTTTTGACGAAATCTCACACCATTTACCATGATATAGTCAAAATGGGTACATGATTTCAACATAAAGAGTGGTACTGTAGTCAGATTAGGAGGACACGAATTAGTTTACCTGTTAGGTCGATGAATAAGGAAAGAACTTTTTTACCAAACAAGGTGCAGAGAGTATTACAGAATGTATAATCGATGGTTTTGATTACATTAAATTGAGCCATTTTTGCACAAACAAAATCAATGCAAGGATTAGAAGGAAAGTAGAAAACTTTTATAGCAAAGTTCTCATTTCTAAAATATATAGACAACTTAGTCACATTTACAACAGTACAAGTCATTCCCCAGTTGAGAAGTGGTCAAAGGATATGAACAGGCAATTTTCAGAAGAAATAAAAGTTCTAAATAAAATGCTCTAAATCCCTATTGATTAAAAAATGCAAATCAAAACAACTTTGAGGTACTACCTCACACCTATCAGATTGGCTAATATTACAGAAAAAGAAAAAGACAAATGTTGTGGGAAAATTGGGACACTACTACACTGTTGATGGAATTGTGAATCGATCCAATCATTCAGAAGAGCAATTTGAAACTGTGTCCATAGGACTACAAAATTGTGTATACCCTTTGACCCCAGCAATATCACCACTATGGCCGGTTTTCCAAAGAGACTTTTTAAAAAAACCAAGAAAAGGTCCTTTGTGTACAAAAAGACTTATAATAGCTCTTTTTTGTGGTGGCAAAGAATTGGAATTTGAGGGATGCCCATCAGTTGGGGAATGGCTAAAAAAGTTGTGGTCTATGACTATGATGTAATACTATTGCACTATAGGAATTGATGAGCAGTATGCTTTCAGAAAAACCTGGAAAGAATTATGTGAACTGATGCAAAGTGAAGTAACAGAACCAGGAGAGCATTGTACACAGTAACAGAAATATTGTACAGTGATCAACTGGGAATGAATTAGCTATTCTCAGCATCACAGAGATCCAAGACAATTCTGAAGAACTTATGTCAGAATGCCATCCACTTCCAGGCAGCTAGGTGGCGCAGTGGATAAAGCACTGGCCTTGGATTCAGGAGGACCTGAGTTCAAATGCAGCCTCAGACACTTGACACTAACTGTGTGACCCTGGGCAAGTCACTTAACCCTCATTGCCCCACAAAACCAAAAAAAAAAAAAAATGCCATCCACTTCCAGAGAAAGAACTGATGGAGTCTGAATGCAGACCAAAGCATACTATCTTTTTGCTTTTTCTTTAATGTTTTTTTTTTCCTTTGGGCTGTGTTTTCTTTCACAACATGACTAATATAGAAATATCTTTTGTATGACTGCACATTTATAACCTATATCAAATTGCTTACCTTCTTAATGAGGGAGGAAAGGAGGAAGGTAGAGAATTTGGAAAACAGAAATTTTAAAAGCATATTAAAATTATTTTTACATGTAATTAGAAAAAATAAAATGTATAAAAGAAAAATTTGCCTGCTTGATGGGGGAGGGTAGAAGATAGGATGGTCTACTTGGAATCAGAAGCCCTATGGGAGGCATAGAGTGAGATGGAAGCAAGATGCATTGAAATTTCTTAATGGCACCAATTGGCTGTGGCCCCATGTCTGCACAGCTGCCAGAATCTGAACTTAGCCAGGCTTCCTAACCAGCATTTGAAGCCGCTCTCCTCACTTCCTTCTACTCTACTCAAGGGCTGTTCAGGTAGGATTTTGTTGGTGGGGAGTTCGATATTCCAGACCTGCAATTTAATTGGCTGGGGCACTTCAAGAATGGAAGCTTCCTCTGTCAATGCATATTGGGAGCTCTCTTTTACAGTCTGGAGGACTTGCATAGGACACTGAGTGGCTTGACCAGAGTCATGGCCAGTGTAAAGACACAAAGATAAATAAGAGATGGTCTTAACCCTCGTGGAAATATAATTAAGTGAATAAGACAGAAATACAAATGACTATAAAATGCAATAGATCACGATAACTAAGTAGAACAAAAATCCAAGGGAGGAAAAAAAGCATTCCTTCCTGGGAAGAAAATCCTTCATATAGGAGATGGTATTTGACCCAGATTTTAAGGAATAGGATGTTTACAGGGTGGTATAGTAGAAAGAGTCCTAGATATGTAGTCAGAGAACCTGGATTCGAATTCTGGCTCTGTTACTGTCTGCTTATATGACCTTGAGCAAGTCAAACTTTGTGGTTCACTTTCATATCTGCAAAATGAGAGAAGTCATGTTTGTATGGCCCTTCTAGCTCTAAAGTCATGATCTTTTGGTTTATGTGTAATATAAGATTATATTGTTAATTTGGGCTTTTTTTAACAGTTTGAAAATGGATTCTCCCACAATTTAATCTGAATAAGTAGATTTTACTACGTATTAGAAATCCAGAATAAGGCTACTTATTATGTACCAAACCTTCAAAATGCTTCAGGAACATGAACTCATAAGCTTGGGAAATGGTTTTTGCATCTTCCCTTGTTGAAGGAGGTAACCAGTGTATCCATATAGGGGCCTCATCAACATTAGAACTAAGCCACCCCCAGACTAGAGGAAGGAGGGCAGTGGTGGGTGTGAAATCTCCTTGGGGTTGATTTCTAAATGGTTTCACAGGGGGAAGTTCATTAAATTACTTGAAACATTCCCCTTTTTACACTCACTGAACTATGAAATTAGATGCTCATCTGTTTTTCTATTCTTGCATTGTGTCCTGCCATTTTCAGCTCATTTGTTTTTAAAGTAACTATCAGTATGCAGTATTAATAAAATATTTAAACACACTTTGACATTTGAACATATTGTCCTAGTACCAGCAATGATTTGTTTTTCATTTTTAATCCTTTAGCCATCTCAGGCAATCATATATTCTGGTGCTAAAGCCCTTGTTTTGTTTTCAGTGATCAGTGAGCTGTTGGCACTGTGACATGTCATTCTCATAAGCCGGACGCCAAACATTAATCTTTACAATCTTTATTTCAACTTGAGGAAAAGCAGAGCTAAATTAAGAACACAGTACAAGGGGAAAAAACAGGTTCAAACGACAGACTTTTCACCAGTCAGCTTTGCTTTCAGAGTCCTCCAAAAACAGAACTTGTGCCACTGAGGGATGCGATTGTCATTGAAAGTGTCCTGTTTAAAAAAAAAAAAGTGTCCCATTTCAAAATTCATCATAGAAATAAATAAAGGAAACAAATGCTTGACACAAACCAGTCTAGTACTCCCCCAAGGGATTGCACATGTTAGCATTTAAATTGTGGTCCTCCCCTAAAAATAAGATTTTCTGAAGCTTTGAACAACTCTTTTAATATGTTTTTCTTTCTTTTTCCTTTTTCCTCTCCCTCCCCTCCCTCCCTCTCTCTCCCTTTCTCTTCTTCTCCCTCCCTCTCTTCTTTCCCTCTTGCTCCTCCTTCTTTCCTTCCCTCTCCTCTCCCACTCTTACTCCCTCTTCCCTTCCCTCTTACCCTACTCTCCTCTCCCTCCCTCCTTTCTTCCATCACTATGGAACTGAAGCTACCCAGGGCTTTTAGTGGTACCTCAAGCTGTCCAGGACAGTAGCTTACCAAGAGTGGCTCGCTGCTATCGGCAAAATCGCCTGCCTGTTGTCTGTTGGAAAAATACCAAAACCAGTACCCTGCTGCTTCGAGCTGGTGGATTCCATGGGAAAGGAGTTGTTGGGCTTTTCAAATCCCCAAACCCCCATTCTACAGGTAAGCATTCAGTATATCCAATACAGGCTGAACATGTTCATTTTCCTCACCAGGAGAGTCTATGGTTAGGGCTCACTGGAAAGAGCCCAGTCCAGCACCATTTTAGTCCAAACTCTTCCATTCATTTTCTGTCTGGACATGACCAAGTCATTTTCTCTCTTCAGATCTATTTTTTCTTCTCTAAAAGAAGGGAGTTTAGATTGGATGATCCATAAGAGTCCTCACATTTCCAGCCCTAATTCTAACCCATGCCTAAGTTTTCCTTCTTTTCTCTCATATTCTCAAGAATAAATACCATTTACCTCCATCACTTCTTCTTTCTATGTCATACTACCATTTAGGTGATTAAAGCCTTTTCCAACTTTACCATATTTGTTAAGCATAATATGAGCCAAAACTATGCTAATCTTAACTACTGGGAGTCCGTTTTTATTCCAATCCCTTGTTTAAAAATTCTAGTCACTACTTGGATCTTAATAAAAGTATTTCTCACAAAGTAGTCTTGAAAAAGTAACTGACAGATAAGGGCAGCTATGTGGCATGTGGATAAAGCACTAGCCCTGAATTCAGGAGGACCTGAGTTCAAATCCGGTCTCAGACACTTGACACTTACTAGCTATGTGACCCTGGACAAGTCACTTAACCCTCATTGCCTCACCCCCCTTACCACCTTACACCTATCCAACTGGCTGATTGATATGACAAAAAAGGAAAATAATAAATGTTGGAGAAGTTGTGGAAAAATTGGAACACTAATGCACTGTTGGTGGAGCTATGAACTGATCCAACCATTCTGGAGAACTACTTGGAACCATGCCCAAAAGGCTATAAAACTGTGCATACCCTTTGACCCACCAATACCACTACTAGGTCTATATCCCAAAGAGATCATAAAAAAGGGAAAAGGACCCACATGTACAAAAATATTTATAGTAGCTCTCTTTGTGGTGGCAAAGAATTGGAAATCGAAGGAATGCCCATCCATTGGGGAATGGCTAAACAAGTTGTGATATATGAATGTAATGGAACACTGTGTTGTAAGAAATGATAAGCAGGAGGATTTCAGAAAAACCTGGAAAGACTACATGAACTGATGCTGAGTGAAATGAGCAGAACCAAGAGAACACTGTATACAGTATCAACAACACTGTGTGATGATCAACTGTGATAAACTTAACTCTTCTCAGCAATACAATGATATGAGACAATGCCAAAAGACTCATGATGGAAAATACTCTCCACATTCAGAAAAAGAACTATGGAGTCTGAATGCAGATTAAAGCAAACTATTTTCCAAAAAAAAAAAAAGTAACTGACAGAGCAGAAGTATCAGAGCCCAGTAGCAGAAAGAACTGCTGAATCCCCCCCAAATAGCTCCTCCACAAAGACCTAGAAAATGCACATACCAAGTTGTAATT
Organism: Dromiciops gliroides; assembly: GCF_019393635.1. Lineage (NCBI taxonomy): Eukaryota > Metazoa > Chordata > Mammalia > Microbiotheria > Microbiotheriidae > Dromiciops > Dromiciops gliroides. The sequence goes on from NC_057866.1 coordinate 55,530,216, forward strand.
GGGAATGCAAAGAAAAATAACTGACAGATTTTAGTCTGAGGAGATAATCAGACAGGTCTTATGGATCCTATGGACCCTAGAGAGGGAAGTCTGGCCAAAAGCATGCTATACAGAACATTCCAGAAGACTGAGGGCAATTAGAGGTCCCAGACCCTGGCAGGAGGACGCCCGACTTTCTGCAGGATGCAGGAACAGGGGTCTGTTGGCAGTTCTGTCATTTACAGCCCATTTTCAGGTCACAGATCTAGAACAATCTACCCCTAGGGGAAGGACTCTGGGATGAGGAGCAGGTGTGGCCTGAGTCTGTGCTGAGTGAGTGAAGTGCAAGTTCTGAAGCAGCGTCTCATTTCCAGCCTCTAGCCCGATCTGAAGGCTTGAGGGAATAAACAGGGTAGGAAAGCCAGAGCAAAGCAGAGCCTACATTTCTGTACCTCTGAACCTGCAGAGCTTTCCAAGTATGAAAGTGGCTGAGCATAGCAGCAGTCTGACTGGGACCTCCAACCAGAGGCAAGCCCACTGGGGTGTGGTGCACTCCCCAACTCAGGTCAGGAATTTGTAGAGCTCAGAACACAAAGGCGATTTGCCCTAAATCATGTTGCATGAGTTTTCTTTAGCTTCATTGGCTAACTACTGCCAATAAGCCAGCATAAGACACATAGGAGAAATGGCAATTTATTAATTCAGAGTGAAAAACACTGTACCAGCAGTTGATGGACATGTGAGAATCTTATAATTCAGCTAGTAATCCATCTGATCATTCTTTACCCAAAGGAAACAGGAGACATGCTTGTTACAAAGTAGATTGGTTATGTAGAAAGGAAAGGTCTACTTGCTACAACAAAAAAGGATGCTTATCACTAGTTACAAAAGAAGGATGTCTTTGTTAGCATAGCCATTCAAATTAGATCAATGAGAATCACTTGTCCTTTGTGAGACAAGATAAAGGAAAGGAACAGACTTTCCTTGGTCTATGAAAGTCTTCTTTTCTAATGATAAAAACTTTTTTTGGGTAGCAATTAGAGGTATAAAGGTGATAGTAAGGAAATTGACTTGTTGCAAACTGGTCCTGCAGTATGTGCTGAGGCAGTACATAGGAATATGGTAAATACAGAACAAAATGGAGTTATGTCAACTCCTAACAGACTACATCTAGCTATTAAAAATCCACTTTTAACCATCACAAGGCTTTGGAAGTATCAAAAGTTTGGAGATCCAAAGTCTGACCTGTCTGTGATATTCTAGAATAACACAACATTCAGTACCTCAAGAAAGCAGCAAAAGGACCCAGGATCACAAAAAAAAGGACCCAGGAGGAGATAAGCTCAGCCCAGATGTTCCCTCCACCAGTGCAAAGAACAAATTTCTAACAAAAAGTCCAAAGTTTTGAAGTAGGCAATGACCAAAAAAAAAAGAGTCTAGACACAAAATTTCAAGAAATCAGAAAAAGAAAACTCCCTAGATCTCTTAGAACCAGAGGGCAAATAGAAATAGAAAATACCAGACTTCCTTGGGTCACTCCTAGTCACCTCCAAAAAGAAACCACAAATAGAAAACTCCCAGGAATATTATAGCCAAAATACAGAATACTTTCCAAGTAAAAGAAAATTATATTACAAGGAGCCAGAAAAAAGGAATTCAAATACCATAGTCAGGATCACACAAGATTTAGCAGCCATCATATAAAGGAGCAAAGAGCTTGGAATATGGAATTCCAGAAGGCAAAAGCTATAGGCTTAAACCAAGAATAACTTGCCCAGAAAACTGAGTATAATTCTACAGGAATAAAATTGATCTTTAATGAAATAGAGGACTTCTAAGCACTCCTAATGAAAAGACCAGAGTTGTAGAAACTTCAAAATAAAACTCGAGTCAAGAGAAACAAAAAGGTAAATGTGAGAGAAAAATCATAAAAAACTAAAATAACGATTATTTATTTATATTATTTTATGAGATGAATTAGTTTTTAGCAAAATAAGTTCTAAGAAGGGTTAATTTCAAGGAGGAACTTAAAAGAAAGGATGAGACTCTATTACTGCACTCTGGGAAAGGGAAAGAGATAAGGGGTAGGTGAGCAGAAATAGATTACACCAAACCCAGAGCAAACCTTGGCATAAAAACCTCATAAACAAATGTAGAAAAGCAAAAATAGCAAACACATATTTTATGGACCACAATGCAATAAAAAATTGTATTCAATAAAGGGCCACTGAAAAAATTATTTTAAAATAATTGGAGACTAATTGTAAAGAATGAATTGGCCAAAGAGCAAATAAGATTTTTTAAAAATCAATAATTTCATTAAAGATAGTGACAACAATGAGACAACATGCCAAAATGGGGGGGGGGGGGCAAGGATTCAACCAAAACATCCTTTGGGAAAGATTTATATTCCTAAATATTCTCATCAATAAAAGAAAGAATAGATCAACATATTGATCATGCAGCTAAGGAAAAAAACCCCAGGAAATTAAAAACTCCAGTTAAACACCAAAATAGAACTCCTGAAAATAAAAAAAGATTAAATTTGAAATTTAAAAAAAAAACAGTAAATCACCAAACAAAACTAGAAACCTTGAAAATCAAGAAAGGGATTAAAAATGAAAGCAAAAGCCCACTGAATTAAAAAATAATTATTATTCAAGTATCAAAATACATAAAGCATTAGCTTATTTGTTTAAAAAGAAAGGAGAAAAAAAGAAGAAAACCAAATTACAAGTATCAAAAAGGAAAAGGTAAATTCACAACCAATGAAGAAGAAATAAAAGAAATTATTAGGAACTATTTCACCTAGTTATATGCCAATAATAGACAATCTAAATTAAATGGATGAATATTTATAAAAATATTAATTGCCCAGATTAACAGAGTAAGAAGTAAAGGATTTACTAATATTAGAGAAATTGGAAAATGTACAAATGAAATTCCAAAGAAAAATACCCCTAGGACCAAATGGATTTAAAAGCAAATTCCATCAAATATTTCAAGACAATTACAATAATATTATAGAAACTATTTGAACAAATAGGAAAGGAAGAGACATTACCAAATTCTGTTACATAGGGGCAGCTAGGTTGCTCAGTGGATAGAACACCAGCCCTGGATTCAGGAGGACCTGAGTTCAAATCTGGCATGAGACACTTAATACTTACTAGCTGTGTGACCCTGGGCGAGTCACTTAACCCCAATTGCCTCACACACACAAAAAAAATTCTGTTACATAAATATGGTCTTGATATCTAAACTAGGGAAAGATAAACCAGAAAAAGAAAACAATATAGAAATATCCCAAATGAATATTGATCAAAAATTTTTAAATATCAGCAAGGAACCTATAGCAACATATCACAGATCATATATACTGTGACCCAGTTGGGTTTATACCAGGTTCAATATCAAGAAAACTATAAATATAACTGACTATTAATAACAAGAACAGATAGATACAGGAAAAGATTTTGAGAAGATACAACACCTATTCCTGTTTTTAAAAAAACACTAGAAAACGTAGGAATAAGTGGAACTTTCATTAATTAATGTGATAAGTAATATTTATATAAAAGCAAGAGCCAGCATCATCTGTAAAGGGGGTAGACTAGAAGCCTTTCCAATCAGATCATTGGTAAAATAAGAATGTCCATGATCATTATTGATCTTCAAAATATTGCTAGAAATGCTAGCTATAAGGCAAGAAAAAGAAATTTCAGGAATAAGCATAGTCAAAAAAGAAACAGAATTTTTGCAGAAAATATGATGGTTTACTTGGAGAACCCTAAAGCAACAACCAAAAAAGCCCTAATCAAAATAATTAACAATTTTAGCAAAGTTGCAATATACAACATAAATCCTCATAATTTTTTTGACCAAGCAATGAGGGTTAAGTGACTTGCCCAAGGTCACACAGCTAATAAGTGTCAAGTGTCTGAGGTTGGATTTAAACTCAGGTCCTCCTGAATCCAGGGCCAGTGCTTTATTCACTGTGCCACTTAGCTGCCCCCCTTATAAATTATTAACATGTCATATATTACCAACAAAATCCAGTAGGGAAAAAAATTCCATTTAAAATAACTACAGACAGCATAAAATCCTTGAGATTCCACCTGCCAAGACACATGCAAAAACTATATGTACAAAACATTCTTTACACAAATGAAAAGAGATTTAAATAATTGGAGAAATATCAATTGCTCCTCTGTAGGCCAAGCCAATATAACAAAAATAACAGTATGTCCTAAATTAATGTATTTAGTGCCCTACTAATCAAACTGCTCTACTTTATGTAGAGCTTGAAAAATTAAGAACAAATTTCATCTAGAGGAAAGAAAAGGTTAAAATATCAAGGAAATAGTGGATAAAAATGGGAAGGAAGTGGGAAGGCAGCATCAGATCTCAAACTATACTGCAAAGCAGTTTTAAAACAAATTGATGTTAGTTAACAAATAGAGTGATCATTAGAACAGGTTAGGTACACAGTATACAGAAACAAACAAGCACAGTAGCATAGTGTTTGATAAATTGAAAAACCCCAGCTACTTAAGCAAGAGCTCACTATTTAACAAAAACTTGGGAAAACTGGAAAGCAGTCTGGCGGAAGATATTGACCGACATTTCACACCATAAACCAAGGTAAGTTACAAATAGGTATATCTCTTAGATGTAAAAAGTGATACGAGAAACAAATTAGAGGAACAAGAAAGAAATGACCTTTCTTATCTATGGATGGGGGAGAAATGATGATGGGGATTTCAGAGAAACATGTGCAGACTTATATGAACTGATTTAGAGAGAAATGAGCAGAACCAAGACAACAATTTAAACAATAACAATAGTATTGTAAAGGCAAACAACTCTGAAAGACTTGGGAACTCTTACCAAAAAAGGACTAAAGCACAATTATAGCAGACTCGTGATGGAATTCATCTCCTGAACTCAGTTACAGATTTGAGACCTTTTCTTTTTTTTTTTACATGGCAAGCACAGGAATTTATTTTACTTGATTGCACAAGTTTGCATCAGGAACTTTGTTTTTCTTGCTTTCTCAAGTGGTGGTAGGGATCAGGAGAGAGCACAGGCTAATCTTTGTTTTAAAAAAATCCATCTTAAAAAAAGAATCTGAGTAGCAGACACATCACCAGTCTCCATCTGGCTGAATAAATGAAGCCTTGTTTACACTGGCCTAGGAATCAGGAAAATTGGCCTCAGGTTCCCGCTCTACCATCAAACAACTGTGAGACCTTAAACAAGTCCCTTCCTGTCCGTGAGCCTCCATTTCCTCCTTTGTCAAATACACGTCGGTCTAGATGATGTCTAAGGCGCCCTCCATCTCTGACCTCAATCGCTCCGTGATTCTAATTAGGTGATAGGCAACATAGAAGGAGAGGGACATTCCGTAAGGATCCTGCTCCTTTCTTCCTGGGAAATGTGCACACATACCTTAGGGCTTCTGAATGGGACAGTGTTCTGGCCCATGTCAGGATAATGTGCCTGCTCTCTCCCCACCAGGACAATCTCTAGGAGCAAGATGGTGAATTGAAAGGTTTTGAGGAAATCTAAAGCTTAGGCGCCCTTGGGGACCTTGAGGTCTCTGGCTTCAAGTAGGGACGTGGATACTGAGATCCTTGATTTGCATTTATCATAAATCTGGAGCTAGAAAGGACCTTGAAAGTCATCTAACTCCATGTCCTCATTGTGTACATTGTAAATTGAGGCCTATGGAGATGAAGCGGCTTATACTAACAAGTCACACAACTGGCAATTAGCAGAGCCAAGTTTTTACCTCAGACCCTGTGAGTCTGCATCCATTGCTCTTTATCTCATTGGCATGATGCTGCTGCCTCTTTCACTGGTCAGGGGACAGCCTCCTTTGACAGGGATCCCAGTCCCCCTGTGTCTTAAGAGATGGTTTGTGAGTTTCTATGGCCTGAAATCTTCATCCCGGGAAGCTAGATGGTACAGTGGATAAAGCATTGGCCCTGGATTCAGGAGGACCTGAGTTCAAATCCAGCCTCAGACACTTGACTAGCTGTGTGACCCTGGGCAAGTCACTTAACCCTCATTGCCCCACAAAAAAAGAAAGAAATCTTCATCTCCTGTCAGCTTCTCTCCTGGCTATGCATCTCTCTGTGCTCACCTAGGCCAGCCCTTCAGCAGCAGTCTGGCAGACCACATGGGAAGCCTTTCCAGCTTTGTAACTGACCTGGATACAGTCTTTGGTGGTTTACAGAATGACGTACATGCCTTATCTCATTTGATCCTCAGAACAACTCTATGAGGCAGATGTCAGCCTTATTTTACAGATGAGGAAACTGAGGCTCAGAGAAGGGACTTGGGCAAGTTCACACACAAGAATCCTGCAGAGGTGGGATTCAGACCCAGGTTTCCCTGACACCAAGTCCAGTGCTCTTCTCCCTGCTCCATACTGCTTCTCACTGGTGAGGGCTTTCCAGAGTTTACCTTTTACTAAGGAGGCCCCAAGGTCACCTCAACACCAGCATGAAAAGGTTACACAGATAAAAAGGCTCCAGTGAAGATGAGATCCCTTCTCTATGTCAGGGGTTCTTAACCTGGCATGCATGAATTTGTGTTTTAAAATAGTTTGGGGGGCAGCTAGGTGGCGCAGTGGATAGAGTACCAGCCCTGGAGTCAAGAGTACCTGAGTTCAAATCCGGCCTCAGACACTTAACACTTACTAGCTATGTGACCCTAGACAAGTCACTTAACCTCAATTGCCTCACTAAAAAAAAAAAAATTTGGTAACTATTTCAGTATCGATGGTTTCCTTTGTAATTCTACACGTGTTCTGTTGTGCATTTGAAAAAATTAATCTGAGAAGGGATCCATGGGCTTTACCAGAGGGGTCCCTGAAAAGACAAGGTGAGAAGCCCCACTCCAACTTATCCCCCCAGAAAAAGAATGAAACCAGGTGTGGGGGGAAAGCGGGCCCAGCACCTCCCTTATCAGCTAAACTACCTTTAGTTCTTCTACCATCCTTCTGTGTTCTTTTGACTTTTCTAGTGTCAGCTGCCTCCCATCTCCTTTGGCTCAGTGAAAGCAAAGGCATCCTCTGTTCCTGGTAGAGAACATTTTAAGACCATGTGTATTGAAGTCTGAACATTTTTGTAATTTTAGGTAATTGACTTCACTGAATTGCTGGCCCTATGGAATTCTCACAAGCTGTATTGTAGTTATAATAGTTATAATAGCGGATAAGTATGTCCAAGTTACATAACTGCCCTGAGTCATTCCAGGACTCCTGATGATACTTTCCTTCAGCTTCTGCTGTTAGCATTTTTCACATAAGCTTTTAAATGGTGTGCTACCACTTCCTTTTCACTTTTAAATGGGGGAGGGGAGGAGGGATCTAAAATTTTTGTTTTCCTTTTTTCTAGTTTTTGAAAAAAAAGCAGGTGCAAATTATAGACAGAGGCTGGGTTTGTGGTACATAGATAAAGGAAACGCATCAACGCTTCAAGCCATATAAAACAAAACGGTTCCATGGGGTTGGGCTCCGTTCTCCCCTCTGCCATTCTAGAGAGATGAGTAATACTTGCTAATGTTTGTAGAGGGCAGAAACTCTTCTCCACAGAGCCCAGGGAAGGCATGAGGGATTTTAAAGGAGCATCTTTTTTCTCAGCTCAGAAGGACGTTGGATGTTAGACACTGGAAAATTCAACCACCTTCTGTTACAAACAGGGAAACTGAAGTCTGGCCTGGAGAAGTCATTCACCCAGTTGAACACAACTAGCAAGTGGCAGAAACAAACTCTGTACTCACTGCAACTATGTTGCTTTCAGATATGACACCAGCAACGCTAGTGTCTTGTGTTCTTCTAGCCACTGTAAGAGCAACTGCTCCAGGATTAGGAAATTCACCAGTTAGGTTTGTGAACTCGCAGGCTTCCATGGTGAAATTGGATTGGAGCACAATAGCCTGCATGGGATGGAGAGCCATTTTCCCCAGTATGACTGATTCTGGCATTCACAGCCAGATCTGACCAAGAATCCTCATTCAGCTAAATTTATGAGGAATGACAAAACTGAAGAGATTTTCATTATAAATATGTTGCATATTGCTTGAAATGGGGCTGTTTCAAGTAGTTTGGCGTGTGTGTGTGTTTAAACTGGTAACATGAAGCTTAGTTTAACATGAACACAAATAAGAGCATGAATAAGCAAATGGACAAATACTTTGGGCCCAAATTGTATTGGTACAGTCACTGCTTCTCCCCCCTTGACTTTTTATTCCATCTCCCTCCCTCTCTCTAGCTCCCACCTCCTCTTTGGAAACTTCAAGTAGCATAGAACAGGAGAAATACCTGCAAGCCTTACTGAATGCGATTTCAGTTCATCAGAAACTCAGCGGCAGTAACACGCTCACTGTCAGGCCAGCACTTGCTCTGTCTCCAGGTAAGGTCTTATTAGAATGGGCTCTTCCTCAGGAAGGAGCATGATAGAACTGCTGAGTCGTTTGCTTATTAGTTTTTCTAGCAATTTATACTGCTCCAGTCATCAGGGTGTCACTGGGAGATTGCTGGGCTCTGACTACTAAGAAATGAGGTCTGTAATCTATTCTGACCAGGAATGACCAGATTTAAATGTTTTAAAGTCAGAATGAGGAGTGGAAGAGTAGCAAAGTGGGAGAATTTTCATTTTGTTTTAAGTGAGAATCTAGGCTTCAGCTGAAATTTTATGAAGTGGTTCCAAGTCCTAAATTGTTAATGATGCCATAGAAATTATAGGGGGATATGTATCCTCGTTCTTCTATCTATAGCTTTAAATCCCCCAAATTACTGCACTGTCTTATTGCAGTTCAGTGTGTTTTGGCTAGATCTGGATGAAGCCATTGAGACTTAAATTCATATTCTGTTTCAGTTATCATGTGATGAAACTCGATAGGGTTCATGTCAAGGTAACCCTGATGTGTTAGACACAGGCGCATGGGACTTGAAAAGTTGGTCTGCTTGGCATAACCCCTGTTTGAATCAGCCCAGCAGACGCAGAAGATGGCTTTTCTTGTAAAGTCACACCAGCTAGAAAGCATGCTCGCTTTGCTACATTCATCATGGAATTCCTGGATTGCATTAGCCAGACCTAACCCTCCATAATCTTGCAAGTGTGTATGTCATCTCTGAAAGAATAATCATGTCTACTTATTGTCTCTAATACAGCTTTGGGTGCTTGAAAAGTACAATATTTGGCAGCAATTGGACATGTTCTACGTGAAGAAAACAATGTCACTTGAGTCATGTTAACTTGAACAACGTGATAGTTTTTATTCTTCCTTTTGGCTGACTTTAGGCTCTGAGCGAAAGACTTCAAGAGTGTCCACTGTGCTCAAGCAGGTAGTGCCAGGACATTTGGATGTAAACCCATCCAATAGCTTTACCCGAGGAGGTTAGTAAGATTCATTGTATAACAGAGCACTGATAGAATTGAAAACAGAGTGCCCCATAGAAAGTGAAAGTAGAAATCATAAGCTCACAGTTAAGTGTTTAATTCTCCATGGAGCACCTTATAGGCATTAATTTTTCATAATCACCTTTTCTTGTAAATTATTGCTTAATTAATTAACAAAATGTTAAGCGACAACCTTAAATGTATAATCAAGTGGTACCATAGTAATCTGAGGCTTAGAATTTTTTTTTTACTTGAGGACATTCAGAAAATCTATGAGGGGAGAAGGGGATCACCTTGGAAAAGGTGTAAATAACCCAACTTGAAGAATGACTCAACTTGGCAAGAGCTCCATAGTGGTCCCAATTTTTTTAGTCACTGGAACAGCCAGGCCCAGACCTGTAGCTAAGCAGAGACAACAGACATTGGACCCTGGGAACTCGTGCTTATTGGGGATGACCCTGAGCTTTCGATTTGGAGGGTTAGGTATCATTATAAAAGTCAAGTCTGCATGCTGGATTATTTGCTGAATGCCTCCTTCCTCATAAAGAGCCGCTGACGTTAGGAGGAAGGGAGAGAACAGGTTAGAAAAGATCACATGAGCCCCAGGAGTCCCAAAGGGCACCACCTTGTGTGCTTCCCTAAGAGAGGCAGGGAGGAGAGCTCCGGTCCTTCTCTGGGTAAATCAGGGAAGCAGTTCCTCTTCCAAACCGCTCCCTTCTCCCCTCCGCTGGCTGCCACACACGCAGCTCCTTTGAGTCCATGATTGTTTCCCATTTTCCTCTTCTCCCTTCTTCCCTTAGTTCAGATCATGGAGAAGTGACTGAAGTAGGCTTCCACATACCACTGAGTATACACCTGTTGCCCAAGACTATGGCTGAATTTAATTGTTGGGTTGTTTGATAATCCTGTCGAAACCTTCCAGCCCCTCATATTACGTGTAGTGCTACAAAAGTCAAAACCAAAGTCATAAAACAACGTTAGGAAGCAAATGGCTTCCAGGGTAAAAGATTGACCAAGCCACTTGGCAACGCTACCTCCAGGAATGCCTCTGCCTGGCAGCCAGGCACCGGCCCTGGCTCAGTGCCTCAGAAGCACTTTTTCCATTCTTCTACTGCCATGGCTAATGGCTTTTGTGCTTCATAGAGACCCCCAAGGCCTAACGCCCACATTCAGTTGTGGCAACCTTAGTTATAAAAAAGGTTTTTACTTTTTTCTATCAGAAAGAGCCTAATTTATATCACTCAAAATATAAAAGGACTATCTCTAATTCTGCCTCTCACTTTGATGCAAATAGATACTTGAAGGAAAATGTCAAATATGGGGCCTCACCAGAACACTTCTAGAACACTTCACAGGATTATGAGTTCATGCTGCTTACACAAATGCCTATGTATTTGTGGAAGAGAGATGCAGCTTATGAGTAAAGGCATTTATTTTTAAAAACAGGAGCTTTTGTCGTTGTTGTTGTTGTTGTGCTTCTTAATGAAATGTCTTTGGTTATACCAAATGGTTCCTGGATCTTCCATGATTTCATCATCCCAATTTACCACTGCCCACGTCTGATTAATACTGTCATCCGACATTTCCATATCAGTCCAGGAAGCTCTAAAAAGATGTTTTTTTATTGAGGAAGTGCATTTCTGACTGAATGGCACTTCCAAGAATCTGGGTCCTTTTGGTATAATTCAACAATGACGTCTCTCAGTTGCACTGCCCATTTCAAGTTTCATGGAATATTGATGAAATTTGGTACCTTTGAAAAAACTGGTACTGAAATTTCATTGCACAGGAGTGTGCTTCATCTTTTGGTGCGGGCTGAGTTGAATCTTGTACTTTTTTTACTGTGGTTTCACAACGTTTTCTCTTCAATGTTAAATTCCCGGGAAAATTAGTAACCATTTCTTCTTTCTCACTCTGCTGTGACTTTTGCTTCACTCCCTATCCCCTGCCTTCTCCTGCCTTTAATTCCACCTACCAGTGTCTGGGCACAGAGATAAATGTTTCATTCAGACAAATCCCAAATCAACAGCTAAGGAAAGAGTACATAATCCAGGTACAGTTCTCTGTGTTCTGAAACATCCATCATTCTCCACCATGTCCATAACTTGGCATGTTTTCTTGTGTTCATAGGGATGCTTATGTTTTTATTTCACAATTTAATTCACTGCATTGAATTACATCCCTTTTGTCTCATACATGTAATGGCAGCATGACATAGTGGATAGAAAGCCAGCAAATGGGTCAGAAAGACCTGGGTTCAAACCCCACCCTGGGCATCTGCTGGCTGTGAGTCCCCAGGTGCCTCTCCAAGATCACACAGTGCAAAGCAGGTGCCAGTGTTCACTGGAAGAGCACATTTTCTCACCACAAGATCCCTACTCCAGTGAAATTATAGATCAGGTCCGAAAAATTCCATCCTTGTTCTAAACCATTCTGTTTCCCTAAACTTAAAAATATCCATTAGCGTGGCACCTAAAACAAAACTCAGTGCACCATGTTTGAGGATACCTTTTTTAGCGGGGCAGATGTTAACTAGAAAGTGTTTTCCTGAGACGTGGGGATACTTCTCATATCACAAAAATGCTCACAGACAGAGAAGCATACAAGGGGTTATCATGGTGGCTCCTAACCGTGTAGAAACTCAACCCTATGTGATGCCTGTCAGAGAGGACCCTTCCAAGAAGAATGCAAGCTCTTCTTTGCAAGGGTACTGAAAGTTTCCCAGAATCACTGTCACCCCATCACCAGTAGAAACATTTCTGTCTGTGTGTGCCCTAGCAGATATTTCTGTTGCTTTGGATGTGCTGCAGTAGGAATTCTGTGATTATATGTGAAATAAATCAACCCTATCCCCATTGCCCTATGAGGCAAGATGTGATGCAACATGATTCAAACTCCCATCACACCTCCTGGAGTTTGTCGGTTTGTAGAAGCCAAGCAAATATCAGAATTTCATTAAGTATGTAATATCCTTGCCTATAAAGAAAGAAATTCCTAATAATAATTGATACAGTGAAGACAAAATTGAAACCTACATGATCTTCAAGCATCGAGAATGGGCACTCTTGTAGAACATATCTGCATCTAACCTTCCTTTTAGATTTGTCTTCTTCAGAGAAATGCAGAATTCCAAGCCATCAGTTCTTACTAGGTTTTAGGAAATTGCATATTAAAAGAAAATAAGGGGGAAATTCCATCATTCTCAGAATCTTCAGGCTCTCAGATTGTCTACGGCCTCTGTATGGTTGATTCAAGGATATTGAGTTCCAATTTAGCATCAGGTTTTTTGTAACTTTTTTTTATCATAGATAAAGAATGTTAGTGACATCAGTCCTAAAGTCTTCAGAAAGTGTAGGAGACAAGGTTCCCAGAGAACATGACCTTTCTTCTACCTCCACTTTGCCCCAGTCTCCAGCCCGAATACTCTTCCCAATGTTAAGTACTGGTGATGCATGGCTGGCCTTTCTTACAGCAAGCTTTTTAGCAGCCTCCCAGTCCGTCAGACACTTGTATATTTCTGTAACACTAGCCGACCCTTTGCTCCTTCTGTTCCCCTGACAAGTCATCTGCTCTTTGAGTTCCGGGGAAGCTTACTGTTCCTTAGCTTTCAGAAGGAGTTAATAGGACTCTCAGCTAAAAAACTTCCCCAGCAAGAGGCCTGACATTCTCTACAGGAGAATGACAGAAATAGCGCTGCAGAGTGATGCACTAATTGTGTGCATCAAAGGAACCTACTCAGAAGCTCTTCTGTTGTTGTTAATGATAATAACTCATATCTGAAGTACGCTGAGGTTTACAAGCCCTCTGACACAACAAGCCTGTGGGCTGGCAATTCAAGTATTAGTATCGCCTTTTTATAAATAAAGAAACTGAGGCTCAAAGAGGGGACCTAACTAGTGATTATTAGACTAGGAATTCAGCTAGCAAAATGACTTTCATCTATTTTCTCCAAGTACTCTAGTTCATTTTGGAAAACTTTGGTCTTAAGGATAATTAATATAATGAATATATTAATTAAATTGGGATTCTATAGTACCATTAAGCTAGATGAAATTGATGTTGGTCTCCTCTTCAGAAATATGTACAAAGTGCATGCTTTTGGTTCCATAGTCAACATGATTTCCAGGTAAGATAATTGCTTTCATCCAACCTGTTTTGTAATGTTTGTGCCTCTTACAAAGGTGTCTGGGCAAGCCTTCGCTCCAGCAATCGCTTTATCAACTCTCCAGCGTCCTTCATCGATGTTGGCGCCCGACTTGCAGGCAAAGATCACCCAACATCCTTCAGTAACAATGCCTACTTACAGAATCAGCTCCTGAAGCGCCAAGCTGCCTTGTACATATTTGGCGAAAAATCACAGCTAAGGGTAACATTTTTCTTTATCTCAGGAAAATGAGGATAACTCTTTGGGCTGCTTCTGACTCCGATGCCATTCTTTGTGAGCTGTTTCTCTAGCCCAGCTTCCCTGGGTGCCCCCAACAGCTGGCCCCCTCCTCAGATAACGGGCACTACAGGGCATGGGTTTCCTCAGCAGTAACAGTGGCTGCCCTTGTCTAAAGTCCTTCACAATGATGTCTGTGAGACAGGTGTTGTTACCCCCGTTTTACAGATGAGAAAACCAAGGTTCAGAAAGGTCAAGTGAAAGACCCCAAAGACACATACACAGGTGGTCTTCTGACTGTAAATCCAGGGCCCTTTGGGGACACGGGAAAGCCGGGTTTGTCAAAAGGTGGCTGAGCTAGAATGACGTAATGTGAAAGTTTGGAATCAAGACTATTCTAATCATGCTTTGTTAGAGAACATGCCTTCCCTTGAAGCCCCCAGTCTAGGGAAGCAGGTTTCTGGTAATAAGCTTCTCCCTGCCTTCTCCGGAGCAGTGACTGCGCTAGAAACAGGACTGGGTCCCTGTGTTGGGGAAGCAGCCTTCCCGAATGGGCACGCTCAAAGAATTTGGGTCTGCTTGTGGCACCTTCACTTATCCAGTGTGTGTTTACTGAAGGGGTGGCCCCTGTCCATTCAGTAGTAGGAACAAAAACAAGGAATCCATGGTGCACCACCCACTCCCCTGTAGTTGTTTGGGGCCTTTGTCTCCCTGGGCATGTCATGGCTGATGCCCGAATGCATGTGCATGAACTCACCTACACACCCAGACTCAGGGGGCTATGAAGTGGAAACACTTCAGGTATTGAAGTATGTTTGTACACAGGTGTATATTGATATATCTGTTCACCAGGGAAATAAGCATGTGCCACGATCAGAAGGATTCAAGATAGATTTAAAGAAAATCAGGCCAGGAAGCCAAAATGAAATCACTAGTCTAAAATACTTTTTAACTGCGTTTGGTTTGGTTTCTGTGAGAATCTGTGTTTGTAAGGAGACATTCAGCAGAAATTTGAGTCCTCAGACCCTTGAGACAAAGGGAAGAGGAGGAAAGATGTTTTTTGGTGGGGTTTTTTCCCTGAACAAGGAAGCTTTTTGAAAACCCTTTGCAAGGTTAATGTGTGTTATGTATTCAGGCAGATGCTTATATTCTGCTCCTTCATTCAGGGCTAGTAGCCAGGGGGTTGGGGCTCAGAGCCAGTCCTCATTTTGTTGTGCTGTGAATCCGTGGCAGTCCCCAGACTCCTCCCTAAAAGAGAAATACCCTACAGCAGCAGTTGGTGCCATCCCTGAGTGAAGCTCCCACTCACTGACGCTGTTTTCATTGAGTTGTTTTTTAATTAAGAAGCTCCCAAGCAGCTAGGTAGCACAGTGGATAGAGCACTGGCCCTGGAGTCAGGAGGACCTGAGTTCAAATCTGGCCTCAGACACTTAACACATACTAGCTGTGTGACCCTGGGCAAGTCACTTAACCCCAATTGTCTCACCAAAAAAAAAAAAACAAAAACAAAAAAACTCCCAAGAAGCTTTTGTTCTGAGGTCACGTAGAAAGCCACCCCCAGTGGCCATCTATTAGTCCAGACAAGCCACACCAGCTGTAGCACAGAGCAGAGGCGGTGCCCTTTCCTTGCCTCCCTGTGGCCCTTTTGCCTCATGGGATCATTATCTATGTGACAGGTGAGGAGCAAGGCAGGCCAGTGTGACGCCAACATCAGTCCAGTCTCATCAGTGGGACACTAGCCAGCAACATCACTGTCAGATAGAGGGAACAACAATAGGTTTTCCCTTTACCCATTGAAGCCCAACCCTGACATGTATAAGAAAGAGCATAACTTCATCAGTATGATCATCCTGTTGCCATGGACTACACAGTTTGTCATTTGTTCCCTTAGAGAGCAGCCCCACTCCTTAGCGCGCCGGCAGTGGCAGCTGGTGAGTCCCTGCTGCCCAATCTCAGTCTCGCCATTTATCCCAGACAGTCACACTTCAGCACGTGAAGCCCTCTCCATCGGCAGCACTCTCAGGAGAGACGCAGCATTCCATGTGAACATGCCCTGCTGCCCTTCCACGTGTGCCCAGCACCAGGCTGACACTGGTACACAACTTAACAAGCAGAATGTTTAACTTAAATCTGAAGGGTTGTTAGTTGGTTTTTTAACTCTAAAGGGACCAGAATAAAATATTATTCCTAGAAAACTACACATGAATTTATCAGCAATTTTCCTCTTACAGGAGTGAGGATGAGTCCTTGTAAAGTGATGTCAGAGGAGCTTTAAAATTAAAGTATCCCCTGGCAGATGAGATTGGGAGGCTTTTAAGTCATCTTAAGGGCAAAGTAGTCAGTTGAAACTAATTTCCAGTTGGGAAATAACATTCTAAATAGGACATCCATCAGTTCAGAATTCCTCCATAATAAAATATTCTACTGAATGGTGATTGCAACTGTGTGGGATCACAGATCAAGAATTGTAAGGGGTCATCTAGATGAGGAAAGACTGAGTGCAGACAGAGGAGCTGACTTATCAACGGTGTCATGCAGTGTCCTAAGTGGGATTTTATTTCATCTAGATCTGACTCCAGAGCTAAAGGTAGCTAAAAGGTGCTGAGACATGGAGCAGCTAAGTGGAGTAGTGGATAAAACACCTGCCCTGGATTTAGGAGTACCTGAGTTCAAATCCAGCCTCAGACACTTGACACTTAACTAGCTGTGTGACCCTGGGCAAGTCACTTAACACTCATTGCCCTCCAAAAAAAAAAACAAAAAACAAAAAGGTGCTGAGACACCTTATGAGCTCAGTTGAGGTTCACTAAGTACCTTAATGCCAGAGGAAATCCAGAGTGTTAGAAACCCTTAGAGCATCGTGAGATAAACTATTTCAGCTGGAATGGCCATCTCACAGAGGCCATCTCCTCTGTTCTGTGGTTTATAACCTACAGTGGGGGACCCAGGACTGAAAGGTAGATTCTTCAGTAGCCATACCCCAAACATTAACTAACCTTTAGCTGCCACATGGGGTGACAGAACAAGCCAGGACTCAAGGCCAGAAGATCAAGGTTCCCATGGCCAGGGACAGCAGGTAGGTGACTTTACTCCAGTGGCCTTGGCTTCCTCCTTTGTAAAAGAAGGATAATAAGTGCACATCTAGCTGTGGAAAGATGAGCTAGCATCATTGCTATTATTTTCCACTTCCTGGTTTTCAGAAATTTTGTACCACAGGAGGAATGGAATTTGTCTTTTGAAATACTGTATGATATGACAGTCTCCCCAGTTTGAAGAGATACAATATCCTTTCCTCCCTTAGGGTTAACCGAAGGGTGCTTAGACACACTGGACTGGCACTACTGGATTTTTAGTATAGCAGAACCATATAAGGGATTCCTTCTTATTTACTTGCATAACCAGCTCCCTCTAATTGACCCATTTGAAACTTCTAAGAAGTTAAACCTAACCAGTTGAAAATAGGCTTAAAGAATAGGTAGTTATGGGGCACCCACTAGCTGCACACTAGGGTGCCTCCTTCTCATGAGAAGATAATAAAGCCTTTGTCACCTCAAAAAAAAAAAAAAAGAATAGGTAGTTATAAATTCAGCCTATATCCCTATCACTTTAGGGCAGCTAAGCAGCACAGTGAATTGAATGCTGGGCCTGGAGTCAGCAAGACCTGAGTTCAAATACAGCTCAGACACTTACAGGGCAGGATCCTGGCATATCACTTCACCCTGTTTGCCTCAGTTTCCTCATCTGTAAAATGAGCTGGAGAAGGAAATGGCAAACCACTCCAGTGTCTTTGCCAAGAAAACCCTAAATGGGGTCATGCAGACTCAGACACAACTGAAGAACAACCCTCTGTTTAGCCACTCAAAATGATAGTGATTTTCTCTATTTAAGTGATACAGGAGAAGACACAGGGGAAGACAGAGTCACCTGACCCTGCACAAGCCTTGGAACACCCCCATTTTACTTGAACAACAGTCCCTATAAAGTAGATAGCGTTTGCCATCCAGGTCCCCATTTCCTATGAGGCTCTTCTGCATGCTCAGGGATGATTTTGAAACAATAGGCTAATAGTATTTCTTGGTCTCATCAGTTACAGACAGCGTTGCTAGGCAATTTGCAGTGTCTCTTCTGAATAACCTTTGACACCTTTATCCACAGGGTTTCAAATTAGAATTTGCTTTAAACTGTGAATTTGTTCCTGTTGAATTCAATGACATCCGGCAAGTGAAAGCCAGCTTTAAAAAGCTGATGAGGGCTTGTGTCCCCAGTTCTATTCCTACTGATTCTGAAGTGACATTCCTCAAGGCACTAGGAGACTCCGAATGGTTCCCACAGGTAATTAATTGATGTAATAGGTTCCTTGATTGTAAGAAAACTCTAGTCTTTGACATTCTTTACAAGCACTACCTTCATCTCCTGACCTTAATAGAAACCTGGCCTTGCCCTGATGACACTGCCATCCTTAAAATTCTCTCCAGTAGGGGTAGCTAGGTGGCGCAGTGGATAAAGCACCGGCTCTGGATTCAGGAGGACCTGAGTTCAAATCCAGTCTCGGACACTTGACACTTACTAGTTGTGTGACCCTGGGCAAGCCACTTAACCCTCATTGCCCTGCAAAAAAAAACAAAGAAAAAAAAATTCTCTCCAGTGGAGTTAGCACCCACTCCTGCTCTCCTAATTCACAGGGAGGAGAAGGGGGTCCTCATGCTCCTTGCTCTCCACTGGCAATTCTAGAGCAGTGCTCTTGCACATCACTCAATATCCAACTTATTAGACCTTCCCTTAACATATATGTCTTTCTTTCTACCTATATCATTCTCTCATTCTTACTGAACATTTATTATGACCTCTACTTCCTTAATCATTGAGTTATTCTCCAAGTCTTTAGACCTCTTCTAGTTTACTTGCCTTCTTCCTCAACTAAGACTCCTTGGTCTTTTCAGTGATGTTCCCACTAAGCACTCTAGAATCCCTCATGTCCTTCATCTTTAAACACACCTGCTTTGAAAATCCCAAATTCTGTCTTGGCACTACCATAATCCACTTTCTTGTCTTATACTCCTAAACAGGCAAATATAGCTAAAGAAAGTAATAAAACTATGTTGATTGACTTCCTAAAAATTCATGATTCTTAATCATAGTTTGGGACAGCTAGGTGGTACAGTGGATAGAGTGCCAGGCCTGAGTTTAAATTTGGCCTTAGACCCTTAGTAGCTGTGTGAACTTAGGCAAGTCACTTAACCCTATTTGCCTCAGTTTCCTCATCTATAAAATGAGTTAGAGAAGGAAATGGCAAACCACTCCAGTATCTTTGCCAAGAAAACCCCGAATGGAGTCACAAAGTATGGGACATGACTGAAAACAACTCAACAACAACTGCAAATCATAGCTTAGGTCCTCACCATTAACTCTTTACTCTTTATCAGATTTCCCATCTTAATTCTTCTACCATTTCTCAGCAGATGATCTTAACTTCTTTTGCACTGAGAAACTTTCTCAACTCCCTCCCAGTACACCTCCACATTTTTCCATGTCTTCCCCTACCTGTTTCTCCTTTCTTCCTCCATCTGAACCAGAGGCAGCTCTCCTATTCATCAAGGCCTACTCTTCCAATGACACCCCAGTTCTCTTCCCTCTTCTCAGCCTTCACTGGATTTGTCATCATAGTTATCTCCCATCTCCCCCTCCCTATACACACACATTCATCTTCCCACTTTCCCCTACACCTGAAAATACGTGTATTCCTCCCCTGTCTTAAAACACTTCCGCTAACACTGTTCCCCATTTGTCCCACTGTCTCTTCATTCTTTTTTGAAAGACTTCTTTTCTCTGCCATCATTTCTTCGCTACCCATCCATTCTCAGCCCTTGGAAACCTATAATCCAGTCTGATCACTCTACTAAAACTCTTCTCTTCCCCATCAACAAACCACTTAATGACCCAATTCAGCAGCCACATGACCAACCTCACTTGGCTTCTGTGCCACATTTGGCACTGTTGGCAGTCACTCCTTGAGGCTCTCTCCACTCTTGACTTTCTCCCTACCATTATGACTGCACCTTCTTTGCCTCTTCTTCCTTTTCCTCTTCTCTCTAGGCAGACAGTCCCCTGGGCTCCATTTTCTCCCATCTGTTACTCTCCCCCTCAACAGTCCTCACCTATTATTAGCCCTGTGCAGATCACTTTCAAATCTCTATCTCCAGCCCCAGTTTTTCTTCTGAGCCTCAGACATATATTTTCAGCTAATTCCAAGGCATCTCCAACTGGATATCCTGCCAGCAATCAAATTTAACACATCCAAAATTAAACTTAGCACATTTCCCAAATCAGTTTCTTAACATCCTTTTTTGTGTTCATGGTACTGTCATCCTCCAAGTCACCCAAGGCCAAAAACTTCCTGCACCCTTTGAGTCTTGGCATCGTTTACCACTCATTGCCAGTCAGTCACCCAGTCCTGTGAATTGAATCTCCATGGTGTCTTATATGTCTCTCAGTCTTTCCATTTCACAGATCACGGATCAGACTTTCATTTTCTCTGACCTGAACTGTTGCAATGATCTCCTAACTGGTTTCTTGTCTCTTTATTTTTCACCCCTTCAATCCATCCTACATTTTAAAAAAAGGCCTGATGCACAGCTCTGATCAGGTTACTTCCCATTGCGTGCCAAATTCCTTAGGCTGACATTCAAGGCCTTCCACAGAGCTTCACCTTACTTTTCCAACTTTATTTTGTGCTGCTGTCCATCATGTGCTAGGCAGTTTTAACAACTCACCATGCCACAGATATTTCTAGCATTTTTTACTCATC
This sequence comes from Dromiciops gliroides, assembly GCF_019393635.1. Classification (NCBI taxonomy): domain Eukaryota; kingdom Metazoa; phylum Chordata; class Mammalia; order Microbiotheria; family Microbiotheriidae; genus Dromiciops; species Dromiciops gliroides. Next base: position 55,550,794 of record NC_057866.1, read on the forward strand.
TGCCTTTACTCATGTTGTTGTCTAGGCTTTACCCATCCTCCCACCCATCTGTGTCCATTGAAGACCCACCTGTTACATCATGCAGGGCTCAGACCAATTTCTCTAAAAAGTTTTCATTGGGGCAGCTAGGTGGTTCAGTGGATAGAGCACCGGCCCTGGAGTCAGTAGTACCTGAGTTCAAATCTGAGCCTCAGACATTTGACACTTACTAGCTGTGTGACCCTGGGCAAGTCACTTAACCCCAATTGCCTCACACACACAAAAAAGAAGTTTTCATTGATCCTCCTGCTTAGACGGTGATCCACCTCACCTTTGGCCAACCCTAGTACTTTATTTATACTTCTTTTATAAATTTACTACATTCTTTATCTTTGGATGCACACACTCACTCAAGTGCAAACACACAGCAAAGTATAGTGCTTTGGTGCATTTGGACACATAGGTACTCAATCAGTGTTTGGTGAGTAAATGAATGAATGACTGAATGTATAATAAATGACAAATTTCTTCAGGTAAGTCTCCTTGCTTATTTAAGTGAGAATACAAGTAGAAAAAAAGTTTGGAGAAGAGAGAAAATGACATGGACTTGATAAGTCAGGGGGTTTCATGGAGAGAATAAGACCTCAAAAGATGAGCACACTTGGGTAGCCATGGCTCTAACCTCCTTTGGTTCTCTTCCTACCTAGCTGATGGCCGCTTCTCAGTCTCCTTTGCTATATCAGTTACCCATATCATATTACCCTAAGTTTGGAAATGCCCCTCAGCACCGTAATGCTAGTTTAGGGAGAAAGATGAGTTTCCTTTTAAGCATGATGAATTTGTGATGATGATGACACATATAAGTGGAAATAGCTTGTAAGTTGTTGTAAATATAGGACTGAAATTCAGGAACATCAGGTCAGGCATATAAAATTGGATTATCACCAGCATAAAAATATAGTTGGAAGTGTGAAAACAGATAAATTCTCTGAATACAAGAGCATAGAGTGAAAAGGAAGACTGAAAAGAAAGCCTTAGAGAACATCAACATTTGGGGCAGGAGGAGGAAAGGACAGGAATAACAAAGATGATAGAGAAGGAATGATCAGAGAGCTCAGAGGAAAACTAGGAGAGAACAATGTAATGGAGGCTCAAAAAATCTAGAACTTCCAGAAAGAGGGCAGAGGAGGAATTCAGTAGCATCAAAAGCTGACAGGGACCAAGGATGAAAATGGAAAAAAAGCCTTTGGATATGGCAGTAAGGTTGTCTTTAGTGGGGTCAGATTCTAGGAGTTAGGGGGGAAATGGGGGGGAGGGGCTATGGAAGCAACAGGCACAGTCTACTCACCAAGAGAAAAGAGAATAGAGAAGGAAGGAAAGAGGATGGCAATTCATGACTTCGAGGAAAGCTCGTGTGACCCTGGGCAAGTCACTTAACCCCCATTGCCCCACAAAAAAAAAAAAAAAAGAATTAAAAAAAACAAAAAAAAACCTACCTACTGAGCTCAAGTCACGAGTTTATTCTGAGGGCTTTCGGTCAGTTGAGTCACTGAGAACAAATGAAAGCTTTCTTCCCCCTTTGATTACATAATAATTATCATAATCAACTTGAAATATTTTCAACAGTACTCAACTGAAATGATGGGAAACGTTTTAAAAAGCACAGTCATTTAGCATGTACAAGATAGTCTTCTTAAGAGCAAAGATCATCTGAGGCCAGACTACCTTGCTTTGAAATTCTAGCTTTACTACTTACCAAGGAGTTCTACAAGGTCAGATTCCCACATGACATTATTACTTGGAACCTTTTAAAAGCAGACACTAAAACAATGTGCTAGGCATTTTATCTTGAGTTTACTGAAACTCTACAAAGTTTACAGACCTTCCTGGGGTTGCACTATCCAAATGACTCAGCCATGGTCATAGCACAGTAACATGTTATATCCCAAGTTAACACAAAGTCCCCGTGTACACAGTTGCCAACAGTGTTCTATTTAATCATGGTCTCATTTCTGTCCATCACTCAGCTCCACAGGTTACTGCTGCTGGCTGTAGTTGTAGCTGAAGTGCTGGAGAGCGGCTCCTCCGTCCTGGTCTGTTTGGAAGATGGCTGGGATATCACCACACAAGTAAATTGCTTGCATGAATTCTGTCATGTTTTCCACTTTGTATTTACATGTCAATTTAGTTTGATGCAAAGTTCAGCAAATTGATCTTATTATCAGATGAACATTGTCTTCATCAAGTAAAGAAATCCTCTTGAATGTGCTCTTCCATCCAAATACTCTGACTGTGGAATTTAGCACATAGTAGGCATTTTCTCAGCACCATTTGGCAGAATACCAGCACTTGCAGCTATGTTGGGTTGACAGAGGAGTGAATACCAACCTTTGTTTGGGCTTATCCTGAATTAGGCAGAGATTTGGGTCATTTCTCTCCATTTCTTGGCGATGGGAATCCTTTTTTTTCCTGAAATAGTTAAGGACAGAGAGAGAGGAAGCCATCATTATTGGTGAAACAAGGAGAATATGAGTGAGTTGTATATGAGCTCTTTACAGATTGATTGATTGATTGATTGATTAATAGAATAGAAAAAGCACTAGAATTAAAGGAAGAAACTCTGGGTTCTCTTCTTGGTTCTGCCACATGATAATAAGCAGGTAACAGTCTATCTGAGCCTCAGTTTCCTCATCTGTAAAAACTGGGATAATCATCATTCTCTCACTACTTCCCTTGTAGTACAAACTCACTAGTACAGGATCAAGAAGATATTGTTAGACAGTAAATCACCAAAAAGAGCTGGAGGTTTTATTGAACTATGAGCTCAATATGTCATTGCCAAAAAAGCTAATGTGGTCTTAGGCATCATCAAGAGGGACATGGAGGACCAGACCCAACTGTCCCTGCCCATAAGGAGCTTACCTTGTGCTGGGCAAGAGGGAGGGAATATAACGTGTACATAAGGATAGTGGAAGAAAGATTGAGCAAGAGAAAGCAGTAGCACCTGGGAACATCAGGAAAGGCTTCACATGCCATGGGAGGTGAAAGAAGACCAGGATTCCAGGAGGCAAAGGGGAAGGCATCCATTCCAAGCATGGGGGGATGACCTCTGCACAGAGTCCCTAAGGAATAACCTGTGCACAGAGACAGGAGCTGGAGGAAGTCTGGCTTAGCATGAGAAAAAACTGGAAAGATAGGTTGGAGCCAGGTTACAGAGGGCCTCATTGCCTAGCTGGGGTATTTGTATTTGGGAAGCCCGTGATGGTTTTGAGCAAGAGAGTGACCTATTGAGGCCTATGCCTTAAGGAGACCTCTTGGGCAGCTGAGCAGAGGGTGGGCTGGAGGGGAAGAGACTAGAAGCAGGGACACCAAATAGGAGGCCATTCCAACAGTGTCAGAAGAGGCGATAAGAGCCTGGACTGGCGTGATGGCTGTACAAGTGATGAAAAGGGAATGGGGAAACAGAGTCCACAAGGCTTAGCAGCAAATAGAACACAGGACATAAGGGAGAAAGGAGCATCAATGAGGATTTTTGAGGCCATGACACTAGGTGACCAGGAAGATGTTGGCGCCCTCAACAGAAACAGTAGTCATAAATTCCTCCTTTAAACACATTTGGGGCAGAAAGAGGAGACAAGGGTGGAGATTACAAAGAGGCTGAACACTCTCTAACAATTAGAGCTGTCCCAAAGGAAATGGGATGCTTGAGGAAATAACGGGGTCCCTTTACTTGAGGTCTTCAAATAACTGCTAGAGAACAGTGGGGATATTATCAAGAGAATTCTTGGTCTGGTGCAGGTTGGACTAGATGGTTTCTGAGGTCTCTTCCAACTCGGAGAGTCTCTGATGCTCTGGGTGGTTATGAGATAAGCACTTTGTAAGCCATAAAGTGCTCTCTGTAGATGCATGAGCAACAGCATCTCGAGGACAAAGAGAAGGCCCCCAAACCCAGAGATCTGGCTCAAGGATGACTTCCTCACTGGGTGACCCGACTTGGCAGAGGACGTGTACTCATCTTGGAGTCCCTTCTGCCAGTGAAGTCACAGGGACAAGCCCCATCCCTGTCCTCTGCTGACACGGATTAGTATACCATAAGCAGCTTTATCCAACCCCGGTTCAGATTTTATGTTCCCCAAAAGAGAACACTCTAGGCAAATTTGACAACTTACTAGAAAAATCCATGAATGAATTTATTGCAGCCAACTTGATCTGCAGGCGGCCGTGATTTCACAGCCTGTTTGCTTTACTTTGTTAACTGCCCTCCTGTCACATGGGGTTCATCGTGGAGCGCAGGAGCCTTTTTCAGAATTGCTGCTAATGCCCCGTCCTCCCTCTCTGTGTCCTAGGTGGCATCCCTCGCCCAGCTGCTCAGTGATCCGTTTTATAGGACTCTGGGAGGCTTCCGGATGCTGGTGGAGAAAGAGTGGCTCTCCTTTGGCCATAAATTCAGTCAGAGGAGCAACCTGACCTTCAACTGTCAGGGCAGTGGCTTTGCTCCCGTCTTCTTGCAGTTCTTGGACTGTGTGCACCAGGTAACCCTAGAAGAGCTGAATTTCTCTCTCTCTCTCTCTCTCTCTCTCTCTCTCTCTCTCTCTCATATATATATATATAATTCCCAATTCTGGCTTTATCCACTACACCAAGTAACTGCCTTAGTTCATCAACTTATTGAAATTGCCAGACTTCTTGAAGAAATTGATAAACTGATTCTGGCTAGTTGTAATTATTATTAAGAAGAACAAGCCTCGCTGACATGCATTAATCTTTGATGTCTCCATCAGTAAGAAAAATAAAAATGTTTTCATACCACAGAACAGGAACTTGGTCTTTAGAACAAGGCTGATTGGCATAAAACTATTTGACCAGACTTTCCCAGTGTTCTGCAAATAGCTTCTTTTTTTTTTTTAACCGACAAATCAAGATCAAACATTCTTTTTGCCAAAGCATCCTTGCTGGGCCCACAGGAAAACAATGAACATCTTATTTCCCATTCAGATAATAGCGTCTTATAGTGGAAGGGGCCCTGGACTAGAATTCCAGGGACCTGGGTTCAAATATAGGCCTGGGAACTAGCTGACTGTGTGAACTTGAGTAAGTCATTTCCCCTCTTCTTTTTCATTTTTCCTCTTATGTAAAACAAGTGTTGGGCTAGTTTATAGACTCAAAGAGATTAGAACTGAAAGGGATTTTGGAGATCATTTAGACCAACTATCACATTTACATATGAGGAAACTGAGGAGAGATGTTCCTAGCCCAAAGTCATAGAGGGAATATATGACAGAGCTGGGATCCAGACCTATGTCTTCTTATTCCAAAGCTAGTGCTCTTTCCACTATACTCCTGAGAGATCTGTCTCTTAGGACTGAATTCAGATACTACTCCACAAATAAAGAAAAGATCTGTCTTAAGACTACAAAATTCTGTAGAGCTAAACAATGGAAAATGGCCCAGATTCCAAGCCTGACTCAATAAAATATGTGAGGCTGTGATACGAAGTAATTGTCATCACAGATTCCAGCTTATTTGTCTTCCAAGCCCATTAGTCATTTTTCAGAACCTTGGATGCCCTTTTTAAATGCAGTTATCAAAAGGGGGGGGAGGAGGGCGTTTAAAGGTAATCTGCATCCCAAGCACACCCAGGGCTAGTTTAAACAAGGTGATCAGATATATATTAGAATGAACTAATCATTGCACAGTACAGTACATAATAGCTTTTGGAATCCTGGAGCTGTGGGAGGCAGCTGGTGTTGGGATTTCAGCTTTGGAGATGGATCTGGCCCAACCCCCTTATAATACAGAAGCCTCTGAGAAGGAAGGTGACTCCTCCCCCCCCCCCCCAGTCATACAGATAGTGTGGAGCAGACACTCAGTCTAGGGCTCTGGCTTCTATATACAATGTGCTGCTCTCTTGATGTGCTTAGTCTTTGTTATTTCAGTACTTCAGCATAAGTACACTAATTGATGGAAGTGTTCCCTTTAACCATGTAACCCATAACTCCTCCACACCGTGTCATCTTGTCTTTTTCTTATCCATATTCTCTCACACATCATTGACACAAGGTCCACCTAGTTTGCTGATGGTCTTGTAGGGCTCTTTACCATCATGTGAGTACCAGTGTCCTTTTCTTTCTAATCACTTGTCTTGTTCTAGAGTTAGAGCATACCCTTTTTTGGCCAGAGATCTCTTTGTTGAGTTCTTTTATGCCACTTCTTACATATAATTTGCCATTTTTAATTTGCTACAGATCATTTCTATCCACCACACACCTCTCCATGTGGAGGACTTAAAATTTTGATTTGTTGGAAATGGTGATTTTTCCCTCGTTCCCAGCTATGTAGCATTACCAGAAGAACATTGGGGTTGAAAAGGAAGGTCTTTCACAGAAAAGCTCAACCCAGTCTGTTCTCTTCTTGCTTTTTAATTCTGGAAACATCATTTGCAATACCTATCTAAAATTTGTGTCATGATAGACAAGTACAGTGGGCTCTCCATTCAACTTGCAAACCATACTCTGGATAAGAGGTATTATTCATCTGCTTGATTTTGCTTGTATGTATCGTTACCATTTTTGTGAGTGTTTGTTAATTTAATTTTTAGTAATTTATCATAGACTTAAATATTAAGTCAGCAAGCATTTATTAAGCTATGGTTTTGTACCAAGCACTATTGCTAAGTGCTAGGAATACAAAGAAAGGCAAAAAGAAAACCAGCGATACACAAAGGGCTGACATTCCAACAGGGTAACAGAATACTTCAAAGGAAGCTGAAAGTTGGAGGGGCAAGAGGTGGAATGGTGAAGTCCAGAGAGTTAGGAGAAGAGCTTGAGAATCATGAAGTGATGAGTGTGGCTGACCTGGTCACTTTCCTTAAAGTGAAGCTTCTTGGAGGAATCAATCAATCAGAGGAAGGGGCTACAAGTGTCTTCCAAGGTAAGAAGGCAGTTGTGACATGGTGGAGAAGGTCTAGAGATTCAGGAGAGGAATGAAGGAAGGAACATTAAATATGAAACATCAGTAGGATCAATTTAACTTGTTACACTTAAATTCATTTCCTTGTTCTAACTCCTTTGATGCTATAACCTGGTCCAACACTTGTTTCACAGAAGAAGAAACAGATGAGCAGGGAATTCACACAGCCAGCAAGAGTCAGGGTCTTCATTCGCCCAAAAGTCCACTGCTCTTTCCACTTTCATAGAATGCCATAGCTTTTCAGGTTCTCCCACTAACTCTCCATCGGAGTTCTTTCCACTTACATAGTATGTACCCTTTTGGGTCTACTTTTTTCATTTTGCAATATTTCTTAAAGAGCTTTCCTGTGTTCATTATCTTCAATTGCATTATATTATTCCCCCAGTTTATTTAGTTCCTCTTTAATTACACATTCAGTTTGCTGTAGTTACATAGAATACTATAAAAATATGTGAACATATAGCTTTAAGTTCTGTGATCCCTCAGTATATATTCCCAAAAATAGCATTATTGGATCAAATGTAACTTTTACTGCATACTACCAGACTACTTTCCAAAAAGATCCTGTTAATTTGCAATTCTACTGGCAATGAAGGAACTACCTCTACACACACAAACATACTAACCACCACAGCCTTGAGCAACCTAGACAGAGGATCTACCTCCACCCAAATTAGCTGGAGTGGAACACAGTGAACAGGAATTCATTTTAGATTAGAAATCTGATCTAGTTGGGTGGAGCAGCAGTACTCAGAATGAGGAGAATGTTAATCCTATCTTCCATCAACACTGTCTTTGAGAGAGTGGACTTCAGACAAGGAAATAGGACCAGGGGAAAAATCTTGGATCTCCCTGTTTTAATAATTGGCTTCAAGATAAAATAATGAGTTCTATTTTAAGCATATTGAGTTTGAGATACCAATGGTAATCCAGTTTAAAATGTCCAATAAGAAGTTTGTTATGCATAACTGGAGCTCAGGAGCAAGACTGGTACTGGATATAAAGATCTGTGAATCATTAGCATTGAGATAATTAAAGCCATATGAGCAGATGAAGTCATCAAGAGAGAAATTTAGTTAGAATGCACATATAAACTGTAAAACTAGAATGACTGAAATAAAGGAAGACCTAAATAATTAGAGGAACATTCTGTGTTTATGAATAAGTTGGTTTACTATAGTAAAAATGACAGTACTCACTAAATTAATGTATGTGTTTAATGTAAGACCAATAAAAATGCCAAAAGTTTTCTTCATAAAGCCAAATAAAATCAATATGAAAGTTATATGGAAAAGCAAATGGACAAGAATTGCAAAGGACTTGTCAAAGTGGTCTACCTCTCCCAGACTTCAAATATATTACAAAATGTTCACGAATCTTATTTAGGAGGTTCTGTGGTATTCTGGGCCTTGATGCAATCAGTATAATGTATCATCGACACACAGGAGCATGGAGAACCTGACTCTTTGTATTGACTCCATCTTCTCTGTGGACGTGATGCTAAATATTCTCCATGACAGAGGCAAATACCTCTGACCATTCCTATCAAGGAAGGCATAAACCAGAGCTGTTTGATCACCAAAGATGTTTCCCACTTCTGCTTCTGGGAAGTTAAGATAACACATCATAGCTACTGAGTACTTTAAATTCGTTCATTCATTTGTGTCTCGTGGCAAGGAGGCTCACTTTTTATTATTTCGTTTTTCTCACTTTTCAAAAGAGGAAAATGAGACCCAGAGAGGCCAGGTGACTTGCTCTGAAGCCTGTAACTAAGATATGGCAGGTTTGCCCTTTATCTACTAGACCAGGCTTATTGGGACTCAGTTATTATATTGATACAGAAAATTCCATTTTAAAAAAGTATTTTTTGTGAATTTGCTTGACTCTGGGATGAAGGACAAGTTGTCTTTCATGTGTTGCATATTAATGGCTCACCAAACACAGTGAAAGAATAGATGTAGCTGCCTTTTCATGGGGTGTAAAGGCTTTTCAGCATAATTTCAAGTCTCATCACACCCTCTTTTGAATTACTAACTCCTATAACCATAACTTCAGCCAAAGCAAGTAGTGGCAAAGTGGGCAGGCCTCCTTCATCAGAGCATTCAGAATGTACTTTTGTTATTTGCCGACTATGCCAGAACATTCTGTGGCTTTCAGAGAGCAGCTTGTTTTCTGTTAGAGTGGGGCCATTTTTCCCTTGAGCAGGGGTGCCATTGGTAACAAGCACCCTTCTCTGTTCTGGCTGACTTAACTCTAAGGAGGCGTTTCATCATCTCCAGCAGGCTGGTCTGAGAAGGAGAATAAGTGCCTTGTTGAGTTCTCTTTCAAATGGACTTCGGGTAGAAGTCAGAGTCACAGGCATGCTCCAATTGGCCTGTTTGCTGCCAGAAGTTAAGCCAACACAGCAAAGGTTCCTACCAAAATAATTTCTGAAAGAAACAATAACATCCCCCTTTGACTGTTTTCTCCAGCAGTTAACTCTTTCCAATTCACATACCTCAGAGCCATCAAGTGAAGCACTACTTGAGCTTGTCCATGAATTCAAATCGAGTTACAAAGAAAACACATGAGGTTCTGCCTCTTAAATTAGAACTGCCTCATGGCATAAAAAGCCATTGTTGATGCCAATAGCTCCAGGTGTCAGCTGAACTACAAATGCTAAATCACTGTTTCATAATAGCAACATCTGGCGAGTTTCTCCTCTAAATGACAGTTTGGCTGAAGTGATGTCATTACCGGAAGCTTCATTTGCTTTCAACAATGGAACTCAAGTCAAAGGACAGTCCCCACAGTGCCAAGAGCCAACCATTACAGTAGGCTGCTTTTCCCAATATGTGCCAGCAGAAAGGCCTACCTCGTCAAAGAATCTATTTTCTCTGAGCAGATCACACTTCTCCACTGGAATTCTGTTGGATGCTTCCAGGACAGATTTGGAAAAAGAAATAACTACTATATGTTTCTGCATTTTCAACTTTGATGCAACTGACGCACACTAGCATGTCTATAGACACAGTTACAAAATGCCAGCTATCTAATTACAGCTATTCAAAAACATGAGGAGGTAATCTACTTCAGTCAAGATTTGGATCCTCTGGGAGATGTTGGCTACACTGTAAAATGGGAGTATGGATCTGGGCTCGTCTGGGGCAGTGCCAGATGGGATGTCACTGGTGGAAGGGAGCAAACGCTGACCCTCTGTCTCAGTTTTCAGCTGTCCGCTTACACAAGCATGGCTGCTGCAGACTGAGCCTCATAACAGAGCACAATATGGAGCAGAGTATCAAGGGCCTATCTAGCACAACTCCCTGAATGTGCAGAAAAGGAGACCAAGGCCCATATCTGGGAAGAGATGTGCCCAACAACATGTAACTGCTAAGTATTAGAGCTGGGATTCAGAGCCAGAACCCCTGACTCCAAGTCTGTTGCTCTCTCTGCTGGGCCACGTGAATCCTCTACACTGGCTTTTCAATGGGCTAGACTCTGTTCTAAAATTGTCTGTAGCTTGCAGTCTGTGCTGGCAATAGCACTGGAGATCCTCATTGGGAGAATTCCATTTTAACTTGATGGGCTTCATTAGTGGCCCATAGAGCCGTCATCTTGGCCTCTCACTTTAAGGAAGTATTTAATGGTACACAGTCATATCCTTTCCTTTTATTAAAGAACTGAGGTATTCAGTTTTCCTTCCGTATTAGGAGGCATCATTGAAATGCTTCAGTCTTTCAGACTCCAGTTCTGACAATTTTCTTTGAAACCACATAGAACCATCTTTGAACTTAATGAAACCTTATACTTGTAAGGGCATGTAAGATTTAGAACAAATGGAGAAATTTTATTTTGCTTCTAATAAGAATTTCAAGACCTATTGGCTTCTTCATGCCAATGAAGTGTATAACATTGATGTATCCAATAGTGGGAATCTATGGGAAGCCCACCAGGCTAAGTTGGGGTAGTGGCTTCTTTCCTAAATGCAGGTAAATTTGCTCTGAGTGCAGTGACCTTGCTAACCAATCACCTTGGAATCCGGTCTTCTCAATTTTCATAGTTTGTTGCTCCTCAGGCATGTTCATAGTATCGCAATCTGGTCTAATCTAGAGATCATTTTGTACAAAACCTTCATTTAACAGAAAGAGAAAATAAGGCCCAGAAAGCTCAAGTGATTTGCTTAGAGCAACTTTGTGGCAAAGCTGGGACCAGAATCTAGATCTTCTAACTCCCAAATTGAGGGCTTTTTTTCCATCAGTTCTGCTAACAACTGAGTAACAGGGAGTTAAGGCCTTGTTTATTGAGGGGAGTTTTCCTGTCCATGCAAATGGGACATCTGGGACAGCTAGCAAAAGGGATGGCTGACTGTCTGGAGGAGTTCCAGATGTGCAGTTGATCTGGGGCCTTTTAGATTAGGGGCCTAACTGCCCTCATTGCCTCTTCCTGAATCCCGTTGTTTTGTTATGTTTTTTCTAGATAAATTATAAGCATTTTAACAGTGATCCAGTTAAGAAACAGGCTAAGAACATGTTGAATGAGCCTTTCTTCACTGTAGGAAATTAAGGTTCAACTATGTAAACTATAGCAAACAACATGCAGGATAGTATACATGACTTTGAATTCCTGTTTCCTTTTGGAGTAATTAATATACTATAAAGCTCCAAGTTTACCTTGGCTTGGAAAATACAACTGAATATCTTTTATGCAAGATGCATTTTGGAGATGATCAACTTAAAGAACAAAGTTGACTTTTACAAACGTTTTTGAAAATTCTGACTGTGGTGCTAATTTGAAACAGCTTTTTAATAGAGTAAAATTATGATCGGAACTTTATTCATCCAGCCAAAGATGTCCTACTTCCAACAAAAATATTTTTTGGCTTAGGCAGAATGAAGCTGAAGTTGTACTCTTTTCTCTCTCTTTCTCTCCTCCCTCCCTCTCTACCTCCCCTCTCCCTTTCCTTCTCCCTCTCCCCAACTCTACTCTCTCCCCCCTAACCCTCCAGTCCCCCACTCCCACCCCTTGCACTCTTAGTCCTGGAAGGATTGGAGAATATACTAGAAACTAAATCCATCTTCTGCCAATGCCAGATTGCCTTCTAAAGTATGTCTTCAAATATTTAATCTATGCAAATCCCAGAATCCTTAGCAAAGTCCCTTCATTAACTATTCTATAATTTCTCCACCTTTCTCCAGCCTCCAGTGCCACTCCCACCTCCTCAATCTTAGCAAATAGCCTTGTCTTCTCTTTTACAGGAAAAAAAAAAATTAAGGCCAGCTGTGATTTGTTTCACCTTCTCCCCTCTCCACCTCATCTGTCTCTTCCTTTATCTGTTTCTTCCTTCCCTCCTCTTTTCCAAGACAAGCCCTTTTCCCATTGCCTTTGACCCTCTCCCCTCCCATATCCTCTGATTCTCTAGGACTTTGTTCCTCTGATTCTCCCTTTACTTTTTTTTATCTTCAATCTACTCTTCTTTGGCTTCTTCCTCTGTATATCCACTCACGCATGGGTCTCCGCATCTTGAAAAAACCTGCATTGACCTTGTCACACTGCCCTCAGACTACCCTCAGAAAGCTCACCCTTTTAAAAGACATTCCTTCCACTGTTTGACAAACTACATTCCTGAAACTCTTATCCCTTGGCCCAGATTCAGCCCTCACAGGCAACACAGAACACACCTGGTCTCCAGGAAGGTGGAATTTGTGAAAGAAAAGAGCGTTGAATTTGGAAGTTAGGAGCTCTAGTTTCAAATCCTATTTTGGCCACTAACTAGCCATGTGACCTTGAGCAAGTCAGTTCTCTCAGAGCCTCAATTTTTTCCTTTGTAAAACCAAGGGGTTGAAATTATTTCTAATTTCCTTTCCAGCTTTAATATTCTAGGAGTCTGATAATGCATGATAGCCCTTTAGATATTAGAAGAAAAGTATCCTGTCTCCCCTTGGTGGGCCAGATCCCTTAAAACCCTGTACTCTGTAGGACAGATGTGGCTGTTTACAGTCCTTGGATAAGCCAGGAGTCACCAACTAAAATTCTCTTGCTAAGGTAAGGGACTACCAGGCCTTGCCAGTTTCCCTTCTGCTGTCCCCTCCAGACCCCTGGGTACTGCCTAGGACACCCTAGGTCTTTACATCACTTCACTAATGCACATTTAGGACTCAGAGGCTTTTCTATCTATCCTGCAAATGATCTCCCAACTTTATTGTCTCCATCAAGAGTATGCAGCCCTGGGGCAGCTAGATGGCGCAGTGCATAGAGCACCGACCCTAGAGTCAGGAGTACCTGAGTTCAAATCCAGCCTAAGACACTTAACACTCACTAGCTGTGTGACCCTGGGCAAGTCACTTAACCCCAATTGCCTCACTAAAAAAAAAAAAAAAGAGTATGCAGCCCTCTGTGATCAGTGACTGTCTCACTGTTCTGTTTGTATCTACCATGCTTGGCATATTCTAAGTGCTTAATAAATGTCTTTTCATTCAATAATTCATTCCAAGATAAATATTCCTGGTTTCCTGACCCCTAACCATGGTTGTCATCCTCTGTTCAATTCAATAGTTGGGTATAGAAATCTATCTTACTGTAAGGGCTAAAATTCTAGCTAGTCTGTCTAAAATATCTAATGAGTGAGTGGTTGCCAATAAATTATAAGCTTTAGCAAAAATTTAGACTTTTAAGCATTTATTAAGGAGAATAAGAATTTGGTGAAGAGAGAGAGAGAAAGGCCTAGATTCATCTATCTATCAAAGGGAGAGCGTGTTTTAGCTCTACTCTCCACGAGAGTCCTCAGGAAAGAGAGCCATACCTCCTTCCATCCCACAAGCCTTCTGTGAAACTGGCAATATCCCATCCACATGCACACACATCTCCAAGCTAATTGGCTGGTAGCCTTGATAGACAGCACCCACGAGCAAATGTCACTTCCTGATGCCAAGGACCTGACCACATAGCTTGCCCTCAGACACCTTCTCCTCATGGTGGAGCTTTCCTACAGAAGCTCTCCAGAAGATGGCGTCATTCCAATCGTTACATTACCACATAGGAAAATAGGAAGGGAGGGCAGTAAGAGAAGGTGTATGGGAGTGAGAGAAGGGAGGGCAGATTGGGGGAGGCAGTGGTCAGAATCAAAACACTTTTGAAGAGGGAAAAAGTGAAAGGAGACAGAGAAACAGAGATAGAGACAGAGAGAAGGAAGGATAAATGGAGGGAGAAATAGGATGGAGAGAAATAACACTGTTAATCATAACTGAATGTGAATGGGATGAAATCACCCATAAATCAGAAGCAAATAGCAGAGTGGATTAAAAAACAGAATCCTACAATACATTCTTTTTTTTTTTTTTTAGTGAGGCAATTGGGGTTAAGGTCACACAGCTAGTAAGTGTTAAGTGTCTGAGGCCGGATTTGAACTCAGGTACTCTTGACTCCAGGGCTGGTGCTCTATCCACTGAGCCACCTAGCTGCCCCCAATACATTCTTTACAAGAAACATACTTGAAGCAAGGAGACACACATGGAGTAAAGGTAAGGGGCTAAAGCAGAATCTATTATGCTTCAGCTGAAGTTAAAAAGCAATCATGATCTCAGACAATGCAAAAGCAAAAATAGATCTAATTAAAAGAGATAAGTAGGGGGCAGCTAGGTGGCACAGTGAATAAAGCGTCAGCCCTGGATTCAGGAGGACCTGAGTTCAAATCCAACCTCAGACACTTGACACTTACTAGCTGTGTGACCCTGGGCAAATCACTTAATCCCAAATGCCTCATCAAAAAAAACAAAAGCAAAAACATGGTTTCAAGAGATAAGAAAGGAAACTACATCTTGCTAAAAGGTATCATAGACAATGAAGTAATGTCAATACTAAACATATATGCATTAAATGGTATAGCATCAATATTTTTAAAAGAGAAGTTAAACTAGTTACCGGAAGAAATGGTAAAACTATACTAGTGGGGGACCTCAACTTTCTCCTCTCAGAACTAGATAAATCTAATCATAAAATAAACAATAAAGAGGTTAAGAAGGTGAATAGAATTTTAGAAAAGTTATATATGATGACCCTCCGAAGAAAATTGAATGACAGAGAAAGGAATATACCTTTTTCCCAGGAGTAAATGGCACCTACCCCAAAAGTGAACATGTATTAGGACAGAACAATTAATAATTTCATTAAAGAGGATGACCAGCCTGGAATTCCTGGTATAAATCCCACCTGGTCATAGTATATGATTCATATATTGCTGTAATCTCCTTGCTAGTATTTTATTGAAAATTGTTGCATCAATATTCATTAGGGAAATTGGTCTGTAGTTTTCTTTCTCTGTTTTCACTATTTTATTGATATAAGCATTTAGAAATACAACTTTTCTCCTATAGATTTTGCTGTGTTGTCTCATTGTTATAATTTTCTTTAATGAAATTATTGATTGCTTCTGTGATTTGTCCTTTGACTCACTCATTCTTTAAGATTAGATTATTTAGGGTCAGCTAGATGGTGCAGTGGATAGAGCACCGGCCCTGGAGTCAGGAGTACCTGAGTTCAAATCCAACCTCAGACACTTAACACTTACTAGCTGTGTGACCTTGGGCAAGTCACTTAACCCCAACTACCTCACTAAAAAAAAAAAAAAAGATTAGATTATTTAGGGGCGGCTAGGTGGCACAGTGGATAAAGCACTGGCCCTGGATTCAGGAGTACCTGAGTTCAAATCCAGCCTCAGACACTTGACACCTACTAGCTGTGTGACCCTGGGCAAGTCACTTAACCCCCATTGCCCTGAAAAAAAAAGAAAGATTAGATTATTTAGTTTTAAATAATTGCACATGTATAACCTATATCTGATTTGCTTACTATTTCAGGGACAGGGGAAGGGGGGGGAGAAATAGAATTTGGAACTTAAAATTATTTTTAAAAGATTATATTGCATTATGATCTAAAAAGAATGCATTTAATATTTCTGCTTTTCTGCATTTGATTATTAAGTTTTATGCCCTAATACATGGTTAATTTTTTGTGGGTATGCTTAGTCTTAATACTACTTCATTATCTATTATACCTTTCAGCAAGATGTAGTTTCCCTGCTTATCTTTTTAAATTAGATCTATTTTTGCTTTTTCTTTGTCTGAGATCATGATTGCTATCCCTGCCACACTCAGTTGCCCTCCTATCAGCACACTACCCCTTCTCTTATCTTCCTCCCCTTCTACTTTCCTGTAGGGTTACATAAATTTCTATACCAAACTGAGTGTGGATGTTATTCCCTTTGAGTCAATTCTAATGAGAGTAAGGTTCAAGCATTGCCCAACCTCCCCACCTCCATATCCCTCTACACTGGAAAAGCTCTTTCTTGTCTCTTTTATATGAGATAATTTACCCCATTCTACCTCTTCCTTCCTGCTTCTCCCAGTGCATCCCTCATTCTCACCTCTTAATTATATTTTTGGATATCATTCCATCATAGTCAATACACCTGTGCCCTCTATGTGTACTCCTTCTAACTGCCTGGATAACAATAAAGTTCTTAGGAGTTACAAGTATCCTATGTAGGAATATAAACAGTTTAACCACATCAAGTCCTTTATGATTTCTCTTTCATGTTTGCCTTTTTTTTTTTTGCAGGGCAATGAGGCTTAAGTGACTTGCCCAGGGTCACACAGCTAGTGTCAAGTGTCTGAGGCTGGATTTGAACTCAGGTCCACCCTGAATCCAGGGCCTGTGCTCTATCCACTGTGTCACCTAGCTACCCCCTCATGTTTGCCTTTTTTATGCTTTTCTTGAGTCTTGTATTTGAAAATTAAATTTCCTAATAAGCTCTGGTCCATTTTTTCCCCTGAAGGATTTATACTCATTCTTGTTTATAATACTAGCTCTTTTGTCCTCTAGAATATCATATTCCAAGCCCTCTGCTCCTTTAACATGGTAGCTGCTAAATCTTATATGATCTGATTGTGGCTCCACAATAATTACATTTCTCCTTTCTGCACGCTTGTAAGATTTTCACCTTGACCTGTAAGCTCTGGAATTTGGCTATAATATTCCTGGGAGTTTTCATTTTGGGGTCTTTTTTGTTTAGGGGATGATAGGTGGATTGTTTTGATTTCTATTTTATTCTCTCTTTCTAGGATATCAGGGCAGTTTTCCCTGATAGTTTCTTGAAAGGTGATGTCGGGCGGCCTAATAATTCTTAATTATCTTTCCTTTATCTGTTTTTTAGGCCGGTTGTTTTTCTGATAGTATATTTCACATTTTCTTCTGTTTTTTCATTCTTTGTATTTTGTTTTATTGTTTCTTGATGTTTCAAAGAGTCATTCACTAACACTTGCCCAATTCTAATTTTTAAGTAATTATTTTGTTCATTGAACTTTTGTACCCTTTTCCATTCAGCCAGTTCTACTTTTTAAGGAGTTCTTTTCTTCAGTGAATTTTGGTACATCTTTTTCCATTTAGCCAATTCTGCTTAAGGAGTTCTCTTCAGTGGATTTTTGTGCCACTTTTGCCATTTGGTGTATTCCAGGGGGGGTTTTTTGTTTGTTTTTTGTATTCAGTTTTTAGGGTGTTATTTTCTTCATTGTATGGGGGGCCTTTATCAAGTCATTGACTCTTTTTTCATTATTTTCTTGCATCACTCTTATTTCTTTTCCCAGTTTTTCCTCTGTCTCTTTTATTTAATTTTTAAAATACTTTTTGAGTTTTTCTAAGACCTGAGACCAACTGACATTTTTCTTTGATGCTTTGGTTTGATTTCACCATCTTCTTTTGAGTTTGTGTTTTGCTCTTTGCTGTCACCATAGTGACTGTCTATAGTCTAGTTATTTTTCTGTTATCTGCTCATTTCCAAGTTATTTCTTGACTTTTAAAGTTAAAGTTGGGCTCTGCTCTAGGGGTTGAGGGGATACTTTTCTAAGCTTCTGTTTTCAAAGCAAGCCCTGGGGGTCTGCAAGCTCTCAGTTCTTCCAAGCTGGCATGATCTAAGGAAAGGTATGGTCACTGCTCTCATGGTCTGTGCTTGACCTAGGATTGCACCCCAGAACTACATATGGGCATATGGGCAATGCTATACTCCATTCTCACCACAGTGAGACAGACCTTTCCTGCCAACCTTGGGGTAAAAGATTGTTTCACCCTGTCCTTTTGGTGGTCCTGCCATTCCAGAATTTGTTTTGAGGCATTATTTTAATATTGTTCAGAGGGGAATTTGAGAGAACTCAGGCAAATCCCTACCTTCATTTCACCCTCTTGGCTTTGCTTCCCTCCACTTATTTTAAAGCCCCTCTCAAATCTTTCTATCTTCCATGAAGTCTTCCATGAATACCCTACCTATCTCCCAGAGTTGTGAGTATCAAAAGTAATAATGTCATTGGGGGGCAGCTAGGTGGCACAGTAGATAAAGCACCAGCCCAGAATCAGGAGTACCTGAGTTCAAATCCGGCCTCAGACACTTAACACTTACTAGCTGTGTGAGCCTGGACAAGTCACTTAACCCCAATTGCCTTACCAAAAAATAATAATAATAATAATATCATTGGAAAACACTTCTTTTCCATTCATAAAGCCTTATAGAAATGTAAGATTCTATTATCAGCTTTGTTTTTTAAATTATTGGTGGCTAAGATGGGTTTTTCTAAATTATTATTACTACATATATATATATGTCTATTTCTATAATAATGGCCATTGCACCCATTTAGGCAGTAAGTATTTATTATTAATTAATACTGAATATCAGTAAAGTACTGGCCACTTGACATTTAACACAAGCAGAAAAGCCCCAGTGCCATATTGTATCTAAGAGAACACATGGCCTACCAGGCTACCCTGTCCTAAAACTGACAGTAACTCCAGAAAGCTGAGAAGGCCACGATAGAAGCAGGTCAAGCTAATTGGTTAGCATACACTGGTCAAGCTAATTGGTTAGCATTATTCAATTCCACTGGTTGACATGACTTGAGGGTGGTCCATATTAAAATGATCTCTACAAGAGGAAAATATTCAAAAGACTACCCCCTAAATTGCTCAAGGCAAAGTCCATGATCTAGGTGTGGTATAATCCCATTTGTTCACTGAACTAGACAAAAGAATCAGTCTCTTTTCCTTAGGCTCGCCCTAAACAAGATTAAAACTTCCTCCTAAGAACTGACCTTTCCGAAGTGAGGGGGAGAAAAAGCCAGCTGAAACTGAGTCCCTGGATCCCCCCAAGACATCCATTATTAATCATTATTTTCTCGCACCGCAGAGTCCACTGTGATTTCCCCTAGGCTAAACTTAGAAGTACAGGGAACTTTAGAAGTTTTGGAATCCAACCCCGTCATTCTTTAGATCATCACACAACTTGTTATCTGTGTGCATCTATAGGTATATGCCAGTCATATGACACCTGTCACATTCCACTTCATATTCTAGTTATTTGTTATGTATCTTATTTCCTGTATTAGCTCCTGAAGCACAAACCCATTCCAGTGCTCTGTACATAGGAGATGCTCAGTAAATGTTGACTTAAAGAATAAATGAATTTAGATGAACAAGCCCATTTAGGGACATACTTGTGTGGAAGTGGTGTGAGCATACCCAAGACAGTGATATCTCAGGTTCTCCTTTGAGATCTTCCATAAAGTGAGGTGATCACTTTGTTTTTATCACATGGATCACTCTTCTCTTTGTTTGTTCTAGGTTCACAACCAGTATCCAACAGAGTTTGAATTCAATCAGTATTATCTAAAATTCCTGGCTTTCCACTACGTCTCCAATCGTTTTAAAACCTTTCTTCTGAACTCGGACCATGAGCGATTAGAGCATGGTATGTATCTGCAGACAGTCCTTGCACCTCTGTTCATAGGTTTGTGTATTGTTCTTGTAACAAGGCCTGGGGACTTGTGTATTGGAGTAATTTGCCTTAAACTAGCCATGTGGGATGTGGGATTTGAGCTCTAGATAGTTCTTCAGGGCAAATATTTCATTGGGGGGGGGGGGGGGAATTGGGGTTAAGTGACTTGCCCAGGGTCACACAGCTTAGTAAGTGTCAAGGGTCTGAGGCCAGATTTGAACTCAGGTTCTCCTGAATCCAGGGCCGGTGCTTTATCCACTGCACCACCTAGCTGCCCCCAAATATTTCATTCTTGAAAATGCAATAGAACTATTTAAAACTAACAAATACAAAACAAGACTACTTTTTTCATGACATCAACTAATTTCATGTAACTGTTCATCACTGTACCTCACATAAAGTGATATGTGATAAGAATATCCCTATGGTCCTTTACCTTGGGGAAGGAGGAGAAGAAACTGTCACAGAATGATTTTTTAAATCTTATTTTAAGAAAAGTTCTCTGTAATTCACGTTATAATTCTTTTCAATTGTATTATACTTAATGGGCTTCTTGTGGCTGCTGTTAATCTGTATCTAATTATTCTGAAGAATGTATTTTCTATATATTAGCATGTGCCCAAATGTTCCTACCTAGGGGGCTTTTGTAGGAAGAGATAAGAAGACACTTATTGATGGTGTTGATTTAAGTTGGTCCGCTTCCCTTTCCTGCCTTCCTTCAAGACTCAGCTGAAATCCCACCTTCTATGAGAAGCCTTTCCTGGTCCCCCCTTCTCTCTAAGATTACCTCTGAGCTGGGTCCTATCCAGCACTGGTTAGAGCTCTTTTTATGCCTTTAGAAGTAATTCCATGAATAGCTGTGACCAAAAATAATCACCCTTGCCTGGTGGCCCATATTTGGGGGCAAGGTGGGGGGGGGGGGGAGCCTCTCCACTTCAGATGACAGCAAAATGGTCTCTTGCTGGGCTCTCAACAGAGCCTTCGAGGTCATCGACATGTCACATGTCGCACCAGGAGAGGACATTAGTAGAAGAACCAATAGTATAAATTGAGAGTACTTGTTGAATGTGTTGATGAGTGCCATCTCTTTTTAATAATATTGTATTTTTTCCAAATTACATGTAAAAATGATTTCTAACACTCATTCTGAGTTCTAAGTTCTCTCCTTCCTCCCCTCGCTGAGACAGTAAGCAATCTGATATTGGTTATACATGTGCAATCATGCAAAATGTTGTGAAAGAAGAAACAGACCCAGAAAAAAGGCTCTGTCTCAGCAGAAGTTGAGTGGTCCATCACAAAGTTCCCACCCCATGTGCCCATGGTAAATAATGGTCATCATGAACATAGTCAGAAAGCCTTATTTAGCATTCCCAAGTATAGCCATTGTGGAGCCTGAATAAAACTGGTTACTCATCTTTCCCAGAGGAATCTGAGTGTTGGCTTAAACTAAACTGGCTATTTTTTTGACACCCTTTCCACTTGTCTTTCCTTCACAACCCTTGGACCAATTAGACCCCATCAGGACTGCTAGTGAAGAAAAGCAGCATGACTGTTTATACTGTGTGGATTGGATAGAAGCCAATGACTCAAGTCCTCTTGATGAGATGGAGGCCTACCAGGTCATGTGTCTTGCCCTGTACCTGCATCCTAAGATCTTCTGGGTCCTACCATCTACCCTCCCTTTGCAGCCTCCAGACCCCCAAGGACTTTCATTTGACCTACTAATTCCCCCCCAGGATTCCTGGGCCTTGCCACCCTCCCTGTGGCAGAACCCTTTGGACTTGTGGGCCTTTCTCTCAGTTAGAATGGGAACCACTTGAGCCTAGACTATCTCAGTTTTTCTGTTGATATCTCCAGAGCTTAGCACAGAGTGTGACATAGAGCTAGTGCTTAATAAATGTTTTTTCATTCATTCTCTCATCATGAAGACATGGCACAGTACATTTATTTGTTCACAGAAAGCAGTACATAAAGCAAAGCTATTTGTGAAAACTTATCATTACCATTTAAGAATATAAAAATATTTGTCACTTAAGACCATTTCACTGTTTGTTCTCTTAGAATCATAGAGCCGTAGGATATCACACCTGAAAGGAACCTTAACACAAGCTGGGGAAACAGCCCCAGAGAGTAGGGCTAACTTGCCCAAGGAACACAAAGGGATAGTAACAGAACTGAGACCAGAACCTATGTTTCTTTTTTTAAAAATATTTCTCCTTTTTCTTTTTTTCCTATCTCTGTTAACTTCCCACTGTCTCATCCTACACCCAAACAAAGGAGTCCTCCCTGTAAGAAACAAAAATTGTCAAGTAAAATAAGTCATCACATTGGCCATGTCTGAAAACTGTGCCTCACTTCATGCTCCTAGTCTACCATCTCTCTGTAAAGATTTCAGGCTTCTGAAATCTTGATCTATTGTAGAGTCAGAGTTCTGAAGTCTCGAAATTTTTCCTTTATATGATTAAGGTCATCATGTACGTTGTTCTGGAGGTTCTATGTTTTTCACTCCTCTTCTTAGGATTTCTTAACTCTCAGTGCATTGTTCTTTCCCTGGACTGATGAGTTTAAAGGATAACCATGTTTTAGGAATACCTATAATGAATCACTCACAATCTGTTTGAGGAATAGCTTTGGCTTTCTTGTTCCTGACCATTGTCAAGAATGCAAGAGCAGAACATGGAAATATGTTTTACAGGATTGCACATATATGTCCTAAATCAAATTGATTACTGTCTCATGGAGGAAAGAAGGGGAAAAGGAAGGAAGAAAAATTTGGAACTCAAAATCTTACAAAAAGTGAATGTTAAAAATTGTCTTTACATTTAATTGGAAAAAATAAACTACTATTTTAAAAAGAGAATGCAAGAGTCAAGGACTCCATCCACATAATTATGTAATAGAATATTAAAGACTTGATCATGCACTAACAGATGTCAAATGTGTGTCTTGGAAGATTTGACTCTACATACCCTTAAACACTTTAAGTATTACTAAAGGTGTTGGTAATGTAAGAGCATGTGTGATCCAGCTGTGTTGTGTTGTGGGGTTTTTTTAAGTTTCCCAGCTGGCCTTTTTTCATCTCACTCACCAACAGTTACCAGCAAATATCATGTTCTGAAGGGGAGGAGCTTACATTAGGGTATGAGAGTCAGGACATTGTATCTTCAAATTCAGTTCCAATCCCTTCTCCCAAAAGGTGACTTGAGCTGATTTGGACTAATGTTATCCCATGTTGTAGCATGACTTAGTGGGCAAGAACATTCCTTGCTTCTCTACTGGCATTAAGGCTAAATGAATGAATAAGTTCATTCATTATGGCTAAATGAGGTCCTGTCAATCATGGTGTATTTGGTGTAGCTTTCTGGTAATCGAGCAGAGGAGGAATTTTAAAGCAAACTTCAGCCACTCCTTTCTAATAAATGAATAAATTGTTTGTTGACATGAGTCATTTGAACCATAGCAAGAAGTCACTCCTGGATGAGGCACCACTCTTAATTGTCAAGGAACCAGTGTATCTGAAGAGACTCCTGGCTTTTGGTCCCATGTCTCCAGTCTAGTATATCCCAGCCTGCCCAATCTACTTATAGAATTATTCTAGGTGAAATGTGATAAGGGTTTACAACTGATTTTAATTCATCAGGAAATATAAAAGAGCTACGTGGAGCATGCTGAATTGGTCTTCCAAATATGTCTTTGATTATTACCTTTTTTAAGTTTGGTGCTTCAGGATTGGAACCACACCTATTCTCTATCATCTGAAATCACCATGGTCATTATTTAAGGCAGATATAAATGGCTAAACAATTAAGAAAACTCCTTAAAATGGTTTCATGGCTGACAAGTACAGACTAGAGAAAAAATTCTAATTATGAAGTGGGGTGCAGCATATAATTGTATATTGTTCTGATTTTCAACAAAGGGAAAAGAGTAGGGTTTGCATATTATAGGCCAGTGAGCTGCTTCAATTCCCAGCAGACATTTAGAATATAGTATTGGAAGAGTGGTGAACATCTAGAAAAGGAAAGCAGGGGTCCCGGAGTCAACATGGCTCTCTAAATCACAGATTATGCCGCACTAACCTCATTTCCTTTTTTTGTACAAGGTTACCACACTGAGAGATCAGGGAACTACCAATAGATATGGTTTAATTTGCCTAGCTTTTATCAAAGCACTTGACAAAGATTCTCATGCTAGTGAACAAGATGGAATAAAGTAGAACTAGACAATAATCTCATTTAGTAGATATGGAACTGGGCCAATGGCTAGACTCAAAGAGCAGTAATTAAGGCTCTGATTATCAGCTTGGAAAGAGGTCACTCATAAAGTACTTCAGGAGTGTAGGCTCAGCCCAGATCAATGTCATGAACAGAAGCAGAGATAGCATGCTTATCAAATTTGGGAATGACCCAAAGTGAAGAAGGATAACTAAATACTGGATGATACGACTTTTGTGAGCAAAAATATGGGCCCGAATCAAATGAGGTGAAATGTAATGAGTGAACAAATAATTTAATGAAAAATCATTTATAAAAACCATATGGAGGGGCGGCTAGGTGGCTCAGTGGATAAAGCACTGGCCCTGGATTCAGGAGGACCTGAGTTCAAATCCGGCCTCAGACACTTGACACTTACTAGCTGTGTGACCCTGGGCAAGTCACTTAACCCCCAATGCCCCGCAAAAAAACCAAAACAAAACAAAAAAAACATATGGAGGTAGAGTAAAAGTCAGCATTTTTGCCCAGCTCACCTAATGATATGCATGTTTTACAACAACCTAGAAAACACACCAGACTGAATTCTGATCAGGAAAGCCAAGGAAGAGTCAGAATATGTCATTTTTCCAACCTGTGGCATTTTGGAAAGCTAAAGAGGTCTGCAGACAGTGGGGCAGGGCCTGCTAGGAACATGGTGCCATGGCAGCAGTAGGGGATATTCTATACTCAAGGAGAATGGTAAGGGGGCCAACTGAACACCTGGGTGAAAAGCATGTGGACAGAAAGAGACCCCAGAAGACCCATGACCCAGCACTGGGAGCAGGAATGAGTGCTATCTGGCAGCCCTGGGACCCATTACTCAGTTCTAGGTGACAGTTCCAGGGTGAAGAGGTGCAGTCACAAGAAAGAGAGGCCTTGTCTGTGTACAGAGCATGAAACAAGTTCCAAAAACTTAGCAGCGTGGCTCTGTACCCAAGAACAGAGAGGGGACTCAGTTTTAACATCTAGCCCCATACCTGCTATGGAATAACTACGCCAGGAAACAAAGACCAAAGGGGAATCAAGCAGTTCCATCTCTCTGACCCAAAAAGTCTCTCAGCGGGTTAACAGTGGAGTCTAGGAGCAATCTACTGAAATACAACTACACATAAGCCAACAGACCCAAACCTGAGACAGGAACTCACAGAGCTCAGACCAAGAAAGCAATGAATAAACCTCTCCTAACATCACACCACCTTGGAAGCTCCAAAAACCTCCAGGTCCCCAGACTTAGCTGTGAAAGCAGCAGAAGTACTTAAAAACACAAGCTTAGGCCAGATATCACCCATAGCAGTTAGCAGAGCCTAACACTTAACACAAAGCCCAAAGTCAAGAAGCAGGCTGGAAGAATGAGCAAACCAAAAAAGAACAGACCATAAAGAGCTACTATAGTGTTCTATTGTTTATCCTTCATTTTAGAAGAGGAGGAATGACATCACAATATAATGGGTGATGTGTTGACTTACACATGAATTAGATTGAAGTGAGGCATTCTTTAGCCTCACTCGGTCTTCCAGAGTCATCAAGGTCCAGTGGCAGAACAAAAGTCAAGATGACTGGCAAGGACCCAGGTTGCAGCTTTCTATACTACACCTACCACAAAAACACAGCCACTATTGGCCACCACAATTCCTTACCAGTGAAGGCAAAACTGTCCCCTAGGCAGAGTTAGGAGAATCATTAGGTAAATCCCACAAAGATTCAGCAAAAGGAAGTTAGTGGAAAAGTGCCTGACCTCAGTCAGGTGCCTAGCTTTGCTAACAGCTCTGCTAAAAGAGACCCCAGCTTTAAAGAAGAAAAGGGCCTTAGAGTCAGTTAAGTCAAGTCACAAGCATTTGTTAAGAACATACTATGTGGCAGGCAGCTAAGTGGTGCAGTGGATAAAGCACCAGCCCTGGATTCTGGAGGACCTGAGTTCAAATCCAACCTCAGACACTTGACGCTTACTAGCTGTGTAACCCTGGGCTTAACTTAACCCCCATTGCCCCACCAAAAATACAAAAACAAAACAAAACAACCCCCCCCCCCCAAAAAATGTACTTTGTGCTAGGCACTGGACTAAGTATTAGGCACACAAAGAATGGCCAAAAGGCAGACCCTGCCCTCAAAGAGCTTCCAATCCAATGGGAGTGACAGTATGAGAAGGGATAAACTGGGGTGGTCTCAGAGGGATCAAGAAGGACTGGGAAGGGCTTCTTGCAGAAGGTGGGACTTTAGCTAAGACTTGAAGGAAGCCAGGGAAGCCAAGAGCAAGAGATGAAGGAGAGAATTCCAGGCATGAAGGACCCAGAGAAGGTCCCCAGATCTGAGAGACTGAGTCTTCTGTTCAAAGAACAGCAAGAAGGCCAGTGTCACTGAACCAGAATGTATAGAGATGAGATAATGAGTGATTCTCCCATAGCACAGTATTCTTGGCCAGTTCACTTGAAATTTCAGCTGGGAACACTACAAACAAGTGGGAAACTCAGGTATGCAGTTTCTCTTCAATAAAGGCAACCATTTTTATGGCATCCTTTGTAGTTCAAAGTCTGCTATATTTTGAAGTTCCTCACATGTAATGAGCAAGCTTTGTTGATTTTGCTAAGACTGTGTTTATCTTACTATGTGTGCAAAGTAAAATTTATATTAAATAAATTTATATATTTTCTTTTATCTTCAATTCAAATCAAATCAACAAGCATTAATTATCTCTTCCTATGGCACCAGACACAGTGCTAAACACTAGGGATACAAAGGCAAAAACAGTAATCCCAGCCTTCAAGGAAGTTACATTATAATGTACTTTATAAGTACTTTTTACCTAGCAGTTTTTATACTATAGTAACAAGGAAGCTCAAGACACAAACACAGAATAAAACAATGACCTGAAAACATCTATAAACCAAGCCTCAAAGAAAAATGCAGAATGGATAGAGGCCCAACAAGAATTCTTAGAATAGTTAAAATAAGTTATTTTTTAAAGCAAAAAATGACTTAAAAAAAAACTAAGAACAGTAGAGAACAAATGGGGAAAGAAATGAGAGCTATGCAAAATACTTTTGAAAAGAGATTAGGAGCTTTATAAAAAATAGATTCAGAACATTACTGAAAAAAATAATTCCTTAAAAATTAGAATTGGACAAATGAAAGCTAATGATTCCATGAAATATCAAAAAAATAATAAATCAAAGTCCAAATAACTAGAAAAAAAGAAGAAAATGTAAAATTACAACAAAAATAGCTTGATTGTTTCAATAGATAGAAAAAAAAGGCTTTTGAGTAAAAACAATACCGACTCCTATTAAAAACACTAGAAATCACAGGAACAAATAGAACTTTCATTAAAATGATAAATAGTATCTATCTAAAAAATGAAAAAGCATTTTCTATAATGGAGATAAACTAGAATCTTTTCCAGTAAGATCAGGGGCAAAGCAAGGATGTCCGTTACCACTATTACTATTCAGTATTGTACCAGATCTGCTAGAAGAGAGTGGAAAAAATGAAGGAACAAGCATGTGAAAAGAGGAAACAAAATGATCACTTTTTGCAGATAATATGATGGTTTACTTAGACAATACCAGAAAGTCAACTAAAAAAAACTAATTTAAACAATAACTTGGGGGGCAGCTAGATGGCGCAGTGGATAGAGCACCAGCCCTGGAGTCAGGAGTACCTGAGTTCAAATCCAGCCTCAGACACTTAACACTTACTAGCTGTGTGACCCTGGGCAAGTCACTTAACCCCAATTGCCTCACTAAAAAAACAAAAAAACAATAACTTGATCAAAATTTCAGAATATAAAACAAACCCAAATCATTAGCATTTCTGTATATACCAGGAAAATCCAGAAGGAAAAGATAGAATGAAAAATTCCATCTAGAATAACTACAGACAATATAAAATATTTGAGAGTCTACCTGCCAAGACATACACAGGAACTATATGAACACAATTACAAAACACATTTCACACAAATAAAGATAGCTTTAAATAATTGGTTAAATATTAATTGCTTATGAGTAGGTTGAGCCAATATGATAAAAAGATAATACTAGTTAAATTTAATCATTCAATGCCATATTAATGAAATTACCAAAGAATTGTTTTATACACCTAGAAAAGATAATAACATTCACCTAAAGGAAAAAAAGTCAAGAATATCAAGTGAATCAATGAAAAAAATTGGAAGGAAGGGGCATAGCATTACCAGATCTTAAGCTATACTGCAAAGCTATAATCATAAGTAAAAAATAAAGTGGTTGATCAGTAGAATAAGTTAGCGACACAGTATATAAAAGCAAATGAACACAGTAACCCAGTCTTGTTAAACCACAGATCTCAGCTATTGGGACAATAACTTGCTCTTTGACAAAAATGATTCAGAAACATGGAGAGTAGCCTGGCCAAATTAGACATAAGCCAATATCTCACACTGTAGAAAAAGATAAGCTCAAAATAGGCTTATAATTTAGACATAAAAGGTGCTATCATAAGCAAATTAGTGACGCACAGAAGAAATTATCTCTCAGATCTATGGATCAGGGAAGATTTCATGACCAAACAAGAGAGAGGTTCACAGGCAGTAAAATGGATAATTTTCATTACACAAAATTAAAAAGATTTTTCACAAACCAAACCAATGCAACTAAAATTAGAAGAAATATAGGAAACTGGAGGAAATCTTTGCAGTAAGTTTCTCTGATAAAGGTCTCATTTCTAAGATATATAGAGAACAGACTCAAATTTATAAGAATAAGAGCCATTCCCCAATTAATAAATAGTCAAGAGATTTGAATAAGCAGTTTTCAGAGGAAGAAATCAAAGTTATCAATAGCAGTAGAAAAAAACATGCTTTAAATCAGTAATAACTAGAAAAATGTAAATTAAAACAATTCTGAGGTATTGCCTCACATCCATCATATTAGTGAAGATGACAAAAAAGGAAAAGGACAAATGCTGGAGAGGATGTGGGGAAATAGTCACTGCTGATGGAGTTGTGAACTGGTAAACCATTCTGGAAAGCACTTTGAAACTGCGCCCAAAAGGCTATTAAATTTTGCATACCCTTTGATCCAGCAATACTGCTACTAGGTCTATACTTGAACAAAATCAAAGAAAGAGGGAAAGGACTTGTGTATGCAAAAATATTTATAGCAGCTCTTTTTTGTGGTAGCAAAGAATTGGAAGTTGAGGGGATACCCATCAATTGAAAAATGGTTTAACAAGTTATGGTGTATGAATGTGGTATAATACTATTGTGGTATAAGAAATGTTAAGTATGGTGGTTTCAGAAAAACCTGGGAAGTGATATGAACTGATGCAAGGTGAAGTGAGCAGAGACCAATATGCACAGTAACAACATTAGTAACAGTGATCAACTGTGAAAGACTTAGCTACTCTGATCAGCACAATGACCCACCACAACTCCAAAGCACCCATGATGTAACATTCTGTCCACTTCCAGGGAAAGAACTTGCAGACTCTGAATACAGACTGAAGCATATTTACCTTTCTTTCTTCACTTTTTTTTTCTTTCTAAAAACATTGCTGGGGGCAGCTAGGTGGCACAGTGGATAAAGCACCAGCCCTGGATTCAGGAGGACCTGAGTTTAAATCTAGCCTCAGACACTTGACACTAGCTGTGTGACCTTGGGCAAGTCACTTAACCCTCACTGCCCTGCCCAGGAAAACAAAAACAAAACAAAACATGGCTAATGCAAAAATTTGTTTTATAGGACAATACATATTTATAATATCTATACAAATTTATAACTTATTTTTCTTGCCTTCTCATGGGGGCAGGAGGAGGGAAAGAATTTGGAACTGAAAACAAAAAGCATATGCCAGTAATTGTGTCAGATGCTGGGAATACAAATACAAATGAGCAACACATTCCTTTGGGGGAAGACAATACATGGTGGGGCTGGGGTGGTTAAAGATATGATGAAGTGGCCTTATGGCCTAGTTCTAGTCAAATTAAGGTGGGAACTCATCTATAAGAGCCCAAGGTCCAAGGGCACAGGCTTAAGTTTGAGCAGGCAGGGGATGAGGAAGATGGCTAAAGTGTAGGCATCAGAATATGGAAATGGCCAGGAAATTTAATATGAATAAATGTAAAGTCTTACCCTCGTCCTCATAAAGCCAACTTTACAAGTTCTAAATGAGGCATAGCTAGATAGCAATTTACCTGAACATAATCTGGATTTATTAGTGGCCTACAAAATCATTATGAGTCAACAGAGTGATGTAGCAGCCGTAAAAGCTCCTGAGATCATAGTCTAAATTCAGAGAGGCAGAGAGAGGGTCCAGGCCGAAGTGACTCTAATCAAAGAGCACCAGTCGTAGTAGTTCAGCTCTGGGCCCCACATTTTAAGAAGGGCATTGATAGGTTGAAGAGTGTCTAGAAGAGGGTCACCAACAGGATGAAGGGCCTCAATGTAATGTCATAGTCAGATTAGTTGAAGGAATTGAGGCTGTTTAACCTGGAGAAGAAAAGATTGAAAGACATGATAATTATCTTCAAATATTGGAAAGGATACCATGCAGAAGCCAAATGAGACTCCTGCCCAGAGGTCAGAACCAGAGACACTAGGTAAAAAGTGAAAGGAACAATATGCTTTTAAGCTTCATTTTAAGGAAAAACTTCCTCATCAGAACTATCTCCAAATGGAATGGACTGTTTGAGAGAGGTGGGAACTTCCCACTCCAAACAAAGGTTAGGTGGCCAATTATTGGAAATAGCGTAGAGGGAATTCTTATTCACGAGTGGATTGGACTAGGAAACCTTTGAGGACCCTTCCAGCTCTGAGGCTTTTGAGTTTCTGTAAATGAATGAATGAATGAATGAATGAATGAATGAATGAATGAATGAATAAAAGAGCATTTATTTAGAGTTTTCTATGTGCCAAGCACAGTGCTAAGTGCTAGGGATACAAAGGCAAAAGCAGTCACAATGCCTGCCTTAAAGGAGTTTATGTTCTGATGGGAAAGAGACCACACATGGGGGAATGGTGACCAATGGGACTTTGGTATGGAAAGTTACAGGGATGATGAGTAAGGCCATAGATGAGTAAATTGACATACCTCATCTGGGATCAGAGTTGATTTGATCATGGTTCCAGAATTGGGGTTTTAGGGATGTGGGTGATAGGTATATGCACATAGGGGTATAGGACAAGCAGATTGGAGAAAGATTGGGAAGCTGACCAGAGAGGGAGGAGTGCAGTGAAGCTTGCCTGGGGCTTTCCTAAAGGAGTAGGCAGTCCCTAGTCAGAACAGTGGGGCCCAGTGCTAAGGTTCGGGCAGGCTGTGGTCCAGAGCCAGCGCATTGTAGATTGAGAACAGTAAGATCACTGAGTCCAACCACCCTTTTAAAAAAAATTCACTTAATCTCTCTCCATTTCCCACCACCACCAATGGAAGATACAAAGAAAAACAAAACCCTCTGATAAAAAGATACAGTCAAGCAAAACAAATTCCCAAACTGTGTTCAAAAAATATCTATCTCAGTCTGTACCCTAAGTCCATCACCTCTTTGTCAAGAGGTGGGCACCTTGTTTCATCAGCAGTCCTCTAGAATCATAATTGGCCATTTTGTTGACTAGCATTCTTAAGTCTTTCTTTCTTTCTTTTTTTTGGGGGGGAGGGGGATGGGTTGTGGGGCAGTGAGGGTTAAGTGGCTTGCCCAGAGTCACATAGTTAGTAAGTGTCAAGTGTCAAGTGTTCGAGGCCGGATTTGAACTCCTGAATCCAGGGCCGGTTGGTGCTTTATCCACTGCGCCACCTAGCTGCCCCTCGTTCTTAAGTCTTTCAAAGCTGTTTGTCTTTGCAATCAATCCCCCTCATTTTACAGATGAGGAAACTAAGGCCCAAGAAGTTAAACAGCTTACCCAGGTCAGTTAGGTAGGAAATGAGAGGCTAGTCAGATCCTATTTCTCCAAATTCAGTGTTCTTTCCATCACACCCCATATTTTTTTCTCATTCCCATTGATCTGTGAAAGCTGTCATTTTCATTTCTCTAAAATTCCCTTGGTTTTAAGACCTGTGTGCATTTGCTATGGTTTCTTTAAGTTCCTTTTGCCCAGAACTTAGCATAGTGGCTGGCACATAGTAGGCGTTTAATAAATGTTTATTGACTGATTGCCTAGTTTAAATCAAATGTTCCTCCCTTTTCTGTTGAAATTTCTTTCTTACCTCACATTTTTATTCTAAACTTCATTTTATCTAACTTTTATTGTTGCGTTGCTTTTAAGGAACACTGTTTGAAGATAAAGGAGACAAGCATGCCAAAAAAGGAATTTGCATTTGGGAATGTATTGAGAGGATGCACAAGAGGAGCCCCATCTTTTTTAATTACTTATATGCACCAGTGGAAACAGAGGTACTCAGAGAAATCATTCTTGTTTGATTATTTTAATATTGCCTGCAGTTCATGTTTTGCTTTATTTAAAAGAGCACAAACTGAATAGAATCTGCTTAGACTTTCGGAAAAGTTATACACCAAAGGCACCTTGGGATGGTTTGGGGTAGGGGATGAGGGAGCTGTTTTGTCAGGGAAAGAACTTTCCTGATTTAGAAACAGGAAACAAAAAGTGGTTCCCCAAGGAATCGTGCCAGATCTGGTCTTACTGGGCTCTTCAATAAATCATCTGAAAGAAGACATGCTCAATGAAATCCTCCAAGTTTGTGAAATGTTAGTAAGTATTTCTAGGGCATGAGAAGTCAGATAGCTAAGCTTGGGGAGGATCTTGAGAAGATACATGTGTGAGATAAAAAGGGGCAGCTGTGCTTCGGTGTTTCTAAATGCAAAAGAAAGCAGTAAGGGGAAAGGAAACCAAACACTTCCAATCTAAGCCAATTGATGAGCTCTCCAAAGAGACCTAAACAGCCTCTCAGACAAGGCTCTGAGGTATTCCAACTGCAAAGGCCAGCCAGATGTTGGGCTTTCATCAAGCAGAGTAATGAGTGCAGAGTCGTGGTAGGTCTGTGTATGGAGTACTAAGGGTAGTGCTGGTAGCCTCCCCTCCCAAAAGAACATGAAACTAGAAATTCAGAGGAGGAATTCTAGAAGGATTAGGATTGTAGGGTGGAAAAAGGTGAATACCCTGGATGAGTTGGATTTGGGCTGGCTCACTCAGTCCCAGAACACTGTCACTGGAAGAGAATGAAGCTTGGAAAGGGCAAGGTTAGGATGTATAAAAGGAAGAAAAGGACGTTTGCATGGCTGGAAGTAAAGTGGACAAATTCATTAGCCGTAGTACAGGATGAAAGTCTAAATACATTCCAAACAAGTGTCAGGGAAGTCATATACTAGCAGGGCTTATTAAGGGAAGAGAAGATGTTTGGAGCAGATGCCTAGCACGTGAGGCCATTGGGGAAGACTACAGCCTTAGGCTTTTGCAGCACATGCCCCTGGTGCCTCTTGCAAAGACAGAGCTCAAGGTGGTAGATGTCACGCACAGAAATGATTTGTGAAGGAAAAAAACACTCTTTACCTTTAGGAAGACTCCTTTTGGCTCACCTTATGGGCAGCTCTGAATGTTTGCTTTTAAGTAGATTGCTTAGGAAAGTCAGGTCACCAGTACTGGTATTGAGAGCATTTCTGCCCCAGGTGATGGTCAAAATGTTCTGTATTGATATGGATATGAAGAGGACACATTCCCATTGTATTCAAAAATGTTCAGCCTTCAGTAAATTGCACTGTTCCTTTCAAACAGGTACTAAAGCCCAATATAAATGTCTCCAGCCTCAAGAAATGGGATTATTACATGGAAGAAACACTGGCCTCAGGGCCTTCTTATGACTGGACAATGCTAACTGCCAAGTCTACATCTTATGAAGAAGCCGACCAAGCAGAGGGCAACAGGCCAGAGAGTAAGAGGAGAATAGTGTGGCCGTGTTATGATGATGTCAGTAAGGTTCAGCCAGATGCTATCACCAGCCTCTTCAATGTAAGTCCACACACTCAAAAAGTACCATTTCTTAAGTTGCCTTAAGACCCAAGTGCCCATTTCTTCCTCCAGCTAGAACGCTAGAGATTGGACTCGCCTAGAGCATTAAGCTTATAAGGTTGGTTTTGGGGGGTTTTTTTCTATGACCTTAGGAAGTCAGTGTTATCGACCTTGGACCCGAGTTCCTGTTGTTTTCATTAACAGATGTACACATTGCTCTTGTTACTCAATGACAGTACTGTAGGAAGTCCTCAAAGTATGCACAGGAAAACCAGTTTTGCTTATAAACATTGTCATGGGAAAAAGTGGAGCTGGCAAAGTTTGGTATCCTGATGTCACTGCCACAGTGATAACTGGTCCCTATTGAAATGAGCAAAATGGCCACATGGCTGGAATGCAGCAAGGCCAGATTTGCCGCCTGATCATGTGAAATGTGGAAGGGTGATTGTTAATACCCTGAACAAGAACCTCCCTTCCTTTGTAAGAAAAAAGGGCTGCAGTGTGCACAATGGCCTGCCTTCAGGGGAAAAATATGCCCAGATCAATTCCATCTCTCCCAAGGAACACTGGGAAATCAACTCCAGTTATGTGATTGCCTGACTCCTTGAGCTGCTGCTGTTGGCCTGAGGCTGGGGATTACTGAGTGAAATCTGGACCAGAATGGCCAGATCGCACTGACGCTCGGCCGGCCGTCTCTCAGTCCATCGTTTCCACTCTAGGCCTTGTTCCTGTGGGATTCTTTTTACTGACTGTAGCAGGGGTGCACCACGAGAGTCAGATCCATGGTGGTTTGGGAGGAGCATTTCGTCTTTTTATTATCTAAGTCCTTTCACCCACCAAAAGGCGTGCTTTGGAACTCTTGAAACATCACTTTACAGATGTAAGCCACCACCTAGACCAAGGGACCCTGGCTTTGGGGGCCAAGCAAAGGCCCCATTTGATTTCTCTCCCTGGCAGCTATTTAGAAACAGTACAGACATTGGGGTCTACTGCCAGAGCCCCAAACCAGCTGCTCTCCTGGCCTGTTCATGCCCACTTCCTGCTGTCCTCACAGACTTAGCTGTAAAAATGATACTCCCAGTGACTCAGTTAGCCTGAAATCCTGATCTTCCCCCAACCCCTTTTTTCTTGACTACAGGAAATTGAGAGGTTAGAACACAAGTTGAGCCAAACCCCCGAAAGATGGCAGCAGCTATGGGAAAGAGTGAGTGTGAATCTTAAGGAAGACACAAGACAAGACCAAGTAAGTGGGTCCAAGCAAGCACCTTCATGTGTCTACCTGGCTTACACATCTTCTGGACCATCCTTTTCCAGGACATGAGGCTTTTGAAAGCAAGGCAGCCTGAGCTCTGGAGTCCATCACAGAGATATTCTAACTAGCCATCCCTGGCTTCCTCCCAGAGAGGACCCAAGAAGCACAACTGCATGTCTGTCTCACATTACTGAGTATCCTACAAGTAGATCAGGCCTGTTTCACTCATCTGTTCCTGTCTTCACCAGTCATAGATTACATGCTATTATGTGCAAGGCAGTGCACCAAAAGTAGGGTGGTTAGGTAGTGCAGTGGATGGAGCACTGCGTTAGACACTTACTAGCTGTGTGACCTCAGGTAGGTCACTTAACCCCAATTGCATCCACATATAAAAAAAATCAAATAAAAAATAAAGGTAGGGGCAGCTAGGTGGCGCAGTGGATAGAGCACCTGCCCTGGAGTCAGGAGGACCTGAGTACAAATCCAGCCTCAGACACTTAACATTTACAAGTTGTGTGGCCCTGGGCAAGTCACTTAACCCCAATTGCCCAGCAAAAACAAACTAAATAAAGGTAATGGGGGAGATACAGGTGTAACTACCAGGAAATGGGGTCATTACCCTCCAGGAATCTGAAGTCTAGCAGGAGATGACTAAACTAGACATGCATGGGTGCATGTCCTAATAGATGATGAGTCTATATAGAATACAACATGCTAGAAGATGAGAGGAGAAGCAATCCCTTCCAGCGGGAGGGTACCAGGGAAGGCCTTGCCTGATGAAGGAGCCGCCATTTGGGCTGAGCCTTGAAAGATGGGTCAAATTTGTACCTGTAAGAAGGAAGGAACCTTAGAGATTATGTCATCCAGCCCTCATTCTGCAGGGTTTTACTCAGTTGTAGTAATGCAGTCAGCATAGGAGATAACTAAAGCAGAGGCCGGGCACTGGGAACAATTGGAGCAAAAGTCAGGGGACCCATT
This sequence comes from Dromiciops gliroides, assembly GCF_019393635.1. Classification (NCBI taxonomy): domain Eukaryota; kingdom Metazoa; phylum Chordata; class Mammalia; order Microbiotheria; family Microbiotheriidae; genus Dromiciops; species Dromiciops gliroides. The sequence continues at coordinate 55,586,953 of NC_057866.1, forward strand.
TCAGAAACCAATAGATGTGGTAAATGTACCAGTGCTCAATATATCTTTACCATGATGTTGGTTTGGGGGGCAGGGTCAGTGTTGAGGGACAGAAGGCAGAGGAGAGCCAGGGCTAGGGAGAAGGCTGTGTCGTCTCAGTTATGGTGAATGGAAAAAATAATGACAAGGAATCAGAATATCTTCTAACCCATCCACACCCCCTATCTCTGTCACATTCTAATTCTCTCTCTCTCTCTCTCTCTCTCTCTCTCTCTCTCTCTCTCTCTCTCTCTCTCACTCACTCACTCACTCACACACACACTACTTGCCCAACTTAAATGATAAGTTTGATAGCAGGCCCCACAGAATCAACCGACTTCACTCTTGTGGAATGAAGAAAAAAGAATTATTCAGCTAGAAATTGAACCTCAACCTAATTCCATGCAGTGGGAATTTATTGAATTCCTTTTATATGCTTAGCCCTATGGTGAACACAAAGATGAGTGAGATACAGCCATTGCCATCACGGAGCTCACATTATTGGATAAATGAGACCTGTTTACATTCAGCAGTGAGAGAACCTTCAAGTCCAATGTTGCTATAGATGGAAGCTGTGGGAGGTGAGGATGAAAGAAGCATAGGTTGGAGCACTGCCTCTTGAGTGATGGTCGGGTATGGATTGGGGAGATGGGTGAGAGGACTTTATCATATAGGAATGAACAGCCTGGAAAACAGGATCGAGGCAGAAAAGTGAGAAGGCTAATCCACCGGGAACAGAAGAGAGGTGTATTGGGAGTAGTGGGAAGAAGTTTGGAGAGGAGCCTTAAGTGACTGGGTTGGGAATATGGACTTTATCAGGTATGCATTGAGGCAAAGGTTTTTGAGCAACCCAGTGGCATGACCAAAGCAAAGTCTGATTCAGATTACTCTGTTAGTATTTGCAGAATGGATTTGGAGTAGGAAAAATTAGAAGCAGAAAGACCCAGCGAGGAAGCTGTTGGAGTAATCCTGGCGTGAGGTGATAAGGGCCCATACTATGGGTATGGTGGTAGAATAGTAAAAAACAAAGAATTAATTAGATAGAAGGAATATCATAAGAGAAGAGATGACAAGACCCAATGAGACATTAGCTATTAAGGAATTAAGTTTAGACATTGTGTAATTTAAATTTCTAAATGTAGGTTCTAATCTGCCCCCCCCCCAGTTTTGGGGGGAAACTGACTAAAATCACTGATAAACAAGTTTAGGTTTTTAAGGGTTTATTGAAAGATAGTAAAATAAAAGAGAAAGATTGAGAACAGAATTCCTACAACCTGGCAACCCTAACTTTCCTAATCTCCTCCTTTTGAAGTCTTGTCTCCACCACAGTGATGTCTCACAGCCAAAGAGATCATGAGCTCCCTGCGCAGTCTCTGCTCCTTCCTTCCTGTCCCCTCCCAGAAATGGGAGGTTCTTCAAGCTGATTGGTTGACTGGGCCAGAAGGTGGTCAAAGTTCAAAGTTGTTAGTTTCTGAGAACCATGCTTTCTTTTTTTTTCTTTTTTTGGTGAGGCAATTGGGGTTAAGTGACTTGCCCAGGGTCACATAGCTAGTAAGTGTTAAGTGTCTGAGGCCAGATTTGAACTCAGGTACTCCTGAATCCAGGGCCGGTGCTCTATTCACTGCGCCACCTAGCTGCCCAGAACCATGCTTTCTTAAGTACCAGCCAGATGTGCTTAGAATCTACTTAACTAGAAGTCAGCCAGTAATCCAGTCAGCAGTCAGTCACCTTATCCAATTCAATCAGTTTAAATTAATCTCCAGGTGGGCTCCTGAGTATCTGCTAAATCTCATCTATCACTTTCCATTATCTTGACACAACATCTAGATCCCTGACTTCTCACCCACCTCTAGAGTGATTGCATCACCTTCAGTTGCCAGCTAGGAAACTGGAATTTGAGGCCCTCTACCATCTGTCTTCAACTGATCTTTTGGTCCTATTTCCCATCATTCAACTATATAAACCTTATGCTATAGCCAAACTGTATTATTCACTATTTCCCCCAAATGTCTCATCCTTTCCTGAGCATCAGTATATCAGTAGTGTGTGACCAGTAAAATTAAATCACTTTACCTGCCCCCCAGTTCAGGGGGAAACTAGCTAGGATTTACTTATAATTAGAAGCTTCAACAGTTTAGGCATTGAGCATTTATTAAAGTATATTAGAAGTTAGTAAAGAGAGAACACATGTCTCTGAAAGAATGGAAAAACCTAGCTCAGATCTATGAGAGAGAGAGAGAGAGAGAGAGCAAGCTCCCTTTACCTAGCCTGTCATGCTATCAAAGAGAGAAAGCCCCAGTCAGTTCGAGCAGAAGCTCCCTGTGGGACCAGAAGAGGGGTGGTCCCCAGACACAGCTCCAAGCTAATTGGCTAGTAGCATTCAAGTCCATTGATTGACATGACTTAAAGGCAGTCCACGAATTGTGAAGCAACTTCCAGGACCCCAGTTTGACTTTAGATACCTCAGAAAGGTCACCTCGAGCTTTCTCAGCAGAGGGTCCTGGAGAGTAATATTCTCACCAGTGTGATTCTTTGATCATACTTTTCCTTGCACCAGGTATACTCTCTCCCATTATCTTTTATCAGAACCCTAACCGTCCTTGCCCTCCGAGATAAGTGACCCACCTTCCAAGGCCACCTCCTCTGTGAAGCCTCCCTCATTCTTCTCATTCTTTCTCCCTCAGAATCCTCCCCTCTTCCTGACTTCCTTTTCCTATTGAAGGAGCCACCATCCTCCCAATCTCCGAAGTCCACAGCCTTCTCGTGCCCCATATATCCCATTGCCAAACCTTCACAAATCTGTCTCCATACTGTCTCTCACCTCCTAGCCTTTTTCTCTCCTAAGGCATCCATCATTCCAGGCCATCCCACTCGCCACTGCCTAGGGCGTCTTCCTTAGGCACAACCTCACCACATCATCACTCCCCACTCAGCTAACCCCAGTGGCCCCCTGTTGTCTGCAATCCCATGTGAACTCTCTGTTGGGAAATGATTCCCATCCGATGCTACACGTCCTTTCCTCGCACTCTTACCTCTCTGCAGTCAGGTTTCCAGCCTCCTCATTCCCCTGAAATTGCTTTCTCTCAACTTACTAACAATCCCTTCATTGACAAATCTAATGGCCTTCTCTCAATTTTCATTCTTCTTGACCTCACTCTGCCTGTGACATTGTCGATCACTCTCTTTCCATGGATGTTCTCTTCTCTTTAGGTTTTCACTGCCCTCTCCTGATTCTCCTCCTACATGTCTGTCCATTTCTCAGCCTCCTTACTGCAGGGTGGGCCAAAAGTCATGAAGGGGGTTCAATATTTAATAACTCCTTTATTTTTTGTTTTTAATTTACAATACCATACCATCATATACAGTATATATAGGAAATAAATATGTCTATATGGAACATTTTTTTAAAATAATTTTTGAAAAGTTGTTAAAACATCAGACTTCTTTGTGATTTTTGGCCCACCCATAGATCGTCACATGCCCATTAACTGTAGGTGTCCCCAGTGTTCTGCCCTAAGCCTTCTCTTCTTCTTCTTCTTCTTCTTTTTTTTTTTTTTTTTTTTTTGGTGAGGCAATTGAGGTTAAGTGGCACAGCTATTAAGTGTCAAGTGTCTGAGGCTGGATTTGAACTCAGATCCTCCTGACTCCAGGGCCGGTGTTCTATCCACTGCACCACCTAGCTGCCCCCTCTAAGTCTTCTCTTCTACTCCTATACTATTTCACTTGGTGATTTCCTCAGCTCCCATGGACTTGACTATTATTAATATGCAGATGATTCTCAGATGTATTTATCCAGCTCTGACCTCTCTACTCATCTCCAGTCTCCAATCTCCAACTGCTTCTTAGATATCTCATTCCGGTTGTCCCATAGACATCTTTTTTTTTTTTTTTGGCAGGGCAATGGAGGTTAAGTGACTTGCCCAGGGTCACACGGCTAGTAAGTGTCAAGTGTCTGAGGCCGGATTTGAACTCAGGTACTCCTGAATCCAGGGCCGGTGCTTTATCCACTGCGCCACCTAGCTGCCCCCCCCCCATAGACATCTTTAATTCAGCACGTCCAAAACTGAGCTCATTATCTTTCTTCCCAAAACCTCCCAACTTTCCTATTGCTGTCAAGAGTCCCAAGATCCTCCCGGGCACCCAGGCTCCCCAACCTAGATGTCATCCTCACCTCCTCATTTATACCCCCCATCGTCAGTCAGTGGCCATGCCCTGTCATTTCTACCTTGATAATATCCTTCACATACATCCCCTTTTCTCCTCTGACACGACCACTGCCCAGCCCAGGCCCTCGTCATCTCGTGTCTGGCCTATCACAGTGGCTGCTGGATGGCCTCCCTTCCCCAAGGCCGGTGGTTCCCTTTTCCTTTCAGGATCAAATCTGAAATCCTCTGTCTAGCTTATAAAGCCCTCTATCTTTCCCATCTTTTGACACCTCACACCCAGCTATACCCTCTGTGAGCCTGGGCCGCTGGCCTCCCTGCTGTTCCCACCACATGACGCTGCATCTTCCAACTTCAGGAGTTTTCATTGGCTGTCCACCATGTCTGGACCACTCTCCTGTCCCGTCTCCATGACCTACTCGCCCTGGCTCCCTTCAGGTTGAAGCTCAAGTCTTAGCTTCTTCAAGAAGGTCTTCCTAGTCCTGTGTAATGCCATTGCCTCTCCTCTGGTGTCTTCTCAAATTCATCCTGTCTATAAATTGTTTGTACAGAGTGTTTGCATGTTGTCTCCCCATTATACTGTGAGCTCCTTGAGAACAGGAACTGTCTTTTGGCTTCTTTTATATCCCTAACCCTTAGTGCAGTGCCTGGCACATAGTAGGTGCTTAATAAATGTTTCTTAACTGACCAACTCTTAAGCTTTTAAAGACCTTCTCTACCTGTTTCCAATCAACTTTTCTAATCTCAGTGTCCATTGCTTCCCCATTTGCACTCTGCAGTCTAGCCACCCTAGCCTTACAGTCGGGAAAAGCCATGTTCAGATCCTGCAATGTGACATTTACTGGCTGTGTGACTGTGGTCAAATCACTTCATCTCTGTGAGCCTCGGTTTCCATATCTGTAAAATAGGAACAATGGTATCTACTTCCCTACATGGGACTGTGGTGAAGCCACAGTGAGATGATGTACAAACATTAAAGTACTTTCAGTGTCAGTCATTGTTATTATCCTCTGGCAGGCACTCGGTAAATAGTCATAAAAGCAAAAAAGGTTGCAGATGGGGGAATGTGAAATCACGTCGAGTGTTGCCGTGAATACTGACTCCACAATCTGAAGATCTGGATTAAAAATCTTGCCTCTGATACTTAGAAATTGTGTGACCTTTGGCAAGTCACTTAACCTTCTGAGTCCGAGTTTCCTCATTTGTAAAATGCAGGAGATAGACTAGACAGTCCTTGTGGTCATGTCTAGGTCTAAACCTACAGTCTCTAAAAACCCACCAGGAGACCATTGGATCTTATAACTTGAAGTCATTGGTGGTGATCTCATTGCTTTGCATGTAGTAGGTATTTAATATGTATTTGTTGAAATTAATTGAATTTGCTCCATTTGGGAAGCAAAAACTACTCATAGGAGTGGGTAGGCTGCCCGGCGGATGTACCCTAGGAACAGGATGCACGTCTGCAGCCTCGGGTTTTCTAGCAAGCTGCTGAGTTTTAGAAATACTTTTTCCAGTTTTTCATCCAAGCTAGGCTAAGAAATGTGTTTTGTGTTGTCAGCCCCGGAGACACCCTTCTAGCTCCTCAGGAATTGTAACTACCAACTTACACTCCTATCAGAAGAGATCTCTGCTTCATCTGCCTGACAGCGGCCTGGGGGAGGAACAAAATGCCAGCATCTCCCCATCCAATGGAGTGGACCGGAGAGCAGCCACACTCTACAGCCAGTTTGCTTCCAAGAACGATGAGAACAGGTGACACACAGGGCCATTTCCAGCCCTTTCCCTGCCACCCAGAGTGTGTGTCCTTGTGGTCCCCAGCATAGGCAAGAAGAGTCATTGGCCTCTATGGCTAACTTGATTTGTCTTTCTTGGTGGGATTGTCTGCTACTTGCCAAGCAGCAAGACCCAGGATATGTTTCTCTTTTACTGAATGTTTGATGAACTTTTGCACAGGTAAAGTTTTAATATACTTGTGTGGATCTGTGATCTCATTGGCATGGGTACTCCCTCTAATGGGGTAGGTCACCATCCACCCACACCTTCTCCTACTCTCCTGCTCTTTTCAGTGTTCTCTATAACTCCTCCCCAGGGGCCAGCTCAGCATCTGGGGTCCTTCCTATTGGTCTCAGTATTCAAAGAGTACCAGTGCAGCACTAAGACCATCCCTCTGTTATCCCTTACTTGTGCTACAGGACTGGTCAAAATCTTTTAAAGGACATCTCTCAGGCCACTGTGCCCCATATGTATTGTCTCCTATTGAACAAGAGGTCTTGTGTAATTAGTGCTTATTTATGAGACTCTTCAGGGTTCTGGGCTTGGTACAATCTGCACAATGTCATCTGCAAACAAGAGCATCTAAAGAATATCAATCTCTTTTCCATTTGCATTCTGCTCTGGACATTCTCCAGGACAGTGAAAAATCCCTTTGGTACCATCTATTGACCAGTCTTATACTTCACTGAACATAGTAAGGAGTGAGTTGTCAAAGTTGCCTCTCCTGATAGGTCTATTAGGGAATCTCATATCATGTTTGCATAGGAAACATCTTTTGGAGGAGAGCCTTTAAAACTACATTCTTCCTCTACCAAACCAAATCCTATTAAAAAAAAAAAAGTATTCACTGTAGACTCTCACATTTTCCTATCTTTTCAGTCAATTGGGTAAAGGTGTGCTTTGCTCTAGATTTCATTTGCAAAAGATTGCATGTTCCTTTCTCCTGTTTTTATCAGAGATGTCCTTGTTCTTTGTGTAGATAATTCTGATGACAGTTTTACAAAAATGAAAAAAGTAGGCATATGGGTTAGTAATTGTTCATGACTTCTTTCTATCAACTTTTTTCTATAGTTAATTTTTTTCCAATCATTTAGTATATTCCCTTCCTTTAAATATCTGGAGACTCAATTTCTCGGTGTCATCAAAACTATGTTCCTTGTATCATGGTTCTCTTTATATTACACTTGGTCTAATTCAACTTGTTTTCTTTAGGGCTACTTCTATATAGAGCACACTAGGATTAGAAGAGATTGTCACAGTCTCAGGGTGGTGGTTCCACTGTCACTGATGGAGGAAATTGCTTATTGACGTGTCTTTTCCATTTTTGTCTCTTTATTGTCTTCCTTCCAATTTCATCTTTAAATAGCATTAGGATGATCTGCCTTAATTAGGCCTCAGGCCAACCATTCTGAAAATTTATTTTATCTAAAGTTACTTTTCACTCTTTTATGAAATTATTTTTGCTCATAATATTCCACAATCCTCATACTCAGATTTGAAATTTGGCAAATGAACATATATTCTTAGCCTGTGTTGCCCTTGGTTACCACACTTCTCTACCTGGCAGAGATCAGATGTTCTGCCCGAGGCTGTTCCTAGGTTTTTCTGGCTTCCTTTTGATGATTGTTTTACAGTGGTTCAATTTCCACGGGCAATGGTGGTTGTCTGCATAGATGTCTGTTCCTTTATCTATTTCCCTTATTAAAAATAAATAGATGGATAGATTGTTTTTAATTGTAGGCCATATTTTTTCATCTTATCCTTTTTGTTTGGTCTTTCGATCTCTTCTTTAACAAGTTCATGGCCTTTCTGATGTATACACAGATAGCTGATTTGGAGATTATTCCCACACTGTTATACACTCAGTTCTTGACTGTTAAGATGCAATCAGTTTCATTTTTTTATGATGTTATTCAGCATTTAGCATGTCGGGCTCTTATCCAAAAGAGAATATTCTTGACACACAGTTGTGAGGCCTCTGTGTTGTCTACAAGCTTTGGCATTTTTTTTTCTTTTTCCTGACCTATATTTCCCAACATTTTTTTCTCCATCCTGCTCTATTTCTACCTCTACATTGAAGCCACTGAGTATCAAGTAAATGTTGATTTAATTTGAGGTACTTATCCAATTCATCTTAAAATCTGGAGTCAGGAGACCTGCCAGGTTCCTATCCCAACATGGTCACTGACCAGCTGTGGAGCCTGGCAGAGGTCACTCTTTGAACCTCACTCAGTTTCCTCATCTCTGTAAAATCATGAGGTTGGGCAGACCAGGGGTGACTAGGCTGTACCCACGATCAAAAGCAGCCAAACAACACGGAAGGCCAGAGCAGAGAATGTCAGCACTGGTGCCTTGGGTTTCTGGGCAGGGGGGAGACCCAGACGTAGCCCAGGTGAGTGTTGGGGGCTTTCTGCTCATCTCCCCAACTTCTGTCCTGCCAGGTCTTTTGAGGGGACACTCTACAAACGAGGAGCTCTGTTGAAAGGCTGGAAGCCCCGCTGGTTTGTGCTGGATGTGACAAAGCATCAGGTAATACTTGGGAGGGAGAAGGAGGGCGCTTCTTTTGGGTCCCCTTCAGTGACCGTTTATTAGGCTCTGAGCGGCCCCTGGACATTTATTGTAGTGACCAGATGATGTGTCTGCCTGCTGCAGGACACCCTCGCACGCACCCAAACCCACACAAGACTTCTCTTTGTTCCTCTGCCCGTGTCGGTTCTCATGGGTTTCATTAGGGCGCTGAGTCCGGTCAGCATCCTTAAAGGGAAGGTCAGTGAGGAGCTCCTGCTCTCCTAGAAATAGCAGCCCCATTTCTGCAGGGTTTTAGAGGGCACCCAGCGCTGCCCTCACCACCCTTGGCATAAACTGTGATTAACCCTCGTGGGCCTAGGACTGCTCACAGAGAAGAGGTAGGAGAGGGGTCCGGGTTCACTCGTGTGGCTCCAACCCCTGCCTTCTGATGCTTCTGTGATCTTCCCGGCCGGGTTCTGCTCTGTGCTTTGTCCTGAGATTATGTGCCACCCCCCATGACAAGGCAGGGGAAACCTTTGAGGGGTACAGAGGGCATGGGTGGCCCAAATGGGAGAGAGTGGGCTTCCATGGGGAACCAGGAACAAGGGGACTGCAGTGAGGCAGCCTGCGGCTGAAGAGCAGGGACTTGTGCTGCCCCGGCTGGGCTCCAGCTGCTGGTGTCCAGCTGTCCTGGGTGACAGGATGGGCAGTGGAAGGTCCTGGGTGGTGGGGTCGCAGAGCCAGGTTCACGTGCCACGTCAGCCTCCTTCTCATTGTGTCCTTCGCCAATCCCTCTGCTCTTCTGGCCTCAGTTTCCTTGTCTTTAGAGGAGGAGCTTGGATCAGGCGATAGCTCCACAGCGTATTGTGAAGGACAGGCATTCTGCCCCTCCCCAAGGCTTCCTGTCCTCAAGTGTAAAACTGAAGCATTGTTTAGTCCGGTGCCCACAATGCCACATCTCCATGTTATGTGAATGGGCCCAACACACACCAAAGATTCACAGCGTTTTACATGGTGAAGCATTCCCACCTGCCAGGCACCCTGGGGCCCTCTGCTAGGGCCCCATTGAGACGGCTCCTCCCTGGGCTCCACGATTTTGGCCAAGAGCCTGCTCTTGGCAGAGGAATGTGGAGAATGTGTTTTCGGATATGTAGATGGTAGCCCTTTGAATGGACTTTGATATCCCCATGTCATGGAAATCCTAGTGTCTGCAGAACAGAAGAAAGTATAATCTAACCACTAACCATGGGAGGAGACTGTCTTGTTGTAACCATAATTAACAACTACGTGACATCATACTCACACTCACACTTTTTGCTGATCAGTTTAAGTTCTTGAAAACCCAAGAACACGGGCTTTGCATAAACCCCACTGAGGGCAGGCCAGGAAGGCAGCCTCAGGGACATAAAAGAAATTCTGGGCCCAGCAAGAAAAGACGACAATGGAACTACATGTTAAAGAAACCAAGGCAGAGGGCCCCGTGTCAACCACAGAACCATCCATCGCTCATCTGAGCTAGGAGGGTCCTGAGCGGCCATCCAGGCCGGCCCATCCTTGAAAAGAATCCCCGTGCGACACCCCAGACCAGGGCTGGACCAAGCCCCAACCCTGCCAAACCTTTCAACAAAAGAGAAAATGTTGGGATCCCAAGGGGGCAGGTGGGTGGATCACCACAGAGCTGATGTGAGTCCCTGTGCCTCTCCATGTTAGCTTTAGTGGACACCAGCAGGCCTTCTCCCATGCTGACAGTGTCCTAGCACCACGGAGGACATCTCACCCCGCCTTCTCATCTTCCAGACCCAGAGAGCCTAGCTGCTGAGCCCGAGGGCAGCACTGGGAGGCTCTGAACCCAGGTCATCTTGCTTCTTCCACTTCCCACACTGCATCTCACGGCTTCTTTGCAGAGTCCCATCCATTTGGAGTAAATGATGCTCCAGTGTTCTTCTCATGTATTTAATTCCTTCCCTTTGTCTCCACATGTTCTAGCTAAGGTACTATGACTCTGGTGAGGACACAAGCTGCAAAGGACACATTGACTTAGCTGAGGTTGAAACCATCATTCCTGCAACCCCAACGATGGGCGCCCCGAAGCACGCCAATGACAAAGCCTTCTTCGACGTAAGTGATCCCTGCCCTCAGCAGCTCCTTCCACGGGCATCTCCATGCTGGGCCTAGGTGCCTACATGAGCCAAAAGGCCCCAAGGGGCAGCCCAGCCCACCCCAAATATTTAGCAAACAGAAGCTTTCACTAACAAACATTGGTGGGCCCAGTGGCGGTAAGGCCAAATCACCTACTCTTGATACCAGTTGTTACCGGGTGTCATGGGAACAGGCTTGGA